>NC_133325.1:390841324-391441324 GCF_042186555.1 Aquarana catesbeiana
CCACAAATGACCCTATTTTGGAAAGTAGACACCCCAAGGAAATTGCTGAGAGGCATGTTGAACCCATTGAATATTAATTTTTTTGTCCCAAGTGATTAATTAATGACAAAAAAAAAAAAAAAAATTACAAAAAGTTGTTACTAAATGATATATTGCTCACACAGGCCATGGGCCTATGTGGAATTGCACCCCAAAATACATTTAACTGCTTCTCTTGAGTATGGGGATACCACATGTGTGGGACTTTTTGGGAGCCTAGCCGCGTACGGGGCCCCGAAAACCAATCACCGCCTTTAGGATGTCTGAAGACGTGAATTTTTGATTTCACTCCTCACTACCTATCACAGTTTTGAAGGCCATAAAATGCCAAGATGGCACAAAACCCCCCTAAATGACCCCATTTTGTAAAGTAGACACCCCAAGCTATTTGCTGAGAGGCATGTTGAGTTCATGGAATATTTTATATTTTGACACAAGTTGCGGGAAAGTGACCAATTTTTTTTTTTTTTGCACAAAGTTGTCACTAAATGATACATTGCTCAAACATGCAATGGGCATATGTGGAATTACACCCCAAAATACATTCTGCTGCTTCTCCTGAGTACGGGGATACCACATGTGTGGGACTTTTTGGGAGCCTAGCCGTGTACGGGGCCCCGAAACCAAGCACCGCCTTCAGGATTTCTGAAAACCCCCCCAAATGACCCCATTTTGCAAAGTAGACACCCCAAGCTATTTGTTGAGAGGCATGGTGAGTATTTTGCAGCTCTCATTTGTTTTTGAAAATGAAGAAAGACAAGAAAAAAAATGTTTTTTTCTTTTTTCAATTTTCAAAACTTTGTGACAAAAAGCGAGGTCTGCAAAATACTCACTATACCTCTCAGCAAATAGCTTGGGTGTCTACTTTCCAAAATGGGGTCATTTGGGGGGGTTTTGTGCCACCTGGGCATTCCATGGCCTCCGAAACTGTGATAGGCAGTGAAGAGTGAAATCAAAAATTTACGCCCTTAAAAAGCCTGAAGGCGGTGCTTGGATTTCGGGGTCCCTTACGCGGCTAGGCTCCCAAAAAGTCTCACACATGTGGTATCCCCGTACTCAGGAGAAGCAACAGAATGTATTTTGGGGTGTAATTTCACATATTCCCATGGCATGTTTGAGCAATATATCATTTAGTGACAACTTTTGCAAAAAAAAAAATAAAAAATTTGTCTTCTTCCCGCAACTTGTGTCACAATATAAAATATTCCATGGACTCTACATGCCTCTCAGCAAATAGCTTGGGGTGTCTACTTTCCAAAATGGGGTCATTTGGGGGGGGGAGTTGAACTGTCCTGGCATTTTATGCACAACATTTAGAAGCTTATGTCACACATCACCCACTCTTCTAACCACTTGAAGACAAAGCCCTTTCTGACACTTTTTGTTTACATGAAAAAATATTTTTTTTTTTGCAAGAAAATTACTTTGAACCCCCAAACATTATATATTTTTTAAAGCAAATTCCCTACAGATTAAAATGGTGGGAGTTTAATTTTTTTTTTTCACACAGTATTGGATTTTTCAAACGCATTTTTTTGGGAAAAAACACACTTTTTTAAATTTGAATGGACTAAAACACACTATATAGCCCAAATGTTTGATGAGATAAAAAAGATGATCTTAGGCCGAGTACATGGATATCAAACATGACACGCTTTAAAATTGTGCACAAACGTGCAGTGGCGACAAACTAAATACATTTTTAAAAGCCTTTACAGGTACCACTTTAGATTTACAGAGGAGGTCTACTGCTAAAATTACTGCCCTCGATCTGACGTTCGTGGTGACACCTCACATGCATGGTGCAATTGCTGTTTACATTTGACGCCAGACCGACGCTTGCGTTCGCCTTTTCACGAGAGCAGGGGGGGACAGGGGTGCTTTTTTTTTTTTTTTTTTCTTTATTATTTTTTTGCTTTTTTATCTTATTTTTAAACTGTTTCTTTCATTTTTATTTTTTTTTTATCATTTTTATTGTTATCTCAGGGAATGTAAATATCCCCTATGATAGCAATAGGTTGTGACAGGTACTCTTTTTTGAAAAAACTGGGGTCTATTAGACCCTAGATCTCTCCTCTGCCCTCAAAGCATCTGACCACACCAAGATCGGTGTGATAAAATGCTTTCCCAATTTCCCAATGGCGCTGTTTACATCTGGCGAAATCTAAGTCATGAAATGCTCCTAGCTCCTAGGTTTCTTAGGCCATAGAGATGTTTGGAGCCACTCTGGTCTCTGATCACCTCTATGGTCAGCTGGCTGAATCACTGGCTGCATTCTCAGGTTCCCTTTTGGGACAGGAGAGCCAGAGAAAAACATGGAAGACGGTGGGGGGGGATTCCCTCCCACTGCTTGTAAAAGCAGTCTAGAGGCTAATTAGCCGCTAGGATTGCTTTTACATGAAAGCCGCTGGCTGAAAAGAATGATACCAAGATGATACCTAAACCTGCAGGCATCATTCTGGTATAACCACTCAAAGTCCAACAACATACCAGTATGTTGCTGGTCCTTGTTGGGCATATATTGTAAACGTAATTTTCATGCAGCCTGTGGGCTGAACGAAAAAAAGATATTGATCGGTGGGTATGCCCACCATTAGAATACCTCCCTTCATCCACCCACTTCTAATGATGGGCATACATGCACCGTATATATATGCCAAAGCATGGGGGCATCCACCCGCAAAAGGCAGGAGCAAATCCTCCACCCACTGCTGCCCCCACGCTTCGGCATATATGCTGAAGTATGTAACTGTGGTGGTGAAATCACCTCGGACAGCGCTGGAGTCACGGCTTTATATATCGTGGGAGCAAACGCTGTTGCTGTCAAGATAAATAAATCCGCGCTGCAACTGAATGGCGTACCTGCTAAGCAAATGATGGTTAACAATAAAACAAAGTAACATTACAGTATAACAGTAAGACTTACCATACCTGCAAAGCAAATACAAAAAAAACATAGTAAAAAAATAAAACATTTAACGCAACCTGTGCCTTAAATATATATATGCCGAAGCATGGGGGCATCCTCCCACAAAAGGCAGGAGCAAATCGCTCCTCCACCCACTGCTGCCCCCACGCTTCGGCATATATGCTGAAGTATGTAACTGTGGTGGTGAAATCACCTCCGACAGCGCTGGAGTCACGGCTTTATGTATCGTGGGAGCAAACGCTGTTGTTGTCAAGATAAATAAATCCGCTCTGCAGCTAAAGGGCGTACCTGAAAACAAAAAAATGGTTACCAACAAAACACAGTAAACAGTAAAGTATAAAAAAATTGCATATCTGAAAAGCAAACATGGTAAAACATAATAACAATAAAACATTGCAGAATAGAATACAGTAAAAAAGAGCAGAACAATAGAGAGAGAATAGAGAGAGAGAGAACAATAAAACGACAACTATTTTTGTTTTTTTTATTTTGTATTTTTTTGTGGTTTTTTTTACACTTTTTTTAGTAACTTTAACTTTTTTGTAACTGGTATCAGGTTTGGGTCTCTCAAAATGCGATGGCATCTTGGGAGACCCTGTGAAAGTGTTTCCTAGTCTGTGCAATGCTGTACCCTACGCTAAAACTCAACTAGTGTATGGTAGCATTCAAAACATTCACCAATGCATAGACCAGGATTGTCAGGACAGGAGGGACAATAATACCGGGTGTCACGCCTAAATCCGCGCTTGCTACAGACACGACATCTTCTTTGGGGGGCTCGTTGGGTAGGGGTACTCGAGAGGACATAAGGAAAATGCCTCTCATGCAGCCGGCTTACTGCATTTGGTTGGGGAAGGTGAGGTGGAGCACCGTCTGGATACAGAAGGGCTCTGACGATCTCTTCCTGGAGTTTAAGGAAGGATCCAGTCCATCCTGAAGCTCTGTATAGCACATGAGCGTTCAGCAAAGCCAATTGAAATAAATAAACAGACACTTTTTTGTACCAGCGTCTGGCCTTACAGGCAACTAGGTGCGGCACCAACAACTGGTCGTTGAGGTCCATCCCTCCCATATTTTGGTTATATTCGTGGACACAGAGGGGTTTCTCCACAACACCAGTCGCCGTAGTAATTTAGACCCTCGTGTCTGCATGAAGGGAGGTAAGAACGAAAACATTCTTATTGTCCCTCCACTTCATAGAGAGCAAATTATTACACTGCAAGCAGGCTCTCTCCCGCAGCCTAAGACGGGAATCTACAAGCCGCTGGGGAAAGCCCCGGCGATTAGGTCGCACGTTGCCACATGCTCCAATCTGATGATCAAAAAGGTGACTAAAAAGTGGCACGCTTGTGTAATAATTGTCCACATATAAATGGTACCCCTTTCCGAATAAGGGTGACACCAAGTCCCACACTATCTTGCCAGCGCTTCCTATGTAGTCAGGGCAGTTTGTCGGCTCTACGTGACTATCTTTGCCCTCATAAACCATAAATCTACATCTATAGCCTGTGGCCCTGTCACAGAGCTTATACATCTTGACCCAGTATCTGGCACGCTTGCTGGGAAGGTACTGTTTGAATGACAAGCGGCCAGAAAATGTAATCAGGGACTCATCAATGCAGACAACTTGATGGGGAGTAAACAAGTCTGCAAAACGTTGGCTGAAGTGGTTTACGAGGGGCCGAATTTTGTAGAGCCAATTGTATCCAGGGTCTCCACGAGGATGACAGAGTTCATTGTCATTGAAGTGCATGAACCGCAAAATCTGCTCGTATCGTGCCCTGGCCATGGAAGCAGAGAACACGGGCTTATGGTAAATTGGGTCAGTGGACCAATATGACCGCAACTCACTCTTTTTATTTATGCCCATGTTGAGGGAAAGGCCCAGAAAGATCTTAAATTCGGAGACCGTAATTGGTCTCCAATCTCTGGCAAGGGAGGACTGGGGATTAGCGGCGATGTGTTGACCAGCGTATAAATTGCTTTGGTCCACAATAAATCTATAGAGATCTTCGGTGAAAAACAGCGAATAAAAATCCAGTGGCGTAAAATCAACTGTTTCCACCTGAATTCCGGGTTGGCCAGTGAATGGGGGAAGTACAGGTGCTGCAGAAGTGGTGGGCTCCCAATTCGGATTGGCGAATGCAGCTGGAAGGGCACTATGGGCACGACGGGCCTTTGATTGTCTTCTTGGTGGCAGCGGGACACTACTAGTGCTTGCCACCTCGCCAGCTAGAACTGCACTTATGGGACTCGCCACGTCACCACGTGATACTGCAGTGCCGGATATACGACCAGGGTGTACTAGGCCGCTGGTGCTTGCCAGTTCACCAGAAGGAATAGCGGTGCTAGTACTTCTCTACTCCATACGAGGGACCTGCGGTTCTTGCACTTCAAGGACAGAAGAAAAAGATTGGGGTCTGGTACGCCAGACCTTAGCAGGGACCACAACTCCGTCGTCAGAGCTATCTGTCATGGAGCCGCTGTCCTCTACAGGATCGTATTCTGAGCCTGAATCTGACAGATGAGTGACTTCCTCTTCACTATCTGTCATGCTCAGAAATGTGTAGGCCTCTTCACTAGTGTACCTTCAATTTGCCATTTTGGGCTCTAAATTTAGGGGTACACTAGTGAGACTCACAGGCAAAAAAGCTCCTGGGATCAGGCCTGACTCTGCGAACGCTGCAGTTATGTGTGCTTAGTGTTTTGTAAGTGTCAGTGATCGATCGATACTGCACTTGGGTGGGCTGGGCAGGGCTGGGCCGAGGGGCAAAACGCAGGTGCTAGCAGGTATCTGGGCTGATCCCGCTAACACTGCGTTTATGGGAACCCTAAACTGCTGGGGAGTATAGATCTGATCGGATCGGGATAGCACTAAGGGAGGTGTATGCTGTGTGCGTGGGTGTTAGCGGTACTGGAGCTAATCTGACGCTGCCTGGGGCAACGCAGACCTTATCTGATCCTAAAAACGTAACTTATATCAACGCCGGGCAATTAGGGGGTTAAACCTTTATAAGGTAATAAACGGCGGGTGCCCTAAAACTATAATAAACTATAAAAAACAAACTAACTAACCAGCGTCACCCGTAACACTTATATGGTGATCACTGGTGAAAGGGTTAACTAGGGGGCAATCAAGGGGTTAAAACCTTTAGTAGGTAGTATATGGGGGTCCCTGTCGCTATAAAACACTGACAGCGAACCTATATACTTACCTCCATAACTAACGTCACCAGCGACACTAATACAGTGATCAGAAAAACGATCGCTTAGTGACACTGGCGACAGGGGGTGATCAAGGGGTTAACCTTTATTAGGGGGGGTTAGGGGGGTACCCTGGACCTAAAGGGGGGTACCCCAGACCTAAAGGGGGCTAACCCTAACTGTCCTAACACTTATAACTGTCACAAACTGACACCAAAAAAAAAAAAAAACTGCTATTGGTGTCAGTGTGACAGGGGGTACAGGGGGGTGATCAGGGGGTGATGGGGGTGTGAAAATTGTGCCTGGCGTGTTCTACTGGAAGTGTAGTGTTGGTGTAACTTACATTGATGTCTTCTCTCCTCGGCGCCGGAACGAAAAGACTGGCTCGAGGAGGGATGACATCACTTCCTCTCCCTCTGTTTACATTACAGAGGCAGAGGAAGGATTTTCATTCACCGGGAGCAATCGGGAGGGGGTGGCCACGAATGGATGGCCTCCCCCTCACCTCTCATTGCCCGCGAAGAAATGCCGGCCGCCTCTGGCACCGGGGGGGGGGGTCCGATCGGACCCCCCACCCGCGGGAGGCAGATCACGTACAGGTACGTGATTCTGCCTGCCCGTGCCATTCTGCCGACGTACATCGGCGTGAGGCGGTCGGCAAGTGGTTAAGATGGCTGCTGCACTTTTACAGCAGCAACAGGAAGAAATTACACAGCAGTTATCAACTAAAGTCCAGTTGTGGTATTAAACCCAAAAGAAAATATTTATTATATTGCAGCTTACCAATTCTTAGATGTGTTGTTTTTCAACAGCACAAGAAGCTGCAGATGTAGTAGCTGGAGGGTTGAGACAAACCATTGAATACTGATAGGGTTGCTTACAATGGTCAGGATTTATTTTTATTTATTTATCCAAAAAACAAAACTGCTGCTGTAACTGCTTAAAAAGTGCTTAGCTGGAGTTTGGCTTCAATTTGCTAGTGTAATTAAATCTGCTAGTGCATCTTATGCCGCGTACACACGGTCGGACTTTCTATCCTACTTGGTCCGGCACACTTTCCGACGGACTTTGTCCGCCAGGTGCGCCGGACTTTAAAACGGACGGACTTGCCCACACACACCCGGACTTTCCGGCGGGCTAAGTCCGCCCGTCTTTCCGACGGACTTTCGCCGGAGTTCCGGCGGACTTTCAGAATGAACGGACTTGCCCACACACGGACAAGTCCGTTCATTTTGAACGTGACTCAGGTGCGACGGGACTAGAAAAGGATGTCAATCTTGCCGCTTTTATCGGCGAGATTGACACCTTGCGAGCCCCGTCGCGGGGCATACCAGGCCCTTAGGTCTGGTATGGATTATAAAGGGAACCCCCTACGCTGAAAAAACAGCGGGGTCCCCCCTAAAATCCATACCAGACCCCGATCCGAGCACGCAGCCTGGCCGGTCAGGAAAGGGGGTGGGGACGAGCGAGCGCCCCCCCCCTCCTGAACCGTACCAGGCCGCATGCCCTCAACATGGGGGTGGGTGCTTTGGGGGAGGGGGGCGCCCTGCGGGGCCCCCCCACCCCAAAGCACCTTGTCCCCATGTTGATGAGGACAAGGGCCTCTTCCCGACAACCCTGGCCGTTGGTTGTCGGGGTCTGCGGGCGGGGGCTTATCGGAATCTGGGAGCCCCCTTTAATAAGGGGGCCCCCAGATCCCGGCCCCCCACCCTATGTGAATGAGTATGGGGTACATGGTACCCCTACCCATTCACCTAGGGAAAAAGTGTAAGTAATAAAACACACTACACAGGTTTTTAAAATATTTTATTAAACAGCTCCGGGGGGGGGATCTTCCTCCGGCTTCGGGGGTCTTCTTCCGGCTTCGGGGGTCCCTCCGCTTCATCTTCTCCCGGCGTCCGGTTGGTTCTTCTCCGCTCTCTTCTCCCGGTGTTCCTGTTCTTCGGCCGGCTCCTCTGCTGTCTTCAAGTAGCTCTCTTGCCAGCAGAGGTCCGGACTTCTGGGCTTCTGGGCTTCTCTTCCCCAGATGTTGACACGACGCTCTCTCCTGCTGGACTGCTCTCCGAGGGCTGCGTTGTGACTTATATAGGTGGAGACCCCGCCCCCTTTTGATGTCACAGTCCCTGGGCATGCTGGGACTGTGACGTTTTAGGGGGCGTGGTCACTGGGTGATGTTGACCACGCCCCCTAAAACGTCACAGTCCCAGCATGCCCAGGGACTGTGACATCAAAAGGGGGCGGGGTCTCCGCCTATATAAGTCACAACGCAGCCCTCGGAGAGCAGTCCAGCAGGAGAGAGCGTCGTGTCAACATCTGGGAAAGAGAAGCCCAGAAGCCCAGAAGCCCAGAAGCCCAGAAGTCCGGACCTCTGCTGGCTAGAGAGCTACTTGAAGACAGCAGAGGAGCCGGCCGAAGAACAGGAACACCGGGAGAAGAGAGCGGAGAAGAACCAACCGGACGCCGGGAGAAGATGAAGCGGAGGGACCCCCGAAGCCGGAAGAAGACCCCCGAAGCCGGAGGAAGATCCCCCCCCCCCGGAGCTGTTTAATAAAATATTTTAAAAACCTGTGTAGTGTGTTTTATTACTTACACTTTTTCCCTAGGTGAATGGGTACCCCATACTCATTCACATAGGGTGGGGGGCCGGGATCTGGGGGCCCCCTTATTAAAGGGGGCTCCCAGATTCCGATAAGCCCCCGCCCGCAGACCCCGACAACCAACGGCCAGGGTTGTCGGGAAGAGGCCCTTGTCCTCATCAACATGGGGACAAGGTGCTTTGGGGTGGGGGGGCCCCGCAGGGCGCCCCCCTCCCCCAAAGCACCCACCCCCCATGTTGAGGGCATGCGGCCTGGTACGGTTCAGGAGGGGGGGGGCGCTCGCTCGTCCCCACCCCTTTTCCTGACCGGCCAGGCTGCGTGCTCGGATCGGGGTCTGGTATGGATTTTAGGGGGGACCCCACGCCGTTTTTTCGGCGTAGGGGGTTCCCTTTATAATCCATACCAGATCTAAGGGCCTGGCATGCACCGCGCTCACCGCAATAGGAAAATTTGTTTTTCCTATTGCAGAGAGCGCGAGATGCAATACCCTGGCCTCGCGTCGTATCTGGTCCGTCGGACCAGCCTACACACGAGCGGGCTTTCCGTCGGACCAGCACACACACGAGCGGACTTTCCGCCCGAAACTGAGTCCTACGGAAAGATTTAAAACTTGTTTCAAATCTAGGTCCGGCGGGCTTTTGGGAAGAAGTCCGCCGGAAAAGTCCGCCGCCGCCCACACACGGGCGGATTGTCCGGCACACTCTGGTCCGCCGGACCAAGTATGCCGAAAAGTCCGACCGTGTGTACGCGGCATAACATTACTCTTCCCTCAGACTGACAATGCAGCTGTTCAAATGTGCCCCTGTGGTCATTCAACCGAAGTGGGTCGGTTACTTGCAAGATCACCAAAAAAGCCTAAAAATAAGTAAACAAATGCAGCCACCACATCTAATGATTAGTATGCTGCAATATAATACATTTTTGGTTTTGGGTTTAATATTGCTTTAAGTCAGATGTGGTGCTGAGATATTAAAATTATATGTAGCCCAATATTACAGATACACAAACTGGGACTGGAAGAGAATTGAAATCTAGCCTCCGTGCTACTGGTACCCATCACTCTGAAAGGATGTGATAAAAACAAATAACAAATGCTGCATGTTAATTGGTAATAAAATACTTTGCAAACATCACCAGGTTTGTGCTGTAGATCTGTAATACAAATAGGAAATTATCATGCAGTAAGTTAATGAATATTCCTGTGTTTACTAACACGAATAATTCCACACTTTTAATAGCTTATTAATGAATAATGAATTTGTTCTCAACAAAAGATATAAATGTTTGCTAGGAGTCTAAGAAGTGCAAGAAAATATGAGTGAGCAATTGTAATCAACTGGTCCTATCCCCTGTTGCGAGTAATCACAAAGCACACAGCTTTCTTCATGTCCCCTGCTGAAGGAATATGTATCCTGCTGCTTTCAAATATGTGGATGTGTGCTGTTTTCTCCCAGCAGCTGTCCTGCCATGTAAACATTAAAAACAATAATACTAATGACAACAAATACAAGAGGCCCAATGGCTCCAGGCATAAATTTTGAGGTATGCTATTGAACAAAATACTGCAATTTTTTGCTGTTGACATTTTTGATATGCCTTTTCCTGAATGTCAACATAGAAATCTTCTGATAGATGGTTTTACAGCAAGGAATACAGACTAATGTCTTAAAGTGAGATTATTTACCTCAGGTACTGGGCATTTTTACCCCCTTCCTGCCCAGACCAATTTTTAGCTTTCAGTGCTGGCACACTTTTAATGACAATTGCGTGGTCATGCAACACTGTACCCAAATTACATTTTTGGCATTTTTTTCACACAAATAGAGCTTTCTTTTGGTGGCATTTAATCACCACTGGGTTTTTTATTTTTTGCTAAACAAAGAAAAAAAAACTGTTTTTCTTAGTTTCTGTTAAAAAATTTGCAAATAAATATTTTTTCTTCTTCACTGATGTGTGCTGATGGGCACTGATAGGCTGTACTGATAGATTGCACTGATGAGCACTGATGAGGCAGCACTGATGGGATTTGGCACTGATGAGGAGGCACTGATAGGCGGTGCAGGATGGGCACTGATAGCCCTGATGGGCACTGATGAGGAGGCACCGATAGGCTGCACTAATGGGCACTGATAGGCTGCACTGATGGACGCTTTCAGGCTGTACTGATTGGCACTGATGGGGCTGCACTGATAATCAAGGCACGATGTGCTGAAAGGGTTGCCGGTTAACAGCTCTCCTTTCCTCCCACAGACACAGCGTGGGAGGAAAGGACTTGCCAATAACTGGCAAGTCTGTATACATGTGATCAGCTGTTATTGGACACCATGGTAAAGGGCCACTGTGATCGGCCCTTTACCCCAATCTCTGTTCAGTTGTGACTGAAGGACACAGCAGTCATAGAGCGTGGCCAATGCATGCCGAAAGGGGCGGGGTTCTGGGAGGAGGTCTATTGACACCCTCCCAGAACTGGATGACCGTGCTATAGCTGTCTTTTGGCTTTAACGCAGTCAGGAAGTAGTTCAAGGTAATGTTTTTTTAAATACCAAACATGTTATATGTGTTTGGTCCCCCACGCAGGAAAATTGGATAGTGTGACCAAATGTAATGTAGATTGCTGCAAATCTATAGTGTTTACAATAAACGTAATAACAATAAAAGTAGATAGTGATCTGCGCAATTCCTCAGTGGTCACAGTGTAGTAAATATATAAACCACGATAAAAGTGCAAAAACAAATGTCCAAATATCTGTGAATGATAAGGTGCAATATAAGCTCAATGAGTTAGACCCCTTTCACACTGAGGCGCTTTACAGGCGCTACAGCGCCTGTAAAGAGCCTCTCTTGTCTTCCAGTGTGAAAGTCCTAGGGCTTTCAGACTGGAGTGGTGCGCTTGCAGGACGTTAAAAAAAAGTCCTGCAAGCCGCATCTTAGCAGTGCTTTAGGAGCGGTGTATACGCCGCTCCTAAAGCACCCCTTCCCATTGAAAGCACTGGGGCAGCGATTTGCGGGCAGTTTTAACCCTTTTTCGGCCACTAGCGGGGGTTAAAACTGCCCTGTTAGCGGCCGAATAGCACCACTAAAACGTTGGTAAAGCGCCACTAAAAATAGCGGCGCTTTACCACTGATGCCCAGGCGCTTTCAGTGTGAAAGGAGTCTCAAATCCAAAACAATAGCTCATCTTGAGCTCATAAAGGCAGATCCTCCCATTCATGAATCAGTCTGGAATAGAAAGACAGCACATTGGGCTTTAATAAATCTAGAGATCAGACTCCCTGTATGTGACCTGGAGGCTAATCCTTCACGGCTTATAATCTGGAGTCTGGAGCTTGGAAGGTGGATACCGTCACCATTTTGGATGTTAAAGGCTTATTATTCACAACATAGAGGTGAGAGTTCTGGGAGCATTAAGCAGTAGTGTGAAGGCATGGAATGCATTGGTGGATGGAAGTCTAATCAATAAGAATTTTGTTCATTCACCCACACTTTTTTGTTTTGGATTTAACTCATTGAGCTTATATTGCACCTTATTATTCACAGATATTTGGACATTTGTTTTTGCACTTTTATCATGGTTTATGGTTATGGTTATGGATTCATGAAGAATCGTTCTTGCCAAACCAATCTATTAACCTTCTATGAGGAGGTGAGTTGCCATCTAGATAAAGGAAGGCCCGTAGACGTGGTGTATCTGGATTTTGCAAAAGCATTTGACACAGTTCCCCATAAACGTTTACTGTACAAAATAAGGTGCGTTGGCATGGACCATAGGGTGAGTACATGGATTGAAAACTGGCTACAAGGGCGTGTTCAGAGGGTGGTGATAAATGGGGAGTACTCAGAATGGTCAGGGGTGGGTAGTGGGGTTCCCCAGGGTTCTGTGCTGGGACCAATCCTATTTAATTTGTTCATAAACGACCTGGAGGATGGGATAAACAGTTCAATCTCTGTATTTGCAGACGATACTAAGCTAAGCAGGGCAATAACTTCTCCGCAGGATGTGGAAATCTTGCAAAAAGACCTGAACAAATTAATGGGGTGGGCGACTACATGGCAAATGAGGTTCAATGTAGAAAAATGTAAAATAATGCATTTGGGTGGCAAAAATATGAATGCAATCTATACACTGGGGGGAGAACCTCTGGGGGAATCTAGGATGGAAAAGGACCTGGGGGTCCTAGTGGATGATAGGCTCAGCAATGGCATGCAATGCCAAGCTGCTGCTAATAAAGCAAACAGAATATTGGCATGCATTAAAAGGGGGATCAACTGCAGAGATAAAACGATAATTCTCCCGCTCTACAAGACTCTGGTCCGCCTGCACCTGGAGTATGCTGTCCAGTTCTGGGCACCAGTCCTCAGGAGGGACGTACTGGAAATGGAGCGAGTACAAAGAAGGGCAACAAAGCTAATAAAGGGTCTGGAGGATCTTAGTTATGAGGAAAGGTTGTGAGCACTGAACTTATTCTCTCTGGAGAAGAGACGCTTGAGAGGGGATATGATTTCAATTTACAAATACTGTACTGGTGACCCCACAATAGAGATAAAACTTTTTCGCAGAAGAGAGTTTAATAAGACTCGTGGCCACTCATTACAATTAGAAGAAAAGAGGTTTAACCTTAAACTACGTAGAGGGTTCTTTACTGTAAGAGCGGCAAGGATGTGGAATTCCCTTCCACAGGCGGTGGTCTCAGCGGGGAGCATTGATAGCTTCAAGAAACTATTAGATAATCACCTGAATGACCGCAATATACAGGGATATGTAATGTAATACTGACACATAATCACACACATAGGTTGGACTTGATGGACTTGTGTCTTTTTTCAACCTCACCTACTATGTAACTATATATTTACTACGTTGTGACCACTGAGGAATTACGCAGATCACAATCTACTTTCTCCAAACATGTTATACTTATTTGCTCTGTGAAGTGATTTTACACAGAGCAGTACCGATCTTTCTCTTCTCAGGTACCACGCCAGCGTTCCTGGCCCCCCCTCCTGCCGAGTTCCCCCAGAGCAAGCAGCTTGTTCTGGGGACACCCAAGCAGGCTCACTCCCAAGCCGCTGTTCTTCGAGTCCATTCACACTCACACCCCCGTCTCTCTTTCCGCATTTGCTCACTGTCTGTGATTGTCTCAGCCAATAAGGAAGGTTTGTCCCCGGAGAGATGAAGCTCTTGTGCACATCGCTGGATCGTGATGGGGCACAGGTAAGTGTAATGCCACGTACACACGGTCGGACTTGCCAATGGGACAAGCTCTGTTGGCATTTCTGACGTAAAAATTTAGAGCATGTTCTCTATCTAAGTCCATCGGAAATGCCTTCCTCCCTGGAGATTTGCCCAGCAGTGTTCTCCTCCTGCTGTCCTCACACCTGCTCCCGTGCCACTGGTCAGGAAACCTCTGTGTGTCATGAAGAGGATTGGCTGCTCCACACTTCAGCATGATTGGGCATGCTGAAGTCATGTGGTGACTTTCCTGGGTTTTACCTGGATGTTAGTGATCATGGGGCATAATCCACGAGACCAGCAGAAGTTGAGTGTAAGAAATATTGATACCTAGCCAAGTTAAGTGTAGAGGTGGGTGGGGAGTCTACTGACGTCACAACTCCATCCACTGAGACCTGGACAACAGACCTGCCCACAGACTCCGGAGTATTGCAGGGCTCCAAACAGCTAAAGGGGAGATATTTGACAGGTAAAGATACATGCAGTAGGCATGAATATCCTTATAGATCAGCACTTTTACAGTAATTTAGATATGGTGAAAGTGGGTTTACATCCACTTTAAGCCAAGAAGGATGGCTTCTCTTAAAGGGGTGGCTGACTGGTAACCTAAAGTGTCTCTTTAGTGAATAACAGGGAACTGTTGCAACTACTCTGGCAACCAAAATGATTATGTAGAAATAGTGGTGTCCATACACTGCTCATTCTCACACAGGAACCCCTCCCTGCATGACTCACCATAGCCAGCAGGGTGCTGTCCCAGACCTATCCCAAAAAAAAGCACATCAAACCCAGATGGACACTCCTATTTTAAATAACTGCCCCTTGTACGATGGTTGCTGAATGTCTTGATGGATAACAGCGTCCAATGAGACAGTTGCTCTCCCGGACATACCTACTCAGTCTGCAAAGAAAGAATGTTCCTCTGTGCCTCTGTTGCATCTGTATAGTGGGATAGTGCCACCTACTGGATGAAAGACAGACTACATTTGCCTACACTGCGTAGTTCCTATGGATGTGGATGGCAGCCCTGGAGAGCACTAAGAGACCAGGAGATGGCCATCTTGGCAATCCACATCCATAGGCTCCAGAGACAGCTGAACCCCTGTTCAGCTCTCTTGCATCTGAATGCTTAATGGACATTTGGACCTACGTGAGGCATTAGGAAAATGTTGTAAAGCTCCTAACCCTTTACTTCTGTGAATTGCTATTTACATAGCTTGCATTTCATTTACCGATTGCTACACTAATGCCCTGTACACACGATAGGATTTTCCGACAACAAAATCCGTGTTTTTTTCCAACGGATGTTGGCTCAAGCTTGTCTTGCATACACACAGTCACACAAATCTTGTTGGAAATTCCAAACGTCAAGAACGCATTGACGTACAACACGTACGACGAGCCGAGAAAAATGAAGTTTAATCGCCAGTGTGGCTCTTCTGCTTGATTCCGAGCATGCGTGGAACTTTGTACATAGGAATTGTGTACACATGATCAGAATTTACGACAACGAGCTCTCAAATTTTGTGTGACGTAAATTCCGATGGAAAATGTCCGATGGAGCCTACACACGGTCAGAATTTCCGACAACAAGCTCCTATAGTTTCTTTTTAAATCTCATCTGTTTTGCGAAATTCCATCTCCAGAAGCTGACCCTGAATGATGTTTCTACATGTATATGCCCAATATCACTACATTGTCTTGTAAGTTGCCAAGTGTCATGTGAATAAATTCATTTTTATACTGCTAAACTCAGTTGCACCTTCTGCTGTCCTTATCTGTTACCATTTTTGGTCTCTGGAGAGGTGCTGCACTACAGTGTTTTGGAATTACTCCAACACCTCACCTAGATTCCCCAAGCCATCTCCCTCCAGTGTGTTGGTCACATACATTTCTGCGCCATATCTCCCCACATACCTCACTAAAATAAAAAAAATGTATAAAACCACAATACATTTGTATGTAAAAAGCAGTTACAAAAATGGTATCAGCAGCAAGATGCCAGCATAAGCAATCAACACATACTCATTGCTGCAAGATATCTCATCTCTCTGAGCCTTCTAAAGCATTATCTTCACTTGATGATTATGGAGCTTGTGTAATCCTCAGCCACCTCTGTCTCACACCCTCTGAAAATAAAACTAATTTATCAGTATGTCTGATCAATTGTTAAAAGAGGGCATTGTAGTTCTTATTGAGTATGAGAAATGTATTATTTGAGTGGCTTTGGGATTGTTGGGGTGAAAGTTTCTTCAGAAACATATTTGTTTATCAAACGTAAGGGCCATACACACGGGCCGAATATCGGCCCGTGTGTACAGCAGCCGGTCCAAGAGAAGCCGGCTGTTGAAGGGGCATGACAGAAAAAAGTCTGCCGATCGGCACCCGATCAGCGCTGGCTGGGGTGTTCTGACGGGGAGGGGGGGGGGGGGGCAGTCCCCCCTGTCAGAAGACAATAACTCAGTGGGGGAGAACATCAGATAGTACAGTGGTTCCTCCTGAGCTCTTCAATTTTTTTTTCAGCCCACTGGGTTGAACAAAAAATAACTGTTATGCCCCGTACACACGGTCGGATTTTCAGACAGAAAATGTTCGATGGGAGCTTGTTGTCGGAAATTCCGACCGTGTGTAGGCTGCATCAGACATTTTCCATCGGAATTTCCGTCACACAAAATTTGAGATCTGGATCTCAAATTTTCCGACAACAAAATCCATTGTCATAAATTCTGATCGTGTGTACACAATTCTGACTCACAAAGTTCCACACATGCTCGGAATCAAGCAGAAGAGCCGCACTGGCTATTGAACTTAATTTTTCTCGACTCGTCATACGTGTTGTACGTCACCGCGTTCTTGACATTCGGAATTTCCGACAAGATTTGTGTGACCATGTGTATGCAAGACAAGTTTGAGCCAACATCCGTCGGAAAAAATGCATGAATTTTGTTGTTGGAATGTCCGATCGTGTGTACAGGGCATAAGTCTGGTAAGATGCTGCACACATATTTTAACCACTTCAATATGGGGCACTTTCACCCCCTTCCTTCCCAGACCAATTTTCAGCTTTCAGCGCTGTCACACTTTGAATGACAATTGCGCGGTCATGTAACACTGTACCCAAATTAAATTTTTATAATTTTTTTCACACAAATAGAGCTTTTTTTTGGAGGTATTTAATCACCACTGGGGTTTTTATTTTTTACGCTACAAATAAAAAAAGACTGAAAATTTTCCAAAATAATGCATTTTTCTTAGTTTCTGTGATAAAATTTTGCAAATAAGTAATTTCTCTTGATAAATTTTGACCAAAAATGATGCTGCTACATTTCTTTGGTAAAAATAACCCAAATCAGTGTTTATTTGGTGTTGGCAGTGATGGGGGACAGACAGATTTTTTATTGGGACACTGAAATGTGTATAGGGATAGGGGTATATCAGTGGTGCTTGGTGTACATTGTGGGGTGATCTGTAACAGCTCTCTGTGTAAAATCATCCTCGCACAGAGAGCTGTCACAGATCTGCCGATTCCCCCCCTGTACTGAGCTCTCACTGAGCTTGGCGGGGAGACACGCGTCTCTGTTTACATTGTGACTGCTGTGATTGGACACAGCCGTCAGGTGATCGGGAGGGCCAATCACAGCGCCCATATCCCAATCTCTGTTCACCTGGATCCTGTGATCAGAACGATCACAGGATCGAGCCGCAGCACGCATCGTGGCCGCACTGCGAGCAGGTTCCTGAACGTCCACTCATAACGAGGAAAGGACCACCCGGCTGTTTATGTGCAGTGGCCTGGTAGGAAGTAGTTAATCAATTTGCTTATGATTTCCTGTTTTGAACCCTCCACATGCCCAACAATGTACAAGTTTGATCTGGAGATTTTTGGGATCACTGATCATGGGCAGAACCTTGAACATGTGTTATTTTGGACTTTACCCTGCACAGATATCAATGCTGAGGCATTTTTTCATTTGTAAAGAGTGTGTATTCCTAATGAACAGGTGTGAGCACTTAGGGCTTACCTCAAGAGACAGAATCAATTACATTGGTGGGAGTGTTTTTTACTGGGTGGTGAGCAATCTTATCTAGGTTATTTGAAGTCCTGCATTTGTGGCAGGTATTTGGCCTAAGAACAGTCCTGAATTTTTCTTTGCAGTGTGTATATTGGGTTACAAATAGATATGGTTTTTGGGGGTGTGCATAATTCCTGACCCATATGACGTCCAGCAGGATAACATGCCGGTGCGCGCCTGCGGGTGGGAGCACGGCGATCAGTGGTGCCGTGTGTCACTCTGACACACTGCATCTCCGATCTTGGGAAGGAGCCTCTGATGGTGGCTCCTTACCACGTGCTCAGCTGTGACCAATCACAGCTGATCACAGTGTGAACCAGGAAGTGCCGGTAAACAGCTTTCCTTGGTTTGCGCTGACAGGGAGAGTCGACCGGCCAGTCAGTGCCCCATCAGAAATGCCTGTCAGTGCCCATCAAAGTACCAGTCAGTGCCCACAACAGTGCCAATCAGAGCCCGCCACAGCGCCAATCAGTGCCTATCACAGTGCCAATCAGTGCCCATCAGTAAAACCTGTCAGTACCTCATCATCAGTGCTGTCCATCAGTGCAATCTATTAGTGCCCATCAGTGCCATCCGTCAGTGCCAATCAGTGGCAACTATCAGTGCTAATCAAGGTAGCCTATCAGTGCCTATCAGTGCCACCTGTCAGTGCACATCAGTTCCGCCTGTCAGTGCCCATCAGTGCAGCCTGTCAGTGCCCATCAGTGCCACCTATTAGTGCCCATCAGTGCCACCTATCAGTGCCCATCAGTGCCACCTATCGGTGGCCATCAATGCTGCATATCAGTGCTGCCTATTAGTGCCCAACAGTGCTGCATATCAGTGCCGCCTATGAGTGCCCATAAATTCTACATACTGTATTAATGCCTCCTCATTAGTGCCCATCAGTGCCACCTAATCAGTGCCAACTCATCAGTGCCCAGCAGTGCTGCCTCATCAGTGCCCGTCAGTGAAGTAGAAAACAACATTTTAAAACAGAAACAAAGAAAAACTTTTTTTTCAAAAATTTCTGTATTTTTCACTTTGTTTACCAAAAATTAAAAACCCCAGTGGTGATCAACTACTACCAAAAGAAAGCTCTATTTGTGGGAAGAAAATAATAAAAATGTAGTTTGGGTACAGCGTAGCATGACCATGCAATTGTCATTTAAACAGTGACAGCGCTGAAAGCTGAAAATTGTTCTGGGCATGAAGGGGGGAAAGTGCCGGGTATTGAAGCGGTTAAGAAAAAAATATCGCAAAACCCTTTGGGTCTGGTATGGATTTAAAGGGCAACTCAACACCAAATGTAAATAAAAAAAAATGGTGTAGGGTTCCCCCCAAAATCCACACCAGACCCTTATCAGAACATGCAGGCTGAAGGTCAGGATGGGGGGGGACGAGGGATCACCCCCCCTCCTGAACCGTACCAGGCCACATGCCCTCAACATGGGGAGGGTGCTTTGGGATCCCCCCAAAGCACCTTGTCCCCATATTGTTGGGGACAAGGGCCTCTTCCTGACAACCCTGGCCAGTGGTTGTCAGGATCTGCAGGCGGAGGCTTATCAGAATCTGGAAGATCCTGGCCCCCTCCTACGTGAATGAGTATTGGGTACATCGTACCCCTACCCATTCACCAAAAAAGTAGTGAAATGTAAAAAAAATACAAGAGCCGGATTTTGACAAGTTCTTTATTGGAGAATAGCTCTGAGCCGTCTTCTTCCCTGATTTGTGTCTCCCATCGCCATCTTCTCCCCAAGCTTTGTCTCCCGCCGCCATCTTCTCCTGGTGCTGTCTCTGTTGCCGTCTTCTCCTGCCGCCGTCACTCCTGCCGCCATCGTCTCCTGCCGCCATCTTCTCCTGCTGCTGTGTTCTTCATCACCGCCAATTACCCGCTAATATAAAAAATATTTTTAAAAAAGGGAGTGGGCTCTCTTGTTGACATCATCGGATGGCCACGCTCCATGGCTATGTAAGAGACAAAAGACAGCGGATGACAACACTACGGAGGAAGACGGCGAGGAAGAACACAGCAGCGGAAGTGACGGCAGCAGGAGAAGACGGCAACAGAAGATGGCAGCGAGAGAGACAGCACCAGGAGAAGATGGCGGCAGGAGAAACGGCTTGGGGAAGAAGATTACTCGGGGAAGAAGACTGCTCAGAGCTATTTTAAAATAAAGGACTTGTCAAAAACCAGATCTTGTATTTTTTTTTTCTGCTTTTTTTGGTGAATGGGTAGGGGTACGATGTACCCGCTACCCATTCACATGGGGGGGGCAGGATCTGGTGGCTTAAAGGGGGGTTCCAGATTCCGATAAGCCCCCCAGCTCGCAGACCCCGACAGGCAATGGCCAGGGTTGTCGGGAAGAGGCTCTTGTCTCCATCAACATCGGAACAAGGTGCTTTGGGGGGACCTGTCAGAGAACTCACACAGCAAGCACCCGTCTCCGTGCAGCAGCTGCCAACCCTCGTTCCACGAATGCCAATGTGCATGAACCGTAGCCAGAGACAAATGAGATCCAGAGTGGGCATGCACAATGGCACCCCCATGCAAACGCACGCTCGCTAATGCGCACCCGCGAGTGCATCGCGCTAATGTGCTAATGTGTATGTGCTAAGGCGCTAATGCGCATGCGTACATGCATGTATGCTGCCGTGAATCCTGGCACAAGGCACCCTATATAAACAGAGAGTCTGCCTAGCATCAGTGCTGGATGGTCTTCAGCTTGTCCCTGTGTTCCTGTTGTTACTCTGCCTGATTTACCTTGATCCTGAAAACCCGGCTATCAGCCTGTTGCCGACACCTGCCTGTTCCTGACTCTGCAGTTGATCCTGATCTGGCTCCCACTGAACAAGTCTGGTGATCAGTTTCCACATCTCCTCAGCAGAGGTTCCTGTATCTACAAGTTCCAGCCTCCTGCCTGCAGCCACCTGCACCCTTTTGTGGCCCTCGCACTCCCTGTACCCACCACCAGGGGTGCTTGGACCGGAACCATGCAAGAGGCCACCCTAATCATTCTGGGCTCCGCTGTAAGGTACGTGACAGGACCCCAAAGCACCATCTCCATGTTGAGGGCATGTGTCCCAGTTCAGGGAGGGGGCGCTCGCACACCCCCCCTATCCTGACCTCCAGGCTACATGCTCGGATAAGGGTTGGAGACATGCTTGGCCAGTCCATCACCTTTACCCTCAGCTTCTTTAGCAAGGCAAATCTTGGAGGTGTGTTTGGGGTTGTTATCATGTTGGAATACTGCCCTGCGGCCCAGTCTCCGAAAGGAGGGGACCATGTTCTGCTTGAGTATGTCACAGTACATGTTGGCATTTATGGTTCCATCAATGAACTGTAGCTCCCCAGTGCCAGCAGCACTCATGCAGCCCCAGACCATGACACTCCCACCAGCGTGCTTGACTGTAGGCAAGACCCGCTTGTCTTTGTTCTCCTCACCAGGTTGCAGCCACACACGCTTGACACCATCTGTACCAAATAAGTTTATCTTGGTCTCATCAGACCACAGGATATGGTTCCAGTAGTCCATGTCCTTAGTCTGCTTGTCTTCAGCAAACTGTTTGCGGGCTTTCTTGTGCATCATTTTTAGAAGAGGCTTCCTTTTGGGATGACAGCCATGCAGACCAATTTGATTCAGAGTGCGGCATATGGTCTGAGCACTGACAGGCTGACCTCCCTCACCCCTTCAACCTCTGCAGCAATGCTGGCAGCACTCATATTTCCCAAAGACAACCTCTGGATATGAGGCTGAGCATGTGTACTCAGCTTCTTTGATTGACCATGGCGAGGTCTGTTTTGAGTGGAACCTGTCCTGTTAAAGCGCTGTATGGTCTTGGCCACTGTGCTGTAGCTCAGTTTCAGGGTCTTTGCAATCTTCTTATAGCCTAGGCCATCTTTATGTAGAGCAACAATTCTTTTTTCAGATCCTCAGAGAGTTCTTTGCCATGAGGTGCCATGTTGAACTTCCAGTGACCAGTATGAGAGAGTGAGAGTGATAACACCTGCTCCCCATTCACACATGAGACCTTGTAACACTAAGGAGTCACATGACACCAGGGAGGGAAAATGGCTAATTGGACCCAATTTGGATATTTTCACATAGGGGTGTACTTACTTTTGTTGCCAGAAGTTTAGACATTAATGGCTGCGTGTTGAGTTATTTTGAGGGGACAGCACATTTACACTGTTATACAAGCTGTGCACTCACTACTTTACATTGTAGCAAAGTGTCATTTCTTCAGTGTTGTCACATTAAAAGATATAATAAAATATTTACAAAAATGTGAGGGGTGTACTCACTTTTGTGAGATACTGTATAAACAACTGTCTTTACTATACGATTTCCCAAAGTATGACCTTTTGGTTCTGAGCTTGAGCTCTAGTTCAATTGACCCAGCTTTTCCAATCAGAGAGAGAAAATATCTATCTTACACTCCTAAATACATTGGCATGCTAATATCATTGCAAAGCTGTACATTTAAAAATGAAGGCTCTTGACACTAAAATGTATTGTCTGTTTTAATTTATAGATCAGCTTTAACAAGTAAAGGTAACAAAGAAAAGTAACTATATTGGAACATGTATTTTCATTTACACCCACCCAAAGCATTTTCTGCTTAGAAAAACTCCTGGTGTTTGAATCCCCTTAGAAAAAGTAACATAGCACATGTATAATCTGCTACTATAGGTACGATAGTTCATAAATGCTCCCTAGATAAACGCCTACCCAGGGAAAATGGGTGGGGCTTATTAAGACCCCTTTCACGCTGAGGCGTTTTTCAGGCGATACAGCGCTAAAAATAGCGCCTGCATAGCGCCTGAAAAAAACCTCAGCTGCAAACCCAGTGTGAAAGCCCGAGTGCTTTCACACTGAGGCGCTGCGCTGGCAGGACATCAAAACAAGTCTTGCCAGCAGCTTCTTTGCAGCGGTGTAGGAGCGGTGAATATACCGCTCCTACACCACTCCTCCACCGCTCCCGCCCATTGAAAACAATGGGGCAGTGCTGCTATACCGCCAGCAAAGCGCCTCTGCAGCGCTGTTTTGCGGGCGGATTTAACCCCTTTTCGGCTGCTAGCGGGGGGGGGGGGGTTAAAAACCGCCCCCGCTAGCAGCCGCATAGTGCCGCTAAAATGTTAATAAAGTGGAGCTAAAAATAACGCGGCTTTACCGCTGCCGCTTGGGGCGGCTCAGTGTGAAAGGGGTCTAAGAGCTGAAGTGGGCTTGGTTGCTGCTGCAGACGAGCTAACTAGAGCAGTGGTTCTCAACCTCAGTCCTCAAGTACCCCCAACAGTCCATGTTTTGTGAATTTCTCTTAGATAAAATAGCTGTCTAAAATACCAAGCCTTTGACTCTGATTTAAAGCACCTATGCAAGCTAAAGGAAAATCTGAAAACATGGCCTTTTGGGGGTACTTGAGGACTGAGGTTGAGAATCACTGAACCAAAGGACTAAAGACCTACATGAAAGTTCACATTTAGGGCCAAGTTCTTTAATCTCAGTGTTATATTCAAATGACACAATAATTTCTGTCTATTTATACATGATTTGTTTGCTGTTATAATATTAAAAAGCATCTAAAGTAATCTTTGGTACAGTATGCCACAGACTATACTTTGCAGCATGTTGACTGTTCCCTTAATTCCAAGCACATCCTTGTCTTCTACATCTTATTTAGTTGAGGTACTGATAAACATCTTAGATTGTCAGAGCACTTTGCAAAGTAATTTTGTACAGATAGGTGTCAACCTAGTAAAAAAAAAAAATCGTATTTGTACCGCAATCTCCTCACAAACTTTGTTCAAGGGTAAAGTGGACAAATTAAATCAATCACAATAATCTTATTGGAACAAGTCGATCTGGATGGTGCTCCCAGACAAAGCAATTTGTCATTCTGATTAGGGACGTATTTTGTGAGCATTTTTGTGACTTTTATCTGACTTTAAAATAAACTTGCATTATGTTTAAAGTAGCCATGTTGTACACCAGATACCATAATTTGTCTGCATTGGCCTTGTCAGTGCTGCCTGCTGCCAAATTCACTTGTTTAAAAAAAAATCTAAATGTCCAGGTGTGGGTACACATGCATACTCCCTCCAGCCTCTCACAATGAAGTTGATGTTTGAGCAACCTCAAAGGGGACAACTTCCTTCTTCTGAACAAAAAGATCCTGAACTTCTTCCTTTCTTTTCCTCATGCAGTTCTTAGTGTATTTAATAGCAAGAGTTCGTTACAGACTAGGAGCTATCATCATCCCCTCTTGGAAATAGCACCAGGTCAAGGCAAACTGCATGCAGAAGTACATCCTCTCCTTGTGTGGAACTGCTCCCAGTTGCACTGCTTGCAGGCACTACCAGCCCTCCTGGCTGCTCTGAAGATCTCCCAGGGCAGGAATTAAAGGGTTAGGCACAACACTGTCCTTTAAGAAAGCTTGTTACATGTGGCAGTCTCTCCCCTTGAAAATTCTATGGTGTGCTAATGTACTCTGTCCTCCTTGCTCCCACTGCTTCTCAGGCAAGATTCCAAGTGAAACCACTCTGCTGAATGGATCCTCCTGAGCCAGCCCGAGCCCAGCCTGGAGCTGGGGTCTCCCCTAGGCCTAAGTGTCCCAGCTCTTGTCTATATACCAGCTGTCACAATCAAGAGACAGCAGTCAGCGGGAGGCCTCCCATCATAGTTACATAGTAGGCGAGGTTGAAAAAGTCCATCAAGTCCAACCTATGTGTGTGATTTTATGTCTGCCACCGAGGCGGAGCTTTTTTTTTTCCGTGTCCATCAGGCGGCGTGATTGAAGATGAATGGACACTTTTCTTTTTTTTAATAAAGGAATTGTCAAAAATTGTCTATTGTGGTTTTTACTTTTTGACACTTTTTTTGTGAATGGGTACCCCTACCCCTACAATGTACCCCTACTCATTCACATAGGGGGGCGGAATCTGGGGGGCCCCTTTGTTAAAGGGGGCTTCTAGATTCCGATAAGCCCCCCGCTCGCAGACTCCCGCAACCACCGGGCCAGTGTTGTGAGGACGAGGCCCTTGTCCCCATCAACATGGGGACAAGGTGCTTTGGAGGGACCCCAAAGCACCCTCCCCATGTTGAGGGCAAGTGGCTTGGTATGGTTCAGGAGGGGGGGCGCTTGCTTGTTCCCCCCCCTGCATTTGCCTTCCAAGCCGCTGCCTTCTCTTCCGGCCCGGCGTCCTTGGGTTGCTCCTGCCCAGGAGCCCAGCGCTACAGGCAGTGGTGGTATCATTACAGGGGAGAAATTCAATCAATCAAGAAAGGATTTCTCTGTAGGCAGCTTGCAGCAGTTTCCCAAAGTGCTGTGTGCAATTATCACAGGGTATGCTCTGCAGTAACACCCTGTATGCTGTGGGTTTAACCCTTTGCTTTCCTTGTTGACCTGGGTCCTCTTTTTGGGTTCTTTAGCCATTTCCTTTCTATCCTATTTTGCTTTTGTGATTCTTTCTAGGTCAGGTTGCCAATACACGGCACGAGATGATAAAAAAATCATTAGGTCACAAAATTTTTCTTCAGATGTATTTGTGTGAGCCATACTAAGCCCAGGCGGTGGTGTTTTCCAGCAAATGGAATCCCTAGTAAGACATGCGGTGCAAGAATCCCTTAAAGAGTGGGATACAAGCCACAAACAAAGTCCAACAGCCATTGCGGCATGTTCTCCCACTAGGATGACCAGGAAAAACTGGAACTGTCCCAATCAAGGTAGAGTCTCCTGCAAAGCAAGAGGAAGTTCTGTAAGCACCTTTGGGCTCTGTTTCGACTAGTGTAACTTTTCATGTGACTTTAGACACATGGGGTCACATAGCGGGTCACAGTCCATTGAGTTCAATGGCACCCGTTCCAATCTATGCAACTTAGAGTTGCAGCGACTTTTAGGGGTTCCTGCGCTACTTTGATGTGACCTTTGATCCAGAGACTGGAGACATAGACGTAGAGAGAGTGTTCTAAGTTCTCATTCTTAACAGAACTAGGGGACATCATTTTGGATAAGTGGAGTAAGACATCCCTCCCTTCTGAGCAAGATGGCTAAGCTCCATCCATTCAGAGATAAGGATGTGAAGCATCCTCTCTAAATGGCTGATGCCTTGATGAGGTGAGCAAGCATGTCGCTCTTCCTTGGAAGATGCAGCGACTAGTCCGAAAGTCGACCTGGGCTCTTGTGGCCATATCGAAAAGGATGGAAATGTGGATGCAGAATGTGGACGCAGTATTCAGGAGCATTTTCAGAAATTCTATAGTTCAGGAGTCGGATCTGGTATTGGTTTCCATGATAAGGCCCCAGGACATACAGACTCTGGGGACCCTGGATTTGCCATATTGGAATAGTGGCTGATTCATAATGCTGGGACAGATACTGTTAGGAGATGCTGATGTAGATTCCAGCACCTGTCTGTCTGTTGTCTGATAAAATGTGTATTGTAAATAAGTCTATAGTATGGGATCTAAGAGTCATTAGATTCCCATTGTTGTTTGTGTTAATTAACTCTGCAATTGTGTGAAGAGTCTATGTTGATTGTGATAATGTTGATTGGATTTTCTGAACTACAAGACGGCCAGTCTGGCCTAAAAGTCATGTCTGAGTCATCTAGGCTGTCTAAAGGGATTAGTTAATTAGCTCATGTTAATTAGGTTAATTAGGTTACAGCTGTATTGTTAGAGTAATATGAGCAGGAGGTCTGCACCTCCACTTTTAGTGTATAAAAGCCTGTATTTTGCAATAAAGTGAGATTCCTGTTTGAACTTACATACAGCCTGCCTGGTGTTTGTTCTGAGCTATCATAACTGGGTTAGAACGGCACATAGCTGTAGTTCTAATCCCGGAACATTGGATGACCGAACAATCAGATGTTGCGATCTGCAATCTGATTCTATAGCTGCAGAGGAGTGTCGGGAGAGTGGAATCGAGCGAGCAAGGGGCTCGTTACATTGGTGGCAGCCGTGGGATTTGCTCTCCAGTTACTGGGACACTCCAAATCAGCCTGCATGAGAGCCAGGCTGAAAGATTTGCTTAAGAGCCGTGGAGGGAATGGTGGGATCGTGCTTCCTTGCCGTGAACACATCCAAACCATCACCTGGATCCAAGCTGGCAGGATAGCAGGAGAGGAGAGATACCAGCCACCATGGATGAGGAATTCAGAAGGAGGTTGCGAGAGAAGGAGATACAGCACAGAGGACCAGTATCAGAGCAGGTCCTGCTAGGATGGTTTGATTCTATCCGCTGTGAACTCTGGAAGGAAGCACTAGCCCGTGAGCAGCGACACCAGGGAAAAGTTCTCCCCTCCATCCATGTGAGGTACTGGTCGCAGTATGAAGTACAAATGCTGTTTATGGGGGAACAGCCGAACCAGGAGTGGACAGCTGAGTTAAGCAGGCTGATCCAGGCAGAAATGCGGTTGGATGAGAGCTACAGAGCACTCCAGTGGTATGTAGCCCAAGTGTGCCCATGGACAGCGGATGACAGCCCCACGGAAGGCTTTGACTACGATGGCCTGGGATTGTTATACTGGAGGCTGTCCAGGGACCCTGACTTTGGAAGTGATCGGGAGTGGCGTTTGGAGGAAATAATGGAGCACAGAGAGCGCAGACTGAATGTCTCAGAAGTGCACTGGGCACTGGAAGATGTGGAGTTTCTGGCCGTTCAGGAATGGGAGTTGGAGATCGCCTACAAACAGCTGTTAGACTCTGCTCAGCAGCAGGGTGGTGCTCCCTTTGCCTGGGACTATCAGGAAATACCAGTTGACAACTCTGAAATCCTGGCTGAAGAGTTGACAATGTGGCAGAGTAACAGTGTGCTCTGCCAACCTGCCCCCGCAGCTATGGAGGCGGAGGTCTTTTGGTGGATGCAGCAAGTGCTGACTGACCTTGATGAACCTGTTTCTGCATTGGATGATCTTGGATGGAGGAATGTGCCTGTCTAGCAGAATGCCAGAGAATCGGCAGTGGAAAATCTGAAGATTGCCGTCCCCAAACCTGAAGTGCTGACAACAGGGCAGAGCTCTGCTAACCTCTGCCCAGCACTGATAGCATCTTCTGGGTTCCACAGAGAGGAGATGGTGAACCTTTATCCCCAGACACCAGTTGCAGAGACAGGGGATTTGATAGACTTTTCTGCTGAGGAAGAACAACCTGGTGAGCCTCCAGCAGAAGAGGAGCTGTTATTAGGGCCAAACTTCACTGTGCTCTGCCCAGCACCAACAGAAGTATCTGTGAAGTTACAAGGAACTTCCTCAGCTGAAGCGCTGGCAACCGGACAGAGGGTCCAAGATCTCTGCCCTACACCTGCGGCGGTTCCGGAGGCTCAGGGTGAGAAGGAGGTGGTCATTTCCCAGCAGCAGATCAGGATACAGGGGGAGAAGGGAGAGGAGGTGTTCGTCGTCCCTCCCCAACAGTTAGCCGGAGCAGATGGTGTGGGGTTTCCAGCAGAAGAGCTGGCAACAGGGCCGAGTACTGCTGGACTCTGCCCTCAACTAACAGAGGATGGATGTCCTGTGAAGGTGGATGGGACTTCAGTCTCCACCTGTATACCCCAGAAATGCTGGGCAGTCAGCCCAAATCCCCAACAGCATGACAGAGTGAGCCCAGACACCCTGTCTTCTCTCCAGCGGCAGAAAGGACTCCAGGGAGAAGGGCCAGTCCAGGCCTCTCCCCAGCGGCAGATATGTTCTCTGAGAGAGGCAGAGGTTGGCTGGGTGAGTAATGCTTCGTTTGGAACAATTTGTTTGGGGTACTGTGTGGGTACAGGCATTAGAGGACTGGAACTACTGACTAACTTCGGAGTCAACCCGTCTGGGGTCTCCTCCTGTGTTAGTCTCCTGCCGAAAGGGGAGAAATGTGACAGACCTAGCCGGGAGAGAGACTTTTGGAGGGGACTGTATGCTAGCCTCTTGCCGATCGATCAGGGGCCCTTGCATTTGGGGGAACGGTGCTCTTTGTGAGCTGTATGCCTGGGGACCCTTGAGGTGGTATTACTGTGGATTCGGGTCCTGGTCCCCCAGGACACACAGACTCTGGGGACCCTGGATTTGCCATATTGGAATAGTGGCTGATTCATAATGCTGGGACAGATACTGTTAGGAGATGCTGATGTAAATTCCAGCACCTGTCTGTCTGTTGTCTGATAAAATGTGTATTGTAAATAAGTAATAAATAGTATGGGATCTAAGAGTCATTAGATTCCCATTGTTGTTTGTGTTAATTAACTCTGCAATTGTGTGAAGAGTCTATGTTGATTGTGATAATGTTGATTGGATTTTCTGAACTACAAGACGGCCAGTCTGGCCTAAAAGTCATGTCTGAGTCATCTAGACTGTCTAAAGGGATTAGTTAATTAGCTCATGTTAATTAGGTTAATTAGGTTACAGCTGTATTGTTAGAGTAATATGAGCAGGAGGTCTGCACCTCCACTTTTAGTGTATAAAAGCCTGTATTTTGCAATAAAGTGAGATTCCTGTTTGAACTTACATACAGCCCGCCTGGTGTTTGTTCTGAGCTATCACAACTGGGTTAGAACGGCACATAGCTGTAGTTCTAATCCCGGAACATTGGATGAACGAACAATCAGATGTTGCGATCTGAAATCTGATTCTATAGCTGCAGAGGAGTGT
Source organism: Aquarana catesbeiana (assembly GCF_042186555.1). Classification (NCBI taxonomy): domain Eukaryota; kingdom Metazoa; phylum Chordata; class Amphibia; order Anura; family Ranidae; genus Aquarana; species Aquarana catesbeiana. The sequence continues at coordinate 390,871,002 of NC_133325.1, forward strand.
CGGGAGAGTGGAATCGAGCGAGCAAGGGGCTCGTTACAGGCTCCATATGACATCAGCCGCATAGTGGCACGGGTGATGCTCTTGTCAGTTACGGCAAAGTGAGTGCTATGGCTGGGGCCTGGGCTTGCTGTTCCTGCCTCTAATAGGCGTAGTGTAGCATTCCCCTTTTAGGGAGAGTTATCTTTTGGCAAGCTGGATAGCACAGGAACCTCAGGACCAGCACTGGCTAGGCCAGAAGAGGACAGTCTAGAGAACAAAGTGCAGAGCGTGCGAGTGTTGCACATTTTTACAGACCGGGTCCGGATTTTAGGAAGAGCTGGTGAGGGAACCTAATATCCCCTCAGAAGTATGCTAAAAGCTTGAACACAGAATCCAAGAAGCTACTGAGTTGGGCTTCAGACTATTGGGATGTCAAAATGGTCCTTTCAAGACATGCATGGTCCATCAGAAGTCCTCTTCTCCATCAGAAGTCCTCTTCTCTGATTCCTTTCCATGGATTTTGCCTCACGTTGAGGTAAAGAAAGCATATACTCATGCTTTACGTAAGTCGCTGGTGTCACAAAGTGCTGCTGTGCCAGGCTCTGAAGGCAAGAGATTTCAGGGCAGGTGCTCGCCCCTCTTATGGTCATGAAGAAGAACAGCCGGTTTTAGACCTTGCACTCCTGAGCAGTGGCGTAGCGTGGGTTATCAGCACCCGGGGCAAGGCAAGTCATTTGCGCCCCCTAACCTGTGAACTTTTAGCACTCCTTCCCTTCCTACAATAGTACTGACCAGCCTGATTCCTACACTGACCTACCTGACCACTACATTGACCTGCCCGATTCCTATACTGACCACTACACTGACATACCTGATTCCTACACTGACCACTATGCTTACCTACCTGTCCACTACACTACACTGACCACTACCCACTACACTACACTGACCACTACACCACACTACCTGACCACTAAACTAACCTACCTGATTCCTACATTAACCATTACGCTTACCTACCTGTCCACTACACTACCCACTACACTACACTGACTACTACACTACACTGACCACTACACCAACCACTACCTGACCACTAAACGATCCTACCTGATTCCTACACTGACCACTACACTTACCTACCTGTCCACTACACTACACTACCCACTACACTACACTGACTACTACACTGACTACTACACCAACCACTACACCACATAGACCACTACACTACCCATTACACTGCACTACACTGACCACTACACTGACTACTACCCTGCACTGACCACTACCCACTACACTGCACTACACTACCTGACCACTAAACTAACCTACCTGATTCCTACACTGACCACTACACTACACTGACCACTACACCACACTGACCACTACACCACACTGACCACTATACTACACTGACTACTACTTTGCACTGACCACTATTCACTACACTGTACTACCCACTACACTGCACACTACACTGACCACTAAACTAACCTACCTGATTCCTACACTGACCACTATGCTTAACTACCTGTCCAATACACTACACTATACTACACACTACACTACACTGACCACTACACTGCACTCACCACTACACTGCACTGACCACTACACTACACTGACCACTACACTGCACTGACCACTACCCACTACACTGACCACTACACTACCCACTACACACTGGCCACTACACTACACTGCAATGACCACTACCCACTACACTGCCCACTACACTACACCACACTGACAACTACACTGCACTGACCACTACCCACTACTCTACACTGACCACTACCCACTAAACTGACCACTACTCACTACACTACACTGACCACTATCCACTACGCTGCACTGACCATTACACTGCACTGACCACTACACTAGACTGACCACTATCCACTACACTGACCACTACTCACTACACTACACTGACCACTACGCTGCACTGACCACTACACTAGACTGACCACTACCCACTACACTGACCACTACTCACTACGCTGCACTGACCACTATGCTGCACTGACCACTACACTACACTGACCACTACACTACCCACTGCACTGACCACTACACCACACTACCTGACCACTAAACTAACCTACCTGTTTCCTATACTGACCACTAACACTGACATACCTGATTCCTACACTGACCACTACGCTTACCTACCTGTCCACTACACTACACTGCACTGACTACTATACCACACTGGCCACTACACTGCACTACCCACTACACTGTCCACTACACCATGCTGACCACTACACTGCACTACCCACTGCACTGCACTACCCACTACACCACACTGACCACTACACTACACTGACCACTACACCGCACTGACCACTACCCACTACACTGACCACTACACTACACACTGACCACTACACTACACTGCAATAACCACTACACTGACCACTACACTACACTACACCACACTGACAACTACACTGCACTGATCACTACCCAATACTCTACACTGACCACTACTCACTACACTGACCACTATCCACTACGCTGCACTGACCACTACGCTGCACTGACCACTACACTAGACTGACCACTATCCACTACACTGACCACTGCTCACCACACTACACTGACCACTTTGCTGCACTGACCACTACACGACTCACTACTACCCACTACACTGAAAACTACTCACTACACTACACTGACCACTATCCACTATGCTGCACTGACCACTACGCTGCACTGACCACTACACTACACTGACCACTACACTACTCACTACACTGACCACTACGCTGCACTGACCACTAGACTAGACTGACCACTACCCACTACACTGACCACTACTCACTACGCTGCACTGACCACTATGCTGCACTGACCACTACACTACACTGACCACTACACTACCCACTGCACTGACCACTACACCACACTACCTGACCACTAAACTAACCTACCTGTTTCCTATACTGACCACTAACACTGACATACCTGATTCCTACACTGACCACTACGCTTACCTACCGGTCCACTACACTACACTGCACTGACTACTATACCACACTTTGACAAGTTCCTTCGGTTCACTGTAGGTCAAGGCCATCTCCAGCTCCAGCTCCAGCCATTCGGGCAACATCACCCTGTGTGTTTTCAGAGTCTTATTGGTTATTATAGTCGTTATCAAAACAAGAAGCATACGCCTGCCTAGTTACGTGGATGTCCTTGTCCTACTGTCCCAAGACAGAGGCAGCTGCTGGAGTGGGGAGCTCAGGTCTTTTCTATGCTGGCTTTGGCTGGCTGCTGAATCAGGCAAGGAGACACCTGGAGCCCATTCAGTCTCTTGTGGGCCCTCGGGGCTCAGTTCAATATAATCTTGGATCATTGCCTTGGCTCTGGATTCCAATGTTTTGGATCTGAATACTGAATGATTGGCACTGTGGTATCTATGGATCCGAGGATCAAGTGGAAGCTGAAGAAGGTGGCCTTTCTGGAGGGACTTCTCAAGCAGTAGGAGCCAGGAAGCAGATTTCAGGCCTTTCACCATATAAGAAAGGGAGCGTCAGTGCTCTTGGGTTAGTCAACACTACGAAGGTCTCCTACGTTAAAAGACAGCCTGGGCACTCACAGCCTGTTCTCTATTACAGGAAGAGGAGCCAATTATGTCTTGGGCTCAGAAGAACCAAGCCTACAGCTCAGTGGCGTATGTTCCCAGAGTCCAAAATGAATGAATGGATTTTCTTTCCAGAGTCCACAATGAATAGTCTCTACATGTGGAGGTTTTCAGGTGCAGATGCCCTGATGGATAATTAGAAATGCAGTAGGACTTATGCATTTCTTCCAGTCCTGGTCAACCTTGGGTTTTCTACAAAGACTCCGAACAGAGGTTGTGGTGTTAGTGGTAGTGATGCCTTATCGGCCAATTAGGTCATGGTTCCCCTTGCTAGCACAGTTCAGCTTCTGGAACCCAGTTCACCTTCTCCTCAGGCCAGGCCTTCTGTCACTGAGTACAATTCTACATCCATGTCTGGTGCGTCTGATGGTCTGGTTCTTGAGATTGGAGGTCCTCTTCCAGAGTCATCTCAGCTCTTTTGAATACTAGAAGAATGAACGCAAAGTTTACAGGAGAATCTGGTCAAAGTTGTTCAATACTAGGGATAAACCGAACACCCCCCGGTTTGGTTTGCACCAGAACATGCGAACAGACAAAAAATTTGTGCGAACATGCGAACACCGTTAAAGTCTATGGAACACGAACGTGAAAAATCAAAAGTTTTCACTTTAAAGGCTTATATGCAAGTTATTGCCATAAAAAGTGTTTGGGGACCCGGGTACTGCCCCAGGGGACATGTATCAATGCAAAACATTTTTTTTTTTAAAAAGCCGTTTTTTAAAGTGGTTTTATACTCTTTTTTTTAACTTTTACCTACAGGTAAGCCTATAATAAGGCTTACCTGTAGGTAAAAAAAATATCTCCTAAACCTGTACGGTTTAGGAGATATTCCCCTTGCTATGAGCCGCTGACTGCAGAGGCGCATGCTCACAGGGGATTCTCGGCTGAAGGGTAAGAAATCTCCCGCGCGCATGCTGATGACATCCATGATGGAGTGATGACATCGCGGCTCCAGCCACTCACAGCACTGGAACCGCGATACCCGGAAGACACGCCGAGGCAACATGACAGCTCCCTCGGCGTGGACCAGGTAAGATACCGACGCCTCGTTCTAAGGTAAGTATTTCATAATGAGCTAGTATGCGGTGCATACTAGCTCATTATGCCTTTTGTTTTACAGGGGTAAAAAAAAAAATTTCAGCGGGTATACAACCGCTTTAAGGAGCAGTGATTTTAAAAATGCTTAAAGTGAAACAATAAAAATTAAACATTCCTTTAAATATCATGCCGGGGGGGGGGGGTGTCCCCTTAGTCTGCTTGTAAAGTGGCACATCTTTCTGATGTGTTTTACTGTGCAAAATGACATTTCAAAAGGAAAAAATGTCATTTAAAATTGTTTGCCGCTGTAATGTATTACTGGATACCAGCAATATAGATAAAAACCTATGAAAAAATCTGTGTGGCTCCCCCCCAGTCCATACCAGGCCCCCATACCCCCCATTCACATAGGGGGCCCCTTGTTAAAGGGGTCTTCCAGGTTTTGATAAACCCCACGCCCGCAGACATCCCCACAACTAATGGCCAGGGTTGTGGGGACGAGGCCCTTGTCCTCATCAACATGGGGACAAGGTGCTTTAGGGGGGACCCCAAAGCACCCTGCCCATGTTGAGGGCAAGCAGCCTGGTATGGTTCAGGAGGGGGGGGGGCACTCGCTCATTCTCTCCCCTTTCTTGATCTGCCAGGCTGCTTGCTCAGATAAGGGTCTTGTATGGATTTTGGGGGGGACCCCACGCCATTTTTTAAAAAATCTTGGCATGGAGTTCTCCTTAAAATCCTTGCCAAACCCAAAGGGCTTGGTATGGCTTCTGAGGAGGTCCCCATGCAGTTTTTTTTTCTTAATTTTGGCGTTGAGTTCCCCTTAAAACCTATACCAATTCCAAAGGGCCTGGTATGGACTGGGGGGAACCCACGTCAATTTTTTTTGCTAATTCTGTCATAGGCTTCCCATTAACCACGTCAATAGACTATATTATATACTGTACACTGCACTATATACCCTGCACTGTGTTATATATACTACACTGACTGCACTATATACTCTGAACTGCAGTATATATACTATACGGACTGCACTATATACTCTGCATAAAAATTGGGCCTTAGGTGTTGGTGGTGCCAGAACACTGTAACCCATCACAGTTACTCTTGTTTGGCGCAGGAATGGGCCCTGCTGTTAAATATTATTTCAAAAATTGTAATTACATGCCCCAGTCAAACAGGTGCAGAAAAATTGGGCCTTTGGTTTTTGGTGGTGCCAGAACACTGTAACCCCTCACAGGTATTCTTGTTGGGTGCAGGAATGGGCCCTGCTGTTAAATATTATTTCAAAAATTGTAATTACCGTATTTATCGGGGTATAACACGCACAGGCGTATAACACGCACCCCAAGTTTAGGAGGGAATTTTAAGGAAAAAAAACTTTTAGGAGGGAAGTTGAAGGGTAAAAAACTTACATTTAAATGCCCATCATTGCAGCCTTCTCAGTGCAGCCTTGCCCTAGTGCAGCCTTGTTAGTGCAGCCTTGTCAGTGCAGCCTTGTCAGTGCAGCCTTGTTAGTGCAGCCTTCCCCAGTGCAGCCTTGCCCCAGTGCAGCCTTGCCCCAGTGCAGCCTTGTTAGTGCAGCCTTGTCAGTGCAGCCTTCCCCAGTGCAGCCTTGTCAGTGCAGCCTTCCCCAGTGCAGCCTTGTCAGTGCAGCCTTGCCCCAGTGCAGCCTTTGATCCTGTGATCCCCTGCCATCCTGGGCTTCAAAATCGCCGACCGCGATTTGAAAATGGCGCTGCCGGCGCCGAAATACACAGAGCCGGTCCTCGGCTCTTCTCGGCGGCTCTCGTTCACTTTCGGCTCCACTTGTAGTCCCGCCCGGGATGGGCGTGACTGTGAGCGGAGCTATCCGAACCTAGCCGAGTACACTCGGCTAGGTTCGGGCGGCGCTCGAGTGAAGCCGAAAGTGGCCGAGAAGAGCCGAGGACCGGCTCTGTGTATTTCGGCGCCGGCGGCGCCATTTTCAAATCGCGGTCGGCGATTTTGAAGATCTGGCAGCTCAGGATCGCAGGGGATCGGCGTATAACACGCACCTGCGATTTTCCCCTGATTTTTATACGCCGATAAATACGGTACATGCCCCAGTCAAACAGGTGCAGAAAAATTGGGCCTTTGGTTTTGGTTGTGCCAGAACGCTGTAACCCCTCACAGTTACTCTTGTTGGGCGCAGGAATGGGCCCTGCTGTTAAATATTATTTCAAAAATTGTAAATACATGCTCCAGTCAAACAGGTGCAGAAAATTGAGCCTTTGGTTTTGGTGGTGCCAGTACACTGTAACCCCTCACAGGTATTCTTGTTGGGTGCAGGAAAATAATATATCAAAAATTGTAATTACATACCCCTGTAAAACAGGGGCAGAAACAAACCCTCCAGCAGCACTGAATGTGTGTTCAGAAAGCACGCTGGATACAGGACAGGCCAGTAGCTCGATTGCATATTGAGCAAGTTCTGGCCAGTGGTCCATCCTCAAGAACCAGTAACCCAGTGAATGCTCTGTTGGAAAGGTCTCCAAGTCTCCAACAGTGTGCTCTGCCAACCTGCCCCCGCAGCTATGGAGGCGGAGGTCTTTTGGTGGATGCAGCAAGTGCTGACTGACCTTGATGAACCTGTTTCTGCATTGGATGATCTTGGATGGAGGAATGTGCCTGTCTAGCAGAATGCCAGAGAATCGGCAGTGGAAAATCTGAAGATTGCCGTCCCCAAACCTGAAGTGCTGACAACAGGGCAGAGCTCTGCTAACCTCTGCCCAGCACTGATAGCATCTTCTGGGTTCCACAGAGAGGAGATGGTGAACCTTTATCCCCAGACACCAGTTGCAGAGACAGGGGATTTGATAGACTTTTCTGCTGAGGAAGAACAACCTGGTGAGCCTCCAGCAGAAGAGGAGCTGTTATTAGGGCCAAACTTCACTGTGCTCTGCCCAGCACCAACAGAAGTATCTGTGAAGTTACAAGGAACTTCCTCAGCTGAAGCGCTGGCAACAGGACAGAGGGTCCAAGATCTCTGCCCTACACCTGCGGCGGTTCCGGAGGCTCAGGGTGAGAAGGAGGTGGTCATTTCCCAGCAGCAGATCAGGATACAGGGGGAGAAGGGAGAGGAGGTGTTCGTCGTCCCTCCCCAACAGTTAGCCGGAGCAGATGGTGTGGGGTTTCCAGCAGAAGAGCTGGCAACAGGGCCGAGTACTGCTGGACTCTGCCCTCAACTAACAGAGGATGGATGTCCTGTGAAGGTGGATGGGACTTCAGTCTCCACCTGTATACCCCAGAAATGCTGGGCAGTCAGCCCAGATCCCCAACAGCATGACAGAGTGAGCCCAGACACCCTGTCTTCTCTCCAGCGGCAGAAAGGACTCCAGGGAGAAGGGCCAGTCCAGGCCTCTCCCCAGCGGCAGATATGTTCTCTGAGAGAGGCAGAGGTTGGCTGGGTGAGTAATGCTTCGTTTGGAACAATTTGTTTGGGGTACTGTGTGGGTACAGGCATTAGAGGACTGGAACTACTGACTAACTTCGGAGTCAACCCGTCTGGGGTCTCCTCCTGTGTTAGTCTCCTGCCGAAAGGGGAGAAATGTGACAGACCTAGCCGGGAGAGAGACTTTTGGAGGGGACTGTATGCTAGCCTCTTGCCGATCGATCAGGGGCCCTTGCATTTGGGGGAACGGTGCTCTTTGTGAGCTGTATGCCTGGGGACCCTTGAGGTGGTATTACTGTGGATTCGGGTCCTGGTCCCCCAGGACACACAGACTCTGGGGACCCTGGATTTGCCATATTGGAATAGTGGCTGATTCATAATGCTGGGACAGATACTGTTAGTATATGCTGATGTAAATTCCAGCACCTGTCTGTCTGTTGTCTGATAAAATGTGTATTGTAAATAAGTAATAAATAGTATGGGATCTAAGAGTCATTAGATTCCCATTGTTGTTTGTGTTAATTAACTCTGCAATTGTGTGAAGAGTCTATGTTGATTGTGATAATGTTGATTGGATTTTCTGAACTACAAGACGGCCAGTCTGGCCTAAAAGTCATGTCTGAGTCATCTAGGCTGTCTAAAGGGATTAGTTAATTAGCTCATGTTAATTAGGTTAATTAGGTTACAGCTGTATTGTTAGAGTAATATGAGCAGGAGGTCTGCACCTCCACTTTTAGTGTATAAAAGCCTGTATTTTGCAATAAAGTGAGATTCCTGTTTGAACTTACATACAGCCTGCCTGGTGTTTGTTCTGAGCTATCATAACTGGGTTAGAACGGCACATAGCTGTAGTTCTAATCCCGGAACATTGGATGACCGAACAATCAGATGTTGCGATCTGCAATCTGATTCTATAGCTGCAGAGGAGTGTCGGGAGAGTGGAATCGAGCGAGCAAGGGGCTCGTTACATTGGTGGCAGCCGTGGGATTTGCTCTCCAGTTACTGGGACACTCCAAACCAGCCTGCATGAGAGCCAGGCTGAAAGACTTGCTTAAGAGCCGTGGAGGGAATGGTGGGATCGTGCTTCCTTGCCGTGAACACATCCAAACCATCACCTGGATCCAAGGTAGCAGGATAGCAGGAGAGGAGAGATACCAGCCACCATGGATGAGGAATTCAGAAGGAGGTTGCGAGAGAAGGAGATACAGCACAGAGGACCAGTATCAGAGCAGGTCCTGCTAGGATGGTTTGATTCTATCCGCTGTGAACTCTGGAAGGAAGCACTAGCCCGTGAGCAGCGACACCAGGGAAAAGTTCTCCCCTCCATCCATGTGAGGTACTGGTCGCAGTATGAAGTACAAATGCTGTTTATGGGGGAACAGCCGAACCAGGAGTGGACAGCTGAGTTAAGCAGGCTGATCCAGGCAGAAATGCGGTTGGATGAGAGCTACAGAGCACTCCAGTGGTATTTAGCCCAAGTGTGCCCATGGACAGCGGATGACAGCCCCACGGAAGGCTTTGACTACGATGGCCTGGGATTGTTATACTGGAGGCTGTCCAGGGACCCTGACTTTGGAAGTGATCGGGAGTGGCGTTTGGAGGAAATAATGGAGCACAGAGAGCGCAGACTGAATGTCTCAGAAGTGCACTGGGCACTGGAAGATGTGGAGTTTCTGGCCGTTCAGGAATGGGAGTTGGAGATCGCCTACAAACAGCTGTTAGACTCTGCTCAGCAGCAGGGTGGTGCTCCCTTTGCCTGGGACTATCAGGAAATACCAGTTGACAACTCTGAAATCCTGGCTGAAGAGTTGACAATGTGGCAGAGTAACAGTGTGCTCTGCCAACCTGCCCCCGCAGCTATGGAGGCGGAGGTCTTTTGGTGGATGCAGCAAGTGCTGACTGACCTTGATGAACCTGTTTCTGCATTGGATGATCTTGGATGGAGGAATGTGCCTGTCTAGCAGAATGCCAGAGAATCGGCAGTGGAAAATCTGAAGATTGCCGTCCCCAAACCTGAAGTGCTGACAACAGGGCAGAGCTCTGCTAACCTCTGCCCAGCACTGATAGCATCTTCTGGGTTCCACAGAGAGGAGATGGTGAACCTTTATCCCCAGACACCAGTTGCAGAGACAGGGGATTTGATAGACTTTTCTGCTGAGGAAGAACAACCTGGTGAGCCTCCAGCAGAAGAGGAGCTGTTATTAGGGCCAAACTTCACTGTGCTCTGCCCAGCACCAACAGAAGTATCTGTGAAGTTACAAGGAACTTCCTCAGCTGAAGCGCTGGCAACCGGACAGAGGGTCCAAGATCTCTGCCCTACACCTGCGGCGGTTCCGGAGGCTCAGGGTGAGAAGGAGGTGGTCATTTCCCAGCAGCAGATCAGGATACAGGGGGAGAAGGGAGAGGAGGTGTTCGTCGTCCCTCCCCAACAGTTAGCCGGAGCAGATGGTGTGGGGTTTCCAGCAGAAGAGCTGGCAACAGGGCCGAGTACTGCTGGACTCTGCCCTCAACTAACAGAGGATGGATGTCCTGTGAAGGTGGATGGGACTTCAGTCTCCACCTGTATACCCCAGAAATGCTGGGCAGTCAGCCCAGATCCCCAACAGCATGACAGAGTGAGTCCAGACACCCTGTCTTCTCTCCAGCGGCAGAAAGGACTCCAGGGAGAAGGGCCAGTCCAGGCCTCTCCCCAGCGGCAGATATGTTCTCATGCTGGGCAGTCAGCCCAGATCCCCAACAGCATGACAGAGTGAGCCCAGACACCCTGTCTTCTCTCCAGCGGCAGAAAGGACTCCAGGGAGAAGGGCCAGTCCAGGCCTCTCCCCAGCGGCAGATATGTTCTCTGAGAGAGGCAGAGGTTGGCTGGGTGAGTAATGCTTCGTTTGGAACAATTTGTTTGGGGTACTGTGTGGGTACAGGCATTAGAGGACTGGAACTACTGACTAACTTCGGAGTCAACCCGTCTGGGGTCTCCTCCTGTGTTAGTCTCCTGCCGAAAGGGGAGAAATGTGACAGACCTAGCCGGGAGAGAGACTTTTGGAGGGGACTGTATGCTAGCCTCTTGCCGATCGATCAGGGGCCCTTGCATTTGGGGGAACGGTGCTCTTTGTGAGCTGTATGCCTGGGGACCCTTGAGGTGGTATTACTGTGGATTCGGGTCCTGGTCCCCCAGGACACACAGACTCTGGGGACCCTGGATTTGCCATATTGGAATAGTGGCTGATTCATAATGCTGGGACAGATACTGTTAGGAGATGCTGATGTAAATTCCAGCACCTGTCTGTCTGTTGTCTGATAAAATGTGTATTGTAAATAAGTAATAAATAGTATGGGATCTAAGAGTCATTAGATTCCCATTGTTGTTTGTGTTAATTAACTCTGCAATTGTGTGAAGAGTCTATGTTGATTGTGATAATGTTGATTGGATTTTCTGAACTACAAGACGGCCAGTCTGGCCTAAAAGTCATGTCTGAGTCATCTAGACTGTCTAAAGGGATTAGTTAATTAGCTCATGTTAATTAGGTTAATTAGGTTACAGCTGTATTGTTAGAGTAATATGAGCAGGAGGTCTGCACCTCCACTTTTAGTGTATAAAAGCCTGTATTTTGCAATAAAGTGAGATTCCTGTTTGAACTTACATACAGCCCGCCTGGTGTTTGTTCTGAGCTATCACAACTGGGTTAGAACGGCACATAGCTGTAGTTCTAATCCCGGAACATTGGATGAACGAACAATCAGATGTTACGATCTGCAATCTGATTCTATAGCTGCAGAGGAGTGTCGGGAGAGTGGAATCGAGCGAGCAAGGGGCTCGTTACAGGCTCCATATGACATCAGCCGCATAGTGGCACGGGTGATGCTCTTGTCAGTTACGGCAAAGTGAGTGCTATGGCTGGGGCCTGGGCTTGCTGTTCCTGCCTCTAATAGGCGTAGTGTAGCATTCCCCTTTTAGGGAGAGTTATCTTTTGGCAAGCTGGATAGCACAGGAACCTCAGGACCAGCACTGGCTAGGCCAGAAGAGGACAGTCTAGAGAACAAAGTGCAGAGCGTGCGAGTGTTGCACATTTTTACAGACCGGGTCCGGATTTTAGGAAGAGCTGGTGAGGGAACCTAATATCCCCTCAGAAGTATGCTAAAAGCTTGAACACAGAATCCAAGAAGCTACTGAGTTGGGCTTCAGACTATTGGGATGTCAAAATGGTCCTTTCAAGACATGCATGGTCCATCAGAAGTCCTCTTCTCCATCAGAAGTCCTCTTCTCTGATTCCTTTCCATGGATTTTGCCTCACGTTGAGGTAAAGAAAGCATATACTCATGCTTTACGTAAGTCGCTGGTGTCACAAAGTGCTGCTGTGCCAGGCTCTGAAGGCAAGAGATTTCAGGGCAGGTGCTCGCCCCTCTTATGGTCATGAAGAAGAACAGCCGGTTTTAGACCTTGCACTCCTGAGCAGTGGCGTAGCATGGGTTATCAGCACCCGGGGCAAGGCAAGTCATTTGCGCCCCCTAACCTGTGAACTTTTAGCACTCCTTCCCTTCCTACAATAGTACTGACCAGCCTGATTCCTACACTGACCTACCTGACCACTACATTGACCTGCCCGATTCCTATACTGACCACTACACTGACATACCTGATTCCTACACTGACCACTATGCTTACCTACCTGTCCACTACACTACACTGACCACTACCCACTACACTACACTGACCACTACACCACACTACCTGACCACTAAACTAACCTACCTGATTCCTACATTAACCATTACGCTTACCTACCTGTCCACTACACTACCCACTACACTACACTGACTACTACACTACACTGACCACTACACCAACCACTACCTGACCACTAAACGATCCTACCTGATTCCTACACTGACCACTACACTTACCTACCTGTCCACTACACTACACTACCCACTACACTACACTGACTACTACACTGACTACTACACCAACCACTACACCACATAGACCACTACACTACCCATTACACTGCACTACACTGACCACTACACTGACTACTACCCTGCACTGACCACTACCCACTACACTGCACTACACTACCTGACCACTAAACTAACCTACCTGATTCCTACACTGACCACTACACTACACTGACCACTACACCACACTGACCACTACACCACACTGACCACTATACTACACTGACTACTACTTTGCACTGACCACTATTCACTACACTGTACTACCCACTACACTGCACACTACACAGACCACTAAACTAACCTACCTGATTCCTACACTGACCACTATGCTTAACTACCTGTCCAATACACTACACTATACTACACACTACACTACACTGACCACTACACTGCACTCACCACTACACTGCACTGACCACTACACTACACTGACCACTACACTGCACTGACCACTACCCACTACACTGACCACTACACTACCCACTACACACTGGCCACTACACTACACTGCAATGACCACTACCCACTACACTGCCCACTACACTACACCACACTGACAACTACACTGCACTGACCACTACCCACTACTCTACACTGATCACTACCCACTACACTGACCACTACTCACTACACTACACTGACCACTATCCACTACGCTGCACTGACCATTACACTGCACTGACCACTACACTAGACTGACCACTATCCACTACACTGACCACTACTCACTACACTACACTGACCACTACGCTGCACTGACCACTACACTAGACTGACCACTACCCACTACACTGACCACTACTCACTACGCTGCACTGACCACTATGCTGCACTGACCACTACACTACACTGACCACTACACTACCCACTGCACTGACCACTACACCACACTACCTGACCACTAAACTAACCTACCTGTTTCCTATACTGACCACTAACACTGACATACCTGATTCCTACACTGACCACTACGCTTACCTACCTGTCCACTACACTACACTGCACTGACTACTATACCACACTGGCCACTACACTGCACTACCCACTACACTGTCCACTACACCATGCTGACCACTACACTGCACTACCCACTGCACTGCACTACCCACTACACCACACTGACCACTACACTACACTGACCACTACACCGCACTGACCACTACCCACTACACTGACCACTACACTACACACTGACCACTACACTACACTGCAATAACCACTACACTGACCACTACACTACACTACACCACACTGACAACTACACTGCACTGATCACTACCCAATACTATACACTGACCACTACTCACTACACTGACCACTATCCACTAAGCTGCACTGACCACTACGCTGCACTGACCACTACACTAGACTGACCACTATCCACTACACTGACCACTGCTCACCACACTACACTGACCACTTTGCTGCACTGACCACTACACGACTCACTACTACCCACTACACTGACCACTACTCACTACACTACACTGACCACTATCCACTACGCTGCACTGACTACTACGCTGCACTGACCACTACACTACACTGACCACTACACTACTCACTACACTGACCACTACGCTGCACTGACCACTACACTAGACTGACCACTACCCACTACACTGACCACTACTCACTACGCTGCACTGACCACTATGCTGCACTGACCACTACACTACACTGACCACTACACTACCCACTGCACTGACCACTACACCACACTACCTGACCACTAAACTAACCTACCTGTTTCCTATACTGACCACTAACACTGACATACCTGATTCCTACACTGACCACTACGCTTACCTACCGGTCCACTACACTACACTGCACTGACTACTATACCACACTGGCCACTACACTGCACTACCCACTACACTGTCCACTACACCATGCTGACCACTACACTGCACTACCCACTGCACTGCACTACCCACTACACCACACTGACCACTACACTACACTGACCACTAAACCGCACTGACCACTACCCACTACACTGACCACTACACTACACACTGACCACTACACTACACTGAAATAACCACTACACTGACCACTACACTACACTACACCACACTGACAACTACACTGCACTGATCACTACCCAATACTCTACACTGACCACTACTCACTACACTGAACACTATCCACTACGCTGCACTGACCACTACGCTGCATTGACCACTACACTAGACTGACCACTATCCACTACACTGACCACTACTCACCACACTACACTGACCACTTTGCTGCACTGACCACTACACGACTCACTACTACCCACTACACTGACCACTACTCACTACACTACACTGACCACTATCCACTACGCTGCACTGACCACTACGCTGCACTGACCACTACACTACTCACTGCACTGACCACTACACCGCACTACCTGACCACTAAACTAACTTACCTGTTTCCTATACTGACCACTAACACTGACATACCTGATTCCTACACTGACCACTACGCTTACCTACCTGTCCACTACACTACACTGCACTGACTACTATACCACACTGACCACTACACTGCACTACCCACTACACTGTCCACTACACTGACCACTACACTGCACTACCCACTGCACTGCAAAACCCACTACACCACACTGACCACTACCCACTACACTACCCACTCTACCTATAGTATTCCTATACTGACCATTACAAAGCATGACTCTAACTGCTTGTTTACTCTCTCTCTGGCTGGCTGCTTCCTCTCCCCAGACCATGTGCACTCCCCCCAGGCCAGCAACATGACTCGTCTTTGACGAGGGAGTCTCACCTGTGTTTTGTCTTTCATCCATGATCGATCTGCTCTGCCACAATGGTAAATGATTGGAGATCCGGAGGAGAAGAGAAGGAGGAAAAGACAGGGGCGGCAGGTCACAAGGCGACTTCACGGACAGGCCAGCCCTGCCACTGCACATGACCCCATTCGCCCAATCACAGGGCGCCGGCCATTCTGCCTGAGATTAAACATGGCGGCCGGAGCACTGGGACACAGTATATCAGAATTAGGACAGTGACACACACTGGCTTTGAATTGCGCCCCCCCAAAATGTTGCGCCCGGTGCCACGGCCCCCCTCACACCCCCCACACTATGCCACTGCTCCTGAGACAATTTTCCCTGATATATAGGGGGTCTATCCAGGTGACTGGTTTGTTTCCAATAGACTTAAGATGCTTACCTTCATGTGCCCATTGTTGAAGACTTTGACAAGTTCCTTCGGTTCACTGTAGGTCAAGGCCATCTCCAGCTCCAGCTCCAGCCATTCGGGCAACATCACCCTGTGTGTTTTCAGAGTCTTATTGGTTATTATAGTCGTTATCAAAACAAGAAGCATACGCCTGCCTAGTTACGTGGATGTCCTTGTCCTACTGTCCCAAGACAGAGGCAGCTGCTGGAGTGGGGAGCTCAGGTCTTTTCTATGCTGGCTTTGGCTGGCTGCTGAATCAGGCAAGGAGACACCTGGAGCCCATTCAGTCTCTTGTGGGCCCTCGGGGCTCAGTTCAATATAATCTTGGATCATTGCCTTGGCTCTGGATTCCAATGTTTTGGATCTGAATACTGAATGATTGGCACTGTGGTATCTATGGATCCGAGGATCAAGTGGAAGCTGAAGAAGGTGGCCTTTCTGGAGGGACTTCTCAAGCAGTAGGAGCCAGGAAGCAGATTTCAGGCCTTTCACCATATAAGAAAGGGAGCGTCAGTGCTCTTGGGTTAGTCAACACTACGAAGGTCTCCTATGTTAAAAGACAGCCTGGGCACTCACAGCCTGTTCTCTATTACAGGAAGAGGAGCCAATTATGTCTTGGGCTCAGAAGAACCAAGCCTACAGCTCAGTGGCGTATGTTCCCAGAGTCCAAAATGAATGAATGGATTTTCTTTCCAGAGTCCACAATGAATAGTCTCTACATGTGGAGGTTTTCAGGTGCAGATGCCCTGATGGATAATTAGAAATGCAGTAGGACTTATGCATTTCTTCCAGTCCTGGTCAACCTTGGGTTTTCTACAAAGACTCCGAACAGAGGTTGTGGTGTTAGTGGTAGTGATGCCTTATCGGCCAATTAGGTCATGGTTCCCCTTGCTAGCACAGTTCAGCTTCTGGAACCCAGTTCACCTTCTCCTCAGGCCAGGCCTTCTGTCACTGAGTACAATTCTACATCCATGTCTGGTGCGTCTGATGGTCTGGTTCTTGAGATTGGAGGTCCTCGGCTGCTCTTCCAGAGTCATCTCAGCTCTTTTGAATACTAGAAGAATGAACGCAAAGTTTACAGGAGAATCTGGTCAAAGTTGTTCAATACTAGGGATAAACCGAACACCCCCCGGTTTGGTTTGCACCAGAACATGCGAACAGACAAAAAATTTGTGCGAACATGCGAACACCGTTAAAGTCTATGGAACACGAACGTGAAAAATCAAAAGTTTTCACTTTAAAGGCTTATATGCAAGTTATTGCCATAAAAAGTGTTTGGGGACCCGGGTACTGCCCCAGGGGACATGTATCAATGCAAAACATTTTTTTTTTTAAAAAGCCGTTTTTTAAAGTGGTTTTATACTCTTTTTTTTAACTTTTACCTACAGGTAAGCCTATAATAAGGCTTACCTGTAGGTAAAAAAAATATCTCCTAAACCTGTACGGTTTAGGAGATATTCCCCTTGCTATGAGCCGCTGACTGCAGAGGCGCATGCTCACAGGGGATTCTCGGCTGAAGGGTAAGAAATCTCCCGCGCGCATGCTGATGACATCCATGATGGAGTGATGACATCGCGGCGCCAGCCACTCACAGCACTGGAACCGCGATACCCAGAAGACACGCCGAGGCAACATGACAGCTCCCTCGGCGTGGACCAGGTAAGATACCGACGCCTCGTTCTAAGGTAAGTATTTCATAATGAGCTAGTATGCGGTGCATACTAGCTCATTATGCCTTTTGTTTTACAGGGGTAAAAAAAAAAAATTTCAGCGGGTATACAACCGCTTTAAGGAGCAGTGATTTTAAAAATGCTTAAAGTGAAACAATAAAAATTAAACATTCCTTTAAATATCATGCCGGGGGGGGGGGGTGTCCCCTTAGTCTGCTTGTAAAGTGGCACATCTTTCTGATGTGTTTTACTGTGCAAAATGACATTTCAAAAGGAAAAAATGTCATTTAAAATTGTTTGCCGCTGTAATGTATTACTGGATACCAGCAATATAGATAAAAACCTATGAAAAAATCAGTGTGGCTCCCCCCCAGTCCATACCAGGCCCCCATACCCCCCATTCACATAGGGGGCCCCTTGTTAAAGGGGTCTTCCAGGTTTTGATAAACCCCACGCCCGCAGACATCCCCACAACTAATGGCCAGGGTTGTGGGGACGAGGCCCTTGTCCTCATCAACATGGGGACAAGGTGCTTTAGGGGGGACCCCAAAGCACCCTGCCCATGTTGAGGGCAAGCAGCCTGGTATGGTTCAGGAGGGGGGGGGGCACTCGCTCATTCTCTCCCCTTTCTTGATCTGCCAGGCTGCTTGCTCAGATAAGGGTCTTGTATGGATTTTGGGGGGGACCCCACGCCATTTTTTAAAAATCTTGGCATGGAGTTCTCCTTAAAATCCTTGCCAAACCCAAAGGGCTTGGTATGGCTTCTGAGGAGGTCCCCATGCAGTTTTTTTTTCTTAATTTTGGCGTTGAGTTCCCCTTAAAACCTATACCAATTCCAAAGGGCCTGGTATGGACTGGGGGGAACCCACGTCAATTTTTTTTGCTAATTCTGTCATAGGCTTCCCATTAACCACGTCAATAGACTATATTATATACTGTACACTGCACTATATACCCTGCACTGTGTTATATATACTACACTGACTGCACTATATACTCTGAACTGCAGTATATATACTATACGGACTGCACTATATACTCTAAACTGCAGTATATATACTATACGGACTGCACTATATACTCTGCATAAAAATTGGGCCTTAGGTGTTGGTGGTGCCAGAACACTGTAACCCATCACAGTTACTCTTGTTTGGCGCAGGAATGGGCCCTGCTGTTAAATATTATTTTAAAAATTGTAATTACATGCCCCAGTCAAACAGGTGCAGAAAAATTGGGCCTTTGGTTTTTGGTGGTGCCAGAACACTGTAACCCCTCACAGGTATTCTTGTTGGGTGCAGGAATGGGCCCTGCTGTTAAATATTATTTCAAAAATTGTAATTACCGTATTTATCGGGGTATAACACGCACAGGCGTATAACACGCACCCCAAGTTTAGGAGGGAATTTTAAGGAAAAAAAACTTTTAGGAGGGAAGTTGAAGGGAAAAAAACTTACATTTAAATGCCCATCATTGCAGCCTTCTCAGTGCAGCCTTGCCCTAGTGCAGCCTTGTTAGTGCAGCCTTGTCAGTGCAGCCTTGTTAGTGCAGCCTTCCCCAGTGCAGCCTTGCCCCAGTGCAGCCTTGCCCCAGTGCAGCCTTGTTAGTGCAGCCTTGTCAGTGCAGCCTTCCCCAGTGCAGCCTTGTCAGTGCAGCCTTCCCCAGTGCAGCCTTGTCAGTGCAGCCTTGCCCCAGTGCAGCCTTTGATCCTGTGATCCCCTGCCATCCTGGGCTTCAAAATCGCCGACCGCGATTTGAAAATGGCGCTGCCGGCGCCGAAATACACAGAGCCGGTCCTCGGCTCTTCTCGGCGGCTCTCGTTCACTTTCGGCTCCACTTGTAGTCCCGCCCGGGATGGGCGTGACTGTGAGCGGAGCTATCCGAACCTAGCCGAGTACACTCGGCTAGGTTCGGGCGGCGCTCGAGTGAAGCCGAAAGTGGCCGAGAAGAGCCGAGGACCGGCTCTGTGTATTTCGGCGCCGGCGGCGCCATTTTCAAATCGCGGTCGGTGATTTTGAAGATCTGGCAGCTCAGGATCGCAGGGGATCGGCGTATAACACGCACCTGCGATTTTCCCCTGATTTTTATGCGCCGATAAATACGGTACATGCCCCAGTCAAACAGGTGCAGAAAAATTGGGCCTTTGGTTTTGGTTGTGCCAGAACGCTGTAACCCCTCACAGTTACTCTTGTTGGGCGCAGGAATGGGCCCTGCTGTTAAATATTATTTCAAAAATTGTAAATACATGCTCCAGTCAAACAGGTGCAGAAAATTGAGCCTTTGGTTTTGGTGGTGCCAGTACACTGTAACCCCTCACAGGTATTCTTGTTGGGTGCAGGAAAATAATATATCAAAAATTGTAATTACATACCCCTGTAAAACAGGGGCAGAAACAAACCCTCCAGCAGCACTGAATGTGTGTTCAGAAAGCACGCTGGATACAGGACAGGCCAGTAGCTCGATTGCATATTGAGCAAGTTCTGGCCAGTGGTCCATCCTCAAGAACCAGTAACCCAGTGAATGCTCTGTTGGAAAGGTCTCCAAGTCTACTCTTGCCCCTAGATATTCCTGCACCATATAATGCAGACGCTGAAGATGGTTGCTTGAACCTATCAGACCTTGGGGCTAAGGACTGAAAAATTGTTTAAAGGCGTCGGTCAGCCGGCCCCCTTCTCCACCACTCTTCCTCTGACCGAACAAAGCCTCAGAAACACATTGTCCAGCACCAGGAAATGGTAACCTCCCAGGGTCTGGAAAGGCATTACACAAAGGTTTCTTCAAGGCCTCCTGAAGATGTTTCATCCTCTGCTCCCTCTGCAAAGGCAGGATGAGTTCTGCAACTTTACCCTTGTAACGTGGATCAAGAAGGGTTGCCAGCCAGTAATGATCCCTCTCCTTGATACCACGAATCCTAGGGTCCTTTTGCAGGCTTTGCAGAATCAGGGAGGCCATGCAGCGTAAGTTCGCAGAGGCATTCGATTCTGAGTCCTCTGGGTCACTAAGAATGACATTATCAGGAACTACTTCCTCCCAGCCACATACAACTCCTTTGGTTTCTGGGGACTGAAAACCATTCCTTGAAGACTGCTGCGTGTTATCCTCTACATCCATGCTTACACAATCCTCCTCCTCTCCTTCCTGTGTGTTTGGCAGCCCCACAGGAATGTCGGAGGGCGGAAAAAAGGTTGGTGACATTGTCGCATACAACCATTCCTGGATGAAGCTGGCGTGGCGTCAACCACCTCTGAGCCTGCCCCTGCAGAGCTGACAGAATCTCTGCCCCAGTGTGGCTCCTGTCCCCTACGCAGACCAACTCAAGCACCGCATGGCATCTTTTAGCCTGACTGTTTGCATAGCCCCTTGAACGCTTACGGAACACCGCTGTTTCAGAGGACAAATCTGCAGAAGATGCCATAGAGGAAGAAGAAGAGAAGGGGGTGATGGAGAGAGCTGTGGCAGCAGGAGTTCCCTATCAAATGTCTGTAGTAGGCTAGTTACGGAACATGGCTGCAGGCTTGGAGCAAAGATTTATGGTAGAGGGGTTCTATAGGGGAGGAGTGGAGGCGGGGTTAACCCACACGTATGCTGTCATGGAGTCTATCTGGAAAGGATTTTCAGTTTTCTATGTACTGCAATTGCAAACATTCCTTTACCAAGTGTAGCGGTTGGTTACCACTAGTTACTAACATCCACCAAATCACCCTGCTGCCAGACCCTCATCTATCACCTCTGAGACAATGAGCAGTCATTTGAGTAGTTTTGTTGCATTTAACATTGATTAGCAGCTTTAGCCCTGGAAATGATGCACTTCTAACATTCACAGTCTATTTCCTCTGCATATCTCCACTGCAGACTATCGCTCCTCTTCCTCTGCTCTCACTCCTGCAGATTATTACCCCTCTTGTACAAATCCTCTACTGCAAAACTGTTAGATTTCTGTTACTTCACTTCCAGTAATAAAAAAAGGGACCACTCTGAATAATCCCATTTTTCTGACTGTACTTGAATGGTGATGCTTCAGCAAATCAATAAGCCAGAGGCATACAATACCTCTCCCCGGTGGCTCAGTGAATTTGGTAGCTACACAGTCTCTTGGAAGGTATTACCGAGGTGTTTTACTAGGCCAGAGATACTTGGTACCTCTCCCCAATGGCCCAGCACGCGGTAATAGGTGGACTGCTGTTCCCAGTCAGTCCATAAATGCGAACGCTTCATTCCCCAGCCAGAGCATTCTGCACTACTCTCAACACTTCTCCTTTTGCTTCTTGTACACTGACCTTCTCCAAAGGGCAAGCTCTGTGTTCCCCGGTCACAGAAATCTGCTCTTCTCAGTTCTACTGTTATGCCTCCTTTACCGATCTTCTCCTGTGTGCAAGTCCTGTGTTCCCGGCCACAGCAGCCTCACACTAACTCCATGATGATCTTTTCCCAGAAATACATTCTAGCAGCTCCTCTATCCCTCTCCCACGCTCGGTGCGCCCCCCCCCCCCCCCCCACATGGGGACACCCTGAGGCAGCTACCTAATACTCCATTCTCCTTTTCTTCTGCACCATCCGAACCTCCCGGCAGCATGTGACCCCAGCTTATATGGGAAGCCTGCCCCTGCCAATACCTAAAGGTAATTGGTCAGAGCTCCTCAAATGAACTGCTTGCCTCTCAAACCTCAGGTCCAACCTCTGTTCCAGAACAATTTTTGCGAAAGCAGGGGAGGCGCTTCTGAGTCAGAGCACAGGTGGTCACACCCACCACTACACTAAACACTCCCAATCTCAAATCAAAACACACAGGCCTAACCTACAGCACAGGCCTGTCTAAATTTGCCTACACTGATATCTTAAACCCAGAAAAATCCTATTCTAGCACCTACCTTCTATTAGAGGGTGCTACATTCACTCTCCACTAAAATCACAGCTGTCCTCAGCTGTGGAGGAATACATTTGGAAAATACCTCCTGAACCCAGGAGGAAAGGCATCCCATACCAACTATCAATGGGAAGGGGAAAAAAACACAGACTTGGAGGTGGGAACATTGTATAAAAGTACAAAATGAAACGTACACTGTGACCATATACATAAATTTGCACACTTTATACATCCTAACTACAGATCCCTGCAGCTAGCGTTACATACAAGCGGAACCAGAGCACTGCTCCCTTGGGAGGAATACTCTGCTTACCACAGGTCTTCATCTGTTCCAACGGTGGAAATGGACAGCCGTCACATCCCAAGATTTCCTAAAAGAAGACACAAACAAACACACAAACTGTACATACTAACTGTACATTAACACTTCACCAGGTAAAGGGGGTTATAATCCTCTACTTGGTGACAGAAACAGAACACATTCTTTTTTTTTTTCAAAATTTTTAGAGATAACACATTTTTCCCTTGTCATTTTTCTTCCTTACTCCAGCCGGAGAGATATAAAAGTGTCTCTTGATAGGCACAATCAAATACCTATGCCTGTGGGCAGATAAACGTTCTGTTTGGCTCCTTAGCAAAGGAGTACTTACTGAAAAGTAGATAGCAAAGCGTTTTTGGCACAGACAGCACACCCTGGTGTTCATAATATTGTCCTCCTTATCAGGCACTCTGTGTGGCATGCATTGGCTGTAATCTTCAATAATTGTTGTCATTGGGGAAACCCACCCTAACCCCGCTGCAATCCGGCAGTCCTGGTGGGTGCTCCTACCTGAGGCTACACAACACAGTAGTCCAATCACAGGTAAAAATGTGGGTCCGGCAATCTCCTCCGGCTATCCCCCTCTCCTCTGACAGACACAGAGTAACTCCTAGTGTTCTGACCTGCTTTAACTACCAGGACCTTGTCTCTGTATATAGCACGCCCAAGCTTCCACTCCTGATGGATGTCCTTGAAACGGGCCCAAACCTCACTCTCAGGCACCCGTTTCGGCTTTAGTACATGCAAGTAGTCCCAGATCAAGTCATTCTCCCACTGCTTCTGGGAATCCTCAACAATGTCCATGATCTGGGCTGAAACGTATGGATAGTCCAGGCCCCACTCCAAAGCGACCCTCCTCTGTACTTCTCGCTGAAACCGGGAAAACCTGGGCAGCTCCTTAGGTTTCCCCCGGCCAGGCAGGACACACGATTCAGAGGCTTTACTAACCCATTGGCGGTAAGTAAGGTAAGTAATCACTTTGGTTTTAGTAGTAGGGATGAACTGGTGAAGAGTCGGTAAGATTGATCCTGGGATTGTGCTGGACATTGTGGTTACTCCGCTACTTCAACTGGGGTTTCCGCGGATGGAGAGTCCTCCATAACCCATGGCTCCTCATCACTAGAAGAAACCTCCTCTGGGGAGGACCAAGCAAACAACCTCTCCACAGAACCAAATTCATCCTGCAGTCTAGGCGATCCCCAGTCTATGACCCGGCCCTCGCTCACCTCATCTGGCTCACCTGAGGGATCCCCCTCCTGCAACATGGGCTCCTTCTGGACGGGCACAGCAAGGGTCTTACTTGGAGCCGGGTCTTCAGGGTGATCAACCGGAAGTTGCACACTAACACTTGCAACCTCCGGGCCCCTGGCCAGGCCACAGGTCTTCCCGACATCCTCTTCTTCTTTGACATCCTGGAACTCAGAGATGGACGAGCCCAGTGAAAGTTCCTTCACTGCTGGGGTAGGTGACACATGGCCCTCTCCGGCCTTCTGGGTCACCTGCAGTTGCGGCATGCACAGTCCAGTAAGCAGGCTGGTGGAATAGTATTTAGTCTCTTGCTGCACTGGTCCTAAGCGGGTAAGTGGATCCCCACAGTGTCTGCACCGGGCCCAGGTGCTAACTCCATCTGTAGGTATGTGACACCTTGGACATAACATACACAACTGTTCCACTCCTTCGACCACCCCCAGAGCAAGTCCTCCGGTAAGTTCCAGCCAGATACTGGTGTTGACCAGCACCCGATCCTGCACATCAGGCGACCACTGCATTGCGGGCATCCTCCGACCACCTTCCGCCATCTTCCTCTGCCTCGTGTCTGACGCGTAGCACGTTGAATACTTTTAGCTCTCCACTGGGGCGTAACTCCACCCACTCACTTGTTGGTTCAGCGTGTGAGGAACTGTAAGCATACATTTTCAGTGTGCGCTAGAGTGACACCTGGTGGCAGGCGCTGTTGAATTGCAGGAAAAGTTTTAGAAACTGCGTCACAGTACTGGAACTGATGGCAGGCAAACTTTACAGCGGTCACCGTTAACACAGGAAAGTCTCTCCATTGCAATGTCCTAACGTAAGGGATTGACCGCGCAGACCCTGTCAACGACAACCCCTTGTGGATAGGTTACTAAGGGCCACAGTAGACATCCACAAACTAACTCTCCACTCTCCACTGTGTTTGGCAGGATTAATAAAGTCCTTCACATTTTGCAAACAGTGGGTAATGCCTGTACCATGCAAAGCGCCAGACATATTTGTAATCCAATGAGAGCGATCGCTCGTCGTGGTTGCCACGGGTGACAGCACATAATTACAGTCACTGAGTAGCAGGGCTTATCGTTGTTGTGAGTGTCCATTAGTACAACTGAGTGCAGGGAGCGGGCAGGCAGCACCAATCCTGGACGGTTGCTATGGGCAACAACACTTGGCAGCAAGCTTGGTTTTGGTTCCTATGGGCAACGGCATGTAACAAAGTCAGTTTTAAAGGCAAACACACAGTCCTTTTCCTCAGTATATTCCAAACTTGGCAAAACAGGCAAAGTCTCCACCGGCTTTTAATGGTTGCTAGGGGTGATGGCCAGCAGGTTAACTGTGAAGGCGGATCTCGGTAGGACCTACAAATATGAGCAGTCATTTGCGTAGTTTTGTTGTGTTTATTGCGGGATACAACTTGGATGGGGTAAAGGACGTTTGTAGAACATTAGCAGCTTTAGCCCTGGAAATGATGCACTTCTAACATTCACAGCCTATTTCCTCTGCATATCTCCACTGCAGACTATTGCTCATCTTCCTCTGCACTCACTCTTACTCCTCTTGTACAAATCCTCTACTGCAAAACTGTTAGATTTCTGTTACTTCACTTCCAGTAATACAAAAAGGGACCACTCTGAATAATCCCATTTTGCTGGCTGTATACTTGAATGGTGTTGCTTCAGCAAATCAGTAAGCCAGAGGCATACAATACCTCTCCCCGGTGGCTCAGTGAATTTGGTAGCTACACAGTCTCTTGGAAGGTATTATCGAGGTGCTTTACTAGGCCAGAGATACTTGGTACCTCTCCCCGACGGTCCAGGACACGGTAATAGGCGGACTACTGTTCCCAGCCAGTCCATAACTGCAAACGCTGCGTTACTCGGCCACAGCCTTCTGCACTACTCTCAACATTTCTCCTTTTGCTTCTTGTACACTGACCTTCTCCAAAGGGAAAGCTCTGTGTTCCCCGGTCACAGAAATCTGCTCATCACAGTTCTACTGTTATATCTCCTTCACCGATCTTCTCCTGTGTGCAAGTCCTGTGTTCCTCGGTCACAGCAACCAACTCCATGATGAAGATCTTTTCCCAGGAATACATTCTAGCAGCTCCTCCATCCCTCCTCTGAGCTCCTCTGATTCTCCTTTTTTCCTGCACCATCCAAACCTCCCGGGCAACATGTGACCCCAGCCTTTATGGGAGGCCTGCCCCTGCCAATACCCAAAGGTAATTGGTCAGAGCTCTTCACATGAGCTGCCTGCCACTCAAACCTCAGGTCCAACCTCTGTTCCAGAACAATCTTCCTGAAAGCAGGGGAGGCGCTTCTGAGTCAGAGCACAGGTGGTCACATCCACCACTACACTAGACACTCCCAATCTCAAATCAAAACACACAGGCCTAACCTACAGCACAGGCCTGTCTAAATTTACCTACACTGATATCTTAAACCTAGAAAAATCCTATTCTAGCACCTACCTTCTAATAGAGGGTGCTACACAAGATTAAGCAGTTATCCATGATTGTTTTGCAGAAACACCACTGGAGGGTCCCTGTGATCTGTGGGGAAAAAAAGTTAAATATGAACTCTGGAATAATATGTACAATACATGTAGGGCTTACCTCTGAAGGAGCAGCTTGGTATGAAGGGTTCTCTATTTTTTTCCACAACTCTGAGAGCTGCTTTGTCTCTCTGACACACCTGGTTAGGTACAAGGATGCTAAAAACACCTATATGAGCTCAAGTATTAGAATGCTACTTATATTTATATTAACATATAGGAAATAGGCACCAGGCTTCTTAGTTGTAAATAAAATAAGTATATTATCAAGCAAAATAAATGGCAATGCACAAATATCAATGGACAGGCAAAATAATCTGCTTGCATGCAGTAAGATAACTAATGTAAATATTGGGCTATAGCAGGGGTGCCCAACCGCTGGCCCGCGGTGCCCTCTGATGTGGCCCGCCACTTCCTGCTCTGGGATGGCAGGTCGGCAACCCCAGATCTCGGGTTCCCGACCTGCCAACCCCGAGTATCAGTGTGAAGAATGGAGCCGGCACTAGAGGAAGCAGAGCTGATACTTCCTGTATAGTGCTGGCTTCTGTCACAGGCAGAGTGATACCAAATGTACTCTGCCTGTGACAGGAGCGATACAGGCAGCATCTGCTCTCTACTGCAGACACATGCTTCCTCTAGCGTCGGCTCCTGTCACACTGATGCTCAGGGATGGTGGGTAGGGTACCCGCTAGCAATACCCACTAGCAGTACCCACCAATAGTACCCGCCAACAGTATCCGCCAATAGTACCAGCCATCAGTACCCTCCAGCAATACCAACCAGCAGTACCAGCCAGCAATACCCACCAGCAGTACCAGCCAGCAGTACCAACCAGCAGTATTAGCCAGCAGTATCCGCCAGAAGCACGCACCAGCAGTACCAACCAGCAGTACCCACCAGCAGTACCAACCAGTAGTACCAGCCAGCAGTACCCACCAGCAGTACCAGCCAGCAGTACCCACCAGCAGTACCAGCCCTAGAGGACAGCCAGCAGCAGCCACCAGCCATACCCGCCTGGGGGACAGCAGCAGCCAGCGATACCTGCAGGAATCCTGAGGAAGAAGTGAAGTTCGAGGTCAGTTGAGGTGCAGATAACCAGCAGTGCAGCCTTAGGCCCCTTTCACACGATCAGTACGATCGAGGTCCGTTTTTTAGAGCAAGATTAACCTAGTATCAGCAACACTAGCAATAAGCAGCATAAGCAGTGAACCTTATAAACAATGGATGACTATTAGACATGTGCGATTCGTTTTATACAAATCGGAAATTCGTACATTCGTGAGGATCCGAAATACGAATTTTTATGCATACGAATTTTGTACGAAATACGAAATTTCGTTTACGAACTTCAGATAAATTTATCATAACAAACTTTTGTTATTGTTACGAAAAGTTAACAAACCTAAAAGTTAAAAACCCCAGGAAGTCAGCACAGTACAGGGATGGTGGGAGCCCCTCATAATGATAAATTTATCATAACGAACTTTCGTTATTGTTACAAAAAGTTAACGAACCTAACAGTTAAAAACCCAGGAAGTCAGCACAGCACAGGGATGATGGGAGCCCCTCATAATGATAAATTTATGATAACAAACATTCGTTATGGTTACGAAAAGTTAATGAACCTAAAAGTTAAAAACCCAGGAAGTCAGCACAGCACAGGGATGGTGAGAGCCCCTCATAATGATAAATTTATCATAAGTCTTTTGTTATTGTTACGAATAGTTTACGAACCTAACAAAAATTCGTATTTCTTACGAATCCGGATTGAATTTCGGACACAAATTATGAATTACGAATCAATTTTAATACGAAACGCAACTAAACTAAACAAATTTATTGATGGCGCACATGTCTATTGAGTATAACCAACGTTAAAAAAGCCTTACAGTAACTCCTCTGCAATAAATGACCAACAGGTGTCTTGGAGTATACTCTGTGTATATTTCCTTGAGTTTTGTTATGAATATATTGTATGTATTGAAGGGGTACCTCTGAGAGGAAGTTGTTTAGTATGTGGCAACTATCCTGCAAACTTTACTGGCTGACAGCGGGGCCCAGTCTGTGCGGTGGGGCACTTAATTACCATCTCTTTAAATCTGCATACAGTGATTTGTTTTGGAAGCTACTAGGGCAAATAGACTCTTCCAGTCCTCAATTGCTAAACAGTGGCAGAGTAAGCACAGTCGCAACCACGCCATAGTCCAGGCACCTAGTGAACCTTGTCCTGGACACTCATATATCTCTGTCCTCAGAAACCTGAGCCTCAGTGACTCAGTCACAATACTATGATACTCAGTAGCTTTCTCTCTGTCTGAATACCAAACACACGGGTGTGCACAGCTCTAGTCCCCACACAGTAAGACACTCTTCCTCTCTCGAGAGCCCAGGAAAACTCCCTCTCTCCTATTCCTTTTTCCTGGGTTTTTGTGGGCATTGTAGTTTGCAGCCTCCCCTGCTTCCCAGCTCCTGTTATCCAGTGCAGTTGAATCATAGTCATCCTACTCTCTTCTGTCTCTCCGGCTCCCCCTAGTGTGCAGAGGTGAGACAGCATTATGAGTGAAATTGACGAATGTAAGAAGCAGGAGAAGACTGTCGCAGAGTCTGTGTACTGCGTGCAGCAGCGCTATATATATACAGTATAAATATAAATATATATATATATATATATATATATATATATATATATATATATATATATATATTATACATATAAAAAAATTTACTCCAGGCATACATTAAACATTCAGTTAATAAAGCTAAGTATTATTCAACACAGTTAAATGTATTTGAAACACAACTATTATACATACCCAAACTTGTACTTATATCATCTTCCAGGAGTCCCCTGTTCATCAACCGTTTATTCCTACGGTTTTGCCGTCGGAATAAACTCCGAAGGTTTCTCTGACGGAGCTCCGACGGGATTCTGCTCAAGCGGTCTTGCATACACATGGTCACACCAAAGTCCAACCGTCCAGAACGAGGTGATGTACAACACATACGACGGGACTAGGAAAAGGAAGTTCAATAGCCAGTAGCCTGCGTCGAGCATGCGTCGTTTTTTGGTCCCTCGGAACAGCATACAGACGAGCGGTTTTCCCGATAGGAATTGGTTCCGTCGGAAATATTTAGAACATGTTCCATTTCTAGGTCTGTCAGAATTTTAGAAAAAAAAGAGGCCTACACACGATCAGAATAGGCGATGAAAAGCTTCCGTTGGACTTTTTCTGTCGGACATTCCGCTCGTGTGTACGTGGCTTTAGACTAGGAGACTAGGAAAGACAGCACCAGCACTAGGAGGCAGTCAGGCCCTACTGTAATGCATTTGCGATGACTGTGAAATTGCTGGTGGACAAAACAGTTAGCGGAGTAATGAAGACTCAGTAGGTTAGGGTATATTCTTGGCCAAGTTTTTCTGCTGCTGCTTCAGTGAAGGTCCAGGACACATCTTTTCAGGGTTCCAAGATCAGAAAACTCACTTTGTGAAATTAAAAATCATTAAAATAATTCAAATCTATGTATTTTAAATGTGTGTTAGGCTCCTAATGGAATCTAGCTTTGGGTGGCTGTTTGTATTTCAGCTCTAGTCCAATATTTATGAATATGCTTGAGGAAGCCAGTCTAAATTCACTGTGTCACAAATTAAGCTGGGTAAACATGTTCCAAAATGTGTCTGGTTCAGCAGGAACTAGCTGGATTTCTGTATACTGTGCACCCCTATCTGTTCAACAGAAGCTGGTCATTAGACCGGCTTCTGTCGAGTGGTCCTGCTGGAAAACCAACATTCGATCAGTGCTTGCCGCCAATAGCTGCAGCAGTGATTAGTGTACTCTGAGGGTGGGGGAGTCCTTGCTGTCAGAATACAATAGCGCAGCAGGGGAGATCACTGCATCCACATTGCTTGTGTGAATGCGCAGATCTGTCATTTTTATTTTGTTCAACCCGCTGGTTGAATGAAAAAAACTGTTCATGTTTGGTAAATCTAAAGCAGGTTCTATATGGATTTTATGAACAGATTGTAACTCTAAACCCAACAGCATATATCTAGTTTGATATCCATTTGTTAACCGCTTGCCGAAAGCTGCCGTCATTATACTGCAGCAGGTTGGCACATTCCCGTGAGCCGTCGTAGCTGTACGTCGGCCCTTTAAGTAGAAATAGCAGGCACTGTGGGGGGAACCGATGTGTGTAGCTGGCGGTCGCGGTGCCCGCCGGCCACACACGATTGAGGGCACGAGAGCCAGAACAGGGACGTGTGTTTGTAAACACACAAATCCCTGTTCTGTGAAGAGAGGAGAGACAGATCATCTGTTCCTACTAGCCAGGAACAACGATCTGTCATCTCCTCTAGTCAGTTCCTTCCGCCTACAGTTAGAACTAACACAAGGGAACACAGTTAACCCCTTGATTGCCCCCTAGTGTTAACCCTTCCCTGCCAGTGACATTTACACAGTAATCAGTGCGATTTTATGGCACTGATCGCTGTATAAATGTCAATGGTCCCAAAAATGCATCAAAAGTGTCCAAACTGTCCGCCGTAATGTCGCAGTCCTGATAAAAATTGCAGATCACCGCCATTACTAGTAAAAAAAAAAATAATAATAAAAATGCCATAAAAATACCATAAATCTTTCCCCTAGTTTGTAGATGTTATAACTTTTGCGCAAACCAATCAATTTACGCTTATTGCGATTTTTATTACCAAAAATATGTAAAAGAATACATATCAGCCTAAACTGAGGAAAAAAAATTGCCTTTTTTTTAAAAAAATTGGGGATTTTTATTATAGCAAAAAGTGCAAAATATTGCGTTTTTGTCAAAATTGTCTCTATTTTTTTGTTTATAGCGCAAAAAATAAAAACCGCAGAGGTGATCAAATACCACCAAAAGAAAGCTCTATTTGTGGGAAAATAGGACATCAATTTTGTCTATGTACAGCGTTGCATGACTGCGCAATTGTCAGTTACAGTGACGCAGTGCCGTTTCGCAAAAAATGACCTGGTCATTAAGCAAGCAAATCTTCCGGGGCTGAAGTGGTTAAAGGCAAAGACACATCAAAAGCAGTAAAATTCTATGTTTGGGGCTTTCAAAAAGTGAGCCAAACTAATCTGGTGCAATTATATCAGACAGGCACTATTTTTTTACAAAAGCTAAAATGTATTTTGTAGTGGGTGGTTTTCTGTAAGCCAACCAGATGTATTAACTGTTTTGGAAGGAAAAAGTTGGATTACAGAGAAAGCTGTAAAATTCAAATCAGTCTGCCAAGAGGATCCCTATGTTACAATCAAATATTGATGGATACAGTTCTCATCGTACAACAGAAAATTATTTAGTAAATCTAAATGCTATAGTGGTTTAAAGCTTCTGTTTCCAAAGGCTGAACAGGCTGGAACCATGGTAATAATTTGAGATAAGTACAGCAAGAATTTTCAGAAGACAGCACAATTCTTTCTCACCTACATATTTTATGTTATGCACGTATTCACACAATATATTTATACTGATTCTCTTTTTTGGGTAAAAATGTGCTGCATCGTAATTGACCTAAGAAACTTTAAGTTCACATTAAAAATTGTAGATTTTATAGCTTCAGAATGCACTATCAATATCCACTGTGGAATACAACAGGCCGGTGCAAAACAAAGGAAAGAGCCCTGAAGACAACTCAATCTTGTTTTTAAAATATACATTCTTTGAATGTTGGTTCTCGGCCTATTAAAACGTTTTATAGGTTTACTTTTGGGTTGAAATTAACTGTGATACTTTCTCTCATGGTCACGCCATAGCTATCCACCATATTTTTCCACTCTTCATCTGAATTTCCATTCTTCCTTCTAAGTATTCCCAAGTTTTGGAAGTTCATCAAATATGGTCTTTCCACATCATACATATACCTGGGTTTATGTCCAGGATATGGGCTACAACAAATAGGCCTCTGAGCCTTCTGTTTTTAGGACAACTAAAGTGATAATCTCTAGTTTTCCTCAAAAATGGAGACTCAGAAATAGGAGAGAATGTACAAATGTAAACATTGGGAGTATTTCGGCCAGGCTTCATGGATGACAGAAAAGACATTTACATTCAACAATATTGTGACACATTTAAAATAAATGTGACACATTTAAAAGAAAAGTTCAGGACTTGAAAAAACATTTATACTCACCTAGGTAGATGCAGCATAGATCTGATGCTGCAATCTGTCCCCCGCTGACTCTGAGAACTGAGCGATCAAACACCGCTGATCACTCAGTTCTCCCCCTCTGCTCTGAGCAGAGAGCCATGACTGTCAGTCAGGTGCTCTCTACTTTCCCCTCCAGCGCTCACTGGAAGGCTTGGCTGTGAAAGGGAGGGAGGGGCTGGCTCAGGCTCTTAGCAGCTTGCAGATACTGAGCCAGGTGCCGATCCAGGCTTCTTGGTGGATACCGACCACATGGTCGGGATCTTTTCAGAGCCTAGACTGGCTCTGTGACATCAGCTGACAGGGGGCTTTAGCCCCCTGTCAGCTGAAAACGGATCACAGAAGTGCAGAACGAACAGCACTCCTGTGATCCATAGGAGAAGTCTGTATTTCTAGTGAAATACCTGACCACATTTTATTTTATTGATACAGAACACGTCTTTCCTATGTAAACACAGGTGATTTGCATTTCCTTGAATAGTGAGAACATGAATTCGGTGTTATTCTCTCAGAGGAGAATAAGAATAACTGCCTAGTTCTAATACAAAAGCTCAGTAATGCAAGCCACATACATAAGAGTAACTTCAAACTTTTGCCGCATTAGTACAGATCTATACATAAACTACAAATCCTTAGAGACAAATCAAACCACTGTTGATGTTATCCACTAATTAAACAATTTTAGGGCTTTATAACTCACATTTAGTATTTTACTAGTAAACCAACAGAATGGCTTTGTAATCAGCCAATCGTTACAATCGTTACATTGATAATTATTTAGAAATACTCTAAATTTGTATAGAAAAATCTATTATTTAATTTGAAAAGAGGAATACATTTGTGGTCCTCTGAGAGGTGCTCTTAGAAGTAAATGGTATCAGAAATGAAAGTAAAGACAGAAAAAAGAGGATAAATAAAATGTAAAAAAAGATATTACCCATTCATGTTTCTCTATGTTTAAAAGGTCTATCTCTGTGTGAAAGTGGCATAGGAATCAGAATATTTAAAGATGATCCACAGCTGCCATATTTTATTGAAATTGTCTGTATTCCCTTGTGTTGTTGCCCTGATCTCCTCCATGCCTTTGAGGAGATGTATCTCTTCCAGCCATTCCTTGATTGTGGGGGCGGTGGTGCTTCTCCAGTGTCTTAGTATCACTATTTTTGCTGCTGTGATTAAGAATCTAGGAGTTTTTGTATTTTCTCATGGTGCAATTGGTGATATTTATAAGACAGCAGGCAGCGTCTAAATTCGTTTTATTTTCTGTAATGTGTTTTATGATCTTTATTACTTGGTTCCAAAAGGGTTTAATCTGCTTTTCCTTGCTCTGTTACTACAATTAAAATGTCTTTCTCCTGTTTTACTTTGTGCAGCTAGAGCCAGTATTCCCAGATACTGAAACACCATCATCACTTCACCCGTTACTAACTAGATGGTGGAGATATGCTGCCACATAATTAGAATGGAACACTTAGTAGCTAATATCAGGATACTTATGCCCCCGGGGGCACGCATCGCGGCGATCGTTGTTGCAGTGTGTCAGTCTGACACACCGCAACTCCGATCTAGGACAGACACTCTTTACCATGTGATCAGCCGTGTCCAATCATGGCTGATCACGATGTAAACAGGAAGAATCGTTGATTGGCTTTTCCTCACTCGCGTCTGACAGACGCGAGTAGAGGAGAGCCGATTGGCTGCTCTCCTGACAGGGGGGTCTGTGCTGATTGTTTATCAGTGCAACCCCCCCTTGGATGCCTGCCCAGGACCACCAGGATGCCGCCAGGGCCACCAGGTATGGTCACCACACTGAACCATCAGGTATGCCACCCTAGACCACCAGGGAAATGCCACTCAGTGCCCAGGCAGCTGCCAATCAGTGCCAATAAAAAAATGCCTGCCAGTGCCAGTGATGCCTATCAGTGAAATCCAGTGCCAGTGCCAGCCATCAGTGCCCATCAATGCCCATCAGTGTCGCATATCAGTGCCACCTATCTGTGCTGCCTATCATTGCCGCCTATCAGTGCCCATCAGTGCCACCTCATCGGTGCCATCTCATTGGTGCCACCTCATCGGGCTGCCTTATCAGTACCAGTGCAGCTTATCAGTGCCCATCAGTGAAGGAGAAAACTTACTTATTTACAAAATTTTATAACAAAAACAAAGAAAAACGTATTCTTTTTCTGAAAGAAAGCTCTATTTGTGGGAACAAAACAATAAAAAAATGTAGTTTGGGTACAGTGTAGCATGACCGTGCAATTGTCATTTAAAAAGTGAAAGCACTGAAAGCTGAAAATTGGCCTGGGCAGGAAGGTGCGAAAGTGCCCTGTATTAAAGTGGTTAAGCAGCACTAAAATGTTAATAACATGCAGAAAACAATTAATTAATAGTAGTGTGAATCCAGATAAGGGATGTTAGTCCAGAGTGTTTGTGTGACAGATATGGAAAACATCAGCTGTTTGAAGGTTCAACCATCACCACGCCAAGTGATTCCTCCCCCTTAGGAGTTGCACTCACCGGATTCACAATTAACAAACTCCTTTGTATAGATTATGCCTTTACGATCACTGCCTAAAGGACATCTGCCTGGATCTCCAAGAAGATGTAAGGCGTGTCAACAGACCAATACACATATGAGACGACTATCGTCCTTTATTCCTATGGTGAATGGTAGGGAGTTTGATATTAATGAAATTATATCATGCAACTCTACACATGTGGTTTACACCTTGCAATGCCCGTGTGGCCTTATGTATATAGGCCGCACAAAAAGAACTCTGGCCAAACGAATCTCAGAACACATCTATAATATTTTGATTGGATTCAAGGATCATAGCGTGTCACTTCATTTTAAACGCAAGCACAATAGAGACCCTTTAGGTCTGCTGTTCTGGGGCATAGAGAAATTAAGTTCTTCATGCAGAGTTTCAAATATGGTAAGAGAGATATCCAAGAGTGAGACAAAATGGATATATCTCGCCAATACTCTCCACCCTACAGGGTTGAACGTTGAACTCGATCTAAATTGCTTCATCAGTGATTAAAGATCGAGTTCACGTTACTTAGTATATTATTGGGTCTGTCCCTGACATATAAGTCCCGGTCATCACGATCCACTGTAATCATGGGAATAAGAGTGGGTAAACCACTAACATATTCATTTTTTATCATTTTTTATTGTTTACTCCTAACACAACGGGCATGCGCTTGTTAGTACAAGCAAATGGTCATATGATGAATATAATTAATTTCATCTTTGCGTGCTCTGTTTATTTTGAATGTTCCAATAATGTTCCATCTCCCTTCACGGTGGGTTTCCCCTGAAGGTTGGATTGGAGTGTGGGAAGCATAAATCATTATTAAATTTTATTAGTTTAATGTCCAGTCTCGAAGATGAGTTTATCCTATTTTATTCTATTACAATTTGAATATTTCAGAACAAATTTTTATTTATTTTTGGAATTGCTTTAAAAAATTTGGGTCATATTAGCATCTCATCTCCGCGGTGCTGATACATTTGAAATAATGATGTCCGCAGACTAAACAGTGTATATACAAAGCTATTGGATGTCATTGATTAATTAATTGTTTACATTACCGATCATTACCGATCAGATATGTGTTAAATAATTGAGTTTCTTATCGCGTAGATATCCGTTAACACACTAAGTTATTATTGTTGTTCAAAGTTTACGAAGTATATTACACTAATTTTGTGTAAAAGTCAATCAGTGCCACACAAAGTGCAATGTGCTAAATAAATAGAATTTTAAATTAAAAATATTGTGCAAGTGTACAATTATAGATTATAAATTATATATTAAATTTCTGCAGCTGCAGAACACTCTCAGTGTATCACTTCACCATATAAAATATTTATTATATAAATAGTGCAGCGTTGCCCACGCTCATGTGAATATTCAAATAAATAAACCTCAAAACAGTGAAAAATATAAACATTTAATATCCATAATAAGTAAAATAAAATAAAAAAGTTCATATATATATCAGTCGACTTTTCTAATTTCTTGATTGCTGTGCATAAAAATTCCACCGCTGCGTATCTATCACACTTCTCCAATATTATAAAATGTGCCAGCTGTTATGCCTGCTCACCTCAACACTGAGCCACACAAGCTCTGAATGAAAACTCACTCCTTTCTACACTCCAAAATCAGCTCTCCTGCTCCAGCCTGTTATATGAACAGCTCACAGACGAGACTTTTCCCTCGGTATATGGTCCGTATTCATGCAAATACAAATGCAAGAAACATAGTGCTCTCCATTTAAATCATGTATTTGGGTCCCCCCCTTAAAATTTTGCACTTACAAGGTTTCAAAAGATAAAATCATTTGTCACAGTGTTACAAGACGTCCGCTCGCTCTCCACTCTGATGCTCCTTCCCCTCTACACGTGCATCGCCTAAAATTGGCTTTCTCAATAGATCTTACACTAATTAATCATGATTTAATATGTTGAGCCCTTCATATGTATGGGCATTGACCTAATTCTGGTAATTCTGCGGGTGAGCGGTGGCCGCGGCTTCTTCTGAACTTGATGCGGGGGTTCCTGTGGCTACCATCCCCACAGAATACGAGAACGCCTCTTGACCCTTTGTGGGAACCACCGAGGATCATGCACAGATGTGCAGAGGGGGTTATTGTTCAATACTGGGAGGCTATAAAGTTGCAAGTCCGTGCCGTGTGGGCCACGCCCATTGACAAAGACGGAATGACAAAACGCGTCTAGGCATGACCACATGGCTTGCTGCATCTGTCACTGGCTCCGATCTCCTCCCGGGAACCAACATGGACGATCGTATCTTTACGAGAGGTGGTGAGAGTACCGTAACTGATCATACAGTGCAATATTTTATACTGAACACTTTTTTTACAAATATGTTTGTAATTGCATAGGGAGAGGGGAAGGGACTTTTTTAAGAATAAAAGTTTTATGGATTCACACTATGAGGATTATTTTCCTTCCTTTCGCCCAAGCTTATTAAAAGGTTTTGGCATGCTTAACCTGAGCGAACCATAGGACCAGAACATCTGAAATTTTTGGTCAATCGATCTAGGAGATCCGGGCAGATGTCCTTTAGGCAGTGATCATAAATTCATAATCTATACAAAGGCGTTTAATTGTGAATCCGATGAGTGCAACTCCTAATGGAGTGGAATCACTTGGTGTGGTGATGGTTGAACCTTCAAACAGCTGATGTTTTCCATATGAACTGTCACACAAACACTCTGTACTAATATGCCTTACCTGGATTTACACTACTATTAATTAATAGTTTTCTCCATGTTATTAACATTTTAGCGCTGCTTAAGCCAGAAGGACTATTTCTTAGATCTTTTTTGCTCACTTTTTAATGTTTTGTACATATAGCAGCGACTTAGTTGAATTGGGATTCATTTTATATCTAAGCGCTGGAAAAGTGACCCTGTTTACTTCAAGTTTGGGTATTAATTCATTCTCCAGAATCCACTTCCCATCCAGGCCAATTCTGACATTTCTCTCCAACATGTAAAATTCATAATTATTTTGCTATAAAATTACACAGAACCCCCAAACATTATATATGTTTTTTTAGCAAAGACCCTATAGAATACAATGGCAGTTGTCGCAACATTTTATCTCACATGGTATTTGCGCAGCAATTTTTCAAACACTTTTTAAAAAAAAAAAAAAAAACAGTTTCATGCTTTAAAAAAAAACAAAAACATTAAAGTTAGCCCAATTTTTTTGCATAATGTGAAAGATGCAGTTACGCCGAGTAAATAGATACCTAACATTTCGTGCTTCAAAATTGAACACGCTCGTGAAACTTCGGTACTTAAAAATCCCCATAGGCGATGCTTTAAAAATTTTTACTGGTTACATGTTTTGAGTTTGCGGCGATTGCACACATGTGTGGTTTGAACACCGTTTGAACACTGTTTTCATATGTGGGCGGGACTTACGTATGCATTCGCTTCTGCGTGTGAGAACACGGGGACAGGGGCGCTTTAAATTTTTAATTTTTTTTATTGTTAATTTGACTTTTATTTTTTTAGTTCACTATTTTTTTAGTGACGTCATAACATCACACCCGGCCTCTGAACAATCATAGAGACTCCGGCGACCATCTGGTCCGCCGGAAATCTCTATGACCACCATCTAGGGCCGGCGGATACGTTCTCCGACTCACGCCCCCCTCCCGCCGCCCGTAAGAACGATCAAGCAGCGGAACAGCCGCTATGATCATTCTTATGGTGTAGGGAATCGCCGGCTGAAAAAGCCGATATCTGAATGATGTCTGTAGCAGGCATCATTCAGATATACCCCCTCAAAGTCAAGGACGTCTCTGGACGTCCTTTGGCGGGAAATGGTTAAGACTCTGGCATGAGTATACCACAAAAATGTCTTTCCTACCCATTGGTTTTCAGGTATTTCAAATTTAAAAGGACTGGAAACTCCCTGTTTGTCCTTTCCTACCATTCTACTCCTTCCACCTTGCTTTTTCTATTTGCTTCCCATCGCCCCTTCTTTGTGCCTAACCCTCTTCAATATATATTACTCCCATCTACTTTTTTGCTCCAGTTTTCATTAGTAAATATGGTTTATTTATATGTAGTTGACGTTTTATTTGGGTGTTCAGATACAGGTTAATACCAGTACTGATACCAGTTTAAAACCTTTTACAGGTTTACAAGTACTGTTGGTTTTTGGTGCAGGGCTCTTAGTCCTAAGAACATATGTACACTCTGAAGCTCTGCTAAGTGTCCTTGTGTTGCAGCGTCCCTGACGCTAAAGCACCCCAGACATAAAGTAAGGTAATACAGACAGCTGTCACAGACACAAGTGTCCAAATTGGAAGATTTCCCTTCTAATCTCATTCTGGTAACAACTCAAGATGTAGAATTTAACCACATTTTCTGTTTTCTTGACAGTGGTTACCAGGACCAGTTAGGAGGGGGAATCTCTCTAACAGGAAAAATAAAAACCAGTTAAAACGAGGCGCATGCGCGGCAGCCCCATGAACGGTCGCTCGTTCTGAGAGCTCCACTCCACTCCGGCCTACGATCCCTGCCACAGCCACAAATAGCGGCGGAACCGGACCTTCGGACCCCCTCCTCACCTCTTGGAGTCCTGGGGGACCCCCTCGCATGACCGGGGGCTCGGCAAGACGGGACCTATCCCGATTTCTATACTCCGGCCCGCGGATTGCGGCCTCCACAAAAATGGCGGCGGTCGGCGCCACACGAGGCTCCTCAGGGAATCCGGAGGCATCCTTGGAAGACTTTCCACCCCTGCCCTCCCCCAGTGCCATGATGAAACCGCAAACTGTGAGTAATTCCCAGGATGGGTTATTAACAGGATCCCACATGAACTCCTTAGGCTGTAGCCCCATGGAAGTACCCCCCCTATCCCAGATGGAGGAGAGCTGTCCCCCACCCAGCCCTCAGGATGATCTCTCTGCTCCCATCCCTGCTGACTTTGCAGCCCTAATGAACACTTTCTCTAATATGCTTACAAGAGGTTTGGCACACAATGCCTCACAAATCACCACAACTATACAGGCTGATCTGCAACAGCTGGGTGCATGCATTGAAGCAATCGAATCAAAGACTGATCAAATTGCTGCAGTTGCCAACCAGAACACTGACAGGATTCAAGAATTACATGACCAACTGGACATGGCATACTCAAAACTCGATGACCTCGAGAACAGGTCTCGCAGATACAACTTCAGACTAAGAGGCCTTCCAGAATCCTTTAAGGACACAGAAAAAATCGTTCGTTCTTTTATCAAACATTTAATTCCGGATATACCAGATTACAGGCTGGAACTAGACCGGGCACATAGGGCCTTGCAACCTCCACGCCAAGATGGCCTACCCAGAGATATTGTGGTTAAACCCCATTTCTTCAGAGTCAAAGAAGAAGTCATGCACAGAGCGAGAGAATCTGAAAATCTCTCCTTCCAGGGACACTCGATACAAATTTTTGCGGACCTTTCCCCCTTCACGATTCAGAGACGGAGATCATTAAAGCCTCTATTGAGCATCCTATCGCAAAAATCGATCGCCTACAGATGGTCGTTCCCCTTTCGCCTCAACTTTGCCTACCTAAACAAGTCTTACAGCTTCACAAATTTCGGAGATGGGGAACGTT
Source organism: Aquarana catesbeiana (assembly GCF_042186555.1). Lineage (NCBI taxonomy): Eukaryota > Metazoa > Chordata > Amphibia > Anura > Ranidae > Aquarana > Aquarana catesbeiana. Next base: position 390,912,253 of record NC_133325.1, read on the forward strand.
TGCTGCTGCAACTGGGCCTTATATCTCACTCGCCAACATCATCTACTGCCATGGATTCCAGAACACCTCAGTCCGCGAAGAGACCACCACCCTCAAGCCCCATCCAACCCTTATGGCATAAACAACAAGCCAAGAGATCCAAAGATGGACGCCCTCCTTAATGGAAAGTCTGCTATCAACAGTGCCTTCTCCTCTCCAGGATTCCCTGGGGCAACCTTCAGGCTATGGGACGCCGACACCCCAAGCCCCCGTTCTCTACTGCCTGGCTTAGAGCCAGACCCCTGTTGGGATACTGAGACGTTTGCTTTGTTTTTTCTGTTGCTCCATTTCTCTCAGGACTCCTACAATTTTGATTTTACGGTTCTACTTTTTGTTTTTCTCCATGGCGGTTTGGCCGGAGTGGCTGCACTTCGCCTCCACGAGTTCCTGAGTGGTATTTTCCCCCACTCAGAAACACCTTCATAACCCCTTTTTCGGGGTTCCCGTTTTTGGGAAAAACCTTTTTAGGGGGTGGCTGACTGCTCTCCCCCCTGTCAGGGTTCTTAGATTGTTATTTAGATACACTAAGTATGTCTGATCGCTTATATCATTTGTTTTACATTGTTTTTGACATGACCTGTCTCTCTTTCTCAGGGTCGATCCTCCCCCACTTTCTCCCCTCCTCATCTCACCTACTCCCGGAGTCTCTCAGAGGCCTAACCATGTTGCTACATCCCGGATTCCAAAACCTTCAGGCAGCGGAAGCTTGGACACGAGTACAAATTTTGATGTCTCAGGTAGGCTCTAGTTGTGTGATGAGCACATCCCCCCCTCTGATCCATGCTCCCTGACACATTCCTCCTCCCCAAATCTGTATAGCCACGCATAATGTACAAGGCATGAACTCCCCTGTCAAACGACGCAAACTATTTAATCACTACAAATCACAAAAAATCGCAGTTCTCCTATTGCAAGAAACTCACTTCCCAGCCTCATACAACCCCTCCTTTCTACATGGTAACTACACTCAGTTTTTTCTTTCCAATGCTGAAAACAAGTCTAAAGGGGTAGCCATCTGTTTTGCAAAACACCTTAAATTTTCCCCCTCCTAAGTTATTAAAGACCAGGCGGGCAGGTTTCTACTGGTAAAAGGGACGATTGAGGGTTTATTATACTCATTTATCTCTTACTACGCCCCAAACAAAGGCCAGGCTTCCTTTTTCTCCACAATGTTGTCCACTCTAGGCCCAAAACTCGAGGGGAAAATAATAATGGGAGGAGACACGAACCTCCCTTTCGATACTTCCCTAGACAAATCGGGGTCGGGACCTTCTCGCTCCAGAAAACCCCCTAAACAAAGTACTAAAATTGCTTCCACTCTGCATTCTCTAGGCCTGGTGGACATATGGAGAGAAATTAACCCTAGGTCCAAAGACTTTACCCATTATTCCGCCCCACATCACCTCTATTCCAGAATCGACCATATTTTCATACAATCACATAACATCCCCAGGGCTAACAAACCAGTTATTAGAGACACCCCCATTTTGGACCACTCCTTGGTTCTCCTATATCTGCAACAATCTCCTAACCCGGGAAATAAATACACATGGTGCCTTAATGAAGGGCTCTTTAGTGACCCAATACAATGCTCGATTCTAGCTAAAGAAATTCAGGAATATTTTCGTTTAAATGACACGGGAGAAGTTTCTCCGGAAACGCTGTGGGCGGCCCATAAGGCAGTACTCAGAGGGAAGATTATTCAAATCTCCTCCAACCTTAAAAAGGAAAGTACGGCTGACACTAATAACCTTAAGTTACGATTTCAATCCCTGTCTAGAGCCCATAAGAGGAATCCCACTAAGTATTCTCTAGAGGCACTGGAAAATGCGCGGACTTCTTTAAACCTGGCCCTCACCTCCGAGGCTGAGAAACAGCTCCGGTGGTCAGGCGCACGCTTTTACCACCAGACTGACAAAATAGGAACTAAATTAGCCACCAAATTGTCTCCAAGACCTCGATCGGCTGCCTTCCCCAAAATTCGCACTCTTTCCGGCGAACTTTCTCAAAACCCAAAAAGTATAATGGAAACATTCCATAATTTTTATACATCTTTATACAAACGGGAACAATCAACACCTGATCATTCTACATCGAATTTCCTGAATAGCTTACCCCTCCCCAAATTATCGTCTGAGCATTCAGACCTTTTGGACGATCCCATATCAGAAGTAGAAGTACTCGGGGTGATTAAACACCTGAAACAAAACTCGGCCCGGGACCTGACGGCTTTTCCGCGGGTTATTACAAAAAATTCGGACCTATCTTAACTCCGTACTTGGTCAAATTCTTTAACTCTCTCAGGTCTGGCTCTCCCCTGGATAAAGCCCTCAATCTTGCCTTCGTTTCGGTCATTCCAAAACCTGGCAAAGACACGACTATGGTCTCCAATTACCGTCCTATTTCCTTAATTAACAATGATCTAAAAATATTAACTAAAGTTCTTTCCAACTGGTTAGCTTCCTGCATAGCAGTTTATATCAACAAGGACCAAGTGGGCTTTATCCCGGGGAGACAAGGACCTGACCAGATCCGAAGAGCAATTAACATTATCTCTCTTCTTAAATCTCAATGGGATGGAGGCCCCCCACAACACGGCTATTTGTTATCCATCGATTTGCAAAAAGCTTTTGACACAGTCACCTGGCCCTACTTATTCCATGTACTAGAACGCTGGGTTTTTGTCAACATTTCATGAACATCCTTAAAGCCCTGTACTCCGGCCCCACTGCACAGGTCAGATTACAGGGCTACTTTTCTGAACCTTTTAATATAGAGAGGGGCACTAGACAGGGGTGCCCGCTCTCCCCCCTTCTGTTTGCCATAGCCAGGGAATCCCTGGCTATTGCAGTTAGAACTCACCCTGACATCAAAGGGGTGGTGTGTGGTAAACGCGAGCACAAATGCGCCCTCTTTGCCGACGACTTGTTACTCTTCGTGACCTCCCCCCTAGTCTCTACTCCTAATATCTTCACTTTGCTGGATAAGTTTGGGGAGATATCGGGTCTACAAGTCAATGTAGCCAAATCTTCTGCCCTGAACATCTCGGTCCCCCCTAATGTTCTAGGTAGCCTTCAAAACCACTTCCCGTTTTCCTGGAACGAGGTCTCACTTCCATACCTAGGGGTCAATCTCACAGCAAATATAGCTTCTCTCTACTCTTCCAACTACCCTGCCACCTTTCGTAAACTGATTTTGGACCTATCCAATTGGGATAACCATAACTTATCTTGGCTAGGCCGTATTAATGCAGTCAAAATGACCCTCCTACCCCGTATTCTTTACTTATTCAGATCCTTGCCCATCCCTATCCATAAATCACAAGTTCACCTACTCCAATCCAAAATCATAAAATTCATTTGGGGATCAAGGGGAAGTCGCTGCGCACAACACATTCTATTCTGCCCCAAATCACAAGGGGGTCTAGCTCTACCCAACATTTGGTGGTATTATCAGGCTGCCCAGCTGGCCCAGATTTCCATTGTATATTCAAAGGGCCAGAGACCTGATTGGGTATCAATGGAACGCCTTGCAGTCCCTCACCACACGATTGATTTTTTACTTTGGTCTCCCTCCAAATTGAGACCACCCATTCTAGCCCCCACATTATCACACTCTCTTGCATTATGTGACCGACTCTATAAAAATCCCTCCCTGATTTCCCCCCTTAAACCCCTGAAACATATTTTTCATAACCCTGACTTCCCACCGGGAATGAACATTTTAGCGTTTAGTTGGTGGTTGAATAAAGGATTACTCAGAATAGGGAACTATTTCTCCTTCACAGGCCCACTTTCTTTAGCCCTCTGTACAAGTAAGCTTGAAATGCCCCCTGCCGAACATTTTCGCTTTATGCAGATCCAACATTTCCTTCATTCCATTTGGCCAAACAAACCAGAGCCCCCTTCAATAACTAATTATGAATCATGGTGTGCGGGTGCAGTGGATCAGAGAGGGGGGATCTCCATCATATATGCTTCTCTATGCTGCTCATGAGATGGTACAGGGTACCCTATCTTTTGGCTAAGATATATCCTGATGCTTCCCCGCTGTGCTTCCGTGGTTGCAACCACATAGGGACTCTGTTCCACGTATGGTGGACATGTCCACGGATAAGGGGCTTATGGAACAAAGTATTCTCAGTGATCCGCAAAATATCCACCGCTCAGATCCCTCAAATTCCAGAGATTGCCCTATTGAATCTGAAAGTAGCTAAGGTTGATAAATATACCCAACAACTGATCTTCTTCGTTCTACTGGGCACCAAAATAACAATAGCCTCTTGCTGGAAAAAACACAGAGTCCCATTCACAGTGGTGAAGCATAAAATTACCTGGATTATGGCACAAGAAAAGATAGTGAGCATTATCCAAGATAAAGTTAGTAAGTTTGAGTTAACCTGGGAACCTTGGGCCAACTTTTGTCATATTTCCTTACGCCCGGGCATTAGCCTACCAGGGCAACAGGCCCTCTGAGAGACTCTGCCGTTATTCCTCATCAAGTGCGATGGTCCTTCCCCCCCCCCTGCTTCCCACTCCACTAGTCTACCTGACTACCCTCTCCCTTTAATACCTCAGACCCTCTGATTGTTCTATAATATTCAACCCTGATATTTATTTAATTATTTGTATACTTCTCTTTTACCCTTTTTCGGAGGGACATGGTAATACCCTAACAACCTCTGGCTCCATGCCCCCAGGGCTATCCCGATTGATTAAATAACTCCCTCTATGAGGATATCTATGGTCCTATGTTAGTTTGACCACTCGTATATAACCATTAACGTGATAGGACATTTCTCATAGCCACATTTAGATATTGAAATTGGGCTACCTCATATAGATAAGACTCGACCGAGGTTGGGGTTCCGGGAGGGGGGAGTGGCCTCAAGCCCGCAGTGAGTTCCCATAGGGGCGGGTGGCGGGCGTCTCTCCTGATCCCTGATCCCTTGCAAATAATGGAATAAAGTCTTCCCTATTCTTTACAACCATTCCTCACTTAATCCGGTAAATGAGTTATACCTGTCTCCTCTAGGTTTTTACTCCGGCAGATTACACATCCTTTATTGTCCTATCGCCAGAGACATGTCTATTTTAGTTTATAATTTTGATATACTTTAAACTGTAACTAAGAAATTTGCTGATGGGACCTTTCATTTTATATCCTGCATTGAGAGGTTTTTCCTCAAATTCATTTGCTTCTATCTGTATCTGCATATCTTCTTACCATGTAACGCCTTATACATAGGTTCTGTAAAAAAATTTCTTGCTAATACTAATAAAAATGTATTGAAAGTAAGACTGGCCCTTCACACACATACAGTCATATATATATATATAAAGGGTGCAAAGGAAACAAGTAAAAAAACAAATATAAAAATATTAATAAACAATGTGTATCTGATTAATAAAGTGCACAATAAAATAAACCATCAAAAATGTCCATAGTACTCATATGTGAACAATATGAAAAAAAAGTGCACACATGCTTCAGTAAACTTGCTTAAAGTGCTTCACCCGAAGTGTTAACAAAATGCGCTCACCAGATCTCTTTGGCCACAGAATGACCTCAAAGCATGACTGATTGGAAGGACGCCTTAATTCAATGCTGTAGCTCCTTTATGCATCCCATTCCAATCAGGCAATCATATATGGAGGAAGCTGGATCCCAATCCACTTTGCAGGTATACAAAGGTAGGTGTCTTCACCTTATAACATCTCTCCACTGCATATATCAACATGTATCCACTGCATATGTCAACTTGCATCAAGTAAGTCTGTGAAATAGCTCCCCAACAAAGAGCCACAGAAGGCAGGATATAGTGTAATACCGCTTAAATTTTATTGCTTAAAAAGAGCACTTACATAGTCCAGAATGAAATTGCAAACAATCTGCTCAGGGGGAAGCAGAAACTGATCCAACGCCGGTATGAAAATCGCAATGTGCGTGGTGCATTTTAGGTGTGCAAGCAATAGTATAGGGCTCCTATGGTTGTAAGCGTCAGGCCTCACCTCTATGCGTTTCATGCTAGAGCACGCGTCATCGGTTTCAGCTTCCCTTTGAGCTAATTGTTTGCGATTTCATGCTGCACCATGTAAGTGCTCTTTTTAAGCAAAAAAATTTGAGCGGCATTACACTATATCCTGCCTTCCATGGCTCTTTGTTGCGGAGCTATTTCACAGACTTACTTGATGCAAGTTGACATATGCAGTGGATGCAAGTTGATACAGTGGAACTTTGGATTGCGAGTAACGTGGTTAACGAGCGTTTCGCAATACGAGCACTGTATTTTTAACAATCATAACTCGGTTTGCAAGTGTTGTATCGCAAAACGAGCATGATTCAGGCCAAAGCGTGTGCAGTACCGCTTTTGACCTGAGGTGGGGGGGCACCGGAGCCGAGCAGAGCAGAGCCAAACGTCACATTCGGAAATGCACAGAGAGACCCGAGTACAGCACGGCTGACCTCTGCAAATCTCAGGTAGGAAGTCTTTCCGAGGTTTGCCAAGGTCAGCCGAAGTGTATTCGGGCCTTTTCGGCCGTTTCCGAGGCTCTCCGGCGCCCCCTGCCTCTGGACACATGCAGTATTGCATCCGATTGAAGTCAATGCGGAACAAATTATTTTCATTTCCATTGACTTCAATGGGAAAACTCGCTTTGATATGCGAGTACTTTGGATTACGAGCATACTCCTGGAACGAATTATGCTCGTAATCCAAGGTTCCACAGTATATGCAGTGGAGAGATGTTATAAGGTGAAGACACCTACATTAGTATGCCTGCAAAGTGGATTGGTATCCAGTTTCCTCTAAATATGATTGCCTGATTGGAATGGCATGCATAAAGGAGCTACAGCATTAAATTAAGGAGTCCTTCCTATTAGTCATGCTTTAAGGTCATTCTGTGGCCGAAGCGATCTGTGAGAGCATTTTGTTATCACTTCGGGTGAAGCACTTTAAGCAAGTTTACTGAAGCACGTGTGTACTTTATTTTTCATGGTCTTGGAGCATACACAAGAAGCTTTGTTCACATATGATTATTATGGACATTTTTGATGGTTTATTTCATTGTGCACTTTATTAATCAGATACACATTGTATATTAATGTTTTTATATTTGATTTTTGAATTGTTTCCTTTGCGCCCTTTATGTATATATTTTTGCATTGTTATTAGTTTTTCACTAATTTTAGGTGCAGCATTGGTATATAATCAACAAATAGGTTTTTTGTATTGTGGCGCCGATACCCAACACTTTCCCCCACACATACAGTCATAACATTTAAAAAATATTTTATTGGGACAGATAACTCTGTATGTCCATGACCCAGAAGAATGTATTTTCAAACATTTGCTCAGTATCACTTCTTCTTGCATGTTCACCCTGCAACAAGGCAGCAGACTCCCTGTCACAGTGCCCACTAGCCAGGCCCAAATACGATGTAGATGAAGAAGCTAAACAGATAGATATCCTTGACTTGATTGAAGGGAGGTCTAAGAGTAGGCCTCAAGTGAACCTCATCGATATAAAGGAAGAGTATAAGTGTGTGAAGACTTTAGCCTATGCTGGTTATTGAACCCTAAGCTAGAACGGGCTATAGAATCCCAGACCAGAAGGGACAGGGTTAGCTTAACCCCTTCCCGCCGACCGTATGCAGATATGCGTACTCGGCTTTCTGGGGTTATACCGGGATGATGCCCGCAGCTGCAGGCATCATCCCGGTACCGTTGTTTACAGCGGGCGATACGGCTACCCGTATATAAAAGCCGCTCGGTTGTTATACCGGAGGAGCGGGAGGGGACATCCCCCCCCTCCCGTCGCCTCCTGACGCTGTTACCGATCCCTCTATAAAGAGTACCTGTCACCACCTATTACTGTCACAAGGGATGTTTACATTCCTTGTGACAGCAATAAAAGTAAAAAAAAAAATAAAATAAATAAAAAAAAAAAAAAAATTTTTTTAAGTGCCCCTGTCCCCGCGAGCTCGCGCAGCGAAGAAAACGCATACGGAAGTCGCGCCCGCATATGTAAACGGTCTTTAAACCACACATGTGAGGTATTGCCACGACCGTCAGAGCGAGAGCAATAATTCTAGCCCTAGACCTCCTCTGTAGCTCAAACCTGGTAACCGTAAAAAAATTTTAAAGCGTCGCCTATGGAAATTCATAGGTACCGTAGTTTGTCGCCATTCCACTAATGCGTGCAATTATAAAGGGTGACATGTTTGGTATCTATTTACTCGGCATAACTACATCTTTCACATTATACAAAAAAATTGGGGTAACTTTACTGTTTGGATTTTTTAAAATTCATGAAAGTGTCCCTTTTCCAAAAATTTGCGTTTAAAACACCGCTGCACAAATACCGTGTGATAAAAAATATTGCAACAATCGCCATTTTATTCTCTAGATTCTCTGCTAAAAAAATATATATATATTGTTTGGGAACTCTAAGTAATTTTCTAGCAAAAAAATACGGATTTTAACTTGTAAACACCAAATTTCAAAAATAGGCTTAGTCATGAAAGGGTTAAATATCAATAGCTGCACATAAACTCTATTGTGATAAACAGGTTCACCTATTAATATACTGGAAGGTGGTCTCTACACACATACAATAGAACAAATACACATACAGTAGAACACAGAAGCAAGCAGGGTATCAGGTCATAGGTGCTGACGACCACTCAGCAATCTTCTGCAATCTTGCACAGCTTTAAATATGTAATATTTTTGAATAAAGCTCTGTCACATCGGTGTTTATCTTACAAATCCAAGTGTAACCCCAGGCTCTAAATCTCGTATTTTATTTTCGTATGAGGCCAAAACTTGCTCCATTTCGCTTTGCAAGTCATCAACCCCCCACAAATACATCTTAGTGAAGGTGTAATAATTGAATTACTTCATTTGTCTTTAAAGGTGTTTTTCAAAATTTGATTTACAGTGGTCTGGTTTTCTTTTTCTTTTCTTCTAGTATTCCTGGATCTGTCTATAGAAAAAATGAATGCATCTCAGTGTACAACATAGTGAAATCCTGTTTTAATTCCAGCCCCCAGTAAACCACCTGAGACCAAAAAAATAACACATGAGAACCTTTTTTGACTTTGAGTAACATTTTTGTGTTAAATGTGTCATAAGTCATAAAGATCAAACTGCATTCTGAAATTAGAAATTAAAGCGGTAGTAATCTCTCTTGTCAAAAAAAATGTCCCCCTGCAGGTTAATGTCATAAATAATGTCATAATGTCATTATGACAGACTTACCTGTAAACCAGATCCCTGCAGCGGCACTCTGTCACCACTGACAGGATTCCATCTTCGCCCGGTCTTCCTACCTAGTCACGCGCTCTGACCGTTTGAATGATATCACTCCCACGTGCGCTGGAGTCCCAATCACAGACAAGAGATCTGAACACATGTGTGTGCCATCCATTCAGAGCTCAGTGCGCGTGTCTCAGTGATGTCACAGGCTGCTACAAATGTGAATATCTCCTAAATGGAGCACATTTAGGAGATAATTACTGTACCCACAGGTAAGCCTTATTATAGGCTTACCTGCAGGTACAAGTGAAAAAGCAGGTTTAACAAAAAATTTTAAAGGCATCTCCATCCTCAGGACACCCCTCCTTCCAATTAGGTGAATATCCCTAACACTAATAAAATCCTTTCCAATCCTAAGCTACTTTAAAGTCTCAATAATAATTGAAAAATAACATACAATAATTGACTCTTCACCCTCTCTTTCCTCAAATTTTCTCATAAGGCGACTGAAAAATCTAGCTTTTTAAAATTGATGTGCATAAATGTTGCAAAGAACCATTTTTGTCTAACTGTAATATATGTATATATATCTACAATAGCTCCTGTTTCTTCTTGAAGCTTAGCACTTTAAAAATTACCATTTTATTATCTGTTGCAATTGAGCTGGTATTTTTTTGAGACCTATATTTCATGAGAACAATTTTTTTCTTTAGCACTAAGTATTCTAGTCATATGTCTTGTATACTTTTGCTTAAAAATCAAAGAATTAAAAAAAAATGACCATACTAGATTTCCTTGTCTCAGGGCCAGTCCTATGGACTCTTTCAATCTGCAGTTTTATCATTTTCAGACATAGTAATTGCAGGAGTGTATTTGCAAGAGACTTGTCAAGTTGTGACTCTAGCCTCAAATTATTTCTTATTCACCTATTTTCCAGGTCATCTACCTTTTCTTGTAACCATAGATTATCTTGCTAAGCTAAGTGATAATTTTCTCATACTGGCTAGTGGAGTGTTCAAATGCTGAAATACAGTCAATGCATCTTGGAATCTATGAATGAAATGGTGACAACTCTTTCTAATCTCCCCCTGTTCTTTCTGTAGGTTTTCTAATGCCCCTTTTAATTTGTTCACAACTTGATTAGTTATAGACGCCTTCATTTCTTTTCCATCTCTGTGAATGTTTTATCTATTTTTAGCATGGTTTCCATTTTTTACTTGCATCCATTAATGACCTTTCATCAACTGGAGAACCATTTGACCCTTTTGAGGGAGGAACCGCTTAATTTTATCTGCTTTATTCAGTGGCATATTTTACCACATACTGCTTCCTCTCACCAAATACCACAGAAACAACCTTCTGTACATCCATCTCCCACCCTTCTCCCCTACCAAACCCACCCAAAAACCAAAAAATATTATTTTTTCACTACTTTTTGTTTGCTTTCAAGTAACAACAAAGTATGTTACCACACAAGTCCATCAGAAAGTATATCATAGCATTAAAAAAACAAAAAAAAAATATATATATATATGTTAGAAGGCCAGTGTGCTGGCCTGAATTTATGGGAGGAGCCCGGAGGGTATTTAAGCTGACCACTTCCCCTTCCTCTTTGTCAGTTTCAGTGAACGATACTACATGTCACTGTGCTGACTCTTCCCAGCTTACCTTGTGTTTGTAAATCTGTGCGTTAGATTACAAGTGGGTTGCGGCGTCTTTGTCGGCGGGTCTCGCTTGCTGTTGCAGGTAGGGTTCAAACCTTTTTTTTCATATGCAATGTTACCATTCGATATGTTTCCTATACCTGCAAACTTAAATTACAGGCTCCCTCTGCCTTGCTTGTCATCCCATCCACAAACATATGATTCGTTTGTAGATCCAAGCCTCTGAGCCATTGTCGGTTGTTCTCCGATATCACTCGATACAGGCTTCATTTTCTCATAGGATTCACTGTCTATGGGGTTGCCGTCTCATCCATTTGGAGGTCAGCATGTATTGTTTGCATGGGTTCTGTGTCTGATTGAGGTGTTAATTGGACCCACCTGGGGCCTTGTCTGCACCTTGATTAGCCTGGGGGGCTGGGTGATTGGTATGTGTTTAGTTTTAGAAGTAAGGGGTGGTATACACACTACAACCGATTCGTATCGGATTCACTTCATACATCTTACAACCGCGTCGTACCGGAGTCATCTCTTTACAAACCGATTCATATTGCATACCTGATACAATCCGATTCGACCCTAGTCGCATCGTCGGCACAACGGTTCGCATCGGATGCATCCCGCACACTGATTCTTATTAGTCCCTGTTGTACCCCACAAATGGTTCATTGTTTATGTAATTTTCTACTGACTGTTTCGTATTCCTTTCATGTCATACGAATTACAGTCCGATTCAAGCCTAGTCGCCTCGGCGGCACAACGGTTCGCATCGGTCTTATCCCGCACACCAATTTGTAGTGGTTCTTGCCATACCCTACGATTCATTATTTATTTATTTTCTGTCTGATTCACATCACCTCAGCAGCTACATGCATCACAGTCCACTCCGAACCTAGTCGCACAAGTGGAATAACGGTTCGCGTAACGAGTATCCCACACACCAATACGGAACAGTCCCTATCACAAATCTACGATTCGTTACGTATGGCACTTCACAGTTCCTTCCTACATATACAAATTTCTGCTATCCTTTTTCTTTTCGCCTATCAGTAGGTGACCTTTCTTGCAATCGCTGCAAGCTATGCATCTGATCATAACTCCTTGCAATCGCTGCAAAAACACGCATCTCAGCATATACCTATTTGCAATCGCTGCAACATGCATCTCAGTATAAACTCCTTGCAATCACTGCAAGAACACGCATCTCAGCATTTACCCATTTTTGCAATTGCTGCAAAAAACATGCATCTCAGTATAAACGTCTTGCAATCACTGCAAAACACGCATCTCAGCATTTACCCATTTTGCAATCGCTGCAAAAACATGCATCTCAGTATAAACTCCTTGCAATCACTGCAAAACACGCATCTCAGCATTTACCTATTTTTGCAATAGCTGCAACACGCATCTCAGCATATACCCATTTGCAATCGCTGCAAACATGCATCTCAGCATAAAGTCCTTGCAATCGCTGCAAGCACACTCAGTGGCACCTACACAGACACACTTCATTTTTGTGGCACTTAATCGGTCACTCGTCTCCAGTGGTATTCATACGAGCCACTCATTATTTTCCGTCTGTCTTTTCTCCCTCAGGTCAGTCAAGTTCAGGTTCCATCCTGTACCAGGTTGGACGTTATTTCCCAGGTAAAAAAAAATCTTTGCATCTTCACCAGGGCCAGTCGCATACAAGGGGGACAAATAAAAAAAAAAAAAAAAAAGAGAGTTAGAAATCGTGTTGCACTTATGTCACCCCTACTGCAGGTGTTCCCGGTCGACCGAGTTTCGATCCTAACCAGGACCTCGCTATTAGAGTGTCAGTCAGGTGCGTAGTTCACGGGTTTTTCTATCACATCATTCTGCAGCACCCTGTCACTATACCGTTACTTCACATACATCATTGGGTATGCTCTCCAGGCGTTAGTTCTGTCACATATGTCTATACATGACACTCTGTTTTCGAAGGGCGACCCTTCACCTCGCAGACAAGGTCGCTTAACAGTAGGCTTGCTGGCAGTGCAAGCGTTAGCAGGCCGAGCACACGTCACCTTCTACAGACCGCAACATTCCTACGTAGGCCGTACCAGACTTCTACTTTTCATCCCAGTACGCCCTGGGCTTCTGGTCTTCAGGTTTGTGTTCACCACAGACAGGCACCCGAGCTATCGGTTATCTGGCCAGTCACCTCCTGGCCCACCTCAGTCGCCTCGCACTCTTTTGAGTTTTCTAAAATCTCACTCTACAAAGTTCTGCACAACAGAACACTGTCACCTCCTGTCTACGCCTATCATTCCTTTTCCTGTACTTCTTCCTTTTTCCTCATACGCCTGGGGGGACGTCACAGTGGTTGTCAAGTCAAAAGACCCCAGGCTAGGTCGTAAGCTGTCAGCCACTGAGTTTGCCCTGGCCTTCGGGATGTACAGAGACGTCCTTTGTTCAGCCACCCCCAGCAGGAGGGAGGAGTTGGACTTGTACCTCCATGCAGTGTTAGATCTTGCTTATAAATATGGGGGTTTTGCTTTCTATGACTACCATCGCTCGTTTTCAGCCAAAGCAGCAGCAAGACTCGCCCAGTTCCAGATCAACACGGACTGGAGCGTCACAGACACGGAACTGTTTTGTCGCCACTTTGCCGGTCTTCCTTCCCCACTCTGTGCAATTTGCCAATCTTCCACCCACACAGCAAATTGGTGCTCTGAGGCAGCCACAAGACGCCCCTCAAATTTCCCTTCCACCTCCGGCTTCGGCCGGGGCCCACCAGGCCAGCCACAACAACAGCAGGTAGACAAGTTGGGATGACCAGTCTTTTCAGTAGGGGGGGGGGCGACCATATGCAACAACTTTAACCAAGGTGCGTGCTCCTTCAGCCAGTGCCGCCTTCTGCACATCTGTACTTCATGCCACAAGGCACACCCAAAGACCACTTGTCACCTAAAGCAGCTTAACAAATCCTGACTAAGCCGGGTGGATGTTATGTGGTTGGGGTTTTACCTCTCCACACACCCTACCCCTTCACTGGCCGTATTCCTACTACATGGCTTCACGGCAGGATTCCACACCGGCCTCATCACCTTACCCCACTCCATTCACGAGTGCAAGAACCTGCAGTCAGCGGCTACCGATGCTCAGGCTATTGATGCCCTGCTACAGATGGAGATAGATAAGGGCTTTATCATCGGCCCCTTCTCACAGTCACCTTTTCAGATCTGGAGAGTCAGCCCTATTGGGCTTGTCAAGGGCAAGTTCACAAATAAACTCCGCTTAGTTTACGACTTGTCTGCACCTCATTTCTCACATATCCCAAGTCTAAATTCCCTGATCCCTTCCGAGGAGTTTTCTCTCAAGTACGCATCAGTCGATCTGGCCATCCAGGCCATCATTAAGATAGGCACCGGTGCCTGGCTATCCAAAGCGGACATCGCAGACGCGTTCAAGCTCCTGCCTATTGAGCCATCCCTCTGGCGGTGGCACGGCATGAAATGGAGGGATTCCTACTATTTTGCCACCAAGCTGACCTTTGGGTCTAAAAGCAGCCCATGGCTGTTTGACGTTTTCGCCCAGTCCCTCACTTGGATTCTGTCACACCAGGCCCAATGTCACAGGGTTATCCATTATCTGGATGATTTTCTGCTTATCGAACAGCCAGACATACCCCCGGTAGATCTAGACAAGCTAAGAGTGGTCTTCAACAATCTCAATGTGCCTATAGCTGAACACAAAGTGGAAGGCCCGGCACGCTCCATCACCTTCCTAGGCATCATCCTGGATACACAGGCCATGCAGGCTAGCCTGCCTTCTGACAAATTAGCCCGGGTTAGGTCAGTCATCCACGAGTTTACCCAGTCACAGCAGTGTACTAAAAGACAGCTGCAGTCCTTGATAGGAATGCTCACATTCGCTCTGAGGATTATTCCTCAGGGTCGGTCATTCATCTCGCGGCTCTTAGTCTTTCTCACCCGAGTGCAGGACCCCGACCAAGTCCTTAGACTAGACCCATCAGCAATAGCAGACTTAGCCATGTGGGACGAGTTCCTCACCAACTGGAACGGCATATCCATGTTTATTCCCTCAGTATCACCTCACTCGCCACAGGTAGTCACAGATGCCGCAGCCTCCACAGGCTTTGCTGCAATTTTTGGCCATCACTGGTTTGCTAGTCCCTGGCCCCCAGAAATCTGCCTGATTCCCGGTTTCACTCGATCTTCATCGTTGTTTGAGCTATACCCCATCGTGGCAGCGGCCCAAGTCTGGGGCCACACGTGGACAGGTCAGACAGTACTCTTTACCACAGACAACCAGGCTACAGCCGACATCATTAATAAAGGTAGATCCAGGTCGCTTCCCGTCATGTCCTTCCTGCGCAGGCTGGTGCAATTATCACTACATCACCAATTTAATGTTTACTGTGAACATATCCCCGGCAAGTGCAATGCCGCAGCCGATGCACTATCTCGCTTCAATTTTGTCTCCTTCTTCCAGCAGGAACCCGGTGCCGACACATCATCCACTCCTATCCCACCTTGGTCTCAACTAACAATGGATTGAAGCCACACCTTGCCAATGCCACCTGGCTCATCAACCACTTGCTGTCTAGCAACACACTAAAGGCTTATCGCATGGCCTGGAACGTCTACCGTAGGTTCCTAGCCGCTTGCCCCAGGACCACAGCAGACGATGTCACTCGCGTCTTAGCCTTTGTATCTTATTGCCACACACAGCTGGCTCTCGCTCATAACACTATCAGGCTGTACCTAGCCGGTATTCAGCATTTTCTATCCTTGCAGGATCCCGGAAAGCCATCTGTATTCACAGCCCATACAGTAAAAGCCCTGCTGCGTGGTATTCAGAAGCAGCAGCCCGCAACCAACGGCAAACGCTTACCCATCACGAGCAATATCTTTAGGGGCATGTCCGAAATGCTCACACGTTCCCCCTTTGGAGTCTTGCCCAGCCTAGTCATCCAGGCGGCCATCTACCTGGCTTTCTACGGCTTCCTACGGCCTAGCGAGTTCACATCTGGTAGCACCAGCAGTCAGATCCTGTACAGACACCTCCTAACTCGCTTCCCAAACAGTTATGTCCTTCATCTTACGGTCTCCAAAACGCAACAAACCGGACCCGGAGTGGATATCCACTTCTTTCGGACCAGCAACGCCTGGTGCCCAGTAATGATCCTTGACCGCCTGCTCTCTCACCTACCCAGCCAGTCAGTCTCCAGCCCATTACTGATGTTAGGGTCCTACTGGTCAACTTAGGCCTAGACCCCGGACGATATTCTGGACATTCCTTCCGGATCGGCGCAGCCTCAGCTGCATCTCAGCATGGAGTACCGGACCATGTGATCAAAAAGCTAGGTCGATGGAAGTCCACCTGCTTCGCCAGGTACATTCCAAACCCTCAAGTGGAAATGGCCCTTGCCTTCTCCAAGCTCGCTCAATGAGGTAAGAGGCAATAAAGATACTTCCCTACCTGGTTATTTTTGGCCCCTTTTCTTGCCATACCTACCAGACGACCAAAAGCCACACCTCAGGTCTATTTATGTTGTGAGTCTTGTCGCGTGTTTATGTGATCCACATTTGTCTCGGTCTTAGGGCCACGACCATAAGTTAGAAGGCCAGTGTGCTGGCCTGAATTTATGGGAGGAGCCCAGAGGGTATTTAAGCTGACCACTTCCCCTTCCTCTTTGTCAGTTTCAGTGAACGATACCCTCCCTCCCATTCCCCTTTTTACAGCACTTCTCAGCAAATTCTCCTCCACAATCATCCATTACTTATCTTGGGTATGGCCCCTTTTCTTGCCATACCTACCAGACGACCAAAAGCCACACCTCAGGTCTATTTATGTTGTGAGTCTTGTCGCGTGTTTATGTGATCCACATTTGTCTCGGTCTTAGGGCCACGACCATAAATATATATATATATATATATATATATATATATATATATATATATATATACGCACACAAATATATAAATGTACAAATATTATTTACTGTAATTCCAATATATAGGATTTTTTTGGAGTCTGAATATGGCATATATATATTAAAGGCCCATTTTATATTTAATGTATGTTATGTATATAAGTAATATTGAAAGTATCATTATATCTACATAAATCACTATGAATAAATGCTGTATTACATGCTGTTCATACTCACTCAGTCGATTTGATTCAGATTTGTTTTCTCTATACTGGAAAAAACCTGGTTGATCCTGCTGCTCTCTATCTCCATCTTCTGTTCATGTCCTCAATTCAGCTAGGGGTTTTGCAGCTGTTGAGGCAACTCTGCACATGCTCAGTTTTCAATGAGTTTTTATGCTGAGCATTTCCTCCCTATCACAGCTGAGCAACCCATCTGACTGTAGAATTACACATGTGAGTGATAAATGACAGTCCACTCCCTCCCTCCTCCTCTATGCCCACTAACCAGCTGAACACAATGGGGATGGGATATTACATCTTGATTCACCTCCCTCTTATTCTAAGACAGAAGCTGGAGGGGCCTGACACCCACACCATGTTATTTGCAAAAAATAATAAAGATTTCATTTCAAATATATATTTGTATGCCACTTTAATAGTTTATTGATATTATTTATATTATTTTTACTCTGTATTCAAAAGGCTGTTTTTGTATTTTGAGCATGTGACCAGCAGCAGAGGAATACATACTCCTCCTGCTTATGTTTCCCTGCAGACAGGCTGGGAAAAGAGCTGGGTCATGTGATAGCTGTATATCGATTAGGAAAAGAGTATTGTTTCATTAATTAGAATAATACCAGTGCAATCCAGGCCCAGGGTCGTACATCCACACTTTCACTTTCGAGTCATCCCTTGCTGAGAGACATCTTTTACAAACAAGAGAAAAAGGGCCTGATATCTCATATCTATTCAAGCCTACTATCATCCATACAAGACCCAGCAAATTTACCGTGTAGGAGGGGATGGACACTAAGGGGAGATAAATTATGAAATCTGGGAGATGTGATTACATCGGTCTCACAGTCACACAGGTTATCTCATTTATTCTTATTACACAGGGCTTACTGAACACCCATCCAATTGCATCGCTGGGGAAGGAGAGATTCCTCTTTATGCCCCAAATGTAATAGGGAGGATGGCTCTCTAATTCACTTAATCTGGTGCTGTCCCAAATTGCATCACTATTGGGGTGAAATAACTGAAGCCATCTCTACAGTTTACCAGGTTGGGGTCCCATTGGATCCTTTAATCTATGTCTTAGGAGCTGTTGACGAAGAAATATATACCCCCCATCAATATAGCAGTGCTCAGACTACTATATATAGCTCGAAAGCTAGTGGCCAGGTTTTGGCTTTCTCCACGTGTTTCCACTAAGAAACAATGAGTAGAACAAGTCAATTACATCCTGGTCAGGGAGCAGTTGACATATTAGCATAGAAATACGAATCGTAAATGTTATTCCATATGGCAAGCCTGGTTGGAAACTCCGAGGTTGGCACCCTCGCAACTGGTCTTACATCGGCTGCTACAAGCATAAAAGGTATGAATGTGGAAAAGTATGACATTGACATCTAGGGCTGGAGACAGGACAACTTTTACTGTTGTTAACATTTATTTATCTAAGTACAACTTCCATATGCACTATCTGACCATAGAGGGGAAGTTTCTTTAAGAGCGGGTAAGATGAGGGCAACCATGATCATTCTTTGGCCCATTGTCCTTCTGTTCTTCTGTGTTGGGTTGGCGGGTTAGACCCTGCCTACTCAACATGGATGGTTGCTATTGTTTTTATAGTTTTCTATGTGTTATCTGGTATTAACTTACCATCCAATGCCTTTTGTGAAAGTATAATCCTATGAAAAACACCTAAGGTTTAGATTATGGGTATATAGTGATATGACATCAATGCCGGAACAATTTTTTTTCCTTTCTATAAGGTATGTCATTGAATTTTACATTGTGCCATGGTTTTATTCCCTTTATTTGTAGTTTGCATACCTACTGATATAAAAATTATTTTTCTTTTTCTTTTTTTATGTAACCTGTGATGTATTACAATTGGCACAATAAAACTTCGATTGATTGAAAGAATAATACCAGTGCCATCATCCATATACAGAAATAGAAGGGGCAATGTAAATGAAACAGTGTGCGTATATCACTTTAACAACTTCACGACCATCCGCCACAGTTGTACTGTTGTACTGCTCTACTGCCAAACCGCTGTCATTGTACGTTGGCTCACGCAAGCGCAGTTGCAGGTGGTCGTGCACCACCGCTGCATGCTGTATGCTGCGGGAGCGTGCCCATGGGTCGTCCACCACGGCCTGTGATCGCGTAATACAGAGGCAGAGTGGGGATCTGCCTTTGTAAACAAGGCGGATCCCTATTCTGACAGGGGACATGTCAGGGATCTTTTGTTCCCAGTGATCGGGAACAGTGATCTCTGTCATGTCCCAGGTAGCCCATCCCCCCTACAGTTAGAACATGCTGAGAGAACACACTTAACCCCTTGATAGCCCCCTAATGTTAACCCCTTCCCTGCCAGTGTCATTTTTACATTGATCAGTGCATTTTTATAGCACTGATCAATGTAATAATGTCATTGGTCCCCAAAAAGTGTCATTTGGGGTCAGGTTTGTTGCAGTCCTTCTAAGAATCGCAGATCGCTGCCATAACCAGTAGAAGCAATAGAAAAAACAAAAAAAGTCCCCAAAACTATCCCATAGTTTGTAGACGCAATAACTTTTGCGCAAACCAATCAATATACACCTATTGTGTTTTTGTTTTACCAAAAATATGTAGAAGAATATATATTGGCCTAAACTGATGAATACATTTGTTTTTTATATTTTTTTTGGATATTTAATATAGCAAAAAGTTTTTAAAAAGTTGTTTTTTTTTCAAAATTGTCACTTTGTTTGTTTATAACGCAAAAAATAAAAACCGCAGAGATGACCAAATACCACCAAAAAAAAGCTCTATTTGTGGGGAAAAAAGAACGTCAATTTTGTTTGGGTACAGCGTTGCACGCCCGCGCAATTGTCAGTTAAAGCTACACAGTGCTGTATCGCAAAAAATGGCCTGGTCATTAAGAGGGCAAATCCTTCCGGTCCTTAAGTGGTTAAAGTACATCCAAAGTTAAAACTTTTTTTTATTTTAAAAAAAGTAGGGGAAGGTAACTGTGGTCTTTTTTTTTTGCCATCTCATTCTCATTAGGGAGATTTTCCTTTACTTCCTGTCCTTTATAAGATATCCTTCCAATGTGAGAGAAATGCCCTCTTGGACAGTTGTCACAGGAACAAGTGTCCCTATTGGAAGATTTCTCCTCTATTCCTTTTCTAGTGGCAACTCAAAATTTTGGATCTACCCCCACTTTCATCACCAATGACATTAGTGATTAGGATAGAGAGAGTAAACCCCACCAGTGGGCACCAATAGACAATCTTTTTTGTCCAAATAACCATTGAATACATGACAAACGATTCCCAGACAACTACAGTTTTAAGGGAGAGTACAAGAGAAGTTGGACTAGCTAAATACTGTGAGTCTCAGATAATATTATAGTTTTTTTTTCTGGATTTTGAGTTCCACAAGTGTGCCAGCTTTGTTGACAAATAAAAATACAGAAAAATTGGGTCAGTTCGGTGAGTTCTACACATTATAATATACAGTATATTTTATAGAATATTAGGTTTCATAAGAGGGGATTACACTTGTGGCTTAAAAAATCTCAGACCAGCTAAAAAGAGTCTTCCGCATATTACAGCTGTCGAATCTCCTCTTAAACCAGCAACTGACACTTTTTTCCTGATTATCTCCTCTGATCATAGCATAGGACCTTAGTTGCATACTCTGGTGGAAGAAAATAGGATAAGAGCCTCCTAGACGTAGGTTCTTTGTACAGTGATCATGCTCGCTTTGTTAATTAAACAAATGCAGTGCTGAAGGGAATGTCAGTTTGCATCTTAATTTGTAAATTTCTTGCAACCCCTCAAGATACAACTCACTACCATGCAAAAACAAGCTATTTATAAATGGTATATCATTATAGTTTAACAATAGGATACTGTTATAGGAAATACTGTAGAACATGGTTATGGACAATAAAGATATGTATAGTACATAATGCATTTTGCTTTGGCAGCTTCAAGTTTTGCATGCACAATATTAAGACCACCTTTTATTGGCATCCCACTTTCTCGACTGGAGCCACTGTTTCCAGGTTTTGGCCTGTGCTCTCTATTGACTATAATTTGTTCTGCATATACAGCCTATAATATCACCTAAGCAGGTAGGTGGTTGTAAAACCTTACATATACCCAATGGAGTGACTAGCCTCTGTTGCTGCACAGAGATTAAACAAACCCTTCTACATTAGTATGCAGCAATCTGTCCAGTAGATCATTCTAAAAACACATAGATCAAATTATTTTTTTTCAGCTCTAGCAACATGGGTCGGGGATCCCACGTTACACACTGTGAGGAGAGTCCTAAGAGCTGATTGGAGGAAAGGGACACATGCCCCTCCTCACAGTACACAGGAACGATGCACAGCTAAGCATTTGAATTACCAGCTGTCAGGATGCACATGCCAGCAGACAGATTTGTCTCCCTAGAAGAACTCTGAGGTGCAGAAGAACATGCATTCCTGTTGCTCTTAGGAATTGGGCTCTGGCGCATAGAAGTGCGCAAGCGCGAACTGGCTCACAAACAGAAGCCGTCGCGCATCCCTGTGCGTGTCGATGCTTGCGCGCACCCGTGATTGATACTGGCACCAAGTGAGACTATTTAGGCTCAACCAGTACCTAGCTCTAGTGCTTCTTCAGCTTCTGTGCATCATGTTTCCTGTGAACCTGTATCTTGATTCCTGTTACCTACCCGGCTTGTCTTGACCATTCCTTGAACTCCACCTACACTGACCTCGGCTTGTCCTGTGACTTATCTCCTGTCTTCTCCTTGGCTCCTGTTCTGCTAATCCGGTTTGTGGCCTGGCTTGCCTCCTGACTACATTCTTGCCTGTACTCTGCATCCGATTCTCCTAGCCGTGTATGACCCAGCCTGCCTGACCTTGCTACTCTGTTGCTGTCACCTGCACCAGCTGCCTGCCTGTCAGTCTTCCTGCTGAAACCTTCCAGCGACTTCACCAACCCTACAAGGACATCCGCCCTGCTGCAGTCAAAGACTTCTTGGCACTCGTGCGACTCTGCACTCTGGCGCCTTCTGTCCACACTATGAGAGGCCCCGAGTCAGAGGTGTAAGGGAGGCCTTGCTCATCCAATCAGGCTCTTCTACCAGGTATGTGATGCCAGCTGTGTGCTGTACCTCTCCTTCTTCATCATCTTTTAGAGTCAGGAAAATCTCTCAGAAATGAGTTATGCAGATAACACAAGAACGGCAGAGGATTGAAGATCATGAAGCAGAATCTCTGTGAGTGCAGGAACTCGGTAATATCCAAGCAGGTCACAGGAAATAGATTGATGCCTTTGCCAAGGGCAGACACAGACAGGTAGGGGATACCAGATCAGGAGACAGAGGGTCAGAGCACAAACTGAGGCCAGGGCCAGCAGAGCAGCATAGTACCAAATCAGGAATCAGAACTATTAGTATCGCACAAGGAGACTGAAGTGATGAGCTGAGAAGTAGACAGATTTGGATGTCATGAGCTTAGAGATGGTATTGGTAGCACTGGAAAGCAGTCAACTGACCAAGGGAGAACATGTAGATAAAGAAGGTGTCCAAGGTCAGCGCCTTGGGGGAACCCTATGGAAAGAGGAAGTAGAGGAGACTGAGCTGGAGGTCACACTGTAGGGGCACTAACCTAGGTAGGAGGGGGACCAGAAAAGAGCAGAGTCTTAGAAGCCAAGTAAAGTTTTCTGAAGAGGAACAAGGGATCAACCGTATCAAATGCAGCAGACAGGTCTAATAGTATGAGTATGGTGTAGTGGCCTTTGGTTTTTACAGCCAATAAGTAATTAGTGGGGTTTAGAAGGGTAGTTTCTATTAAGCATTGTGGGTGAGAGCCAGACTGTAATGGGTAGAAAAGGTTGCTGTCGATGAAGTAGCAGTTCAGATGTTTGTAAACCTAACCTTCAAGAATGTGGTAAGCAGATGGCTATTAAGTTGTTCAGACTTTTTGGATCCAGAGAGGACGTTTAAAGTATGAGAGTGACTGGTGCTTATTTTAGAGGGGAGGGGAAGATGTCAATAGAGGTGGGGGGTATTGAAGATGTGGGTTAGAGAGTGCAAACTAGAGCAAGAGGGTAACCGGTGTAGTTGTAAGGCAATTAAGTCCAGGAGCCAGGTGGTAAGATGGGTGTCAGAGCAGAGTTTAACGGAAAAAGAGAAAAGTACTCCCAAGGTGGGGTTTTTTGGCAGCAAAGTACAAGTATTGAGTCAAAAGTGTATAAAATTGAAAAAGTTGATTTTACAAAAATCGCATATCATGAAGGTTAAAAAATGAGCTCCAGTAGGAAGTACTTTAAACTTATAAAATCAGACATACATTATACAGACAAATTTCCTTAATAACATTGGACAAAAATGTCAATAACAGGAAAATAAACCTGATGCGTTTCAACCCATATAACTAGGGGTCTTTTTTATACGATTAGGAACATCATTCAAAAACATTGGCCCATACTCAAGGACGATCCGAAAGTCAGTGGTTTCATTTCAAATAGCCCCTCTATCACCTTTAGACGGGCCACCTCGTTAAAGGACAAATTGGTCCAAAGCGAGTTCAAGGACGAACAGAAAAGATTGAAACACTGTTCAATCTTTGGATCGTTCCCTTGTGGGCATTGCTCTTTCTGTCAATACATAAGACGGGAAAAAACATTCCGTCTTCCGAATGGAGTATTGTTTAAGCCCGCGCATTTTACCAACTGCCAGACACGAGGAGTGGTGTACCTCATGTCATGCGAATGCAGAGAGCATACTATGTCGGGAAGACAAAACTATACTGTCGTATATCCAAACACATTTATCATATGCAAATTGGTAATCACTATCTACCACTTGGGCGACATGTGGTGGCAGTGCACAATTACAAGATGCCCAAAGTATCCTTCACCGCACTCGATCGGATTCACATACCGGATCGAGGCGGTGATTGGAACAAAACTTTGTTGCAATACGAACAGAGGTGGATATTCAAGCTAGATGCCACCTCTTTTCCAGGACTAAATGAGGCCATCTCATTTGCCCCATTTATAAAGGGCTTTGTTTCGGGGAAAACTCAATAAATGTCCTTGGAACATTCCTCTTAATACAAAAGCTCTTTCGGTCATTTCTCGTTTTTATATTTTATATTCCCTTTTTTGGATGATTTGATTCTGTTTCCATCTTGCCTTACTTTATTTCATTCATCTTGCTGTGATTTTGCAGATTTATCAGTGTATGTGATTAGTGTTCCTTACGTGTACTGATGTCTCAAGTATATGTATATTGTATGTGATGCCTGAGCAGTATCACTATGTAATTCAAATTAGCCTAGGAGAATATACCCATGCATGTCATGTACCATTTGTTTCTATATATTCCCTTTTTCTGCAAGCAAATGTAAATGGTTACTATGCATCTTTTTTTAGCCCTCTTGTTCTCCCCTCGGGAGTCCGGCATACTTGCTGCCGCTGCCTCTGGATCGGGGTTTTCCTCGGATGTGCCTTCCCGGCAAGGGGGGGAGGAACCAATTACCATCCAGCTGTTCCTCCCCTTTTTTCCCCATCGGGCACCCGGGCTGGTACCGGCTGCCGCATTGGGGATTTTTCCTCCTTGCCGGCGGCGTTCCGGACCATTCTCGGACGTTCCCGTCACTACGCATGCACAGGGCCCCGCGCGTGCGTCGTGACATAGGCAGTTACGACGTAGTTACGACGAGAATGATGTCATTTCGGGGCCGAAGGCCCGTCCCGAATGCCGGGAAAGCCACACGAGGCTGCCTGAATGGCGGCCATGCCCCCTACGACGGCCTGTTTGGTCGGCCTGGGGGGGGACACGCACCTGCAGTGGTTCCACCTTGATTAGGACATGCCCTTAGTAAGTATATATACATGTGAATGATCTTGGATCTGTAGCTTTCCTGCTTGGTGGGTCAGAAATTTATGCAGCTCCTGCACCGTAAGTACACACCTGAGCAGTATGTTCTTGCGCCATCTCTGCCTTTATACTTATGACTTCATAATAAATTTACTATTTGTCTATGTTTAGTTACTTTTAATACTATTTTGTTATATGTATATATTTCAGACTTGTCGACTCGGATTGGACATTGATCCACATATAGTCTGATCATACAGGGCGACTTGGCGCAGTTTCATATGGGCTCCAACACCTGCTAAGGTATATTTGAGTTTATTCTGTCTTCCCTATATTTGGTCTTATTGTGGGCATCTTTTCCCTCTTCTAGTCACACATTTTTTGTTTTTTTGCACCCCTGTGTTGCACTAGTCCCTCATTATGTGCGGTTTTGTATACATGCATCCTTTTTCACCCTCTGGGCCACTCTCCCAATACTATGTATACACAATTATTTTTTTATTTTTCACTGAACTTTTTTCACCCTATCACAATCATCTTATCTAATTGAGCTGACGTGTACCATTCTGACCCTCTGACCAACTACTTCATCCAATTACTTCAACTAATCTTTTTTCTCAAATTATTTTGTCCAAATAATTCTTCTTACTTATTTATTGTTTTTTGGCAAAAATATAGTTGTCAAGTACTTAGAGGCCGCCAACTGCATATGTGGAATGCAGGGAGAATGGTGCCTCGTTGCTGGTTATTTGACCATCTATTTGGACAAATATATCTTTCCAAATAATCTTTATTATTATTTTTTTCTTATATATTAGGGGTGTATTGCTTAGTCTATTTTTGGATTTCCGCTGCAGGTGTGGTTTGCTCCCCGATCGATCGTCTGGCCCGACGGGGGGTGATCCCTTAGTGTGACTTCTCGTAAGCCACATCTTTGGACTACTGCCCCGTTTTTTGGTTGCGGTGTCGGTGGAGGTGCTTTGAGACCCCTTGGGGTGAGAGAGTGAGCAGCTTTTAAAGGGATCTCCATGTGGGAAGTTTCCTTTTCCTGCTGGACATACATTGTTGGGTAATTATATTATATGTATGCACTGCATATCACTTTCATTGTATGTAAGTACTCTGTCACATGTGTACTTATACCACATATCTCTCAACAGACTGACCCTCTGAAGAAGACCCCTAGTTATATGGGTTGAAACGCATCAGTTTTATTTTCCTGTTGACATTTTTGTTCAATGTGATTATGGAAATTTGTCTGTATAATGTATGTCTGATTTTATAAGTTTAAAGTACTTCCTACTGGAGCTAATTTTTTAACCTTCATGATATGCGATTTTTGTAAAATACGCTTTTTCAATTTTATACACTTTTGACTCAATACTTCTACTTTGCTGCCAAAAAACCCCACCTTGGGGGAACTTTTCTCTTTTTTCTTTTTCAATACCAGGGGTGAGCAGAATTTTTTCTCCTTCGTTTGTGTCCCCTCTTTAGAGCAGAGTTTAGCAACCTCCTCTGAAGTAACAGGGTCAAAAGAGGAAAGCTCAGCTCTGAGGAAGGGGTTGTGCCCCAGAAATGCGTCAGCCTTACCCTTTGTTGTGTCCACACCATTCATCATTGTGTGGTTGTAATGCTCATTGAGAGTTGCCATCCTGTGAGTACCCACTTTTTATTGATTTTAACATTCAATAAAATGTTTTTGGTAATGCATTAAGTGTGCGTGCCTTCCATTTTCTTTTGTTTCCAAAAGAGGAAAGTATTGAATGTGGTGGTGGACATGATATTTTAAGTGTAGGAGATGTCTGGACAGTGTCAATTTCTTCACAAGTGGCATCTATCATGTTATTTCAATGACAGGCAATGTCCTGGACAGTGAATGAGTTAGTTGGTTGGGAGCGGTGTGGGACATAGTAGTGAGTTAAAGGTAGAAAAGAGTTGGTGAGGATTGGATGAGAGGGAGAGAGAGAGGGTGGTAATGTGGATGATTTAATAAGTATTTTTGGCAGCACCAAAAAGAGGAATTATATTTTAGAAGGGATTTAGTTTTATACCATATTTGCTCAAAAACATGGCTATGTCTTTTGAGACTTCTGGTGTCACCTGTTTGCCAACTCTGTAGCAGTCAGGGCCTAATTCTTTGTGTAGTGAAGAGAACAAGTGTGCCCAGGAAGGATGAGAATAATAGGTTGTAGATAGAAGTGGCCATGTCAGAGCAGGACCGGAGAGAGATTTTGTCATGGAGGATGTCTATAGGGGAAGACAGAATAGAAAGGTTGGAGTAGCAAAAGTTTTATATGGGTAACTATTTGATGTTTGGAGGGATAAGAGGTTGAAGACAGGGAGAGCACTGATAAAATTGTGATCAGAGAAAGGAAAGGGGGTGTTGAAAAGCTTGCAGGGAGTGCAGAGGCAAGAAAATACAAGATTGTGGGTGTTGCCATCAGTGTGAGGAGTGTGTGTCCATTGTGATAGGTCAAAAGATGAAGTTAGGTTGAGAAAATCAGTGGTAACAGTGGTATTATCATTAACAGGGATGTTAAACTAAGAATGGTAGTGGATATTTGAGAGGAGAGAGTAGGGTAGACAGGCACAGAAGTTGTCAAAGAAGATTGACATCAGTTCAAGAGGTTGATAAATCATAGCAATCCCCAGAGGAACTGTAGAAAAAAGATGAATACAGTGAGATTTAAAAGAGGAGAGGAATATAGAGGAAGGTGGGGAAAGGACTTGGAAAGGGTTTTTTGGGGGATTTAAGGATTTCTTCTCTTCTCCATTGGGGTTTGGTGAGATATTCCAGTGGTAGCCCTCATGGGAGACAGCAGCTGTAAGGCAGAGTCAGACTCCTGCAGCCAGGTTTCTGTAATGGCAAGAAGGATAATGAAGTTAAAGATGAAGAGGTCATGAACATGTAGCCGGGAGCGGACTACAGTTATCTAACTTTGCAGACTTGCCTCCTATTGTTCCAGCTTGCTCCTGTGTCCCCCTAGTGTTGGGCTCGGATCACTGACATCACATTTCTGAGCCCAGAGGAAAGCATTGTAGGAGCTGTAGTCTTCTGAATAGGCATTGCTGAATTCAGAACTGACGATGGACTACATCTCCCAGCAAGCCATGCTCTCCACAGGAGAATTGTGGGAGAGACCATAAAGGGATCTGCTGAGGCCCATGCTCTCTTGCTTCCTGGATCCCATCGTGTGAGCAGCATCTAGCAGCTTTGTAAGGAGATCGCGGCCTACCATGCAATACACAGCCTACAGCTCCAACCCCAGAGAGTCCAGACGTTGCCTGCTTGAGGACACCATGCAGCAGTGCTGAACACCACTAAACTGGCCAGTTCACTGAGTCAGCAGACTGATCGCCATCTCTGCCCATCTACAGCAAGAAGGATCGTTTGGTCATTCCTCTGGAAGGAAGCCTTTGCCCAAAGATCCCATTGCCTTTCATAAGTACTACACTCTGAACCCTGTGCACAGACAACATTCCCTTGGATGACATATAGGATTGCTATAAGGCAGAACCAGCTATCTTGCCCTGTTCATCATTACTTTTCTACATTAAAGCGGAGTTCCACCCATAAAATTAACTTTTCATTAAACCCAATAAACAAAATTTGGAAAAAAAAAAATTTTTACTCACGTTTTGATGTCTGTTGCTAAGGGGTGCCTTGGAATCTGCCTCTTCCTATCCCTAGCGCCTGATGTAATTTCCCTCGGCGCCCGTGCTCGCTAGTGCTCCTGGGAGATGCTTGTCATCATTTCCCAGGAGTCAGTGGGCAGCGCCGAGGGCTTCGTTGCCATCACAATGCACTTCAAAGGCTGATGCCCATTGTGATGGCAACGTCAGAAGTGTACAGTGCTGCACCTTAAATACTGCGCATGCGCGAGAACGGGAGGTGCATGCTGGTCGCTCAGCTGCACCAAACCCTGGAAGATAGTGCTTGTGGGCTTCACATTCCCACAAGCAAGATGGAAAGTGCCATGAACAAGGAATATAACATATCTTGCTCAATTAAATCGGCAATCGGGCGGCGATTAAAAAGAGAAACGTGAGTGATAGTAATAAGTCTTTTAAAATGAAGATATTCATCCAAAAAAAATTGTCTTGACAGTTGGAACTCCGCTTTAAGGAATTCTTGTTCTATAAGCTCCAACTTGCCAGTGAAGACAGTGCAAGGCCTTGCTTTTAGGACGTTATTGTTTATTGCTCTTGAAGGGGACACTTTACTGGTAACTATAGTACGTTATCTCTCATTAGGATTAAAGGTATTATAGGCCGACCCAGGGTTCTTCTTTAAAGCAGAAACATTGCCTTATTTCCACCAATAGCTTTCTCAAGGTATCCAATTGTGATTGTGTATGTTGTTATCATTCACTTGTCATTACTAAATGTTATTGCTGCAAGCATTATTTCAACCTAGTCTTGGCTGTAACCAGTACTTGGATGACTAATCCTTCATTTAAATCTCTCTTCTTGAGTAAGTAAAAATCAGAGAGAGTTGAAACGACTTGCTTTGTGTCCATGTGTCATTTAAAGGTATACACAACATATCTGAACCTAGAGTGTCAGAGGGGCTGGAGAGTTCACAGGGTCATGGCTGCACAGGAGAGCATGCATTACCAAGCAACCCCCCCAGGGGTCAGTGCTACAAACAGACTGTAGCTCCTTAGAGACAGAGCAGGCATTCCAGGGGACACATACGAATGGAGCTCTGGTTCTTGGAAGCAGGGAAATAGAAATTAGAATGTATGGATTGCAGCTGCTGGGAAAGAAAGATGCTGGCTCTGGGTGTGAAAGATCAATAGGGTAAGAATTAAATAAAATGTCCCCCAAAGTTAAGAGAAGCAGGAGAGTGAGGGAAGAAAGATGTAAGCAAAATTTGTATACATACACATGTCCCCGAGGTTTAGAATTAGCAAGGTATGATGAATATAGTAATAGGGAGAGGGCAGGCATAAAGGTGATATGTATAAGCTGTGGGTGGAGAAGAGGGATAATGAAATGAGAATTTATAGAGAGGACGCTTTTGTGAAAAGGAAAGGTGTAGAGAACATAGTACAAGGTAGAGAGAGTAGCAATCATACCTGGAAAAAAAGAGCTGGATGGAGAAAATATATGTTTACTTGCACACTGTTGGGTGTTTAACAATGTTGTTTGTAGATTCCTTTTTGTTTTTGTCTTAGTTTAACTTTATTATATTTCTAGAATTGTCAATGTCAAAGGGTGTCAATTAATCGATTAGGAACTTGTAAATAGACACATGGATGAAAGAAGACACTTTCACACGTAAAGTGGTTGTAACCCTAAAAAAAAAAAAAAAAAAAAAAAGATCCTGTTCTCTTATAGCAGGTTAAACAGCGCGGTGCTTGTGCTGTCTAACCTGTCCTTCTGGAAGCTGTAAAAGACCTGGCTGATCCTGCCTGGTTCTGCCCTCCCCTTTGTAAACTAACCCTTGACACCGTGGTCAGTTTACGTGCCTCCTCTGTCCTCCTCTCATCCTCCCTCCCTGCCTGTCAGCACCTGTGTCTGTGTGAGCTGTCTCTGCCCCCCTCCTGCTGCTGTTAGTAGTAATCTAAAGTTTTAAAAAATTCACTGCCAGCCTCTCTCTTTTAAGCAGCAATAATGCATTGTGTAAGTGTTTGTTAAAAATAAAGCCTCTAAATACCTTTTTTCATGTATCTTCAGGCCCGTCACTTGACTCTCCTCCACTAAGGGCTACAGTGGGAGGGGCTGAGCAGTCAGCACGGCAGTCACGTGACCTCCCTAGCTGATCTCGACCCCTCCCACTGTTGCCCTTAAGTCTGAGTATTAGAGCGACCCGGAGTCACGTGACCGGCTTGAAAATACATTAAAAAAGGTATTTAGAGGCTTTGTTTTTAACAAACAATTACAGTGCGTTATGGTTTCTTAAAAGAGAGGGGCTGGCGGTGAATCATAGTGTAAGGTTACCATAGGCATGTGCACGGGGTGTGCCGGGTGTGCCTGGGCAAACCCTAATCACCCGGAGCTCTCTCCTGAGATCTGCTCTGAAATATTACATCCAGACATTGTGTAGTCCGCGCTGCCTGTGAAACACTGAGCAGATTGCGAGGCGAGAGTCGCTCAGTGTGTGAAACTGTCAGGTAATGTAACGGCTTGCAGAGAGAGACAGACCAGCTGTCACAACTCAGCGGTGATGTCGGGGGTAGGCGGGATCGAAAGGACAACAAATAAACGAGCCAATGGGATGGGTCTGGGCAGGCTGCTACATGTATGTGGCTCCGCCCCCTTTCTTAAGCAGCCCAATTATTGGCTGGTGTTTGATAGCTGCTTGGTCCTGCCCATCCAGGGTACCGCCCAACCCCGATATCACCGCGGAGTTGTGACAGCTGATCTTCTCCCTGCATGCAGTTACATTAGCTGACAGCTTCACACACTGAGCAGCTCTCGCCTCACAATCTCCTCACGATCTCCTCTGTCAATGCCGCTATCCATGCCAATCAGTGCCCATCAGTGCCACAATCAGTACCCATCAGTGCCACATTCAGTGTCGCTATTAGTGCCAATCTGTGCTGCCCATCAGTGCCAATAAATGCTGCCAATCAGTGCCGCTATCAGTGCCCATCAGTGCCGCTAATAGTGCCAATCAGTGCTGCCCATCAGTGCCAATCAATGCTACCAATCAGTGCAAATCAGTGTTGCTATCAGTGCCAATCAGTGCTGCCCATCAGTGTCAATCAATGCTGCCAATCAGTGCCCATCAGTGCCGCTATCAGTGCCAATCACAGCCCATCAGTGCTGGAATAAGTGCCGCTATCAGTGCCAATAAGTGCTGCCCATCAGTGACAATCAATGCTGCCAATCAGTGCCTATCAGTGCCAACCAGTGCTGCCCATCAGTGCCATTCAATGCTGCCAATCAGTGCCCATCAGTGCTGCCTATCAGTGCTGCCTATCAGTGCCAATCAATGCTGGCATCAGTGTCCATCAGTGCCGCTATCAGTGCCAATCAGTATTTGCCCATCAGTGCCAATCAGTGCCCATCAGTGCCGCCATCAGTGCTGCCTATCAGTGCCAATTAATGCTGGCAATCAGTGCCGCTATCAGTGGCAATCAGTGCTGCCAACCAGTGCTGCCAATCAGTGCCTATCAGTGCTGCCTATCAGTGCCGCTATCAGTGCCAACTAGTGCTGCCCATCAGTGCCAATCAATGCTGCCAATCAGTGCCCATCAATGCTGCCTATCAGTGCCACTATCAGTGCCAATAAGTGCTGCCCATCAGTGCCAATCAATGCTACCAATCAGTGCCTATCAGTGCCAACCAGTGCTGCCCATCAGTACCAATCAAAGCTGCCAATCAGTGCCCATCAGTGCTGCTTATCAGTGTTCATCAGTGCCATTATCAGTGCCAATCAATATTTGCCCATCAGTGCCAATCAATGCTGCCAATCAGTGCCCATCAGTGCAGCCATCAGTGCAGCCATCAATGCTGTCAATCAGTGCCCATCAATGCTGCCTATCAGTGTCGCTACCAGTGCCAATCAGTGCTGACCATCAGTGCCAATTAATGCTGCCAATCAGTGCCCATCAGTGCTGCTATCAGTGCCAATCAGTGCTGCCCATCATTCCCAATCAGTGCTACCTATCAGTGCCCATCAGTGCTGCCTATCAGTGCCAACTATTAGTGCCACCTATCAGTGCCAATCAGTGCTGCCAATTGCAGCCCATCAACGCTGCTAAACAGTGCCAATCAATGCTGCCAATCAGTGCTGCCTATGAATGCCAATCAGTGCTGCCTATAAGTGCCAATCAGTGACGTCTATAGTGCCACCTATCAGTGCCCATCAGTGCTGCCTATTACAGCCCATCAACACTGCTAAACAGTGCCAATCAGTGCTGCCAATCAGTGCAGCCTATCAATGCCAATCAGTGCTGCCTATCAGTGCCAATCAGTGCCCATCAGTGCTGCCAATCAGTGACACCTATCAGTGCTGCCCATCAGTGCACTGAGTGCAGGGATGGGGAGATGAACCCTGTAGGCAGGCACATTGTTCATGGGGGACACATAACAAATGAAATTTAGCAGGGATGGTGGAAACCCCTCTACAGATAATTGCAATACAAATTAACTTCAAGTGCAACAACTTTTTAGTTAGGAGGTTCACACCATTACAGCACTTTGGAAGTTTTATTTTTTAGATTGTTACACTAAATTTTATGTTTTAGTTACTATTATAATGTGAATTATTGCACTTGAAGTTAATTTTTCTCCACCCCAAACTCGCTCATCCATGTCTTTATGGACCTTGTTTGTGCACTGGTGTGCAGTCATGTTGAAACAGGAAGGGGCCATCCCCAAACTGTTCCCACAAAGTTGGGAGCATGAAATTGTCCAAAATGTCTTGGCATGCTGAGGCCTTAAAAGTTCCCTTCGCTGGAACTAAGGGGCCAAGCCCAACCCCTGAAAAACACCCCCACACCATAATCCCCCCTCCACCAAATGATTTGGACCAGTGCACAAAGCAAGGTCCATAAAGACATGTATGAGTGAGTTTGGGGTGGAGGAACCTGACTGGCCTGCACATGGTCCTGTCCTGAACCCGATAGAATGCCTTTGGGATGAATTAGAGCGGAGACTGCGAGCCAGGCCTTCTCGTCCAACATCAGTGCCTGACCTCACAAATGCACTTCTGGAAGAATGGTCATACATTCCCATAGACACACTCCTAAACCTTGTGGACAGCCTTCCCAGAAGAGTTGAAGCTGTTAAAGCTGCAAAGGGTGGGCCAACTCAATATTGAACCCTATGGACTAAGATTGGGATGCCATTAAAGTTCATAAGCGTCCCAATACTTTTGACAATATAGTGTGTGTGTGTGTGTGTGTGTATATATACATATACACGCATGTGTGTTTTACCTTTGGGGTGCACACTCTAATGCAATGGGCTGCGCACGCCTATAAAGATTTCAAACCCTTTAAGACAGGCCAGAAACATAAAGCTAACATCAGCTCTCTGATCAAGCAAGACAAACAGAAAGGTAATTCTATAATATAAACAAGTTTTACAGTTGTACGTTATCACTAATGGTATTAGCATAGCCATCAATGAATGCAAAAATGTCATTTTTCAAAAACACTACACAGCAGTGTAGGGTGATGGTTATATAGTTACCATTAAGGAATAAGAGAAGAGATGATCTGTGTTAAACACATAGTAGTACACTTATGTGCAAATTACACTTTACGTGCACTTTCATTCACCTCTAGGACTGATGCTATTTTTGTCAAAATACATGCTATTTGTGAGGTGTTTAATAGTACAATGGATGAAAATGCCCAGATGAAAACAGACCCACAGGCTGCAATTGGGAATTTCTTGTAAACAATTTTGCACACTGAGGCAAAACTGCACGTTTACCAGGACCTGAAACTCTGCACTCTAATGTGATGACATTTTTTTTACCCCTAAAGCAGCCGCTGTAGTTTTAGCAGGTTCTTTCACAGAAGGCAGCCAGGCACACAGCAACAGTCCATACACTCTAGCTTATTAGACAGTCTAGGAGATGTCTTTTTTAAATTGTATTTGCTTGTAGAACTGGTAACAGGTGGGGGATTGGGGTGGTATGGGATACTCCAAAACGGTAGGTATTGTTAGCAGAGGACATTCCTTGCTCAGTAACAGCAGCACTAATAACAGGTAGACTGGGAACGTCTATAGATTCACAGCTGGGGACCATGAAGTAGATTTGAGCACAAATAAAGGTAGACTGGGAAAGTCTATAGATTCACGTCTGGGGACCATGAAGTAGATTTAAGCACAGATAAAGGTATACTGGGACAGTGTACAGGTTCATGGCTGAGGACCATGAAATAGGTTTAAAGTGGATGTAAATCCTCTCCTATACCCAGTGAAGTGAACAGCCTCAGATGATACACAGGGATGTAACAAACATCCCTACATAAGTGTAGCATTGACCCCCGAAGGAGCTGCTGATTTATTTTGGGCCTGTACTCTGCTTTATACCCCCTTGAATATCTCAGTCCCCCTGACACAGCTGTGGTGTAATAGTGTGCAGTTAGAACTAAATCACAAAGGCAAGTTTACAATACTCAATATTATATACCTGTCTGTAGTTACCTTACCCTCCTCTTGGCTGGTGATGAAGAGGAACACAACACTCACACAGTTGTACTTGAATAATAATGTAGTTGTATTAGAAGGGTTAAACTACAATGGTTGTACTGTCAGACCAACATAGTCTGACGGACAACTAAACTTTACAAAGGTACAATACAGGTGTATAATGTCTGAAGTAATATATGAGAGGTATAACAACGTAAATAGGATACCGTCAGAGTGAGTGTATCTCACTCTAAGCACTGTCCTATTTCCTGCACGCTTAAGGCTATACTAAATCAAATGTTGACTTGACTTAGTATAATACAACACTAGGGAGCTCCCTCCTGTAATATCACACCGCCCTGATATAATAAAATAACCCAAGGCCTTATGTGTTACTGAACAGTCCTTCTGTGTCTTCTTGTCTAGCAAACCAGGTAATTTTGTAATCCAAGGGTTAATGATTCCTTATCAAAGTATGCTGAAACGATGAAAGCCAGGCTCTGGTGCCGTGGCACTTTAACTAACTTTGATGCCAAGGACTCAGTACCAATTCCTCTCTAATCTGTTTGTGGGACTATGGGTCCCAGCAACTCCATCTTGTGTAAACTGATGTATGAAAGTGCGTCAAGAAACTTGTGGGCCTCAGCCCTCTCACCCAACCAGGACAATGCTGTCAGGAGACTCCGCTCTGATGTGCTGGGTTCTTCCTCCGCAGTATCTCAGTCCATTTGCTGTGGCCACACCGCCACACTGTACTACTTCACAGATGACCAGGAGTCCTCGGTTACCTCCTTCAAGGGTCTCTGGATCGATCACACTGCTGCTCCAGCACTCTGTGATGTAAGGCCAGATCAAAGACTGCTCACAGACGACCGGGAGTCCTCGGTTACCTCCTTCAAGGGTCTCTGGATCGATCACACTGCTGTTCCAGCACGCTGTGATCTAAGGCGGGATCGCTGGCTGCTGTTCTGCTCCGTACAGGGTAGGCCACACTGGGCTGGGCACCTCACATAGATCCTCCCAGGCTGGCCATGCGTCTCCAAGAGACTTAAGATGGCCACTCCCAGCCTTTTTATAAGCTTCCCACAATGCAGTTCTGCTCCCTAAGGATCATGGGAGTCACTGTGCATTGTGGGCAGGTCAAGTTAATGTCCAGATATAAACAAACAAAAACTTCCAGGTCAACTTGAAAAGCGAAAAGAAAATAAAGATTCAGTCCTTTTGCACTTTGGCCGCGAGATGGCGCCAGAGGATAAGATATAACATAACATAAGTTAGATCAAAAATGTGTCCCCGCTACACACTCCCCCTGCTTGAACTCTTTGGTCCTCAAAGAGATGCAAAATTTTTGTTTCTGTAACACATTTTTGATTCTATACAGTTAAACAAAACTGACAGAGGAGCTTCCCATCAATTTTCAGGTGATGGGGAACTGTTCTGTGTACCTACTGCTGACACCTCGGTGTCTGATACAGGTGTGTCAAGGGGTGAGTCTGTGGTGAGAAGGTCAAGCTCTCTTGACAATCCTTGAGAGTTGAGAACAACTCCTGTGGAACTCTCATCCAACACATCATAGGTCGGTCTCTTGAGTTTGGAAATGACTCTTCGTTTCCTCTTTTTCACTAGTTCAGACACGGCAGGCTCACTTGCCTTCTCTTCCCGCTTAACCACTTCTGCCTCCTGCAGGTAGGTTTCTTCCACTTCACTTTTGGATTTTTCTTCATCCACTGTGGCAAAGGTAGACACTTCCAACCCTTCTTCTGGCAGTGGAGGTAGAGGGTCACTTCTGGGGACGACAGGGGCTAACAGCTGCTTCACCAGGTCTGTGTTGGTCCCAACAATCAACGAACTTCTTGAGGGCCCTGGCAGCCAAGGACAGACAATAGCCAGTGTCTCAAAATTCTGAGGCTTCCCATCCTTCAACGGATCACACGACAACTTGACCCGCAGACATCCATCACAAGGGTAATCTTCTGCTCGAATACCCTCAACCTTTAAGTCTTCCAACTTCTTCAGGGGGAGGTATGACAAGTACCTCTTGTAAAAGTCTCTGGTCATCAGGGTAACCTGGGCACCTGTATCAAGAATGGCTCTGGTATAGATTCCTTCAACCAGAACAGGCACTACAGGCAAAGGGCCTACCAACTGGACAGAAGGCCTGTTGGGAACATCCGGAGCAGACGATTCGAGTGATGGAACTCGTGCTCCCCTCAGCTTCCGACATCGAGAATGCTGCTTCTGGCGTCGTTTTGAAGGCCGATGAGCGCTCCTCACTGAGACGGCATAAACGGCATAAACTGCAGGTGTTCTGTATTGTTCTCTTTCAGATTCAGAGAAATTTCTTCTTGAAGGCCCAAATCTTCCCCGAGGTCCACGCCTGTCTTCTGTCTCCCCTCGTGGACTAGGACATACTCGCTGGTAGTGACCTATACCTCCACAGTTCCGACAGACGTCTTGATTTGTAACTTTCTGGCCGGACATCCCAGTAAGTTCTGCCATCAATTTGTTCATCATCTCCGTCATCTGAGACACCTGTAGCCTCAATACGGCTATCTCTGAATCTCTATCAGTTGTGCTGGCCACTCTGACTTCAACCATAAATCCAGACTTTTGACTCTTCTTCTTTTCCCTTTCCATCTCCAGGTTGGCTGCCTCATTAGTTCCTTCTATGAGCGCCTCATCTGAAATGAAGGGATCTTCCAAGTACTGCCGTAGTTGGAACTTGATGTAATCACTCCTCAGTCCTGTAGCCACGGACCTCAAAAATTTCTTCTGGATCAGTTCAACCCCGAAGTGTTTACCCGAGGCTTTTCCTTCTGAGGCAAACAACAGTCGATCCTTCAACTCGATAGCTCTGAACAAGAAATTCTGGGGAGTTTCTCTACTATCTTGTGCGAGATTTATCAATTGGTGGTACAGTTCAGAAGCATTTTCCTCCTTGTAGTGGCTTTTTAATATTCTTAGTTGCACTAGGGTCAGGCCATTCTTCATCTTCAGCATCCCTCTGAGATTTAGGTTGGGAATGATGGCTTTCACTACAACTCCCACGATCTCAGATTCAGGATACCCTCTGTGGGATCCCTCTTCGATCTGACGCATAAGGTTTGTGTAGGACAGCTTGTCTTTCTGCTCCCTCTCACCTATCTGACCCTCAATCCTGAAGTCCTTCCTGATCATCACCTCTGGCAAGATACCATGTGGAAGTCTCTGCATGACTGAAACAGGTCTTGGCTTTGAATGCCTGCCACTCGAGTCCTTGCATATAGCACTTAGCTCGCTGATCCGCTCCTCAATCTCTCTAGAGGCTCCCTGGAGCTTCTTCTGTATATTGTGAGATTGTTGCTCCAGGTGAGCTAACTGTTGCTCTGACTTTGACTTCCTCTCAGGAACTCCAACTGTTTTAATAACTGCCCTTTTCTTCTTGGGAGGGGACCCTCTGCCACTTCCCCTTGGGGTAGACTGGAGACTGAACTCTTGCTGAGTGAGCTCTGTCTCCCCCTGCTTGGCAGGATGTGTCAGGTAGAGTTCAGTTCTATCAGGCAGTCTCACACTGGTGCCTTGAAAATTATCAGGGACCTCCTTCCTCCATTCCAATAAGGCATAAGTGTGGGAGGTCCCAGGGTCTGGCCTCACAGCTATCACCCAGGCCTTCTTCTCTGGGGATAATACCTGCACCACTTCTTTCACCCGTTTCTCCTCCCATCCTTCCCCAGGGAGTTCAATTACCACGCTCGCTTCTGAGGGTACGCCTTCGGCTTCGTACCACTGCACCACAGTGACGGGGTCCATTCTGGTGCCTTTTGGGGTATCTGGGGGGTCAACTGCAGAGTCACAGTATCCCGGACGACCCCCCACATTTAGCACGGACCCCCGAAGGAGCTGCTGATTTATTTTGGGCCTGTACTCTGCTTTATACCCCCTTGAATATCTCAGTCCCCCTGACACAACTGTGGTCTAATAGTGTGCAGTTAGAACTAAATCACAAAGGCAAGTTCACAATACTCAATATTATATACCTGCCTGTAGTTACCTTACCCTCCTCTTGGCTGGTGATGAAGAGGAAAACAACACTCACACAGTTGTACTTGAATAATAACCGTATTTACTGTAGTTGTATTAGAAAGGTTAAACTACAATGGTTGTACTGTCAGACCAACATAGTCTGACGGACAACTAAACTTTACAAAGTTACAATACAGGTGTATAATGTCTGAAGTAATATATGAGAGGTATAACAACGTAAATAGGATACCGTCAGAGTGAGTGTATCTCACTCTAAGCACTGTCCTATTTCCTGCGCGCTTAAGGCTATACTAAATCAAATGTTGACCTGACTTAGTATAATACAACACTAGGGAGCTCCCTCCTGTAATATCACACCGCCCTGATATAATAAAATAACCCAAGGCCTTATGTGTTACTGAACAGTCCTTCTTTGTCTTCTTTTCTTCTGCTAGCAAACAAGGTAATTTTGTAATCCAAGGGTTAATGATTCCTTATCAAAGTATGCTGAAAAAATGAAAGCCAGGCTCTGGTGCCGTGGCACTTTAACTAACTTTGATGCCAAGGACTCAGTACTAATTCCTCTTTAATCTGCTTGTGGGACTATGGGTCCCAGCAACTCCATCTTGTGTAAACTGATGTATGAAAGTGCGTCAAGAAACTTGTGGGCCTCAGCCCTCTCACCCAAAAAGGACAATGCTGTCAGGAGACTCTGCTCTGATGTGCTGGGTTCTTTCTCCGCAGTATCTCAGTCTGTTTGCTGTGGCCACACCGCCACGCTGTACTACTTCACAGATGACCAGGAGTCCTCGGTTACCTCCTTCAAGGGTCTCTGGATCGATCACACTGCTGCTCCAGCACTCTGTGATGTAAGGCCAGATCAAAGACTGCTCACAGATGACCGGGAGTCCTCGGTTACCTCCTTCAAGGGTCTCTGGATCGATCACACTGCTGTTCCAGCACGCTGTGATCTAAGGCAGGATCGCTGGCTGCTGTTCTGCTCCGTACAGGGTAGGCCGCACTGGGCTGGGGACCTCACACAGATCCTCCCAGGTTGGCCATGCATCTCCAAGAGACTTAAGATGGCCACTCCCAGCCTTTTTATAGGCTTCCCACAATGCAGTTCTGCTCCCCAAGGATCATGGGAGTCACTGTGCATTGTAGGCAGGTCAAGTTAATGTCCAGATATAAACAAACAAAAACTTCCAGGTCAACGTGAAAAGTGAAAAGAAAATAAAGATTCAGTCCTTTTGCACTTTGGCCGCTAGATGGTGCCAGAGGATAAGATATAACATAACATAACATTAAGTTAGATACAAAATGTGTCCCCGCTACATAAGTTTTACATGCATATCTGCTGTCTTTGCCTTGCTATATTCTTTAGAATTCTTATGTCGCGTTAGAGATTTTCTCTTCCTGTTCAGCAGTAGGAGTGAATTATTGGCATACAGCCAAGACAGCAGATTGTAGGGAAGGAACACAGCCCCACTCCACATAGGCAAAGATTTGCAGAGCTGTTTTGTGAATAGTTGTCTGCTAATCTATTTATAGCAACCTCCCACGACACAAACTTCAGGCTGAAACAGAGCTACAGAACAGATTAAACATACGGGACTCAGTGCTTTGGAGAGAGATAAGAAAACACTCCAGCTCAAATTTCATGAATTGGGTTTACATCCACTTTAAGCACAAGTAAGGCTAGTCTGGAACAGTCTACAGGTTTATGCTTGGGAACCATGAACTAGGTTTGAGTACAAGTAAAGGTAGTCTGAAACAGTGTACAGGTTCACGGCCGGGGACTATAACTAATCTCCTCAGGGCTCCAGGCTATTTAACAGCATCGCAGACACCTTCTGGGCACACCTCCCCTGGGCTTGGTTAGG
This sequence comes from Aquarana catesbeiana, assembly GCF_042186555.1. NCBI lineage: Eukaryota > Metazoa > Chordata > Amphibia > Anura > Ranidae > Aquarana > Aquarana catesbeiana. The sequence continues at coordinate 390,953,223 of NC_133325.1, forward strand.
CCCTGCTCAGTAATCAGGCTGGCCTAAACTTCTTCTAGAGGAAGGGGGAAGCAATCAAACTCCCAGCCCATAAAGCCCTGAACAGACCACACCAAACCATCACTGCTCCCCTGGTTACAAAAGAAGCCAAAAAACTAATTTGTTAGCAGCCTAACTAGGAGGTTGCAACATACAGAAGAAAAAATGGTTGTATATGGGTACATGTATGCAAGTATGTGTGTATTTGTGGGAGAACTGGAAGCCGTATCTTCTATACAACTCAACTGAACAAACCTTATAGCCAGTACATTCTTACACAGTGACTACAATATTATTGATATTAATTATACAGCAGCTAGCAAAGATTTTTAAGCACTGCAGCTGCAATGGACAACAAATCAATAATAGGAGAGAAGTGGATATCAATGCTTTCTAGCTATGAAGAGGTTAATGGTCCCCAAAAATCCACCATTTATATTTGTATAAAGGCCAGAAAAAGCAGCTTATAGCATTACTGCAATAAGCTGCACATAGCATCTCAAGGGACAGCAGGAATGAAGGAAGTGATGTATTTATGGCACTATCTGTCAGTCAGATATAGCAGTAGCGGACACCTCTACAAGCTTCCTCTAAAAATAATCCTGCTTTTTTCAGTGTGCCTCAGGCTCTAAATTACCATTATCTGACATGGAATCTCACAGAAAGTAGCAGAGAGCTTCAATCTGAAACTCAAGTTTTAGCAGATTCAACTATTATTTCTTCCTTATGCACAAGCTACAAAGTTCATAATGGTTTATAGTATCTAATTAAGACTCTAAATAAATAAATAACACAGTGGGGATAATGATTTATCTTGATCCAGACATATTGTAAAAAAATACTTTTTTTTTTTACTGTTTTAAAAATTAAGGCATTAAAGCGGTAGTAAACTTTCTCAAAGAAAATGAAAATCTCCCTGCAAGATAATATCATAATGTGGTAATATGCACAGGGTCCTTCTGAGTTTGCGGGCTCCAGCCGTTTGAATGGCCAAGTCGTGATGACGTCACTTCCGCGCATGCGCACATGAGTCGTGGCCGCGGCACAGAGCTCTGAAGAGACGCCATGAGTATGGTGTCCCTTCAGAAGACATAAATAGTACATGTTTAGGGGACATTCCCACAGCATGATGCTGCTACCACCATGTTTCACTGTGGGGATGGTGTTCTTTGGGTGATGTGATGTGTTGGGTTTGCGCCAGACATAGTGTTTTCTTTGATGGCCAAAAAGTTCAATTTTAGTCTCATCAGACCAGAGCACCTCCCTCCATACATTTTGGGAGTCTCCCACATGCCTTTTCGCAAACTCAAAACGTGCCATTTTGTTTTTTGCTGAAAGTAATGGCTTTCTTCTGGCCACTTTGCCATAAAGCTCAACTCTATGGAGCGTACAGCTTATTGTCTTCCTATGTACAGATACTCCAGTCTCTGCTGTCTAACTCTGCAGCTCCTCCAGGGTAGTTTTGGTGTGCGGCCGTCTCTTGACAGGTTTGCTGTTGTGCCATGTTCTTTCCATTTGGTTATAGATTTGATGGTGCTCCTAGGGATCATCAAAGATTTGGATATTTATTATAACCTAATCCTGACTTGTACTTCTCAACAGCATTGTCCCTTACTTGTTTGGAGAGTTGGCAGTGTTCGGTTAGTGGTGCCTCTTGCTTAGGTGTTGCAGCCTCTGGGGCCTTTCAAGAAGGTGTGTATATGTAATGACAGATTATGTGACACTTAGATTGCACACAGGCGGACATCATTTCACTAATTATGTGACTTCTGAAGGTAATTGGTTGCACCAGAGCTTTTTATGGGCTTCATAACAAAGGGGATGAATACATATGCCAATTATCAGTTTTTTATATTTCTGAAAACAGTTTTATGTATATATTTTTCTAATTTTACTTCACCAACTTAGACTATTGTGTTCTGATCCATCACATATAATTCAGATTAAAAAAACATTGCACTAAAGGCTATAATGTAACAAAATAGGTAAAAAGCCAAGGGGGGGTGTATATTATTGCAAGGCACTGTACAGTATAGCGATAAGGAATTTTGCCCCTTTTTTGATACTTATTTACAAACTTCAAAAGAGGGCCAGCAGTCAGAACCTCCAAACTTTTCTAAAAACAGAGTCACATTTACAGAAGTTGAATTATTTTATTTGCTCGCTGCATAGCTCCCTTGTCATTGTTGTGGTTCCTATAGTACAAGGGTTTCGAGGTTATCTTTACAAATTATTCTCCTTCTAACTGGAATCCTAAAAACACTTTTAAAAAACGTCTTTCCAACAATTGTAGCATGAAGTCAAATGATATTTAAAGAAAATGACTTGCTTAAAGATCAAACCTACAGTTTTTGCATTAGAAGAAACATGCTTTAAACAGCTCAGATAAACGGCCAGTGGCTACATGTGCTTTAGAGATGGTACAAGTGTCTTATCAGCTACCAAAACCAACATTCTTGTGAGCAAGTGAAGCAGGTCATTCCAATACACTAGGCAAATGACAGAATCCTTTAAAATAGGCCATCACACTCATGGCTTAGCAATTTACAGAAGCAGTGCAGCCTTTTATGTCTGCAGCACATTGGACAGCTCACCAGCCATCTCGGAACAGAAAAAGGTATAATACACTTATTCAGGAAACCTTGTTTGTGAACTTTAAACCATTGCAGAGCTCTTGTTGAATTCTGGCAAACATAAACACTTCTATAAAAAGTGTGGATTTACTATTTTGCTCGTTAAATATAGAGCAAATAACCTGATTTATGTACATAATTACGGTCTATGCTGTGGGGAAAACTAAAACAATAAGCATTACCACCAAATTGCACATTTCAAAACTAATATTCATACCCCTTGAAATTGTCCACATTTTGTCATGTTACAATCAAAAACGTAAATGTATTTTATTGAGATTTTTATGTGATAGGCCAACACAAAGTGGCACATAATTGTGAAGTGGAAGGAAAATGATAAATGGTTGTCACATTTTTTTACAAATACCTGAAAAGTGTGGCATGCATTTTTATTCAGCCCCCTTTACTCTGATACCCCTAACTAAAATCTAGTGGAACCAATTGCCTTCAGAAGTCACCAAATTAGTAAATAGTGTCCACCTGTGTGTAATTTATTCTCAAAATAAATTCAGCTGTTCTGTGAAGCCCTCAGAGGTTTGTTATAGAACCTTAGTGAACAAACAGCATCATGAAGGCCAAGGAACACACCAGACAGGTCAGTGATAAAGTTGCGGAGAAGTTTAAAGCAGGGTTAGGTTATAAAAAAAATATCCCAAGCTTTGAACATCTCACGGAGCACTGTTCAATCCATCATCCGAAAATGGAAAGCGTATGGCACAACTGTAAACTTACCAAGACATGGCCGTCCACCTAAACTCTAGAGAAGCTGCAGAGGTCCACAGCTCAGGTGGGAGAATCTGTCCACAGGACAACTGTTAGTCTTGCATGCCACAAATCTGGCCTCTATGGAAGAGTGGCAAGAAGAAAGCCATTGTTGAAAGAAAGCCATAAGAAGTCCAGTTTGCGAGAAGGCATGTGGGGGACACAGCAAATATGTGGAAGAAGGTGCTCTGGTCATACAAGACCAAAAATGAACATTTTGGCCTAAAAGCAAAACGTTATGTGCCGGAAAACTAACACTGCACATCACCCTGAACACACCATCCCCACCATGAAACATGGTGGTGGCAGCATTATGTTGTGGGGATGCTTTTCTTCAGCAGGGGCAGAGAAGCTGATCAAAGTTGATGGGAAGATGACCTGTTAGACTCTGCAAAAGACTTGAAACTGAGGCGGAGGTTCACCTTCCAGCAGGACAACGACCCTAAACATACAGCCAGAGCTACAATGGAATGAATTAGATCAAAGCATATGCATGTGTTAGAATGGCCCAGTCAAAGTCCAGACCTAAATCCAACTGAGAATCTGTGGCAAGACTTGAAAATTGCTGTTCACAGACACTCTCCATCCAATCTGACAGAGCTTGAGCTATTTTGCCAAGAAGAATGGGCAAAAATTTCACTCTCTAAATGTGCAAAGCTGGTAGAGACATCCATAAAAGGACTTGCAGCTTTAATTGCAGCAAAAAGTGGTTCTACAAAGTATTGACTCAGGGGGGCTGAATACAAATGCACGCCACACTTTTCACATATTTATTTGAAAACATTTTTGAAAATCATTTATCATTTTCCTTCCACTTCACAATTATGTGCCACTTTGTGTTGGTCTATCCCAATAAAATACATTTACATTTTTGGTTGTAAAATGACAAAATATGGAAAATTTCAAGGGGTATGAATACTTTTTTCAAGGAACTGTACCTGCAGACATATGTGATGTGTTCCTGCATACATATGTGATGTGTACCTGCAGACATATGTGAGGTGTACCTGCAGACATATGTGATGTGTACCTGCAGACATATGTAATGTGTACCTGCAGACATATGTGATGTGTACCTGCAGACATATGTGACGTGTACCTGCAGACATATGTGATGTGTCCCTGCAGACATATGTGATGTGTACCTGCAGAAATATGTGATGTATACCTGCAGACAAACTGCAGTGAATATTTATTAACAGTCTAAATAAAATGTAAACCTCATGTATTCAAACCTTTCCTGGCTCAGACCAGCCAAACCATTGAAAGTGTGGTGGAAATTTAAAGCACTGCAATGCCGGTTATAATGCATTTCTTTTTTTTTTTTTTTTTCGAATATAGTTTTATTGAATTTTCAAAAAAAGGGCACGGCCCACAAAAAATACAGTAGTAGCCTTTAACAATGGAGGTCGCAGCCTCCTAACAGCATGTCACAATAGCAGTAGTGTATATCAGAACATTCAGTACGCATATTGGAGATTCCACAAGTGACATGTACAGTTATCTCACAGATATACGGCTCTAGTGTTGCGAAATACTTACAGAGAAGTGTTAAAATAACGGGTAGCCCACGTCCATAAACTCCAAAGAATTATTTTATAAAAAGAAAGATATAGATGAGTTAGAGGTAGCTACAAAAACGAAGGGAAGAAAGAAAGAAAGAAAGAAAGAAAGAAAGAAAGAAAGAAAGAAAGAAAGAAAGAAAGAAAGAAAGAAAGAAAGAAAGAAAGAGAAGTACTGGAGAGGGGGAGAGGGAAGAAGAGGGGGGGGGAGGAAGGGGGGGTGGAAGGGGTGGCTTTTGGGTGTATTTAGCTCTATGGTTCAGGTCAGTAGAGAACTTCTGTCCTATCTTGATTTTTAGAGGTTCAAGTCCCAAAGAGGGCCTTACCTTCCTCGGACTGTATAAACATGTTCCAGAGAGTCCAAGTTTTCTTGTAGGTTTCGTGTCTATCTTGGGCTGTCATTATCAAATCCTCCATCTTATTTATATCTTCCACCTTCCGTAGCCATATCGCTGTGGTCGGCGGACTCTGATGTTTCCAAAACAAGGGAATGCAGGATTTAGCTGCGTTTGTCAGGTGACGTAGTATAGACTTTTTATAGATTCTTGGAGAGAGAGTGGATATGTGGAGTAGAAAAAATGCCGGGTCGTTCGGGATCTGAAAGTCTGTGAATTTTTGGGAGATGGTGCGAACCACAGTCCAGAAAGCTGTCAGCTTAAGGCAGGATCAAAACAAGTGCAGTATCATTCTTCTGTCTTCACTGCATTGCCAGCAGTGTTCTGGCGTGTCAGGAAAAATAATATGCAGGTGGCTGGGTGTCAGGTACCACCTCGTCAGAATCTTAAAATTGGTCTCCTGTATTTTAGTGCATAGTGAGGACTTGAGGGAGTAACTGATCATGTTCTGTTTTTGGGCTGTAGTGAAGGTGCGGTGGAGGTCTGTTTCCCATTTCGTAATGCATGGCAGATATGGTTGTTGGGGGGGTGTGTTCAGGAGGGCATACATCTTTGAAAGGACCTGTGGTAGCGGTTCTGTCTCCGAGCAGTACTCCTCAAATGTGGTCAAAGGTCTAGTGTAATTTTGGGGATTCGGAATAGTCTGGAGAAAGTGGTGTATCTGTGCTGCGTTCCAGAATGTGAGTCAGAAAGGGCCTGTGGGGTTCATTAACTCTGGAATGGAGGGCCATCTATATCTTATAACGAACTGGGAGGCAGTTACACAGTAATGCCCCACACACACAATCGGACATTGATCTGACATTCCGACAACAAAATCCATGGATTTTTTCCGACGGATGTTGGCTCAAACTTGTTTTGCGTACACACGGTCGCACAAAGTTGTCGGAATTTCCGATCGCCAAGAACGCGGTGACGTACACCATGTACGACGAGACTGGAAAAGGCCAGTTCAGAACCAAACGCGGCACCCTTTGGGCTCCTTTTGTAAATCTCGTGTTAGTAAAAGTTTGGTGAGTGACGATTCACGCTTTTTCAGACTCGTGGTTTTCAGATCGTTTTCTGCTGTTCAGTTTGTGCTTGTGGGTTTGTATCTGGTCTTCAGTGCGTGCAGCGAGTTACGCGTGACTCTTGTCATTGTGTTCTTGTTCGTTCATTACTGTTTTTCAGGTCGCTCTTCACAGGCCTTGCTGTTCTTCAGTGCGTTCTGTTACTTCGTTCTGAGCAGTCGACCGCTTTCTAGCCATGTTGCGTATACGTACTCCTCGTAGAGTTCGTGCTGTGCGGGGGCTTGGTGTTGGGGTCCTTACCTTGACACAAGTCCAGTCCATGAACAGGGTGGGGAGGAGTTCATGGAGCAAGAATAGGTTGCGCCAGCGTGACCAGTTCTGTCACATGCCTTTGCTCCGTGAGATCCGTGAGAATAATCCTGACGATTTCAGGAACTTTCTCCGAATGACGGACCCCGTATTTCACCGTTTGTTGGCTTTGCTGACCCCTATATCAGCAGGCAGGATACCTGCATGAGGCAAGCCATCACTCTAGAGCAGAGGCTAGTCACCACCCTGCGGTACTTGGCAACGGGGAGAAGCCTGCAGGACCTCAAGTTCTTGACAGGCATCTACCCCCAGGCTCTGGGGATCATTATCCCAGAGACCTGTTCTGCCATCATCCAGGTCCTGCAGAAGGAGTATATTAAGGTAAGATTTTTATCCTTTAATATCACATTTTATTTTATTTAATGTTTGATAATATATTGTATTTCTTTCCTCATTCCCTAATTACCATGATTGTAATATGCTGTGAATGTCCCCTTTGTCCTCATTCATGCTGGATTTTTATGTAATTATTTTTTTTGTCCTTCATACATATTTGCATTCACTTACCTCCCCAGCATAGTCTCTTGGCCCTATATTCACCTCATGTAGTCACTTAACAATGTATTTTATCAGCTCCATAGTAGTGCTTTACCCCAAACACCCCCTAAAATGTTTTTAAATGTGATTTGTGCTTTAAATTCAGGCAGAGTGTCAGAGGCTTTTTTTGGTTGGGGTCCCCAAATCATTTGGAAACCTCCCTCCCCCCAACTGCTAAGTCAGCTGATACCAATTCTCTATCTATCCTTAATCATCTATCTGCTGACTTTGCCAAACCCATACACATTATACCCATCTCTTTTGTGGTCAGATGTATGGATGAATTCCCCAAAGCATGTAGTGCAAGGGCCTGCCTGAATACTTTCAAATGGTAATGTTTAAAGTTTTTGTATCCTATTATTATCTTGATAGGTAATAGCAGAATTTCCAAATGTGCTCAAATGTGTACAGTGTGTATTTATATCTCTGTATTATGACACTTCTTACCTGTCCAGTGGGCTGCCAATAGTGTAAGTAAGGAGGGACTGGCCAAAGTAATACCCATTATTTAGGCATTCATCTCTCAATGAAGTGGAGAGGGTTACCTGTCCAAGAGCTCCCCCCCAAAAATGTTAGAAATGGCCCATGGGGGGGGGGGGGGGGATCTGATAGGTGTACCTTAGACTTTGGTCTTTAAAAACTCCCTCAAATAAATGTTATCTTGATGATGGCCAAGAATGTTTGTGTCTAATCTGCTTTCCCTGTTTATGTGCAAAATGACTAATTTTTTGTTGTTGTTTGACTCCACAGTTTCCTTCCACGCCACAGGAATGGCAGACTGTGGCCTCCCACTTTGCCCAGCGGTGGGACTTTCCTAACTTCGGAGGGGCAATTGATGGGAAACACGTCCACATCGTCCCACCACCCAACTCGGGGTCATACTATTTCAACTATAAGGGGTTCAATAGTATTGTGATGTTGGCGGTGGTGTCGGCTACTTACGAGTTCCTGTATGTGGACGTGGGGAAGAATGGCCGGATGTCCGATGGTGGAGTCATCGCCCAGACGGAGTTCTACAGGCGTCTCCAGAATGGCAGCTTGGCCTTGCCACCTCCAGAAGACAATGTGGAAGGACTCCCATTCGTCTTTGTTGCAGATTAAGCTTTTGCGCTGGGGGACCATCTTATGCGGCCATTCCCGATGAGGACCCTCACCCCGGACCAGAGGGTTTTTAATTACCGTCTGGCCAATGGCAGAAGAGTGGTGGAGAACACGTTTGGAATCATGGCCAGCCGGTTCCGCCTATTTCTTACACCCATACACATGGCGGAGTACAAACTGAATCATATCATCCTGGCGTGCTGTGTTCTACACAACTTTTTATGGCAACATTCTGTCAACTATGCTGGCTCAGTTGGGCCTGAGGCTGGAATTCAAAATGAACCAACCCTGAAGGCGCTTGAAAGTGGCTGTCCTGGCTTGCCCCCCCTGAGTGCCTGTGATGTCCGACTAAGATACCTTGAATTCTTTGCGGGTAGGGGGGCTATCAATGTGCCAGATAATGTCTGAAATCTTTTTCAAATAAAAAAAAAAATGTAACTACTAAAATCTTTGGTGACATTTACTGCTTGTGTTTCTTTTAGCTGACCCTGACAGAAATGTGGTGAGTCCTGAAAATGGCATGATTGTGTAACATTACAAAGCATTGTTGGGTGTTATTTACTAAAGGCAAAGACACTTTGCACTACAAGTGCAGTTGAAACTGCACTTGTAGTGCAAAGTGGATTTTCCCTTAGGAAATAACCCCCATTGTCACAGAAAACACCAATTAGAGCACAACCAAAGTTTTTGAGCGTTGAAACAATAATCCACACAATCACATGTGCATTTATTATTATTATTATTTATTATTATACAGGATTTATATAGCGCCGACAGTTTACGCAGCGATTTACAACATTAGGGCAGACAGTACAAGTACAATACAATTCAATACAGGAGGAATCAGAGGGCCCTGCTCATTAGAGCTTACAATCTAGGAGGGAGGGTCAAGTGATACAAAAGGGTAATAGCTGTGGGGGATGAGCTAATGGAGAAAATAGTGCAGTTGTTAGAGGGAGGCAGGATAGGCTTCTCTAAAGAGGAAAGTTTTCAGGGATCGCCTAAAAGTGGATAAAGTTGGAGACAGTCTGACAGATTGGGGTAGGGAATTCCAGAGGATGGGCGAGGCTCGGGAGAAGTCCTGGAGGCGGATATGGGAGGAGGTGATGAGGGAGCTAGAGAGCAGGAGGTCTTGGGAGGAACGGAGATGGCGATTAGGTTGGTATTTTGAGACTAGGTTAGTGATGTAGCTGGGGGCAGAGTTGTAGATGGCTTTGTAACTTATTGTTAGTATTTTGAATTTAATTCGTTGGACGAGTGGTAGCCAATGGAGGGATTGGCAGAGAGGGGTAGCAGACACTGAGCGGTTTGTAAAAAAGGTTAAGATGAGTCTGGCAGCAGCATTCATGATGGACTGAAGGGAGGATAGTCTTTTTAAAGGTAAGCCAATGAGGAGTGAGTTGCAGTAGTCAAGGCGAGAGATAACCAGGGAGTGAATCAGGAGCTTTGTGGTTTCATTAGTTAGAAAGGGACGTAGTTTAGAGATGTTGCGGAGGTTGAGGCGGCAAGCTTTGGAAAGTGATTGGATGTGGGGCTGAAAGGAGAGTTCAGAATCCAGGATAACACCTAGCATTTAGAAAAGGTTTTTAAAACAAACCAACATGTTTGTTGTATAACAATTTTTGGGGTCACATTAGAAAAAGTAGAAATGTCCATTTAAGATAAAACAGGCATGTTTAAAACCAACAAGAAAGACACAAATCTTGAACTTACAAAGTTCACATTTGGTAGAACTTGAAGGCAATATCAGACATGAGTATTTAAAAACTGTGTTTGATATTGCGTTCAGATGGGGTGAAGTCACCCCTAGAAAAGCCAAATTTTGAAGATGCACACAAATTGCTAAATGTCATCATGTGCTAGCTGCCATCACGGGGGATCAAGGGACGTGTTTTGTGGGTGCAACCCCTTCCTCACAGCTACTTTATTATTGAGGAAGGCAGGGCAGGACTTAGGCCCCTTTCACACTGGGGCGGTTTGCAGGCGTTATTGCGCTAAAAATACCGCCTGCAAACCGCCCCTAAACAGCCTCCGCTGTTTGTTCAGTGTGAGAGCCCGAGGGCTTTCACTGAAGTGGGTGCGCTGGCAGGACGGTAAAAAAAGTCCTGTGAACCGCATCTTTGGAGCAGTGAAGGAGCGGTGTGTTCACCGCTCCTAAACCGCTCCTGCCCATTAAAATCAATGGGACAGCGCGGCTATACCGCAGCAATACCGCGGCTATAGCCGCGCTGTACGAGCGGTTTTAACCTTTTTTCGGCCGCCAGCGGGGGTTAAAACCGCACTGCTAGTGGCCGAATACAGCCGCAAAAACGACGGTAAAACAGCGCTAAAAATAGCGCTGTTTTACCGCCGATGCCCCCACCGCCCCAGTGTCAAAGGGGCCTTAGGGTGATGGGGGTCCCTGGGCTTGAGTCATTTTCGGGCCCTACCCTTCTATACATTACTTTAAATAGAACAAAATGTTGACTGGTACAATAGACAGTGTTACATGTCAAAAAACGTAATAATCTATTTATATGACCACTGATTGAAGCTTGAAAAACTTTTTTTCCAATAAATAAATAATGATTAAAAAAGTTCAAAGTGATCATGTGTTTATTGCAATGCACAAATTTCTTGGTCAGAATGAGAATAAAACACTTATTTACCTGGAAAAGATATTGAAAAACAAATACCTTGTAAGGCTGTAATCATAACAAATCAATTGCAAGAATATAGCAAAATAACTAATTCAACAAAGTGCAGGATAAATTGTGTATGCGTGTGTGTAGTACGTAAGTGAGTGTTGTAGTGAAAAAATCTATCTTAAGAAAGCATTACATCAACAACAGAATCCTGAGGCTGATCATTTAAAACAACAACAGGCAAGGTAGAGAAAGAAAGAGAAAGGTGATCAGGTTATGACTTCATGCATGTCATCTCATTTTAAAGATATTAACATAGTACTATTTAGAAGTGGCATCTTCTGGATTTCTTTGCAGCAAAGTCTTTGATCAAATCATTAAAATCCAGTTTACGTAGAAGGTCACTCTCAATTGACATCAGAGTGAGATGATTTAATTTCTGCTGTACAATTGTGGATCTTAGTCTATTTTTTACTAGTTTCAGTTTGGAGAAACTGTGCTCCCCACTTGCATTTGTGACTGGTAATATCAGGTAAAGTCTGAGAGCGACATCCATGTTTGGGAAGATGGTCTGTAGTTTTCTTTTTTTAATGCACAAAAGAAGTTACCTAGCAGATGATGGCTCATCGTGGCAGATGAATTCTTTGAACTGGATGATTTCTTCACAAAATTCATTTTCCAGGTCAGTGTTGTATTTCTTCTGTAGATATGCTGCTTTTTTATGAAGATGTTCTGCAGATAGGGTAGATATGTTGTTCAGGAAACCAAAAGTGCTGTTGAGGTCATTATAGGACTGAAAACGGCAATCAAGTTCAGCCAGCAGCCTATCCATCACAACTAGAAACACACCAGATGAGAACCGTTCTCTTCCTGATAAGTGAACATCAGGTGTTGCAGACTCACCCACATGAGTCTTGTGTTTTCTTTGTCTTTGTGTGTCTTGTTTGTATGTTGCTGAAACGGTGGGAGACATCGCTTTTGCTCAGTCTTCAAACACATCAAATTCATCTCTCAAACCAACAATATATTCCCGCAGTGACCTCACCAAATCAACAGCAAATCACAGGCCCAGATCCACAGCTTGAAGTGCAACGCTTGTCCCATGAAAGCGTTGTAGAACATAATTCCACATAGTGCAAAGAAAAGCAGTCTCAAGCCTGTTCATTTTTTTATACAGAGACCAAGCATCATTTTGTGTTGTCGGGTTCTGATTGCTGTCTTCTGCAATGTTCATCAGGGACTCTTGAATATTGGCATAATTCCTGCATAGTGCCTTGGTGGCCTGTGCATGCGCAGCCCACCTGGTGTCAGAGAGAGAGATTTTAGTGTCTCAATTCGGTGGTTTTCATTAGGCTGCAAACCTGCAGTTACCACCTTCCATCTAGCTGTGGATTTCGAGCAGAAGTTGAACAAAGTCTGAATGAAGTTAAAAAAATCGGCGGTCTCTGTACAGCAGTTTACGCTATTAACTCCAGCCAGATTAAGCGTGTGCGCGGCGCACAGCACCCAGTCTACTAGTGGATTCATTTCTTTGATGTGAACCTGCAGCCCGTTGTAGACTCCTGACATGTTTGCGGCATTATCATAGCACTGTCCACGACAGTTACTGATATATATGTCCATCTCATGTAAAGCTTTGAACACTGCATCACAGAGTGCCTTCCCTGTGTGGCTAGATATAGGGAGAAATTTTAAGAATCGCTCTTCTACAAGGCCCTCTGGTGAAACATACCTTATGATAAATGTAAGCTGATCAATGTGCGTCATGTCGGGAGTTGAATCAATGCAAATGGAAAAGTACTTTGTCACTTTCACTTCAGCAATGATTTCAGAAAGCACTCTATTGCTCATTAGCTCGATAAATTCGTTGCATGTTTTTGATGAAAGATATGAGGGAGTTCCTACCCCAGCATTGCCATATATATGTATGTGTGATTTCAAGAATGGGTCAAATTCACTGATCAGTTCCAGGATTCCCATGTAATTCCCATTGTCAGCTCGACTTAATATTTCACTGGAGCCTCGGAAAGCCAATCCCCGCTCTGACAGAAATTTTACAACTGCAACCACTCTTTGCAAAACTTCACTCCAATAATTGCATTGCGACTCGAACTGCTTTTTAAGCTGAGAATCTATAACTCTGTCAGCTGCTGCTCTGTTGATGTAATTAAACATAGCCTTTCTATGACTGTCACTATTCTCGTGCTCGGCAATGCGTCTGGTAGCATGTTTCCAGTCATTATAGCCAGACTCAAAGAGGGATTGACCGTCACCATCGCCAAAAAGGCGGTAAGCAAAACAAAACACACAACCGGTGGATGGTGAGTAGAGCAACCATTCTCTGGGCAAGTACTCACCATTCAAATGCTTGCGTTTGAAATGAGTTTTAGAAAACAGTCTCTTCTGATGTTTGTAGTGGCGTTTAGAAGCCTTGACATTAGCATCCTTATTTTGAACGGAATCCGGACCTTTTCGCGCCCAATAAGCATGCACGCTTTCATCAATTTTACCCCAGCGAGCAGGATCAGTGGATAAAGAATCTGTAGTTGGACATTGTTCGGTCGCTGTTTCTGACTGAAGAGATGATGATTCATTGATGGGCTGCCCTGCTCGTGAATTCACATCGTCTCCAACCGTTTCTTCCAGCGGGTTCGGTTGTTGTCCTCTGGATTCTCCGTTTGCACATCAGGCTGTGGTGTCATGGGTGTAAAAAATCCAGTAATCCTTTTCACTTTACTGAGAACTTCCTTTTTGCGTTGCTGTCGTTCATCCTTTAGTTTTCTTTTAAGCGCGCCACTCTGATACCGTTTGTCCGCCATTACACCACGGTCTAATGCAGACAGGTTTTCTCAACGGCAGAAAACGAGGCACTACACGTAACTGCCAATAACCAATCAGAAAACCTCAAGATAGAGAGAAAAGGAGAGATGGCGCAAGGAAAAATTCTATATAGTCCTTAAATAGTCCCAAATATTATGTATAAGAACAGTCATTAGGATTGCTCTGATGGCTGCAACCTGGAGAGCGAAGCACAGCTCTATAAAATAGAAAATGACAAGGTCCGCCAGACTCAGTATTAAAGAACTTCTGTTAAATTGGACAAGACAAAACAGCCAAATGGCTACTCACAAAAGTAGATAATATATAAGCGTGTAAGTGGGGGATACTACTGTACTGGTATTCGTCCTGGGTCCACGATGTAAGCGATCGTTCTGAGGCACCGCAGGAAGATGATGAGAAGCGGTGGTGGCTAGGATTGCTCTGATGGCTGCAACCTGGAGAGTGAAGCACAGCTCTATAAAACAGAAATAGAAAAGGACAAGGTGCGCCAGACTCACTTGACAACTGGGCACTTAAACCCCCCTCCTGCCCAGACCAATTTTCAGCTTTCAGCGCTCTCACATTTTGAATGACAATTACTTTTAAATTTTTAATTTATGTGCTATAAATGAAAAAAGACCAAAAATTTTGAAAAAAAAATGAATTTTTCTTTATTTCTGTGACAAAATTTTGCAAATTATTTTTTTTTTTCATACATTTTGGCCACAATTTATACTGCTACATATCTTTGGTAAAAATAACCCAAATTAGTGGATATTATTTGGTCTTTGTGAAAATTAGAGAGTCTACAAGCTATGGTGCAAATCATAAAAAATTGATCACACCTGATGTACTGATGGCCTATCTCATCTCTTGCGACCCGAACAAGCCAGGAAAGTACAAATACCCCCCAAATGACCCTTTTTTGAAAGTAGACAATCCAAGGTATTTAGTAAGATGCATGGTGAGGTTTTTGATGTTGTCATTTTTTCCCACAATTCTTTGCAAAATTATTTTTTTTTCCACAAAATTGTCATTGTAATAGGTTATTTCTCTCACATGGCATGTGTATAACATAAATGACACCCCAAAATACATTCTACTACTCCTCCTGAGTATTACGATACCACATGTGTGGGACCTTTTCACAGCCTGGCCACACAGAGAGGCCCAACCTGCAGGGAGCACCATCAGGTGTTCTAGGAGCATAAATTACACATCTAACTTGTTGACTACCTATTACACTTTTGAAGGCTCTGGAGCACCAGGACAATGACATGTGACACTGACGTGGCACTGATGACAGATGGCACTAATACGTGGCACTGATGACAGATGGCACTAATACATGGCACTGATGACAGATGGCACTAATACGTGGCACTGATGACAGATGGCACTAATACGTGGCACTGATGACACCTGACAGTGATGACAGATGACACTAATATGTAGCACTGATGACAGATGGCACTAATATGTGGCACTGATGACAGATGGCACTAATACGTGGCACTGATGACACGTGACACTGACAGGTGGCACTGGGGACAGTTGGCACTGATGACAAATGGCACTGATAAAACTGACAGGTGGCACTGGGGCAGGTGGCACTGGAGTCAGGTGGCAATGATAGGTGGCACTGGGGACAGATGGCACTGATGACACTGACAGGTGGCACTGGGGACATTTGGCACTGATAGGTGGCACTGGGGAGTGTTGTGTAACTGTAATCATCCATAACACCAGTGTGTGTTCACTCACTGCTGCAGCAGGAAGCTCTCCCTCGCTGCCTCTGTGTGAGGAGGGAGAGCCGGCAATGAGAGATCACCTCTCATTGGACGAGTGCTAAATGGCCGCTGTGATTGGCCATTTAGCACTATCTGTGATTGGCCAAGGGACATGGCCAACACAGAACTTCCCTGATGCGCGCCCACGGCGGTGCGAAGAGGGGAAGTACACAGGAGGACGTCCAGGGACGCCCACCCGGGAATGGGCGTCCGCGCTGTAGCCGTCTTTCGGCTATAGCGTGGGCGCCGCGGGGCCCCCTATTGGGCGGGGCCCATGGGCTTGAGCCCACTCAAGCCCTATTGTAAGTCCGGCCCTGGAGGAAGGGGTTGCACCCCCAAAACGCATATATTGATCTCCCGTGATGGCAGATAGCACATGTTGACACACTGTGTGCATCTTCAAAATTTGGCTTTTCGCAAATATGTCAAGAAATGGTAAAAATTTTTAGCTCACAAAAAGCACAAAAAAAAGGGATTTTGAGGGGTTTTAAACTCTCCCTAAAACATCCATGATGTTATTCATTTTTTTTTTAACATCGCTGATGCTTTTCTGGATGTTTTCCAAGTCCCTATTACACCCCATGATCTCCCCGATCAGGATCTGTGCATTTTTTGAGGTGAAATGCCCTGGATCCACAACATCACGATCACCTAAATAGATAGAAACAAAAACACACCATGTATTATAATTATGCTGGCATCCATCTCTTACCTGAGCCTGTGGTCGCAGACACTCACCTGTTGTGGTGACTAGTTCCACCACATCTCCTTCCTCCTCCTCCTGTTGTCTTTGGTGGGTCTCCACTTCTTCATGAGGTGGGGGGTCTCTGGTCTCCTCGGATGAGGGGTGTCCTCCGAGTCTTTTATTCCTTATGTAAAAAAAATAGGTATACTTAGCACACAGATATTTGGTGGCAGAAATAGGAATATGAAACATTGCTTGGAAGTGGGGTACAATTATCTCTTTTGGCAGAGTTCCAAGATGTAGAATTTTTAGTGTCCTTTGTCAAGCTTCAATACTTTACCTGTTTAGTACAAGCGTCACAAATGGAGACCCCCTATAGTATACATTGGAGGACCTGTGGGGGACCCCCTAATAAAAAGGGTGTTCTTGTGTCCCACACTAGTGCTCCAGCATCCAGATGTGAAACTGCTGAGTGTCCTCCCCTTACACAGAATCTAGTTTGCATTTCATTCTAGTTGCAAACCCATCTACACAACCAAATTATTTTCTGACAAGTAGGCCATAAAAAATGTTGGCAAATGCATATGGCCAAAACAATGGTGTTTTCTAGGCTGAACGAACAATGTTTTATACGAATGAATAATGGGCCCATGAACATGAAAGTTGACATTTTAAACTGGACAGACTCTTGACCACTTTCACCATGATCTTGGCCTTTCGGACATTGGGGTTGGGGTAAGGTCCATACTTCCCATCATAGTCGGCCTTCTTCAGGATATCCACCATCTCCAACATCTCCCCAAAGGACATATTTGATGCCTTAAATCTTCTCCTTCTGGATCGGGACGTTTCTGGCTCCGGGCTTTCCTCCTTCTCCTCGTTGCAGTAATTAGCACGCACCTGCTCTGTCTCCGCCATGTGCTCTTCCCCCACTGCACCGAACGAGAAGGGGCGACTAGAAAGAAGGTCAGGGGCGGGTGGAGTTTCACGCATGCGCAGTGTCTATAAAGCATAACACGCGTGCGTAGTACGTACGATCTGTGAACGGAGGAAGGAGTATCGGAGGCGCCGATCGTAATAACAAAGGTAAGATCTAAACTTGGGCCTATACTGCTTCTAGATTGAGGCCTGTATTTGCACAAGTTTAGAAGAATTTAGGCTGACATTAGGGTTTGTCTTGTGTTGTGTCTTGCAGTGAAAATGGATATCTTGAAGGATCAGGACTTTATGCCAATCTTCATAGATATGTTCAGGGAGCTGCCTTGTCTGTGGCAGATAAACCACCCTGATTATAAGAACCAAACAAAGAGGAAAGCAGGATAATGGATAATTTGTTGGAATTTGTGAAGATGGTGATCCCCACGGCAGACATTACCTATTTGAAGATCCTAATTGGTGGCCTGAGGAGCACTTATCTAAGAGAGCACAAGAAGGTCCAGGATTCCCAGAGATCAGGAGCTGCAGATGACATTTATCTCCCCAGGCTGTGGTACTATGACAGGCTGCATTTTCTGGCAGGTCAGACTGAACCCAGGCCATCACACTCCACTCTTCCTTCCACGCTTCCCCCCCAGCTGAGGCTTTTGATGCCCAACCTGGGCCTTCCAGGCAGCAACATGTGGAGGAGCCCAGCTGGAGCCAGGTATAGCATTCTTCTAAATATTTCTGGTTGTCCAATCAATTATGTTAAATAGATGTTAGTTTGGAGTACTAATTTATGATTGTGATTGATGAAGCAAAAACTAAAACCATGTCCCTTTTTCATACACAAGGAAGTCTCAGCCAGGAGGTGGCCAGGCCAAGCAGGCTGCCTGATACCCAGGTCCCTCCCCTACACCTTCAAAGACAAAGTGGCAGGAAGAGTAGTAACCTGGAGCAGCAGCAATAGGCCTATTTTGGAAGGCTAAGAGGCCTTCAGAACACCCCACAGTGTGGAGGAGGACTTTGCTGGCATAACTGCATGCAAAATGATGCAGATGGAGGGGGGCCAACGACTCCTATGTGAGTTCTTAATTTTGGAAGCTCTAAATAAGATGTTGAGGGGCCAACTCACATGTGCAACCCACATTTGTCACCTCACCCATGGTCCTCCTCCTCCTCCTCCAGGTCCTACTCCTCTTCCTCCTCCTCCAGGTCCTTCTCCTCCTCCTGCCACATCTCCAACACCAGAGCCACAGCGTGGAAGGAAGCGTGGAAGGAAGACCAGAGAGTGATGGCCCTGGGCTCAGTCTGGTCTGGCAAAATATGCAGCCTCTTGTAGTACCACAGCCTGGGGACACAGATGTCATCTGCTGCTTTCTGGATCTCTGGGACTTCTGGACCAGACTGCACTCCCTTAGATATGGACTCCTCAGGCCATCAATTTTGCTGTAAAATAATTGATGTCTGCCCTGGGGGTCAAAGGCTTCCCCAATTTCTGCTGTTTCTCCAGCGTTGCCTCCCTCTTTGTTTGCTTCTGAGCCCTTAATAAAGGAATTTTTGTTACAATTATAATCGCCTATGTGTGTTTTCCTTCAAAAGGACAGTTTGTTTGTGAGGAGGCAGGTACATTTCAAAAATACAATGTGAAATTAACAAGAGACACCAACACCAAACAAACTCCTCGAGATTAAATAATACAAGATAATAATGGTGTTGTGGTAACTTGACACACAAAACACACAAAAATATTCTGGAGTAAAAAATAAAAAAACATCAGCCTTGAAACAAATACAAAACCAAAAAAAATCAGCCTTGAAAAAAATACAAAACAAAAATAAAAAAAACAAAGAAAAATTTTGTCGATTGTGACTAATCAAAATATATTGAGGGAATCACAATAAATAATAAAGAAATAAGTTTGTAAGAAGCATTATAAAGAAGAAGAGAGTGCGCTGTATTAAACAATTTTAAACATTGCAGCCTGACGAAAGTGCTCTATCCATTCCGAACGCTAATTTTACCAGACCAAGCAGTTCCGTCTCATAATTTCTTCTGAGCATGCGTGGCACTTTGTGCATCGGAATTGTCCACACACGGTCGGAATTGACGCGATCGGATTTTGTTGTCAGAAAATTTTATAGCCTGCTCTCAACTTTGTGTGTCGGAAAATCCGATGGAAAAAGTCCGGTGGAGCCCACACACGGTCGGATTTTCCGACAACACGCTCCGATCGCACATTTTCAGTCGGAAAATGCGACCGTGTGTACGGGGCATTAGAGTTCCTCAGTGCTTGAAATTGTGTAGACGAGATCCCGGGGGGGAAACCTGGGATTACTCAGAATCGGGGTTAGGGGTGTCGTTTTAGTTGTTAGAGAAGTTTGTAGGACAACTTGAGAACACTGCCGCAGGGTGTTCCCTATCAGAGGGTGTGATTTTAGTTCTGAGGGTAGGGAGTCACTGCACCATAGTACATTCCTCAGGGGAATAGCAGTTTGATGCAGTTCTATTTGTGCCCATAATTTGGACCCATGGTGGCGTCGCCAGTCGATAACCCTGCCCAGGTGTACTGCCTGGTAGTATCTCCTGATTTTGGCTAATGCCAAGCCCCCAAAATGTTTTGGCATGGAAAGTTGAGTGCGAGGACGTCCACTTAAACCGAAAGTTTGACTGTACCGTTGGGGGTATATGTGGTGGTAACGCTATTCCCATTGCTTCCAACTTAGAAAAATGTATCTTTAGGTTCGCTAATTTTCCGTAAATCTCAAATTCTCTAAGAAGGTTCGGTAGGGATACCACTGGACTGGTTAGCGAAAAGAGCAGGTCATCCGCATAGGCTGAGATTTTGTGTTGCATCTGACCGACTGTTACACCTTGTATGTCTGGGTTCAATCTGATCTTAGATAGGAAGGGTTCTAAGGTGAGGGCAAATAGGAGGGGGGACAACGGGCATCCCTGCCTCGTCCCATTAGTTATTGGGAAAGGGTCAGACAGAACTCCATTCACCTTTACCTGGGCTGTCCCCCAAACCAATATGTCTGAGTACCGCAAACATAAATGTCCAGTTTCCCCGGTCAAATGCTTTTCTGGCGTCGGTGTTTAGAAATATACTGTAATGCCTTTCTAACTGATGTCCATTCCGGTTGTTTTGGTGCTGACTACTGGGTGTCCGATTCCTGTAGACCTATCCAATTGCTTTTTTTTTCTTTTTTTTTTGGTAAGTGCTGATGGAAAACTTTCAAATTGTCACAGTGCTGCCTTATATTCTGCCAGCATAAAAGCCCTGTCAAACACATGCATGGAGTACAAGCACACTTGATCAATGATAGTCCCTGGTATAATGCCACTGACAACATCAAACCTGTTGAGGCATGACTTCCTCATTTTTTCATGAAGTGATTCCATTACGTTTGTATGTGTAAAGGGACAGGCAACCTTTACCCAAATATGTGATTGGTGGGTGTTTGGGGTAAATTTGTAGCCATCAAACTGTTATATAAATGAATAATAATAATAATCTGCAAACCTCTCCTGATTGCTCATTGGTGCTAGGGTTTTTTTGTGTTTCAAATGCCACTTTATGTAGTGCCATAACTTCTCAGACCCAGGCTGTCTAGTAGTCTAGTCTAGTATGGTCACATGCGGACTTGGCACCATCAACAGGCAGCTGAAAGCGGACTTTCAGTCATTTTTTCAACTTTCCATCTATTAAATCTTCTGCCCTTGTTGTTTTAACTTTGGATTGTAAAACATTTTTCTTCTGCCAGTAAATACCTTATACAGCCCACTTCCTTTTTCTTGTCTGGTAAAAAGCTTAGGCTTATGACATCATGCACAGCTCTATCTCTCACTCTTTTGATAGTTTGCCAGGAAGGGAGGGGGGATGAGTCATAAGAGGGCCAATGAGAGCTGCAGGGCTGAAGAGCTGGAGGTGTGCCTCTGTGTGTCTGTATAAATCCAGGTAGTGAACAGGCAGCAGCTTCAGCTGCCCACAGTTAAAATGGTTGCAGCCAGACTCAGTGGAGGGATATTTATGCAGCATATTTGGCAAGTACAGAATCACAGTATATATATAAAATAATATGCAAAGTGTTTGGAGGGAAGCTTCAGAATGGCAAAGGTGTTTTTATTACAAATTATGTGAGCAAACTGCTGTTCATCTTTAACTTTTCAATAAGACACAGAATTTTAACCCAACCCATTTTTACTTCAGCTAATTGCAGTCCAGAGGATGTTTTCCAGTCCTTGAAGTGTAAGAAAACAAATACTTTCCTATGCCCTGTCTCTGAAAAGCACTAACACTGACTGAGGGAAGATGGAAGAAACTAGGACGGTATAGCTAGGACTGAACTAACAAGCCTTTAAGGCCTAATGCACACAGGTTTTTTCAAAATTCTTCTAGATGCTGGATCTTTCTTCCAGGAGCTGGCAGAAAAATACAGCTTAAAAAATGCTTGCTTATGCGTGTTTATACTTACATAGCATTTAAAGGCTTTATGCCTGTAAACCAATTCTATTGGCTAGAATATTCAGTTATTTTAGCCAACTCTTGTTGTCAGGACAAAGAAACCTTTTTAATAGGGCTTGATGAAAACAAAGATACCCTGGAGCTGCAGGCTAAATGGACAACAAATGGTAGACTAACGACGCAAGTCTTTTTTTTTATGGCCAGTATTTTCAGCCCTATCAAAAATATGATTTGTCCTGGCATTTTTCCAGGATCCAAATGTGGTTTCCCATTTAAAAGTTCTTTCAAGTTCAGGACAGTGGACTATATTGTGTTTCCTTTCCAAAAACCACGCACGGCGCAACTTGTCAGGCAAGCAGTGCTGTCATCATGCTGGTACAGTGTAAGGAAAAAGTATAAAGAAGGTAGCCGTGCTTAGGACAAATAAGGAATTAGGATAACAAATATAGACTATAAGGTTGTAGGAGTTAGGTAGCTGTCTCCCCTACTAGGGCTTCCCTAAGAAGAGCTCCAGATAATAAGAAATAAACTAAAATTGGGGGTACAGTATGTGGCGTTTACCTATACATTGAAATGAACGAGGGGCTGTATTAAAGGTGTACTGGGGGCTGACTCTATGTGTGCATTAACCAGCAACCTAGAAAGTGTGCCCAATATCTACTGAGACGGACAAAAATAGTGAAAAATAGCAGTGTACACCTAGCCTAAAAGGTCATGTGAATGATAGAGAAAATATGAATAATAATATTGTCCTAAAGTACAAAACCAAAATTTACCCAAAAGATGCATGTACAACGTGCATCCAGATGCATAAATAAATAGAAATTAACAGAGTGTCACCTTGGTATTAATGCAAATGTGATTTGCTAAGTGCATATATGCATAAATGTCACCAATGGAAAAACTAAAAAACTTTAATCTCATCACAAAAAGATAATAAAATAAAATAAAATAAAGTGTATAAAGTGTGCTAAGCACACTAGAAAGTGTATGTGACCACAATTATTGCATTCAAAAATTAAAAATGAAGACAAAAATGACCAATAAAACAAAAACCAAAAATAGTGGGTTAGTGTAAAATTAACGTCCAGACTCCAGAACACCATATATACACGGTTGTATAGTGAGGATATATAGAAAAAACAGTCCGCATATGATTATGGATCAGATGGTGTGGTAAAAATGGTAAAGATCATCATATGTGACTTGAGTGCTTGCAAGGGATATCCTTAAGTGCTCCCCCCTCAAGGGTCCCCACTCACTGCATCCCATCACCCCTGCAGGGGTTATGCGTGTAACTGTTGTGTTCTAGGGCACCAGTCCACCAGGTTATGTACACTGTAGGTCCCAACCGTGTTCCTTGGATTCCTGATTTCTTGAATATAGCCAGTAGTGTGTACCAGGGCCTTCTTATCACTAATCAGCTTCTGCCATCTTTCATGGGGGGCTGGTCCAGATTTATGGTATACCATTGGACATTTCCTTTAAACACTTTGTTAGTATCTTTAGGCTGCTGCTATGTCGCCAGGGGCTAACTGAACCTGTTGCCACATGGCATCATTTATTTATTATTTATTTATTTATTATTTACTTACAGAGTAAGGAAGCCATTTTGTTGAGTACTTCCATACATGTGGTTTTACATGCGATTTTACCTTTATACTTTGTGAGTGCATTTTTACTTACATTTTCAAATAAAATAGAAATTGCAGTCTGTACTATTGAGTCCCTTTTATGCCTTTCTATACTATGTTGTCCACGAGAGGCTGGATTGCACAGGAAGATTAAATGGTGTATGGGACTGAAAGTTTTTGTTTGAGGAACAACATCACTTTTTCGTTTTTTTTTTTTTTTCACAATGAGTTATATACACATACAGTATATGACCATATTTTATATTGTTTATGTTTTGATATGATGAAATTTAATATGGATACTGGCAATATTTATTTGTTTTTCTTACACATATAGAGATTAAAGTTATTGTGGGTAGCACTTCATCTGCATTTTTATATACATTATAAGTATTGTCCCTTGACTAACTTATTTTTCTTTTTCTCCCCATTCTTCTCATGGAGGCCATTTTCACTAAAGGCAGATGAATCCATCTCCCTCTACTTCCTGGAAATCTGGGTTTACCTCCTGGAACATGTGACAGGAACTTCCCAGGATGCATCTGTGAGGCCTTGATCATAACATCAGTGCCCTACTCAACCAGGAAGTGGTTGTAAGTAAAATGCAAAGTAAAAGAAAATAATGTATATGTATGATGGTTTCATATCGGTACACAGAGCTGCATACTGATGTGATCTTTGGTGATTTTTGGGAAAGTCCACTTTAAACTTCTCTTTGCTTGTGTTGGTACTACTATTGTAATTTGCTAAAGTTCAGCAAAGTTATCAATAGCTTCTCCTGTGTCAGATTTATGTCTCTACAGACAAACCCCCAAATATTACACATATAATAACCTACATATGCTATTTAGATAAATCCAAGATACAAGAATTTTAAAGCACGACATGATGAGTTAGGGTTCTTTCAAAGTCTCTGGCCACAAGATTTCTGCAAAATTGTATCCAACTCCCATAGCCATTGCATGTGAGTTTTACTCTTGTTGCTTGTTTCTTCCTTTATTAGGCATGATAAACAATGCAACAGAAAGAGAGAGAATGTACGATCTAGCTTCATAATGGATATGATGAGAGCTGAATCAGGAAACCTACTGGAGAACTCTCTTTACTGACATCCCTGGAAAAGTCAACCCATCACTATAACTGAAAAACCAGATTGGGATAGAATATACATTTTGAGGAATCTGTACTGATTTATTGACTACACCCTCTGTATTTAGTTTCCTATGTTATAAATTATATTTGATTTGATTGTAGCCGTATTAGTGCAATTGTGACAGAGAAAATTGAGTACTGTCCGTGATACTTTTTTTATTTGCACTAACATACAATTTTTCAGGACAAGCTTTCGGGGTATGTCCCCTTCTTCAAGGTCCAAGCAGTACTGATTCACAAATTTTTAAGCAGAATGTTAAAGAAGAAGAAAAAAAGAAGAAAGAAAAAAAAAAAAGAGAAAACCAAAACACATACAAATCAATGGTAATAAAGATAGCAGCAGAGTTAGTGAGATAAGACAGAGGGAGAGCTAGGGGGGAATGCAGGGGGGGATGCTAGTCACAGAGCGGTCGTAAAACTTAAGCATAATGTGTAAGGAAACCAATATCTAAATTCAGGCCATTATTCTTCGTGTCAAAAAGAAGTATCATTCTTAGTTCAAACTTTTTCCTTTCCTGGATAGTTCTGAAATTCCCTTTAAGAATTAAGACATTGAGGTCTTCTATAGTGTGGTCCGATTGTGAGAAATGATGTCCCACAGGTGTGCATAAACTGTCTTCTTTATGTTCTTTGATGGTATGTCTGTGCAAATTCATCCTCGCTTGCAACTTCTGTCCTGTTTCACCAACATAAGATCCTTTGCTGCACCTTTTGCATTGGATGAGGTACACAACATTACTTGAGGTACAGTTTTTTATTGCAGGGTTTGCTACCATTATTTGTGACTTCATAATCAGAGTGAAGTTTCCTGCTGATTAGTTTGTGTCTGAGGTTGGGTGGTTGTCTGAAAGCCAATAATGGGGGTTGTTGGAATATTCCTTTCAGAGTTTCATCCTCTGTTATAATGGGTTGTAAATCTTTGATTATCTTTTTGATCCCTTCAAGTGCTGGGTTGTATGTGGTGACTAGAGGTACTCGGTTATTTGTTTTTTTCAGGCCATAACCATCAAACCAGCAGATAAAGGGGGAGCAGTCGTTGTGATGGATACAGACAAATATATACAAGAGGGCCAGAGGCAGCTGGCAAATACTACTTACTACAAAAAACTGGATTATAATCCGAGCCAGGATTTTACTCATCAATTAAAAGATCTCATTGCGACAATACCAAGCCACCTACATTCAGAACTCATCAATGCAATTCCGGATAATCCAGAAATTGGAGACTTCTACATGCTGCCCAAGATCCACAAGCCAGGAAATCCAGGCAGACCCATTATAACAGGTATGAATACGCTTACCGAACATATCTCAGGCCTTGTAGAAAACATGTTAAAACCTTTAGTCATGAACACTGCAAGTTTCCTGCAAGACACCACTGATTTTCTGAACAAGCTTAACAATATACAACAATTACCACCTAATACACTTCTAGTCACTATGGATGTAGAATCTCTGTACAGTAACATCCCTCACAAGGATGGGTTGGCGGCATGTCACAGATTCTTATCATCCTCACCAGACCACAAATACACTGCTGAGGATGTGACACGGCTCATTGAATTCATTCTTACACACAACTACTTCACTTTCAATAATGACATCTATCTCCAGTGTATGGGTACTGCTATGGGAAGCAAAATGGCACCCCAATATGCAAATTTATTTATGGCTGACCTGGAGGACAAATTTCTGAACAGCATACAACAAAAGCCATACAGATATTATCGCTATATTGATGATATATTCATGATATGGACTGAAGGTGAAGAAAATCTAAACCAATTCTTCTCATTGATCAACACTTTTCACCCATCTATCAAACTAAAAATGGACTATTCGAACACACATGTCAACTTATATACAGTATACATTAGGGATGACAAGCTACACACGTCGATATACAGAAAACCGACTGACCGATGCAGCTATCTTCATAGTTCCAGTTTTCACCCCCAACACACCAAACGGGCCATCATACACAGCCAGGCCATCAGATACCACCGAATTTGTTCAGACCCAGAAGACAGAGATAAACATCTCAGAACACTGCCAGACTCCTTCCATAAGAAGGGTTACAAAGACAAAACCATCAACAACAGCATAAACACAGCCTTGAAAACCCGAAGAGAAAATCTCCTCCAATACACAGAGAAAAAAACAAATAACCGAGTACCTCTAGTCACCACATACAACCCAGCACTTGAAGGGATCAAAAAGATAATCAAAGATTTACAACCCATTATAACAGAGGATGAAACTCTGAAAGGAATATTCCAACAACCCCCATTATTGGCTTTCAGACAACCACCCAACCTCAGACACAAACTAATCAGCAGGAAACTTCACTCTGATTATGAAGTCACAAATAATGGTAGCAAACCCTGCAATAAAAAACGCTGCAAACTATGCAACCAGATAAATCTATCCAAAAGTGTTACACACACAAATGGGACCTTCAATATCATGGGATCTTACAGCTGTACCTCAAGTAATGTTGTGTACCTCATCCAATGCAAAAGGTGCAGCAAAGGATCTTATGTTGGTGAAACAGGACAGAAGTTGCAAGCGAGGATGAATTTGCACAGACATACCATCAAAGAACATAAAGAAGACAGTTTATGCACACCTGTGGGACATCATTTCTCACAATCGGACCACACTATAGAAGACCTCAATGTCTTAATTCTTAAAGGGAATTTCAGAACTATCCAGGAAAGGAAAACGTTTGAACTAAGAATGATACTTCTTTTTGACACGAAGAATAATGGCCTGAATTTAGATATCGGTTTCCTTACACATTATGCTTAAGTATTACGACCGCTCTGTGACTAGCATCCCCCCCTGCATTCCCCCCTAGCTCTCCCTCTGTCTTATCTCACTAACTCTGCTGCTATCTTTATTACCATTGATTTGTATGTGTTTTGGTTTTCTCTTTTTTTTTTTTTCTTTCTTCTTTTTTTCTTCTTCTTTAACATTCTGCTTAAAAATTTGTGAATCAGTACTGCTTGGACCTTGAAGAAGGGGACATACCCCGAAAGCTTGTCCTGAAAAATTGTATGTTAGTGCAAATAAAAAAAGTATCACGGACAGTACTCAATTTTCTTTATAAATTATATCAAACCTTCAGCAACAAAGGCATTCTCTGATGAAGGATAAAAAGATATATTTATATGTAAATGATAAAAATTACACTGTATTCATTTATTAGAGAATGCCAGAAAGACATACTCTAGTAATTAGAACCCTGCTTGCTGTTTTCCAATGTCGTTTAGCAGTGGAAGCTAGATATTTCATGCTTGCAAAATGGAGTATTATCCTTAGGCTGTGATGGCTTTTACACATGTTTATGATTCTTGGCATAGTCTGATGGACTGAAGTTTGAAGAACAATATAAAATAGCAGGCTAATAAAACAGACTGTACTTTTTTATATATGCAAACCCGTAATTTACATCAGAACACATTATGTTCCAATGTCCAGGCAGGGGGTGCAGGAAATGAATAAGCTTCGCTATAGAATCACTTTCGCCTAATCTCTCCTTTTACATGAACATTGCAGAAACTCAAAAGATAAATGGACAAATTCAAAGGCTAGATTATAAGTAATTTTAACCACAAAATAATATTATTAACATATAAGTATGTATCAAATGTAAAAAAATGTGTCCCCAGTTGCTGTCACAGTGGAATTTAAATCCAATAAAATACCGGTACTTGAACCAAATAATAAAGGGTAGGCCATTTCAATTATTAAATGAAACTGCTTTCTTGTGGCTCATAGGAATGTTCAACGAATCAAATCTGTTTAAGATTAGAAACACACAAAAGTTTGCATATGTAGATTTACTGCTTTTGTTGGTATATATGGGTATAAGGATTTAGGATCTGGATCAGGGAAGGTTGGGATAAATGATCTTTAAAAATAAATGTGATTTTATTTTGAAAAGAAATTCCAATTAAACTTATCGGGTGTGAGCAGCATCAGCTAAGGAAGGTAAGGGGGAAAGATTCAGTGTTAAATTTTGGGCCAGTTTTTTTTCATTTTTCACACATACAATAGACTTGTAAATTTGCTAAACCCCCCAAATTGATATATTTTTTAAAAGCAGAGGATTTATACAATAAAACGATAGAAGGTTTGATATTGTATGTTGCATGCTATTTGCACATATGTTTATAATATCTATACTTTCTGTAAAATATGAAATACACAAATATTTTTATTGCTTAATAGTAAAATATCATATCCAAATTTCCCAATAAATGATGAAGCCATGCCAAGTTAACAAAAACAACATTGAGCCTCAAAATCATGTGCTTTAAAAACACTGAGAAATGATGATACCCAAAATTGTAACTAGAGAACACATTAAAACGTGAATAGCTCATCAAATAAAATTATTATTGTAATTTAGTTGTGTGTGTGTGTGTATATATATATAATATATATATATATATGTAGCGCTGGTAGATTTTCATCTACCGCTTATAGGTAAATTTAGTGGGTTATCTGTTTTATACATAGTCAGATTTAGCCTCTGTTCCAGTTTGGCTGTCTTGCATGTAGTTTCACACTGTGCCTGTGGGTGTCGTTGTCGCCATGGGTTGGTGTTGGAAAGGCAACGCGCTGAAGCGTATGGGTGTTCTTCTGTCCCGGAGATAACTCGGTGGAGGTGGTCCTCCGAGTTGCATTCTGAGAGAGGGTATTTATGGGACAGACGCCATGTTTTAGGGTTCTTTTCGTTCCACCTGCTGGCCCTCCTGGGCAACAGGTATGTGTTAATAGTACTACTGCGTGGTCCTCCGATCCGGGAGGACCACGTTGCTGCAGCGTGTGGGTAGGCCCAGAAGCCTGTCTGGGGCCTACCACAGCGGCGAGGGAATGGTCCTGTGCTGTCTGTCCTACGGGAAGAAGCTGGACAACTGAGAAGATCCCAGGGGAGGACCCGTCATGGAAGGACCATGCAGAGTGCTGGTCTGGACAGGGGCCTGGTGACTCAGTTGGAGGACGCATCCTAAAGTTAACCTACTGCATAGTACTGCCGGGTCGGCTTAAAGGTTCTAGTGCTGTGTTTGCTGTCCATCGTAAACCAATACATCCTGTGGCAGAGGATCGTACAGGTTTCTATTCCATTCAAGTCTGTGGCAGAGACTTTTGTTCGTGCTGCGTAACGGTTGCTAGGTTAGTGAGAGAAACCTATCTGGGCGGGCAAAGATTCAACTCTAAAAGGAGAGTACATTCATCTACAAGATTCCAATTCATAATGCTACATCAAGAAAAGGTGTTTGAACTTACCTGCAACTCTTCTTCTACCTCTTTCCTGCTACTTCCTTCAGTTACTCTTTATTAAAGCATTGGAAAAGATACTCAAGTGTCTGGTGTCTACACTGTCTGGTATTAAACTCAACGGGACCCTAGACCCGGTTCTGGTGAAATTGAGGTAACAAAGGTAATGGTAACAGCCCGCTTTAAACCAGCAGCTCCACCGTGAGTTATTGCTACATGTGGGGGCATTGTCCGGGATTGTTAGCCGTCAACCTCCCGCAACCCTGAGAAGTATTTCACCGGGAGTTTATGTTAAAAGAGGTTTCTGGACTTTGTCACTTTTTTCCAGGAAAAGAAGGGGTTAAATTTCAGGACTTTATTTCTGACTGCGTAGGCTGCGGTTGAGAAGTAAAAGCCCGGGAGCTACGTGATCAGAAGAACAAGTGGGAGGAGCCTAACCTACTTGTTACCGCGTGGGACGCGCGTGTGTGTGTGTTGGCGCCAAAGAGAGGCCTCGTGATCGTGCTGAGAGTATCAGAGTACAGCCATGTCTTCTTTTCTATTGGTACCGTCGACTGTGAGATCTAAGATGTTCCCTACAAGTACCGCTGTGGATGCTATGCTGACCGGAACCCTGCTGACAGATACCGGCATTCGTTTGAAGCCGCAGGGGAGGTTTGTGCTATACACTGTTGGAGATATCGAAGGTCTGGGCATGCTTTGCCACAAGTGTGAAGGACTGGCCATACATCTCCGTCCATTTGTTCAATGTTTGCAGTGCGGAGAATATTTGTTCACGGTGGAGCAACCTACCATGTCGCTCCGTGCTTATCGTGTGGATTGGGCTACAGGAATTGCCACAGTGGAAACTACTGCCATTGCTGCTGGAGAGCAACAGGCCGTGATCTCGTCTGCTACCGTGAGTGCTTCCAAGGAAGATGTTGCTGTTACCGCTTCCTCAGAAATAGATGTATGATGTTCCTCAGAAATAGATGTATGAGAGCTTCCAGCATTGCTGCAGAGGTTGAAGGGGTGGGGGGTCTGTTTGTGTGGTGGCAACCAAGTGAGGAGTACAAAGTCAAGTGTGTCTTGCCTACAGTCAAGCATGGTGTCATGGTCTGGTGCTGCATGAGTGCTGCCAGCACCGGGGAGCTACAGTTCATTGAGGGAACCATGAATGCCAATATGTACTGTGATATACTGAAGCAGAGCATGATCCCCTCCCTTCGGAGACTGGGCCGCAGGGTAATATTCCAACATGATAAGGACCCTAAACTCATCTCCAAAATGGAGTAAGTGAATAAATAATGATGTTGCGCTGTGAACCCTTTAAAAAATAATGTGGATCACTACATTAAAGTGCTAGTGCAAGGTAAAATATAGGAATAAATAAACAAAAGTAAATAAAGAAGTGAACAAGGCAATCATGAACTGTAAAACAAATTACTAAGTGCTAAAGTACAGAGTGGAAGGATTGTAGGGTGTATCAAGCATAATGATCATCATAAAGTGATAATGATAACCACTAGACGATACAAAACTAATCGCAAATGGTAAGTATAAAGAAGTGAAAATGTTGCTGGGTGCAATCTTAAAATAAAGGTTAACTTAATAACATGTGGTGATAATGAATATATACACAAATTAAAAGTCCAGTGAGCCACCCTGGGCTCAAGTATCAAAAAATGTGTAAAACAGTCCAAAAAACACTGTGACAGTCAAACAATGTTAAATGAGTGGTATATCCCTTCACCATGAAATGTGAAAAAACAAACGGCCGATGCCAGGCCAATACACTGCAGTGACACCTGAATGTGCACAAGCCCCTCACCTTACTGCTGTAAGGTTACAGCATGGATGAATCAAATGCTTTAGACACGGTTCTTCAGAGGTTCCCTCTTTGGTGTATGCAGAGACGGATCATGGATATACTACAGCCTTCGCCTCCAGTTGGCTTGGTTAGGATGATAGGAAATGGAAGAAAGATCCCAATAGTGTGATACCACTTAAAATGTATCAATTTATTAAAAAGCACAAAGTAGATACACTTACTTTGTATTTAAAATGCTCAGATAACACTCCACGAGCGACAAGCTCGTATCCTTCTGTCACTTCCGGTTTCCGCCTATTGCTCCAATCCCGATGCGTATTGTCACATCACGTGACTTCATCAGGGGACCCCTAACACATCTCCAAGATGACCACTGCCTTGCTAAAGAAGCTGGGGGTAAATGTGATGGGCTGGCCAAGCATGTCTCCAGACCTAAACCCTATTGAGCATCTGTGGGGCATCCTCAAATGGAAGGTGGAGGAGCGCAAGGTCTCTAGCATCCACCAGCTCCATAATATCGTCATGGAGAAGTGGAAGAGGACTCCAGTGGCAACCTGTGAAGCTCTGGTGCCCAAGAGGCTTAAGGCAGTGCTGGAAAATAATGGTGGCCACTTACAATATTGACACTTTGGGCCCAATTTGGACATTTTCACTTAGGGGTGTACTCACTTTTATTGCCAGCGGTTTAGACATTAATGGCTGTGTGTTGAGTTATTTTGAGAGGACAGCAAATTTACACTATTATACAAGCTGCACACTCACTACTTTATATTGTAGCAAAGTGTCATTTCTTCTACTATCCATACGCAATGCTTTAAAAGCCTTTACAGGTTACCATTTTACTTGCCCGTGATCTGACAACTTCAGCCGTGTGGGACGATCACTGTTTCTGCACATTCAGGACTGATATGTGCATTCACCCTTGCGCGCGAGAATGAGGAGGGGAACATTTAAAAAAAATGAAATTATTTTTTTTTTTTTTTTAAACTTTTGCCTAAATGTATCATTTTTATTGTAGTCACAAGCAATGTAAACAATGTAAACACTTTATGGAGGGATCTGGGTCAAAAAGACCCCAAATCCCTCCTATGCACTTAAAAGCATTCAAAACACCAAGATCAGCATTTTTGAATGCTTTTATTTTCTTGAAAATGGCGCCAATGACATCCGGGTAAACTGGAAGTGATGTCAAGATCCCGGCTACCTGGCAGTGGGACAGGAGAGCCCAAGTGAGCCACGGAAGGCGACGGGAGGAGGGAGAAAGCCCCTCCCACTGCTTGTAAGAGTAATAGAGTGGCTACTTAGCTGCTTCAACTACTCTTACAAGCCAGCTCTAAAAAAAAAATGGTACCAGCAGTCATCATCCTGGTACAACGACTTGAAGTCAAGCGACGTACCAGTACGTCATTTGGAGCAAGTGGTTAAATAGTTTGTTTAGGCCAAATTAACTATTTCCTGCACTAAACTCTAAATTACTCCATGACTATTCCCTACAAAGAATAAAAAATATAATTAAACTGAGGGTTTAACGGGCAGGATTACTAAAGTCAGTTGTTGTACCAGACAAAAAAGCATTGAATTTGCATTGAAAACATGCCCATTAGACGTAACCTTAGAGAAGTGGAGATCTACCTGAACAACATGAAAGAGATCAAAGATCATCAGGGTTTTAGGCACTTCCTGACCAGGCCATTTTTTGCGATACGGCACTGCATTGCTTTTACTGACAATTGCGCAGTCGTGCGACGCTGTACCCAAGTAAAATCTATGTCCTTTTTTTTCCCCCACAAATAGAGCTTTCTTTTGGTGGTATTTTATCACCTCTGCGGTTTTTATTTTTTGCGCTATAAACAAAAAAAGACTGACAATTTTGAATAAAAAACAAAATTTTTTACTTTCTACTATAAAACATTCCCAATAAAAAAAATTTAAAAAATCTAATTTCTTCATCAATTTAGTCCAATAGTATTCTCCTACAAATTTTTGTTAAAAAAAATCCCAATAAGCGTATATAGATTGGTTTGTGCAAAAAGTTATAACATAAAAAAACGATGGGATATATTTTGGGACTTTTTTTTTATTTTTTATTGCTTTTACTAGTATTAGCAGAGATCAACGATTTTTAGTGGAACTGCGACATTACGGTAGACAAATCTGACAATTTTTGGGGAACAGTGACACCAATACTGTGATCAGTGGTAAAAAAAAATGCACTGTCACAGTATAAATGACACTGGCAGGGAAGGGGTTAACACTAGGGGCAATCAAAGGGTTAAATGTGTTCCCTGGTGAAGGTGCTTTCTAACTGTGCGGGGGATGGATACACTGGAGGAAAAGAGAGATTGTGTTTCAGCTTAGCTGAAACACAAGATCTCTCTTTTGCTCCCTGACAGATCAGCGGTTTGCTTTGTTTACATAGGCACACCGCTGCTCTGTCTCTCCACAGAACGATCGCGGCTGATTGGCTCTCGCTGTGTCCAATCACAGCGGGAGCTGAGGTACGTGATTTTTAACAGCTCGGCCGCCCTGCCGCAGTATATATGCAGTGGGTGGTCCAGAAGCAGTTAAAGGAATTAACTAGCAAGTAGACATGTGCATTCGTTTTCGTCCGAATGCATTTTCGTCCGAATTTCGGGTATTTTCGCTATTGTTTTAACAAACAATATGGAACGTGCAGAATCCGAAAACCGAAAGATCCAACATAAACAAATGCTTTATTTTCGTTTTCGTTGTGACAACAGTTCGATATAGATAGGAGATTCGAGATGACGCTGACAATAGTGATCTGTGTCCATCGAACCTGTGGTCGAATGTGCCTAACCTTAGTTCTATTAGTCCAAGATTATTTTACATAGAAAAGATTCGACTTAGAGAGAAAAGATTCGACATTATAGAGACAATAGCAAAAAAGGTTGAATGTGCCTAACCTAACTCTATTAGTCCAAGATTATTCGACATAGAGAGAAAAGATTCGACAAAGCCGTCGCCGCGATAGGACATTTATGGTCAAATGCTCCGCCCATATTCTATAGAAGAATTCTAATGTTGGTTGACTAGTAATAATAATTAATAAATATAATTATTACTAGTGTCATACAACATTAGAATTTTACTATAGCTTGTAGGCGGAACATTCGACCGGAAATGTACGATTGCGGCG
Organism: Aquarana catesbeiana; assembly: GCF_042186555.1. NCBI lineage: Eukaryota > Metazoa > Chordata > Amphibia > Anura > Ranidae > Aquarana > Aquarana catesbeiana. The sequence goes on from NC_133325.1 coordinate 390,987,960, forward strand.
TCGTACAGTTTAGCTGCTCTGTCGAATCTTCTTAGAACATTCGACAGACACCATAAGCCGTCAATGACAGATTCAACCTTAATTATTTCGGATTTTCGGAAGAATGCATTTTTTAACGAAACAAAATAAATAAAAACGAATTTTAGGAGTAACTAAATAAATTTATTTTTTGGCCGAAAACGAAATTCTGAAACAAAATATTTCAGTGTGCACATGTCTACTAGCAAGGCCTATTTGACCACTTAAAGACCAGGCCTATTTTTCAACCTTGTTGTTAAAATCATTTTTTTTGCTAGAAAATTACTTAGAACCCACAAACATTATATGTATTTTTTCTAACACCCAAGATAATAAAATGGCGGTTGTTGCAATACTTTCTGTCACACCGTATTTGCGCAGTGATCTTACAAGCGCACTTTTTTTGGAAAAAGTACAATTTTTTCAACTAAAAAATAAGACAACAGTAAAGTTAGCCCAATTTTTTTTTATATTGTGAAAGATGATGTTATGCTGAGTAAGTTGATAGCCAACATGTCACACATCAAAATTGCGTCCGCTCATGGAATGGCGACAAACTTTTACCCTTAAAAATCTCCATAGGTGACGTTTAAAAAATTCTACAGGTTGCATGTTTTGAGTTACAGAGGAGGTCTAGGGCTAGAATTTTTTCTCTCAATCTAACGATCGCGGTGATATCTCATATGTGTGGTTTGAACACCGTTTTCATATGTCGGCCCTACTCACGTATGTTTTCACTTCTGCACGTAAGCTCTGTGGAACGGGGCGCTTTAAAAATGTTTTTTTTTTTTTCTTATTTATTTTACTTTTTAGTTTTAGTTTTTACACTGTTCTTTTTTTAAAAAATGTTTCACTTTTATTCCTATTACAAGGAATGTAAACATCCCTTGTAATAGAAAAAAAGCATGGCAGGACCTCTTAAAAATGAGATCTGGGGTCAAAAAGACCTCAGATCTCATATTTACACTAAAATGCAATAAAAAATGAAAAAAAATTTTAAAAAATGTTGTTTAAAAAAAAAAAATGTCCCTAAGCTATGGGCGGAAGTGACGTTTTGAAGTCGCTTCCACCCAGCAATGGTATGGAGCTGGGTGGGGGCCATCTTCCCCTCACTCGGCAGCCAGCCAAGCAGGGGACAAGATCCGATCGCCTGCACTGCTGCCGGCGGCTCCAGTATGGGGCGGAGGGCACCAGAGCGCGGCAGGAGGGGGGCCCCTCTCCCGCCACCTATAAAACCACTTTTATCTGAAAGCGAACCACCCGCTGAAGAAGCGGATACTGGGGTTATGGCAGCTAGTAAAAATTTTCACTGTAAAAATATAAACTTACAATACCTAAAATGTCAATAGAGCAGTGGGCAGAGTCAGTAGGGCAGTGGACGGTGTGTGGACAATGTTGGTAGTTCAGTGGATGGTGTCTGGACAATGTCAATAGGTCCAGAGGTTGGTTGGTAGAGGATGGTGAATGTAAAATATATTGGTGGCCCTGCACTTATGGCAATGAATGGGATGGAAAATGAACTGCTGTCCCTACCGGTACAACCACCTAATTGGATTGTAAATGCAAGTGTTAAATAAGAAAAGGTAGGTGTTGCCCTGTTCTAGGGTACAATAATTGCATGCCCCTGTGTGACACTCTGTGTATCCCTATATACTCCCACCACCATAAATAAAAATCAGAGTTTAAAGTGTCAAACGCTTAGTGCAAATCCTAGTGTGTGCAAGTGCTATCAATGCACGTATGCAAGAGTAAATGAGTGTGTTGTAATAAAAAAAACGACTAAAGTGACAGGTGCTCTTCAAAATCGTGCCTTAGTAATACTCATATATATCAAAACATAATTTTCATTCATTCAAAAAAAAAAAGATATATATATATATATATATATATATATATATATATATATATATATATTCTGTGATCATAAATAGTCAATAATTCATTCATTCAAAATAAAAAAATTTAAATATATAACGTGACAGGTGCTCTTCTGTGCTCTGTGCTCCTTATAGATCCCCTATAGGTATTGCACTCACCCGAACCACTCACCTCACACAGGGGTATCTCGCTTTCACAGTATCTGCCACTGTGCATCAATCATCAGATCTTTATCTGTTGTGTCAGCTATATCTTTCCATGCTTGTGGTATAATGTGTACCTTTTTATCTTTAGATCTCCCTCCGCATCTCCCACATATAGGAAAGAGACATCTCCATAGTGTGATTCTGTTTTAAATTACATTTATTATTACATAAGAGTGGAAACGTACTCACATTGATTCAAATGCATATGAGCCTTTAAAAAAACACAGGAAGCCGGGAACAGTTTGCGTTCCACAACCCAAAACTGGAAGTGATGCAAAGACGCTAGGCGCTAGATGCTCCGCCCTACGCATTTCGTCATCATTACTCTTGCATACATGCATTGATAGCACTTGGTAGAGAATTGTGTCAGTCAGTAGAGCAATGTACGGAGTCAGTAGGGAAGTGGACTTTGTCAGTGGGGCAAAGGATGGTGTCAGTAGAGCAGTGGATGGTGTCAGTAGAGCAGAGGACAGTGTCAGTAGGGCAGTGGATGATGAGGTCAGGAGGGGCGTAATCAGGGCCATTTTTTAAGGTAGGGCAAAAGGGGCAGCTGCCCTGGGCCCCATCATTGCTGTGGGGCCCAAAGTTGCCTCATACTTACCAATTATCCCAGTTTAAATTCCCTTGTCTCTTGAAGTTTTAGTCCCGTGCTGTGTCCCGATATATCAGTGTGATGTTCTGTTACTAATGCTGCCCAGCTCTGCCCTATTACGGTGTACAGATGACTCACCTGCAGACCCTGTGTTTACATGTAAATAACCTGCATTGATATGTAAATAGTGGCAGACCGGCAGCATTGATATGTAAATAGAGGCGGCATTCATATGTATATCATGCCCCCCGAGGTTGTATTCACCATCACTTCTGCTGAATTCTGCTCACTGGGGAGGTAAAGGGGCATGCTTGAAAGTCCTGCATACAACTACAATCATTAAGCCTATCAGCCTGTTCTGCAAGGGTAAGCGGTGGAACCCTTTTTTTTAAAATAACATGGTGTCACAGCACCATGAATTTTGGTGCATGTGAATACGCACATCTCAGGTGTCAATTACAATTAATGGCACTGCTGTGTATCTGCTAAAGGGCAGCACGTTTCTGTGGTGTCAGGAAAGCGATTTTGCATGCATTCCCGATGCACACAAATGTGAATGCAGGCTAAATGTCTCAGTTACATTGGTGGTCAGTGTAAATCTTCTCATTACATTTAAGCTTGGTGTACAATCCTTTCATTCATACTAGTGGCCAGTGTGAAGGCCCCCCTTACATTGGTGGTCGGTGTAAATCCCTCCTTACATTGGTGGTTACTGTGAATGCTCCTATTACATTAGTGGCCAGTTCAAATACCTATTACATTGGTGGTCAGTGTAAATCCCTGTTACATTGGTGGTCAGTGTAAATTCCCATTACAATGGTTGTCAGTGTAAATCCCTGTTACATTGGTGGTCAGTGTAAATTGTAAATTTCCCCTTACTTGGAGGTCATTATATATTTCCCCTTACACTAGTGGTTGGAGTAAATGCTCCTTTTACATTGTGTCAGTATAGAAATCCCTCTTTATATTGGTGGGTGGTGTAAAATCCCCTGTTACATGGTGGTTAGTACAAATCCCCCTCACATTGGTGGTCAGTGTAAAATCCCCCACTATATACTTGCCAATGATTACCAGCTTTGCTCGACACGATTCAGAATTTGCCACAGTGTACTGCCTCCTAACTAATCTCATCCACCCCCACTGCCACTGATCCCATCAAACCCCCAGCATTGCCACTGATCACCCTCCTCCCCCAGCATTGCCACTGATCCCAGGAGTCCTAGGATCTCTAGGAGATTTCTGTCTATTGATGGGTCCCATCACCTCCAGAGTCCATGGTGTGCAGGTATTGAAGAGATGATGTGCTGTAACCTTTAGCAACCAGTGAGCAGTAATGATGGGCACTAACCTCTTGCAATCAATCATTGAGTGGTAAGGATATGCAGTAATCTCTATCAACCAATCAGTGAGCATTAATAATCTGCAGTAGCCGCTAGCAAACAATTAGTGAGTGGTAAGGATATCCAGTAATCTCTAGCAACCAATCAGTGAGCAGTATTGATGTACAGTAATCACTGGCAACCAATTAACAAGCAGAAGTCATGTGCTAACCTCTATCAATCAGTGAGCCATAATCTGTGCTGTAACCTCTAGCAGCCAGTCAGTGAGCGGTAATGATACACTGTAACCTCTGGCAACCAAGCGCAATCGCTGCCTGATCTGATCCTGTAAATTAAGTTTGCGTCTAGCTGCTATTTATTGTATGTCTTGGGGGACGGGGGGTCCAAGAAAATGTTTGCCCAGGGTCCAATAAATATTAAAGACGACCCTGGGCAGAGTTTATTGTAACTGACCCCCTTTCTTCCTGCACCCTCTAAATGCTGGTGGAAGGAAGCAAAAGTGAGGCGACTTTCAGCAGCTGCAAGTGGAAAGGGGATCGGTACCAGTAAATGCCACCCCTGCCGCCCCTCCTGTGCAAGTTCCGTGGGTCAGCAAAGAAGGGTCTCGGTCTATCCATCACCTACCCATGATCGGTGGGTTGTTGACCCCCGCATTAGGCTTTATAAAACAGATGAAAAAGCTAAATTTGTGCGTCTGGAAATTATTTTTTAGTTGTCTTAAAGCGGAACCAAAGTTCCACTGCCACAAACTGCAAGCAGGTAGCTCTTTATTGCGTGCTATGTCTCTTCTGCAATAAAATTCACCTACCTGACTGCTTACAGCATTTTCCGACATGTAAACTAAGCTGCACACGCGCACCTTAACTTATGTTGCTAGCACAGGATGACTGAATCTTGTGCAGGATTGACGTCATCCCATATTGGCCAATGAAGACAGCTGAAGACCAGCACGCATAGGAAGATATGGCAACGAGAGACTGGGACCGCTGAAGGAAAGCAAATTTTAGTTTTGCTTTAGTACATCTTGAAATTTGTTAAACACTTTTTTTTTACTGACTTTGGTGTAATTGCTGCTGTGTGCAGAAGCTAAAATAGTTTTATTGTTGTGCCTTCATACGTTTAGGAATATTCATTTTTTCAATTCAACACCATTTAGGTGATGCATTTAATATTACTTATTACCATTATGAGCACATTACTGCTAACAGCAATAGTAAGATGTCTAAAACATTTTTTTACCATGTCTTCTTAATTCACCAATTCCTATCTAATCTCTATACTGTACTGCTTTTACCCTGTTTGTATAACTTTAAAACGAAAGTAGAGTGTTTTGGTTATATTTTCGTTATTTATGATTATTGGGCATCAAATCACAATATAAAAGCTTTCAATTATTATTTTTTGTTCATATAATTATTATTTATTGCTTAAATACTGTACACCTTTTTTTTTTCTAAACAACTTTATTATTATTATTTTTAACTTAAGGCATAGTCCACCTTTTGCAAAAAAAAATAATAATAAATGCAGCCTTATTATATAATTTTTAAAAAATGTGAATTTATCGTTTTTTTTTAACCCCTTCATGACCAAGGTCAAAACGAACCTGCCCAGTTTTGCAACTTTGACATGTGCTAGTATAACTGTACATGTCATCGCAACTACTTAATGTATCCAGGTGGAGTATACCTTGGTTTTTTGCAGGACAGATTGGGCTGTCATTTGGAGGGAAATATCAATGGATATTTCCTGATTTTTTTTATTATGGAATTTCAAACTGGCCCAAAATAGTGGGAAAAAAATAGTTTTATATAAAACTTAGCTATATGCTTTTATGCCATTACCATGACCTACCACCACAAAAAACTGCAAAAGAAATTCTCCCACTCCTGACGATTGTGGCGATACTATAAAACAATCTATAAAACACTAAAGCTTCTCCTCCCTCCAGCTACTGGAGGGAGGAGTGCCAAAGGCAGCCACACCCCCAACCCTAACCAACAACTCTGGCTGCCTTAGGAGATTTGCGTTCTATGATTGGATGAAGTAGACATTGTGAAGACCCCACAATGCCTCTCCACCCTATCCAGTCAGAGAAAACTTTGCATCAATTTTGAATGGCACCCATGACCAGCGAGTGACCCCCTGTGCAGCAGGGCAGCGATCAGTATGCAATCTGGAAGACAGCGATCAGCCAGGTACACCGCACTGAAGGTTTACGTGTTCCCATCCGAGATTTCTGATGTGTGGAGTCCATAGATGAGATCCAGTTCATGTGTGTGCACTTGGGGTATCTGATGATCGGTGTCCATAGATGTGATCAAGCTTAATCGTACAGTTACCCAGCCCTTATGGAATTCAGGCTCGTATGACCTCCTGTAATTAAGGTGTCCACCTTTTCCGGTAAGCGCATTTATATGATTTATTGGCGATTATTGGTGCCGATGGAAGAGAACCAGCTTCTTTGTGACAAGTGGAATTGCTTGTTTATGTGATCCTAAGGACTTTTTCTTCTGAATTATTGCACTGCACTAGTATTGTTTTATAGTTTGTTTTTTTAGGTTGGTGAATCCTATAGTGTCCAGCTTGCATTTTTATTTCTTCACTCATTGTAGCTTGTGCTGATTGCCTTCAGTTTATTACTGATTGTGGCGATACAACATATGTATACTATATTACCAAAATTATTTATATTTATTTAAACATTTTAACTAAGTTGCATTAGCATGCATTTGCATACATTTGGTGCAAATGAGCCCTTAAGATGACATCAAGGTCTATTGGACCCCTAATAATACCCCTTTACACCGCTAAAGCCGAATGAGCACAGATTATCCTCAGTTTTGCTTCTTCCCTGACCAGAAACACCAAGGTTGACAGCTCTAAACCCAGAAAGGCTCAAAGCTAAGTGTTTCCGGGTTCATACTAAAAAGTGGAGATCAGAGAACAGATGCTCACTGATCTCCCATTGCTTACCATAATATCTCAAGGATGCCCCAGGCAACCAGGAAAGGCATGTAAGCCTGGGACACATGGAGGAGGGATTGTGGGTGTTACTGGTCCTCCTTGAAAGTTATAGCAGTGACAATAAAATAGCTTAGGTGTATAACAAGTGCACACATCCTGTAAATGTTATTAGGCAGTAACCTATACCATTTAGGTACTGTGTGCAATGGCAAGCATAACTTGGTTTTTGTAATAATTTAATAATAAACGAGTCTTTCATCTCTAAAAAAATCATTTAATTGGACCTCATGTTTCCAATATTACTATATATAAATTTGTACTATTCACATATTGACTGAGGTGAACATCGTGGAAACCTCTTGAGGATATTTCTGTCTAATTATGACTGTTCATACTGTCTGCTTTGTTAAGCACAGTCAGAGAAAAAAGAAGACACAGAAAAAAATCCATATTTCAAGTGTCTTTATCTGCTATGGTGACAAAGAACTCGGTTTTACAATTAATTTTTTTTACTAGTTTCTGAACTTTTGCATAGAGAGCAGATTTATGTTTGGACTAATCAATATAATTTGCACAGTTAGAACAGGCAGTCAGCTGAAGATATAGTTATAGATTATGTTTTACTTTGCAGGATCAAAGGGCCTTATTAAAGAAAGCCAACACTTTTTTCAGTTTTGTTTAAACCAGGGAAAGGCTAGGACCCTCCGTAGCTTGATATGAAGTGGGGGGGATATCACAGACAGGGAAAAAAAGGCGTACTTGAGATACACGTTGATGAATATGTGTGTTAAAATGCTTTCTCAATGCAATGTGTTTTTGATGGATTTAATTTTAATAGACTTAAAGTGGTTGTAAAAGCTGAAAGTTTTTTACCTTTATGCATGCTACTCATGAAGGTTTAAGAACCTTCTGTGTGCTGCTCTCCCCACAGCCCCACCTAATACCTGACTTCCCTCTTGATCCAGCAATGTGCAAAAGAGCCTCGGCTGTCTCGGGAATCCCTTTTCTCATTGCTGAGACAGCAGCAGGAGCTCTACGTGTCTTATGGACGCATTGAGTAGGGCTTGGGAGCGAGCAAGCAGCAATGCCCATGTAGCAAGCGGCTTGCTATTGGGGGCACTGGACAAGAGGGAGGAGCAAGGAGCTCCAGTGGGGGACCCAAGAAGAAAAGGATCAGGGCTGCTCTGTGCAATACCACTGCACAGAGCAGGTAAGTATAACATGTTTGTTTGTTTTTTAATAAAAGCCTAACCTTTAATACCACTTTAACACTCATCTATGAGCAATATAAATCAAATATATCAAATATCACTCTCCTCATCCTCTTCTAATGTATGCCCATTCTAATTCTAATGTATTATCATGGTCTCCTAGTTGGGATGCTAGGTAAATTCAATTTGTGGCTTGATCTGTAATCAGAGGAGCAATGATTGATTGCCTGGTTACCCTCATGGCTACACAGGCTCAGACTTTGTTTCCCCCTGCCTCTATGAGAATCTTCAAGAGCTTAGGGTGGGAAAATCCAGATATCCAGCCTGAATATTTTGGTGGTCAGGGAGGGGGTAAATAGGCTGGTGCCTGTGCAGACTGGTCTTTTTATCATGAGGGATCTGTGAGCTTCAGGGGGCTGCTGCCTTAGGAGTGCTTCTAGACTGGGTGCTGGGCTGCTCTTCAAGGGACTGAACCTATGGACTAATCCTGTTCCAGGATTTGTGAGTAGAGCCTTTTTACCTGTGCTGCAACTAACTTCATAGCCCCCAATCATTAGAGATTGGACTGTTCCAGTCTACCTTCACCTGTGCTTCAAATCGCCTTGTGGTCCCCAGCGATAAGAACACAGACTGATCCAGTCTGCTATTATCTGTGTTAAATACTATCTCATGGTCCCCAGACTGTGCTGATGTTACTAAGAGAGAAGTTCCCCTGCTAATTGTGCTGAAGCATTTTGGATCCCATACCCGACTTCCCTCTTCTGTTGCAAGTTTCTACAAGCAATAAATACTAAAAAGACATCCCCTAAACTGTTAATTGTCTGAGTGGATGGGTGACCTCTTCACTGTTGAGAAAGAACCAGTTAAATGAATTGGCCCCTCCTGGGGTAGCGCTACAGTATTAAAAGGAATTTTTCTCTTTCTCTGATCTGTTGTGCAGATGTGGGAATTTGAATTCCCTAATGCTGTGTACACACGACCGGACTTTACGGCATACTTGGTCCTGCGGACCGGAGTCCGTCGGACAATTCGATTGTGTGTGGGCTCCAGCGGACTTTTTTTCCCCAAAAGTTCGACGGACCTAGAAATGAAACATGTTTCAAATCTTTTCGACGGACTCGAGTCCGTCGAAAAGTCCGCTCGTCTGTATGCTAGTCCGATGGACAAAAACCGACGCTAGGGCAGCTATTGGCTACTGGCTATGAACTTCCTTGTTTTAGTCCTGTCGTACGTCATCATGTACGGATCTGTCGGACTTTGGTTGATTGTGTGTAGGCAAGTCTGTTCATTCGTAAAGTCCGTCGTAAAGTCCGTCAAAAAGTCTGCAGGACAAAGTCTGCCGTAAAGTCCGCTTGTGTGTACGCGGCATAAGGGTATCTTACAGATCAAGAACTTGAAAAAGCTGCTGAGCCTGGAAAAAGCCATCAGTATCACTTTCAGAGGTGAAAAGCACCTTGACGACTCTTATGATCCAAGAAAAAATTACCAGTATCTTCTCCGATTTCTACACCCAAACAGCCTAGGCCTCTCAAACTAACATGACCTTGACCCCATCCCTAGCCTGGGGGAACTTCCTTTCTCTACCTCTTCTTCGCCTCTCTTCCCACCCCTTTCTTCCTTCCTATCCCTTTCTTCTATTTCTGGGCCTCTTGCCCATCGCTTTGTCCCTCGCCCCCCTCCGTTGTTGTTTTTTTTTGTTTTTTTGTTTTGTTAATTTCTTTGTCTTTGTGCTTAGTTTGGTTTGGTTCACCCCATTTTCGTGGACAGGTCTGCTCCCCTGTCCACCTCAGCCCCTGAGTCTGCAGGCTCAGGCATCTCATGTTGGCCCCTGGCCCCAGTCTTAGGGTCACTATTGGTTTATAGTTTAAATCCTATAACAAATTTTTTTTTTCTTGCGTGAAAATCTGTATTGTGTTCCTGTTTATACCCCCATGCGGGAATTTGACATCTGGTTTTCTTTTGCATATCAATAAAAACATTCTACCAGAAAAAAAGATAGGCTGGGAGGCAGATGGACAGAGCCAATGAAATCACGTATGGGCGAAGCTTCAGTACAAATGACAGTACTTGAAAATCTTGTATCCTGTATCTGCGTGCAGTCGCTTAGTGCTGGCACTATTAGAATATAGTGTACAGTACTATATTATATTATATTATGGAAGCTAGGTACGGCAACCGGCCCCTTTCGCTATAATGACAGGTCGCCAACTGCCACAATTATTCGTGGCTCCCTGCACAGCCAGCTTTTACTGTTCAGTACAATATTTTTGAACCGCACTGTTTTTTTTATACAGCAATGAGGCCCCATGCACACAACGTGTTTGCCAAGCTCTCCTAAATGCCTTTCCTCCTTGCAGCATTTTTTTGGCAGAAAAAATGCTGGATGTTAAATCATTTCATTGGCCAGAATAATAATTTATCCTGGCTATTGAAATTAATCAATGCTCAAGTGCTTGGTGCACCTAGCATTTACACACGTTTATGTAGCATCCTCTAGTGTGCTAGATGTAAATAGGTTTGTTGTTAGAGTAGAGAAATTTATGTTTAGCTCAGGGCTAAGCCTGAGCTTTGAATCTGGATCAGGGTTCAGTGACTCAGGGGCTGGATGACTCATCTGGCAGCTTTCTCTGGCACTTCCACCTGATCTGGAAGTTTGTAGAAACTTCCAGAGCTGGAGGGTAGGAGTAAGAAGGGTCTGCCATGCATATTTATGAGGCCTCAGCCAATACCCAGCATTGGGCCGGCAGGGGGCAGAGATTACCTCATAAATAGACATGAGCCATGCCAACAAGGGCAGTCAGATGGAAGATGGGGATGGAGTGTTGAGGAAGCTGTCATTGGCCCTTGAGTGTGCCCCCTAGTCTGGGGGGGAGTGACCTTGGACCTGATGCTTGGGGGCTGGATGATTCCCCCTAAAACAAATGGAGGAAACCCTTCCTGGAGGCACAGGAGCAAGGAGAGAGAACAGCGGGAGCAGGGCAGCACGTCTGGGAGATTTCCAGAGTCAGTCGGGTGGGCTGGTGAGTGGCAGTCTGGAGGACTGTGGGAGAATTTAGCCTGGAGGGCTAGTGAAAGGGGCAGCTGCACTCAGGCGGGTTGGCAGTGCCTGAAGAGGTAGTGCTGAGATCAGTAGCAGTGTTGCCAACCGCCCGTAGATTTACAGGTAGCCCGTAAATTTGAACCCTTTTTCGGGGCGCCCGTGAAAGTCTGTTACGGGCACTGGTGCCCGTAAAAATAATGGCCGCAAGCTGACCAAGCAATGGCGCATGCGCCGTTGCGTAGCCGGCCGGGCTCAGGAAAGCCCGTACGCGCTTGGCCGAATCCATCGAGAGAGACCACGGCGGCCAGCCAGGCGACTCTGTCATGCAGTGCATGACTGCACACTCGTCATAGGCGGAGCGGAGGTACCAGAGGAGAGTGAAGTTGTAGGGGGGATAATATTCGTAGTAAAAGGAGGACATTACTGGGAGCCGGGAGAAGTAATATGATGGTGAATAGAGCACATCAGTCTCTGTCCCTGGGCCCTGGCTGCATGGCATATGCAGGGGACAGAGACTGATGTGCTCTATTCACCATCATATTACTTCTCCAGTCCACATCATCAGTGTACTGTGTCCTCCTCCTGTGCCCCCTTTTATCTCTCCACAGGTCAGGGCAGCACAGTGCTGCCCTGACCTATGGAGAGGTGAAAGGGGTACAGGAGGAGGACACAGCACTCTGATGATGTGGAGAAGTAATATGATGGTGGGCAGAGGAGGAGGCTACTGTGAGGATGTATCATGTTCGCAGCCTCTGTCCACCTCCTGTAGTATGCCCGCAGCCTCTGTCCACCTCCTGTAGTATGTCTGCAGCCTCTGTCCACCTCCTGTAGTATGTCCGCAGCCTCTGTCCACCTCCTGTAGTATGTCTGCAGCTTCTATCCACCTCCTGTAGTATGTCCGCCGCCTCTGTCCACCTCCTGTAGTATGTCTGCAGTCTCTGTCTACCTCCTGTAGTATGTCCGCAGCCTCTGTCCACCTCCTGTAGTATGTCTGCAGTCTCTGTCCACCTCCTGTAGTATGTCCGCAGCCTCTCTCCACCTCTTGTAGTATGTCCGCAGCCTCTGTCCACTTCCTGTAGAATGTCCGCAGCCTCTGTCCACCTCCTGTAGTATGTCCGCAGCCTCTGTCCACCTCCTGTAGTATGTCCGCAGCCTCTGTCCACCTCCTGTAGTATGTCCGCAGCTTCTGTCCACCTCCTGTAGTATGTCCGCAGCCTCTGTCCACCTCCTGTAGTATGTCTGCAGTCTCTGTCTACCTCCTGTAGTATGTCCGCAGCCTCTGTCCACCTCCTGTAGTATGTCTGCAGTCTCTGTCCACCTCCAGTAGTATGTCCGCAGCCTCTGTCCACCTCTTGTAGTATGTCCGCAGCCTCTGTCCACCTCCTGTAGAATGTCCTCAGCCTCTGTCCACCTCCTGGAGTATGTCCGCAGCCTCTGTCCACCTCCTGTAGTATGTCCGTAGCCTCTGTCCACCTCCTGTATTATGTCCACAGCCTCTGTCCACCTCCTTTAGTATGTCTGCAGTCTCTGTCTACCTCCTGTAGTATGTCCGCAGCCTCTGTCCACCTCCTGTAGTATGTCTGCAGTCTCTGTCCACCTCCAGTAGTATGTCCGCAGCCTCTGTCCACCTCTTGTAGTATGTCCGCAGTCTCTGTCCACCTCCTGTAGAATGTCCGCAGCCTCTGTCCACCTCCTGTAGTATGTCCGCAGCCTCTGTCCACCTCCTGTAGTATGTCCGTAGCCTCTGTCCACCTCCTGTATTATGTCCGCAGCCTCTGTCCACCTCCTGAAGTATGTCCGCAGTCTCTGTCCACCTCCTGTATCATGTCCACAGCCTCTGTCCACCTCCTGTAGTATGTCTGCAGCCTTTGTCCACCTCCTGTATCATGTCCGCAGCCTCTGTCCTCCTGTATCATGTTCGCAGCCTCTGACCATCTCTTGTCTTTTATCATGTCTGCAGTCTCTAAGGGGATCCTAGGAGTCAAGAGTGGGAGCGCCGCTGGGATGGGGGTTACGGGAAGAGACAGACATGTGTGGACTGTGGAGAGGAGACTATAGAATAGCCACCAAGCTGGAGCCGTCTGACTGAGCCCTGCAAGGTGCACCTGAGAGGAGGTCAGTGACAGTGCCGCCAGGCCAGTCTGGGGGGGGGGTCACTAATGTAAGGGTGGAGTGAATACAATAATGTGAGGGGGCACAGATATAAAGGTTCCCCCCTATATTAGTAACCCCCCTTACCTTAGTGTATTCACTCTGCGGAAGGTGGTCTCTGGTCACCATCCTGCACACTCTGATGTAAGGGGGAACTCTCTGCTGGCCGGGTTATAGTAACCTGACCTTCATGTAAATTGAGAAATATGTTTTTTGACTTTTGTTTAACTTAAACACATTGCTAATAGCACTAGCTATGTGTTTATAGTTCAAATATTGATATTTTCACTGTTTAGCACTAAAAACAGTGATTTGCGGTACTTTTTTGCAGTGCCAGTAAAGAATGTGGATCTGCCAGTAAATTTCATGGTTTGCTTGCAAGTAAAAAAAAAAAATGGCGCCGTTTGTAAATTTTGGCGGTCTGCCAGTAAATTTCACTTCGGGGGGTTGGCAACACTGATCAGTAGCCACAGGTGTGATACAAGCTGGACACTGAACTTCTAAACACCCCTGCCTCTAAATGCCATGTGTGCATGGACACATAGGCAAACATATAGGGGCATTTAGAAGCAGAAAAAAAAATCCAGGTGCCCCTAAAAGCAGTATTATTAATGCTCAGTGTGCATGAGGCCTAAGGAGGCAGGATACATCATTCTGGGGAAAGGCAAGGTGGGGAGCAGGAGCACTGTAATATTGGCTTGATATGGCCTGTCAGTGTCCTGGGTTACTAATTAATCCAGATACCCTTAAAGACCTACCTTTTTAGTGACTTCTGACTGGCTCTGTGGTGTTGTGATCTCTCGGACTCACGGGTTCTCTAACGGCACGTTTGGGAATGGCAGCTGCATTTCGGCGTTTCAGCATCATGCATGGTTTTATCTTGTTCTATTCTCCACTTGGTCAGTACAATACTACTGTATTTAGATTTACAGTACAGATTTACAGTACTGTAGATCTCCAACACTTCAGTACAGTATGTGCATGGCTGTGTGCCGGTCACATATTCCAGCCATTCTAGGCCTTAATGGCTATCCTTATATCCAGCCCAGAATTTCTGGCCCAGGCAGTAGTGTGCCAATGTTCAATACTGTATACAGCTACACCTGTTTATAAAGCTTTTTCTTTAAGCATAGAAATCAAGCAATGTGAGATCCAGGTACCTTATTTATGATGTCAAAAAAAGGAGCATGACTTCACCAGGAGAAAGAGCCAAGAAAAAAAAGGAGGCTATTGATCTTGAGATGAAAATGCATGTAGCACACCTTAAGTTAGATAACAGTCTGTTTTTTTTTTTTTTTTGTTATTTATTGAGGGTAATAACTTGTATAGGGATTGGAGGTTATGGCATGCCAATCTGACTTCAACAACAACTTAAGGGACAATTCTTCCTATATACACTTTCTATATACAGCTCCTCATCTTCCTCCAGCACACACTTGCTCGCAGAACCCAGCTGAAACACTGTGAATACCTAACAATTAGTCAGGTGAAAGCAATGACCCATTACAGACAGGAACCCGAGGCCCCTTAGGTGTGTAGCAGAATTTCAGTATCCAGCTTGCATCACTCCTGTAGCTACTGATCCCAGCACCATCTCTTCAGGCACTGCTAACCCGCCTGGCTGCAGCTGCCCCTTTAACTAGCCCTCCAGGCTAACTTTTCCCCACAGTCCTCCAGACTGACATTCCCCAGCCCATCTGGTTGACTCTCAGGAGATCACACAGACATGCTGACCTGCTCCCGCTGTTCTCTCTACTTGCTCCCGTGCCTCCAGGAAGGGCTTCCTCCTTGTGTTTTGGTGGGATGCTTCCAGTGCCTGAGCCCCTGGCCTGAGTTCACCCAAGCCCCCCAGACTAGGGGGCACCCTCAAGGGCCACCGACAGCCTCCTCAGCACTCCATCTCCATCTTCCACCTGACTGCTCCTGTTGGCATGACTCATGCCTATTGATGAGGTGGCCTGCCCCCTGCCAGCCCTTTACTGGGGATTGGCTAAGGCCCTCATAAATATGCCAAACAGCTCCTCCTAACCTCCACCCACTATATCTAGAACATTCTCCTATGTCTCAGAATATAGGGGGAGGCACCAGAGAAGCTGCTAGGATGAGTCACCCAGTCCTGAGTCACTAAATCATGACCCAAATTTATAGCTCAAGCTTAGCTCTGAGCTAACTAAGTTTTGCCTGCCCTAACAGACCTAGACTAACAACTAATCTAACTACATCTAGCACACTACAGGGTGCTACATGAAGATCATAAATGACTATGAAACTGTAAAAAAGGGTAAAGCAATAGCACATGACTTGGAGCTTGTGTATTCAATCATTTAACCACTTGCCGACCGGCTCACGCCGATATACGGTGGCAAAGTGGTTTGTTCCCGCGAATCGCCGTATGGGTAGGTCTGTACCTTTAAGGGCGATAGCAGGCGCACACAGCCGTTGCACGGCGGGGAACCCGATGCGCGCGGCCGGCCACACACGATCGCTCCCGGCCACGTGCGATCGCATGCTGGTGAGCAGGAACAGGGATTTGTGTGTGTAAACACACAAATCCCTGTTCTGTCAGGAGAGAAGAGACATATCGTTTGTTCCTAGTAAGTAGGAAAAACTATATGTCTCTTCCTCTAGTCAGTCCTATCCCCTCACATAGTTACATAGTTACATACACAGTTAGAACACACCCAGGGAACACACATTTAACCCCTTGATCGCCCCCTAGTGTTAACCCCTTCCCTGCCAGTGACATTTACACAGTAAACAGTGCATTTTTATAGCACTGATCGCTCTATAAATATCCCAAAAATGTGTCAGAAGTGTCCGATCTGTCCGCCGCATTGTCGCAGTAGCAGATCACTGCCATTACTAGTAAAAAAATTTTTTAAAAATTAAAAAAAATAAAAATGCCATAAATCTTTCCCATAGTTTGTAGACGCTATAACTTTTGCGCAAATCAATCAATATACGCTTATTGTGATTTTTTTTTACCAAATATATGTAGAAGAATATATATTGGCCTAAACTGAGGAAGAAATTTGTTTTTTAAAAACATTTTTGGGGATATTTATTATAGCAAAAAGTAAAAAATATTTTTTTTTTTCAAAATTGTCACTCTTTTTTTGTTTATAGCTCAAAAAATTAAAACCACAGAGGTGATCAAATACCACCAAAAGAAAGCTCTATTTGTGGGGAAAAAAAGGACATCAATTTTGTTTGGGTACAGAGTTGCACGTCCGCAATATTGTCAGTTAAAGCGACGCAGTGCCATATCGCAAAAAATGGCCTGGTCATTAAGCAGCCAAATCGTCCGGTCTGTAAGTGGTTAAATACATATATTTGTAAATGCGGCACTACAAGACACCTACCCCTTTTTTGTTTGTTAATAAATGTGCTGTTTACCTATACAGTGCAATACTGTATGGTATATTCCTTCGCAGTCCAATATAGAACAATAAATAACTATTATACAAATTCATATGTGACAAAAATAGAAACAATAGATCATTCAAAAGTGTAAAGAGCATAAGTGCTCCCAAGTGTCTCTTGTGCTTATTATCTTCAATTCAAAGTAAAGTGCAATTTTCAGTGACAGTGTTCATGTGCTCCTTGTTTTAAAAACCACACTAACCAGCTATCCTTGACCCCTTAATATGTTAAGTGGGTCCAGTTCTGAATTGGTTTCAAAGGGAAGGTTGGTATGCATGTAATTAGTCACTTCCCAGCCGGGTGTAAACAGCGTGGCTACAGCTCACCACTCTCCCAATTCTCGGACCATCCTACACTGTTTTGAGCCGTCAGTTCAGTAAAGTCACCTTGTCATCACAAATAAGGAAGGAAGGAGCCTGTTCAAAGCCCAGCATGTAGCGCAGGCGTCTCACAGCATGGCTTCCACTCACCTCCTGTGATCATTTCCGCCCACTGTTGTACATCCAGGAGTGACGGATTGGGGAATGTCTGGGACAGACTGTCTGTGCTCTTACTTCACAGAGTGTGATGACGTCATGCTGATGCGTTTTAACTCGAGACATGAGTTTCTTCAGAGCAGAAGCAATGATGACAGAGCTTATTCTATAGAGAAAATAAAGCGTCGAAACTGGACTTTTTAGGCACACCCGTACACAATATTAAAATGAGAATAGTTTATTACAACATTTGAAACAATAACCAAAGAATATGCTTTAAAATCACGCTAATGTATACTGCCTGTATGATAAGGTATTCACCACTTATACATCAAACAACATCAAAAAATGAAAACCATTGTAAATGGTGTATTGGTTCCAGAGTGCTTGATGTACTGTAGTTCTGTGGCATACAAAACATATAGATAACAACAATAACAAAAAAAAGATAAAAAAATTCCAATTGTCCATCACCAAAAGACACAGCAACCTGGTATCCAAACAGGTAGGAGGAGCAAACCAACAACTATGGGGGGCGTATATAACATCATATTAACAAAATGGCACTGTATAAACAGAAAATTATAAAGAGACAAAAAAATCCAAAATGGAAAAGTCTGCCCAAACTTGCCAATCAGCCCCAAAAAGCAGAGAGGGATGGCATAGAAAAAACACAGATGCTATAACTATGAATTGATAGAGGTACCAAGGCCACACTTACTGTATAATCATTATGCCGAGAGTTTATAAAAACAAGAAAAAGAGTGTAGCAACACCCCGAAGGAGCTGCTTTTTATTGGTTCAGTTCGTTGCTCTGTCTCTCAACCCCAAAGAACTGCCCCAGCCCCTCAGGCACATTTAGCAAGAAGGTGATTAGAATAACCTGATAATTATACACAACACAGTTCTGTACTTCAAGTTTACTTGGTGCAGAATAAAGTTTAGATTAACATTCGTCAGTCAAGGCCTGTGTAATTAGCCAGGACTTGGTTGAAACAGTAAGAAAAAAAAAAAACAATCGGTAACACTATGCAACAAATAAAAGGGTAAATAACAATATACACAGATTAAATAGGCTCCCCCAAATATGCTATTGATGTGTGTCAAATGCTATGGCTAATGCCGCGTACACACGGTCGGAATTTCGGCTTGCAAAAGACCGATTCGATTTTTTCGGCGGAAAATGCAACCGTGCGTATGCTCCATCGGTCTTTTGCTGGCAGAATTCCAGCCAGCAAAAGATTGAGAGCATGCTCTCAATTTTTCGGTCGGGAAAAGTTCCTATCCAAAAATGCGATCATCTGTGGCAATTCCCAAAATCCCTATGCATGCTCGGAAACAATGAGCGTCATTTTCTTGGCTCGTCGTAGTGTTGTATGTCAGCGCATTCTTGCCATCCTATCTTTTTCTGATGAGAAAACCGATCGTGTGTACGCGGCATAAAGGGGAATCCCAGGCCAGCCTATAATACTTCCAAAAGACACAAAGAAGTGATTTTACACACCCGTGGCGTGTCCCCTTTAAGAGCCACCTCAGTAATGTACTATGAGCAAAGCTTTGCATTTATTCTCTTCACCGGCATGTAGGAGCTCTGTGGATAAAGCATACCTCGCAACTTTTTGAGATGGGAATGAGGGACACCTATCAGCAAAAGTATGCAGGCATAAGACACACCCCTTGCCACGCCCCTTTAAAGGAGAATTGTACAAAAAAACAAGATTGGTTAAACCCACAAGTGCTTTTTTTACCACTACTATTCCTTCATATTGGCTTTTGAAATTTACAAATGCAGCAATTTAGAAATCAGATGAAAGGTTTAGCACTGGGAAGCACTTTAAGATAGATAAAAAGATAGATAAAAAGTGCATTTTATATATCTATATAGATCAGACCAAAATGAGGGACAAATGAGGAGGAATGAGGGACAGAGGGACATTGCTCCAAATCAGGGACAGTTGGGAGGTATGGATAAAGGTCTCTCAATATAGCAGAGTGATGGGAAGCAATGTAAGCAGCTGGTACTGTGATATAGCACTCCCCTATGTGTTCCAGATAATAGGTGCCTGTTCACAGCTTTCAGGTGTCGTATCTTATGGAGTGCAATAAAGTTCCTGAGCAAAGCCCTCTCATCAATCCTGTACGCAAGCAGTGGTCCTCCACAGAGCGATCAATCGACTTTCCTGGCTGCAGACGTGTCGCGATGGCGTCCTGTCTTTCAGCTGTTGAAACGGCCTCTCCCATGAACGTTTCCCACGGCTGCAGAGCATCTTGCTGGAGCATGCAGGTTCTGTTCCTCTTTGCTGGGCTGCAGACTGTGTGCCCCTTGGTAGGCCGCAATCCACCTCACACAGTAACAGAAGGGTTGCTCTCCTCATGGGATCAAGGAACAAGGCTTTTTGGCCTAGTCCATCCCTGTCTTTTATAGTCTCTCCCACAATCCTCCTGACTCCGAGCAGTGCAGCCTGAGATTTGCAGTCCAGTCCCTTTTTTTTTTTTTTTTCTTTTTTTTTTTCCCACAACATCAGTGTCCATTTTCGGGGGCATAAGTTTCAACTTTACCGTTCAATACTTTCCCGACTTGTTACTCACATCATGATCTTCATTGCTTGCAACACAGCAGCATCCCTCATCAACAATGCCAAGAAGTTCCTATCTAAAGCCTCCCTTGACTTAAACCCCCTTCCCTTCCCCTCCCCTCCGCCCCCCCAACCCCCCCACCTCCTCGAAGCCCTTTGTTTCTTTCATCCACGGGCCTCCAAGCTAGCTAGGTCAACACCACCAATGGACACCACTCCTGTTGCATCTTACCAATCTCTGACTAACTACACGGGGACTATATTAGCTAGACCTATTAACTTCCCAATACCTCTACTGCTCTTATTGAACTTTTACATTTTTGCCAGCCCTTCCATTTTCCCTCATACTCCTCCATTTCCACTTCCTCAGTGTATCTCAGATATTCTAAGTTCTGGGTTTCATTTGTTTTGTCATACCATTCTTGTAATGTTGGGACGTTTTTTTCCTGCCAGTGTCTTACTATAAGGCTTTTTGCTGCATTCAACAGTTGTGGTATAAGTGTTCCTAGATATGACTCTGTTGGCATTCTGAAACCATGAAATAGGCATGCCCATGGATCGTCCAGGACTACTATTTGAGTTATCTCACTAATAATTTTCCTTATCTCGTCCCAGTATTCCATTATTTCTGTGCATTGCCACCAGATGTGTGCCATTGTACCCAGCTCTTTGCATCCCCTCCAACAATATTGTGAGGTTTCGTTCTGATACTTAGTTGCTCTGTCTGGGGTAATGTACCATCTTGACAAACATTTATAATTTAACTCAGACACCTTATAGTTTACTGAAGTAT
Organism: Aquarana catesbeiana; assembly: GCF_042186555.1. Classification (NCBI taxonomy): domain Eukaryota; kingdom Metazoa; phylum Chordata; class Amphibia; order Anura; family Ranidae; genus Aquarana; species Aquarana catesbeiana. The sequence continues at coordinate 391,008,631 of NC_133325.1, forward strand.
TATGGACTCGCTTTAATAAAATAGTAGCCTCTTCATTTTTGAGTTTTGAATTTAATTCTGTCTCCCATTTCTTGATATATACTGGAATGTCTGTACCCTTCAGATCCATCAATACCCTATAGGTCTTAGAAATCCCCTTCTTCCCTACCTTACCGACACAAAGTTTATCTAACGGCTGTAGATTATCCATCGTTCTAATAGGTTGGGGGAGTGTTTCAACGAAGTGTTTTAGTTGAAGATATCGCCATCTATTGAGGGTCATAAGGTTGCTTTTATTTTTTAAATCCTGAAAAGAACAAAGTTTGCCCTTCTCCATAACATCCTTAAGCTGTGCTCCTTCTTGCAAGATCCATCTCCCACTCCAAATCTCCATACCTGGTGTAAAAAAATCTGTGTCCTTCAAAGGGATCAAAGGGGAGTTATACTCCCATTTCTCCCTTTTATGCAATTTGTCCCATACTTTTAAAGTGTATCTAGTGATAATATGTGCCTCTGAACTAAGTTTCCTAAAAGGTGAAGGAATCCAAATTACTCATGTCTACTTTACTAATTGTGTTGTCCATTTTCACCCAACGCTTTTCCTTATTTCCTTTTGCCCAATCTATAATTCTTGATAAAATAATTGCCTCGTGATAACATCTTATGTCTGGTGCACCCCAACCCCCTTTCTCTTTGTCCCTAACCAGTGTTGCATAACTTATACGCGTTTTTTTCCCCCTCCAAATATATTTTGAAAAAAGTGAGTGCAGTTTTTTTAGATATGCTTGTGGTAATGGTATAGGGAGCATTTGCATTTTATATAAAATCTTTGGCAGTATTGCCATCTTAATGATGTTAATTCTTCCCCCCCATGACAGCTGTCCTCTTGTAATTCTGTTCAACTCCCCCTTGACCTCATTAAGGAGAGGAACGAAATTAACCTGAAATAGCGACTCTCTAGTCCTGGTTATCTTAATCCCAAGGTAATTTATCTCCTTTTTTCCCCACACGAATGGAAACTCCTTATGGATCGTACGATCTTTTTTATCCATCTTATTGATTTCTAGTATTTCAGATTTGGCCGGATTAATCTTGAAATTTGATATTTCCCTGTATTCTTTCAGAGTTTTAAGCAGGTTAGGGAGAGTTATCCTAGGTCTGGTGATATAAAAAAGGATGTCGTCTGCAAAGGCAGCCAATTTGTGATCTTCGTCTCCGTCAAGTACACCCGTAATATCCGGGTTCTGCCTTATCCTTATTAACAGGGGCTCAAGCGCTAGCACGAACAGAAGGGGGAACAGTGGGCACCCCTGTCTCGTTCCGTTAGTCATTACAAACGACTCGGATAGTGTTCCGTTTACTTTGACCCTTGCCGAAGGACTGGCATACAGCGCCTTTATCCATCTAATCATGTTTGGCCCAATTCCTATCTCCTTCAACATGCAGAACATGAAGCCCCAGTCTACCCTGTCAAAAGCTTTCTCAGCGTCAATTGACAGGAGTAGACCTGGGGCTCCACTGTCCTTCATTCTTTGGGTTACCATGAGAGTTCTTATCCCGTTGTCCCGTCCCTCCCTACCAGGGGTGAATCCCACCTGATCTGGGTGGACCATGTTGTTCAATATGTTCTTCACTCTCCCGGCCAGGATTTTCGCAAACAATTTGGTGTCCGCATTAAGAAGCGCTATTGGTCTATAGCTAGAACAGAGTGTACTGTCCTTGCCCTCCTTCAATATGATGGTGATAATAGCTTCTAACGCTTCTTTCCCCATCTCCCACTTTACACCTATCCCATTCATGTACGGACACAATTTAGGGATTAAGAAGTCTTGGAATTTTTTATAATACATTACGGAGAAACCATCCGGCCCAGGGATTTTCCCCACTGACGTCTCCTTCAGTGTTTTTTTTATTTCATCCTCTGTAATAGGGGCCTCTAGTAAATTATATTTATCTTCTTCTATTTTTTTTAATCATAGCTCCTGAAAAAAAATTTTGGTTCTCTCCCTTTTTTTGTCTGCCTCGCTCTTTGAGATCTTATTATTGATGGTATATAGTCCCTCATAATAGTTTTGAAAGGTTTTGGCGATTTCACTAGTTCTATATTTCACCTCCCCGTCTGAGGTCTTGATTTTCTCAATGTAGCTATTGGTCTTCTTTTTTTTTAGGGTCTTTGCTAAATACTTCCCCGGCTTGTTTCCCCCCACATATCTCTCTTTCTTTAGTAGGTTGTACGTTACACGTGTTTCTTGTTCGATTAAGGTTCTCATGGCCTCTCTTTTATTGTGGAGTCTTAAGAGCACCTCCTTCCTCCCATCTGATTTATGCAATTGCTCAAGTTCTGATATCTCGTTCATTATTTCAAGTTTTTCTTCCCTTCTTTTTCTCTTCTTTTCCGCTCCTGCCTTAATCAAGATCCCCCTAATATAGGCTTTGTGGGCCTCCCATACTATGGACTCCGAGACCTCTGCTGTTTCATTAGTTTTAAAGTAAAACTCTAATTCCTTTGATAGTAGATCACCTATCTCTTTATCGTTTAGTAGTTCTTCGTTTAACTTCCAGCTAGGGCTCCTATTATGAATCTGTCCTATATTTACTGTTAAGCTTATAGGCGCGTTAAGAAAAGGTCATTACCCCGATGTTCGAACTAGCAACCGCCTCCAGCCAGCAATGTTCAATCAGAAAAAAATCCAATCTAGAATAAGTCCCATGCACGGGGGAGTAAAACGCTGCGCCCTCCATACATCCACAAATTGAGACTGGTGCAGTTTCTGTCTCACTCTATTATTCCAGGACATACTCGTCCCCCGTGCATGGGACGATTTATCCTTTCCTGGCTCCAAGCATAGATTAAAAATCGCCGGCCATTATAGCTAAACCTTCCTTGAAATCCATAAATTCGGCCAGCCTAGTGATCATAAATCTATTTGGATTTTTATTTGGGCCATATATGCTTGCCAGTGAGCATTTGATACCGTTTAGTTTCCCTTTCAGGAACATGAACCGTCCCTCCGGGTCCGTCCTTCTCTGGTGTAGGTCGAACCTTACTCCACTGGCAAACCCTATGGCTACTCCTTTTGCGCGTAATGTAGGTGAATCACCGTACAACCAAACTGGAAACTCCCCGGAGAAGATTTTTTGGTTTCTCTCCAGGAGAAGATGCGTTTCCTGAAGTACCACATCAGCTCCAAGAAATTTTAGTTCCTGCAGAATGTTGGCGCACTTTATGTGGGAGTTCAAACCACGTACATTGTATGATATTATTTTTATATTACTCATCTATACTTCAAGATACCTTTCCTAAACCCTGCAACAGAGTGGTGTCCAAGAGACCTATAACACAGATTTGTTCGTTGGAGATTCTTACCGGACTTCGACCCCTGCCCAATCCCACCTCCCCTACCCACCTTCTCCCTCCTTCCCCCCCCGTCCTCCATCCCTTCGCCCCCATCCCTCCCTTTCCCCTGTGAGGGTACTAGGCCAACCCATGACCTGAGAAACCGTGGCCCCTCCAACTCCACCCGGCCCTTCAGTTGTCCCCCTTGAGGTTGAGCTCGGACTGGGCAACCCTGGACCCAATACTCCCCCTGTAACAGTGGGGTACCCGTGCCTATCTGTTCCCCCCCCACCCCCCAAACCCACCCCCTATAGCTCAGAGAATCCTACTTAATTTCTATTTCATTAGCTCCCCAGAGGTTTCTATGTCCCCAGTCTTTTCCCACCAACCCGGGATTTCCACCAGAGGCACCTCCAACTGATTACAAAATTTTGCTGTTTCTTCTGGAAATCTTAGGGTGGCCGATCGGCCATCTTTACGTCCTGTTAGGCAGGCTGGGAAGCCCCAAGAATATTGAACATCGTATGCTTTTAACTGTTCTAGAAGTGGTTTCAGTATTCTTCTCCTGGCCAACGTCTCGGCTGCCAGATCCGGAAAGATCTGCAGATCTGTCTCTCCAAACTTCACTGAGTAGTTCTTTTTCAAATTAGCCTTGATTTTCTCTTTATCGTTGTAGTTGTGAAATCTTGCGATGACATCTCTTGGGACCTCCCCTCTTATTTCTGCTGGTTTTCTGATCCTATGTATTCTCTTAAACTTTATCTTCTTGTATTTGGGGGGTTTACCATACCTCCAAAAATGTAATCCATTATTCCCTGTAGATCTTCTGTTCCCCCCTGTGACTCTGGTAGGCCCCTAATCCGTAAGTTTTTTCTTCTTTTAAGATTTTCTTGATCTTCCAGTCTATATCGTAAATTTCTCTGCTCTCTCTGTAGCTCTTCCATCTGAGATTTGAGGTCTTTTATCTCTTCTTCTTGCTTGTCCATCTTTGTTTCTGCCTCTTCCACTCTTTGCAGGATGTGATTCATATCTTCACGGAGAGAGCCTATTTCCCCCTTTATGGTTACTTCCAGCTTCGCAAACATCTCTGCCATTTCACCTTTAGTAGGGAGTAGTTTTTTTGTTGGGGTTCCATTGTTGTATCTTCTACTGCTTCGCTGCTTCCTATGTGGATATCGGCCTCTACTATCTGTCTTCTTGTCCCTATCCTTGGGGTACACTCAGGGGTTTTGCTTTTAGTCTCTTTTTGTTTACCTGGGCTATTTTTGCCAGTCTCATGCACCATATACTTTCTGATGGTTCCCGGGATTGCACTTGTCCTGGGTGGGTTGGCAGGATTAGCCGTCGCCCCCTTCATAGATTTACCTTTAATTTCTTCCTAGTTACTACACTTGATACGGGTGCTTGCTCCACCTGCTCTTCCCTTCACTCTCCTCCTGTTTTCCAAGGCCCCACTCTTGGACCCAAGGAAGCACCTTCTGGGTTTGCCTCGTCTGAAATAGACTTAAGAAGTCTACCGGGAAGGGCTTATGGAACTTATGGAAGATCTCCAGGGGGTTTCCAAGGGGGCTCTGTTTTTTTCAGGATTAGGAGCTCCAGATTCTAGGTCCCTTATGGACGTGGGTCCTGTGTCGAACTGATCAGTAAGGACCAGTTCTGACTGTCACTGACGCAATAGAACCTCAGTGGTTCGTTTACTTAGTCCGTCTGCTATTGTTTGACAAATGGCTCCCGAACCTTTCATTGATTAAATACTCATATGCCTAAGGCTTTCGGCTCCCTGGTGAGTAGTTTTTATGCCTGGTGTTTTCACCTGCCCGCCTTACTGTATCACACAACGTGGGACCATGCTATTTAATATAGCCTGTCATTCCATAGCGGGTGCCACCTCATTAGTATATCAATCCTTCAATCCCACAGTTATCAGTGCCCTGGTCCTCTGACCTTATTCTTGCTTTTAGATACTGTTGAAAATGATCCATAGGCATAGCTTCATTCTCAACCTCTTGATAGTACCCCCTTGTAGTAAGGCCCATTCTGATCGACTTTCCTCCACTGGCTGTGATTGAATTTGCTGTGTAAGGCAGTTAAATATAGATATAGAAGTAAATGTAGCAAAGACAACCTACTTGGTTAAAATAAGTGTTTGGCAAGAGTAACCACTATGTTACTGAAAAAACTTGAACTTTTGAGGTGGCTGTAACTTTCCTGAGCAGGGGCTTCAGGTGAGTTGAAGATGAGCCATAGGCCTAGCTTCAGCTATAGCCGTTCACTACCGCCTTTCCTCCGCTGGCTGTGATTGTTGTGTGAGGCAGATAGATATAGATGAAAGTGTAAGTGTGACAAGAACAGCTTACTTGGTTGAAATAAGTGTATGACAAGGGTAACCGCTGTGATACTGAAAAGACATGAACTTTTTAAGATGGCAGTACCTTTTCTGGGCAGGGGCTGCACAGAAATCCCGGATATCCCTTAATGTGTGGTACACTCGGCGTTTTTACTTTAGATCAAATTTCACAAGCCCCACTTTTACTCAAGGCAAAGAGTCTAATACAAGCAGATACAAGCAGATAACATCGAAGGCAGTCAATATTTAAAAATTCCTGGTATTGCATTTGTTAGCCAGCCTCACCCATCTGTTTTTCAGTTACATTGCTGACCATAAAATCGCTACACAGAGCTTGTTGTATCTCCTATGGGTTTTACCCCAAATAAAGGGAAAAGGCAGCTAATCACAATAACACTGCAAGAGCTGTGAGTCCCAGGTGCATGTGGCAGCTGCTCCTAAAAAAGACTCTTGTTTTAAAGTTAGCCTGCCTCTATGGGTTCACCATCTCCTTCAAACAAGTAGCAAATCTAAGGTATGAGAGAGACTAAACAGAAGTAATTACGAACTTGCGCTACTTGCCAGTCTCCATCTGTCATCCGTCCCTGCTGGATTCTTTCCTCCTCTGTCACCAGTTTTCCCTTGGCCAGGTGTCATGCACTTACCCCTTCTTTCGGTATGAATACCAGGCTCTCTCCGCTTGCCTTTTAGCTTTTCCTCGCTCCATTTTCCTGAGCACCTGATCTTAAATAGTTATCCCCTGCAGCTCATCCGTACACGGCAGGGAAGGCAGGGCTAAGCAAGTGGCCAGAGGATGGCCGTTTAGTCCAGATGTAACCGCCCCAGTCTCTCCGGTATGCCGCGCAGCGTCTCCACGGCAACGGCTCTCGCTATGGGGGAAGAGAAGGGGCGGTAAGACGGTGGAGTGGTGAAGATATGAGCAGATGGCCGAGGGGGCAGCAGCGGGACAGCCTCGCCGGGGGGGGGGGCGGGTAGGAAACGAGAGGAGAGCGGGACGCAGCGGCTCTACCTAAGTGCGAGCCGGCATCTCAAGGAGGGGGTTCCCAGGCCTCCCGGGCTTAGCATTGCTTCCAGCCAGCCGCCCACATCCGGCTCCTCCCTCCTGCGCTCGCCCTTGTGTTTAGACTTCATATCCCACACTTCTCTGCTGCTCTTCCCTGGTGATTGGCTGTCAGTCTCTTCCAATAGGGAGGCTACAGAGCAAGCAGTTCTGTGTGTCTCTGTGTGTGTTAGAAAAGAGGAAGGGGGGGGTGAAAAAGCCCATGCAGCTGCTAGCAGGCATCTCTCTCCCTCATAGATGCAATCAGCCTGGAGAGGTACCTGCTACAAGAGCAAGGCCGTTGTTGAGGACCATGGAGACCTCTCAAACAGGTATTTGTGTGCTGGTATCAAGTTCTTAAATACAACGATATATAAATAGGACAACATCATCTAAAGTAGTACTAGAGCTTATTCTATGTTTCTTTTTAACATTGAGATGGCTATTTTCCCTTTTATGTTCACGGTCAGTGCAAATGATGTAAGAATATTTGCATTCCCATTGCACATGCTCTGTGCCTTTTTTGTCTTTTTGTAGTTAGAGCAACATTCAACTTTTAAAAATCGGTTTACTTCTTCTGGTTTACAATGACAATAAATTGTATTCTTGAGCCACTAAAGCTATTAGTTTAAAATCTAAAAACAACTACAAGATTTTCACTGAATTGTTTCTACACATTTGTTAGGGGAGTTTCTTACTGTTCGTCTGGTGTTTTCACATTTGGGAGTATGAAGATATGATCCACTAGTCCCATAATTGAACACCTGGCAATTGATCTTTTTTATAGATATACTGTATTTGTGGTTATTCCAAGGTGACAAGGATCATTAGGTAGGTTGTTACATACAAGGTAGCATTTAAAGTGGTTGTAAAGCCACTTCATTGTGATCACAAAATCCCCTCTGTTAAATAATGTTATGTGCCCCACTGTACGTGTTTTAAAAAAAAAAAAACATGACGATTTCTACTTTATTTCAGAGCGCCTCCCGACACTCACATGACTGCTTGCTGCTCTCTTCTCCCAGTCTGACAGTAACAGCAGGAGAGGCCCCCGCTGACGTCAGCCAGGAAGAGGGGAGGAGAGGAGGAGAGAGGCGGGCAGTTATGTGAGCGCCTGGAGGCGCTCTGAAATAAGGTAGAAGTCAACATATTTTTTATAAAACACATACAGCGGGGCACATAACGTTATTGAACAGAGTGGATTGTATGACTATAACAATAACACAGTCATTTCAGCAGCAGGAAGGAAAGGGGCGGGGAGCAGATTGGCACTGTCACTAGCTTACAGGCAGGAAGGGGAGGAGGAGAGAGGACAGAGGAGAGACAGCGGATGATGGAGGCATGTAAACTGACCACGGTGTCAGGGCTCAGCAGTCAAGATAAACATGGTCAATTTACAGAGGGGAGGGCAGGAACAGGCAGGATCAGCCAGGCATTTTAGATTATACAAGGGGCCAAATTATACAGCACAAGCACTGTGCTGTTATGCATGCTTTAAGAGAACAGGATCAATTTATTTATTTTTTTAGGGTTACAAACACTTTAAGTAGCCAGTACCAGTGTGATAGTTTCCTGGTTGTTTTATAAATGTTTTCTTCCATCTAACTAATTTATATCGTGAAATGAAGGCAAAACATCAGAACATTTTGCAATAAATCTGAATGCTATTGTACTATCTATATAAAAAATATTTTGGTAAGTTTTAAATGTTCTTAGAACCAATACCTTTTTCTATATCAAAAATGCATGCTGGGTCCTGCTTCTAGCGGACAACCTACTCACTTAAACTCCACTTAATGAAGGTCTTGTTGGTCCAGTCAGCAGCAAACTAGGGCAAGGTTTGGGGCACTTCCCAACCCCTCACACTGCCACCTTATTGTATGTAAGAAGGCACGCCACCAAGTGTATAGTGTCCTTTCTCTCTCTTTGTCTATGCATTCTTAATCATTTTTATTGATCATAAAAGGATACATTTTATTCAGGTTAATGTTATTAATGTAAAACATATATTTAATGAGATATCTTTTCTTGAAAGATCCCCTGCTGAAGTCAGCTCTAAAAATATACTCCTTTGAACTTTTAATTCACAAAGAACAAGGTTGTGTTTGAAGCAGACACAGCATTTGGGTAAAATCGTAGAGTCCCTTCAAAGGCATCTATACCCTTCGGACTTTGTTCTATTCTCTGTACTTCAGGCGCACACGGTATACATTGTACTTTCAGGTGAGCCACTGCTGAGAATGCATACATTATAGAGGCATAGGCCTATCATGTGGTCTTCTATAAAAGAAGATCTTGATAAATATTACATAAATCATGCTGAAAGACAAGGACGACAAAGGGGAAACTAAAGAGTCTGCAAGATAAAATGGATAGTGTCAGTGACACAATGAAAAGAGAAACCATATTATACTCACTAATGACAATATGAAAATAAGTACTTCCCAGAAACTTAAAAAGGACATGACTACAAAGTTTTCTTGTTGTTTCTTTTTATTGGTACTTTTAGTAAGCAAAGTTAAAAAATATGTAAACTCAAAATTTATATTCCTGATATGTGCCTGTTGTACTGTGTACTTGTATGAGAAAATATCCAGTTCTCTTTGTTTTGCTTCCTGTGTGTGAAATCCCTGGTTTTAAAAACTGATCACACTACGCATGGGAGCAAAGAGCATGGTCAGTTCGCCAGCCCGCTCTCCTCCAATCGTCAGACTTGTCCTGGCACCCCCCGTACATCCATTTACTGGGAAGTCTAGTATATATTGTAACGAACTGGGGAGATTATGCTCAAGTGGTGTATGCGTTTTCAGGAACACCGGTCAGTCCAGACTGTATTTTATAAGGGCTTGGCAGCCCAATTTTATTTAAACGAAACAAACTTCACAGAAAGTCTTACCTCACAGGAGGTTCCATCATCATTGTTTAACAGTAAAAAACTTCAGCCTCCTGGCTCACTCACTCTTACTTAGTCAAACTCCCTCCTGGAGCTTACTTGCTCAGCTGCGTGCTGCTTGGTCGCGGGCCACATCTGCCTCCTGTAGACATACATGCTCAGACTCCTAGAGACCGCCTGTCTATCTTTCGTGGAGCCGTCTCCACCTAAAAGCCCTCCCAACTCCTACACAAGGCCACCTGCATGTAGGGTGGCGCTGTTCCCAAGTGTGAGGCCTGAGCTCTCTTCCTGAAGGGAATATAAACAACAGGTGTGGAATCATCATGCCTGTCTTTGCAAAAACCAGGCTGAAGGAACTAATATACACCGTGATCTGGGACCGCCTCTCCACAACTCTGCATTCAGTGTAGCCTATATCTACAGTGCATTCCATGGTGTACTGTTTCTGATACACTTCAGGCGGTGTGTATATATATATATATATATATATATTATACTCTGCATTCAGTGTAGCCTATATTTACAGTGCATTCGGTGGTGTATACTTTCTAATACACTTCAGGCGGTGTACACAGTCTCTAATACAGTGTGTACAGTTTCTACTACACTTCTGGTGGTGTACACAGTATAAAATACTGTGCAGCCGTTGTACAGTTGGCATGACATGTGAAGGACTTAACCCCACAGTCTCTACGAGCCACCCCCTTAAAATAATCTCTAATCACTCCAAAAACTCCCCCCCACAAATGACGTGACAAGGTATTGGAGTAAATGGCCTTGACGGCCTTTTATTAACAAATTAACATAACATTAAATAAATAACCTTTTAAATAACGTTTAATAACCTTTTAGTACTTTTGGGGTCTTGGAGGGGAACACACACCACTGGTCACTGTGACAAACTTTGTATAAACCTTAGGCCTCCAGTCGCAACCCTCAGACTGTGAGACAGTACCCAATCTTCGCAGTGACCTAACTTTACCCCTTCCTGGTTAACCCCTCGTAACCGGAAGGTACCAGATAAACCCCCATATTACATATGGGTACCAACCATGTTATATCTCCATATAACAAACATCTTCTCCTCCACACAGACCCAAACCACTGCCACCGCACGCAAGGGGTAACACCTTACCCTTGTAAGCACCTCCACACCCTCAAAGCTCGGTCTATACTTTCTTTCAAGCCTAGCACCCAAAGATCAGTTCCCATTTCATTAAGGTGCACCCCATCGCTCCTAAGGTACCTCCAGGTGTCCACCTCTAACTCCCTATGCCGTATGGTCACACCCCTATTCCTCATAATGAACCTGCAAACTTCTTTGTTCACTTTTACATGGGCCCTATCAACCTTTTTAGCTGACCAAGCCCACCAAGAGGCGTAAAAAAATCACATTTTATGTCCCATATTAACCCCCTCATGGACCTCACTCCCATCTCATCCCCCCCCCCACATGTAGCACCAAAACATCTGGTGCCCTGTCCCAACGAGCGAACCTGTGGACTTCGGACCGCACCCTATTCCAAAGCATGCCCGTTACCCCAATCCATCTGACCTGAGCTTCCTGTCTGGGGATGCCCAGTTGCCTACCATTCGGCCGAACATCAACTCGTCTGGCCCCCCAGTACACAAAGGAGTGGCCCAGGATCCAAACCAGGCCCACCTCTTTACCTGTGAATCAGAAGATGACAAACAAAACAGTAAGTTCCCTCCCAACTGTAAACACTAACACCAAACTTACACCCACTTTTTCTTCTTTTCCTTTTTTGTATTTTTTTTAACAAGACTGTAACAAATGTGGGCGAATATATAACTTGAACCTGTCCAAGTCCCACCTCCCTATTCGCTTCACTGCTTCATAACTAAGACCAGCCCTGGCTGCCTCTGTAGCAGCACCTATGCGGAAAGAATGGTAGGAGTAGCTTTTTTGGAACGTACCCGGCAGCCATTAAACATTTTTTGAACATTGCTATAAATTGAAACCTGGACAAGGACGACCCATCCGGGTGCATCAAAAAAGGGGCCTGCTAAGCCAGGCTGAATATCCCTGAAGGATTGCACTGTTCTAACCGGGCAAATGTGTGACTCCGCAATCCGAAAAAAAAAACTTCCAGCTGCATGCCCTTACTGGTGTGATCCGTTTTTGACCATTTATTCCATATTCTAACTGAATCATTCAAATCAACCAGATCCTCCCCACTGCAGCCCCCCTTGAGCCCGAATGGAAGGGCTGACCAGCTCGCTTACCCGTAACGCCCCAAAGAACGCTAGTGCAAAGGCTGCGCGGAATAAGGCCCTTTCAAACACAGAACTGCAAATGGTCGATATATGCAAGAATAGGCCGTGTAACATGTTGAATGATGCTGGGCGTCACCCATCCCTCTTCTTATGCGCCTTTCTATATCCTTTTAATGCTTTCTTCATCCAAAAGTCTTTTGTATAGTCTTGTTGCCCTTGTAATTTAAAAAGAAAGGCCAGACCTGCCAATTTACTATCGATGGCAGCCGCCGAGACCTACCGCTCAAACCCCATATTAATAAAATAGAGAATCGCATAGGTTACCTCCCGACCTTCGGGGCGATCTCCAGCCTGTGCAAGCATGTTAACCATTCTTGCCATACCTTGGAGTAGGCGTCCCAAGTGGCCTTACTCACGGAGCGTTGAATCCACCCTGCCATGTTCCCAAGGCAACGTTCCATATCCAGTCGGGGCAGGTAACCCCCTGCTGCTCCGCGTCTGGTGCCAACTCCCGGAACCTGTCCCACTGGAGACGAGACAGAGCATCAGCTAAGGTGTTCTCTACCCCTGGTAAGTGTACAGCGTGGATGAAAACATTCAATTTCAAGCAGCACATTACCAAATGCCTTAGCAACCTGACCACCGGTATAGACTTGGCCGACAATCGGTTAATTGCCTGGATGACACCCATGTTGTCACCGTTAAGCCGCACCTTCAGCTTATGGAAGGATGCCCCCCCATTTCCCTTGCCACCACAATGGAAACAGTTACAGGAGAACAAGGTTCTTCAAGAACCCAGCTTCCCTCCAAGCCAGGGCCATCAGGCGGCGCTCCACTTTCTTTGGAAGACGGCCGTAATATGCTGTAACGTCACTAAAAGGACAGCACAAATGTTGGAACCCTGTGGGCTGACGCATAGGAAATCATCCCTATAGCGCTTCTCCCTCCCCTTTTCTTAAAAGGGAAAAACTTTTCCTAATCAGCGTGACTGTGCAGTCCGCACATGTCATGCTGCCCCTACACTGATCCCTTTCTCTCCTCTGCTCCGGGGGTTCCTATACAGTGCAGGCAGTATACACAGTATATAATACAGTGTGTACAGTTTCTACTATACTCCTGGTGGTGTACACAGTAAACAATACAGTGCAGCCATTGTACAGTTGCTAATATAGTGCAGGCAGTGTATACAGTATCTAATACAGTGTGTACAGTTTCTACTACACTTCTGGTGGTGTACACAGTATACAATACAGTGCAGCCGTTGTACAGTTGTTAATACAGTGCAGGCGGTGTACACAGTATCTAATACAGTGTGTACAGTTTCTACTACACTTCAGGCAGTGTACACAGTATCCAATACAGTGCAGTGTGGTGTTGCAAAACAAAAAATACATCAAGCCTGGAAGGCCACCAAGGAGAGGCAGATGCTCACAGACCACTAAAAGAGGGCAAGCAGCCTCTGCGTCTACAGTCAACAGTGGTGGTCGTGGACATGGTGCATCCTCTGCAGGTGGCCGTGGGGCACGCTTTACCTTTTTTGCTGCTGCTGGCTGTGTTATTGAGCCACAACATGCAGAAGAGTTGGTGGAGTGGATAAAGAAGCAGTCCTCATCCTCCTCATCCTCTGTCACCCAGGTTCAGAGTAGTTTGCCTTCCAACGCAGCTGCCAAAGCAGCCTATTCCACCGGCTCCTTGTCCACAGTCACTCCTTCCGTAGCCCCACCATCATGCACTGAGGAGTCCCCAGAATTATTCAACCACAGTGTCGGTTGTATGCTGCTGGAGGATGCGCAGCGATTTGAAGGCTTCATTGTTGGTTCACAGGTTGAGGAAGGACGTAACGTGAGCCTAGAGAGAGGGGGTTCCACAGAAGGACAAGAAACTGGCAGTCATGTTCCCCCAGCTGCAGCATACTGCCAAGTTTGCTCCAGTGGCGGGAAGGGAGGGGATTATGAGGTCACTGACTGTCTGAGAGAAGAGAGGAGGAAAGTGAGGAGGAGGCACAACTCCAACAAGGCAGGATGTCCTCCAGGGTGCAGCTTAAGGGCAGCCACGCTATTGCATCACACCACAGACCTCCGCAGGTGCAGGGCACTGCTGACTCCCCGCTGACTTTTAAAAGTTCCCTGGTGTGGGCCTTTTTCGACGCGTGTGCAGCAGATAGCACTGTTGCTGTTTGCAACCTATGTCTGAAGCAGATCAAGCGTGGCCGGAACAGCAGCCGCCTGGGCACCACATGCTTGACCAGACATACGATGACCTGCCATGCAGTCCGTTCGCAGCAGCACCTGAAAGACCCACATGATAGAAAAAGGCGGACTTCTCCTTGCTCCTCATCTCTGATCTCTAACCATGCATTACCTCCAGTCCTCTCAAAAACTTGCACTGAGAGGAATGAAGGTATAGCAATAGGTGTCACAAGTACTTACAGCCAATCAGCTAACAGTACCACTAGTTGAATTCAGCAAGCAAATTTTCCTACCCCAGCTGCTTAACCGTAAAAAGAAATTCAGTCCCAGCCATCCACATGCTTAGCGTCTAAATGCTTGCTTGGGCAAATTGCTAGCACTGCAACTGCTGCCTTTCCAGCTGGTAGACTCAGTCCCCTTTCGTGAATTTGTGGAATGTGCTGTACCACAGTGGCAGGTTCCAAAACACCACTTCTTTTCACGTAAGGCCATACCGGCTCTCTACCGCCATGTGGAAGGCAAAGTTTTGGCCTTGTTGGACAGGACGGTCAGCAGTAAGGTTTATATTACCGCTGACTCATGGTCCAGCAGGCATGGGCAGTGATGTTCCTTTTCCTTCACGGGGCACTGGGTAACTCTGCTGGCAGCTGGGAAGGATGCAGGACAGGGTTCAGTGTTGGAGCTTTTTCCGAAACCACACCTCCAAAAAGCTAGTGGTGATTCTGCCACAACATCTGTATGCTCCCCTTTCTCCTCTTCTTCTTCCTCTATGGCCTCTTCTGTAGAATTATCCTCTGAACCAGCAGTTGGTCTGCCTACTGGGCAGGAGCCACACTGGGGCAGAGATTCTGTCAGCTCTGCAGGGGCAGGCTCAGAGGTGTTTGACGCCACGCTAGCTTCAGCCAGGAATGGTTGTATGCGACAATGTCACAAGCCATCTTCTGACAGGGACACTTGACTTTTGTTCCATGTTTGGCACACGTCCTGAATTTGGTGGTGCAGCATTTCTTGACCAGGTACCCAGGCTTACAAGATCTCCTGAGGCAGGCCAGAAAAGTCTGTGGTCATTTCCGGCGGTCATAGAATGACAGTGCTCAGCTGGCTGACATTCAAAGGGAATGCAATCTGCCCACCAACCGCCTCATTTGTGACATGCCCACCAGGTGGAACTCAACGTTGGCAATGCTGCAGCTGCTGTGCACACAGCAGAGGGCCATCAATGAGTACCTGTGCGAGTATGGCACCGGGACACGGTCAGGGGAGCTTGGCTTCTTTTCACCACTCGAGTACTGATCTAGGATGGTGAGCAGAAACAATGCATGCATCAGTGACACTGTCACTCTAGTCTTCCTGTTGGAGCACACGCTTTTGGTATCATGGATGGGGCATTTGAGGCAGAACAGCAGGAGGAAGAGGAGGACTTCCTTTCCTCTCAAGGCCCCCTTTATCCAGATAGCATTCCTGCGGGTCTGCCAAACACACAGGAAGAAGAGGAGGAGGATTGTGTCAGCATGGATGTCGAGGATAACACGCAACAGTCTTCAAGGGATGCAATATAACCAACCGCTAGCCCTTCCTAAACCAAGCACTTATGGAGAAAGTGAGAAAATGAAATAAAATATATGAATCAATGCGGGACAGGAGAGCTACAATACACCTCCCTCTCGCTATTAAAACAATTGCCAATTTAGGGTAAAAGCTGCTACTGTTCACCTATCAACTGACACGTACACAATACAAAAACACACTGCCAAAAAGGCAGCTCTAAAAACAAAAGACAATAATAAAAAATATATATAGCATAACATGAAATGCAGTGTAGTCAGTGGCAGTATTTAGAACAAACAGGTGATAAGTCCCATAATCAAAAGTGAATAAATTAAATCCGGTGAAGGATATCATTCAGTCCATTATCCACGGCGATCTACCACCAACACCTCCACTCGTGAGAAATACAGGGGGGGATGAGCCTACCCTATTGTAAATGCTCTTACCAGACTGTACTGGAATATAAGCCTCAAACAGTGACCACTGGTGTCTCTTTATAGATGGATGTCCTCACTAGGAATGAGCCGAACACCCCCCGGTTCGGTTTTAATGATGCTTAAAGTGAAAAAAAATGATGCTTAAAGTGAAAAAAAAAGTGAAATATTCCTTTAAATATCGTACCTTGGGGGTGTCTATAGTATGCGCGTGTTTCCCGTGCTTAGAACAGTCCCTGCAAAAAATTATATTTTTAAAGAAATAAAAGTCATTTAAAACTGCTGGCGCCTTTAATGTAATGTCGGGTCCCGGCAATATGGCTGAAAATCAGTGAGACAAACAGCATGGGTACCGACCCTCCCACCCCCGACAGTCCATTATCAGGCCCTTTGGGTCTTGTATGGATATTAAGGGGAACCCCGCACCCAAATTAAAAAAAAGAAAGGCGTGGGGCCCCCAGGCCCTATATATTCTGAACAGCAGTATACGGGCGGTGCAAACAAGACAGGGACTGTAGGTTTGTTGTTAAGTAGAATCTGTTTGTAATTTTGAACTGGTACATTTTTAAAGTGTAGCTCCAGCCAAAAAATCTATTTTTAAGCTTTTTGGAAAACATAGGGAAGGGTTATCACCCCCTGTAACATTTGTTTTGCTGTCTGTGCACCTCTTCAGAAGATTTCACCTCACTTTCTGTCCCAATGACAAATGTTTTTTGAAAATTTGGGGTTTTTAGTGAAACAAGGATTGGTGATAAAGCATCAGTGAAGAGGAGACACGTTTTTCCCATATTAACTCTTACAGGAGAGAATTTCCCTTCCTAGGGGTAGATTTCATCTCACTTCCTGTTGTCTCCTTCCGTTTGTAAGTTGGATGTTTGAAAGTAGGGGCCTGCCCTATATACTCTGCAGATGTTGGTGTTGCCACAACACTGTAAGCCCTCACAGTTACTCTTGGTGGGCGCAGGAACAGGCCGTGCTGTGAAATATTAGATCAAGAATTGTAATTACATGCCATTGTTGAACAGTGGTAGAAATATTGGGCCTTTGGTGGTGGTGGTGGTGCTGGTGCCACAACACTGTAATGTCCCGTACACACGGTCAGATTTTCCGATGGAAAATGTGTGATAGGACCTTGTTGGAAATTCCGACCGTGTGTAGGCTCCATCACACATTTTCCATCGGATTTTCCGACCCACAAAGTTTGAGAGCAGGATATAAAATTTTCCGACAACAAAATCCATTGTCGGAAATTCCGATCGTGTGTACACAAATCCGACGGACAAAGTGCCACGCATGCTCAGAATAAATAAAGGGATGAAAGCTATTGGCCACTGCCCCGTTTATAGTCCCGATGTACGTGTTTTACGTCACCGCGTTTAGAATGATCGGATTTTCCGACAACTTTATGTGACCGTGTGTATGCAAGACAAGTTTGAGCCAACATCCGTCTGAAAAAATCCTAGGATTTTGTTGTTGGAATGTCCGAACAAAGTCCGACCGTGTGTACGGGGCATTAGTCTTCGCAGTTACTCTTGGTGGGCGCTGGAACGGGGCCTGCTGTGAAATATTTTATCAAGAATTGTAATTACATGCACCTGTTGAACAGGGGCAGAAAAATTGGGCCTTTGGTGGTGGTGGTGGTGGTGTTGCCACAACACTGTAAGCCATCACAGTTACTCTTGGTGGGCGCAGGAATGGGCCCTGCTGTGAAATATTAGATCAAGAATTGTAATTACATGTCCCTGTTGAACAGGGGCAGAAAATTGGGCCTTAGGCACTGGTGCCACAACACTGCAACCCTTCACAGATGATATAGTTGGAGCACAGGAATGAGCCCTGCTGCAAAGTATTGCATCAAAAATTGTAATTATACGCCCCTGTTAAACAGGGGCTGAAAAATTGGGCCTTGGGCACTGGTGCTGGTGCCACAACACTGCAACCCCTCACAGATAGTGTAGTTGGAGCGCAGGAATGAGCCCTGCTGTAAAGTATTGCATCAAAAATTGTAATTACACGCCCCTGTTAAACAGGGGCTGAAAAATTGGGCCTTGGCCACTGGTGGCGGTGCCCAGAACCAAAAATGCTCTTAAAAGCTATCAGCATGAAAATTGAGGAGGAAGAGGATTGTCACTCAGCATAACAGGATAGTCACTCAGCATCAGCATATGCAGTCTTGAAGGGATCTCATATAAAAAAAAAAAAAAAATCAGTCGGTTACATCAGTATCAGGTGCTTGGTAGCTGGTGATCCAAGACTGATTCATTTTTATGAAGGTCAGCTGATCGACCGATTCGGTGGACAGGCGCACCCTGTGATCGGTTACAAAGCCTGCAGCAGCACTGAATGTGCGTTCCGAAAGAACGCTGGATGCAGGACAGGCCAGTAGCTTAATTGCATACTGTGCAAGCTCTGGCCAGTGATCCATCCTCAAGACCCAGTAACCCAGAGGATTTTCGGTGGGAAAGGTGTCCAAGTCTGATCTTGCCCCTAGGTAATCCTGCACCATGTGAATCAGACGCTGGCGATGGTTGCTGGTTGCCATCCAGTAATGATCCCTCCCCTTGATACCACGAATATGCGGATCCTTCCGTAGGCTTTGCAGGATCAGGGAGGCCATGCAGCGTAGGTTTGCTGATGTCCAGAATCCTCTGGGTCACTAAGGACGACATGATCCGCAGCCACCTCCTCCCAGCCACGTACAAGTCCATGGGTTTCTTGGGACTGCTGCTGATGCTGAGTGCCAGGCTCCCCCTCCTTGCTGACACAATCCTCCTCCTCGTCCTCCTCGTCCTCTTCCTGTGTGATCAGCGGGCACGCAGGAACACTGTCTGGATAAAGGGGGCCTTGAGAGGTAAGGAAGTCCTCCTCTTCCTCCCTCTGTTCTGTCTCAAGTGCCCTGTCCATTATTTCACATAGCGTGTGCTCCAACAGGTGGACAAGAGGGACAGTGTCACTGATGCATGCATTCTCACTGCTCACCATCCTCGTGGCCTCCTCAAATGGTGACAGGACAGTTCATGCATCCCTGATTATAGCCCACTGGCATGGGGAAAAAAACCAAAGTCCCCTGACCCTGTCCTGGTGCCATAGTCGCATAGGTACTCATTGATGGCCCTCTGCTGCGTGTGCAGCCGCTGCAGCATGGCCAACGTTGATTTCCACCTGGTGGGCATGTCACAGATTAGGTGGTTCTTGGGCAGGTTAAATTCCTTTTGGAGGTCAGCCAGCCGAGCACTGGCATTATATGACCTGCGGAAATGCACACAGACTTTCCTGGCCTGCCTCAGGACATCCTGTAAGCCCGTGTACCTACCCAAGAACCACTGCACCACCAAGTTAAGGACATGAGCCAAACAGGGCACATGGGTCAGTTGTCCCTGTCAGAGGGCGGAGAGGAGGTTGGTGCCATTGTCACAAACCACCATACCTGGCTTAAACTGGCGTGACGTCAACCACCTCTGAACCTGCCGCTGCAAAGCTGACAGAATCTCTGCCCCAGTGTGGCTCCTGGCACCCAAGCACACCAGCTCAAGCACTCCATGGCATCTTTTTGCCTGCGTGCTTGCGTAGCCCCTTGAACGCCTACAGAGCACCGCTGGTTCCGAAGACAAATCAGCACAGGAAGAGGCCATGGAGGAAGAAGAAGAGGAGGGGGTGTAGGAGAGAGGTGTGGCAGAATCACCACTAGTAGAATTTTGGAGGCGTGATGGTGGAACAACCTCCAACACTACTGCACCCTGTCCTGCATCCTTCTCAGCTGCCAGAAGAGTCACCCAGTGCGCGGTGAAAGATAGGTAACGTCCCTGTCCATGCCTGCTGGACCATGAGTCAGCAGTAATATGCACCTTACCACTGACCGCCCTGTCCAGCGAGGCCAAGACATTGCCTTCCACATGGCGGTAGAGAACCGGAATCGCCTTCCGTGAGAAAAAGTGGCATTTGGGAACCTGCTACTGAGGAACCGCACATTCCAAACTCACGGAAGGGGGCAGAGTCTACCAACTGAAAAGGCAGCAGTTGAAGTGCTAGCAATTTAGCCAAGCTAGAATTCAACCGCTGGGTATGTGGATGGCTGGGAGCGAACTTCTTTCCGCGGTGCAGCAGCTGGGGCAGGGAAATTTGCCTGGTACAATCTGATGTTGGTGTACCGATAGCAGATTGCCCGCAAGTACTTGGCTGTGACACACCTAATTCTACATCTTCATTCCTCTCAGTGCAGGTTTCAGAGAGGACTGAAGGTATAGTGGGGTTGGAGATCCCAGCTGATGAGGAGCAAGGAGAGGTCCGCTTTGTTCTTTGGTGTGGGTCTTTTAAGGTACGATTGTCAACGAACTGCGTGGCAGGTTGACATATGTCTGGTCAAGCATGTGGTGCCCAAGTGGGTGATGTTTTGGCCACGCGAGATACGCTTGAGACATATGTTGCAAACGGCAGTGGTGGGATCTGATACACTTGTCTCAAAAAAGGCCCACACTAAATAACTTTTGGAATAATGCACAGAGACAGCAGCACCCTGCACATGCCATTGAGCCGAGGGAAGAGGCCGTGTTGGCAGCTGCTTTGCCAGACAAAGTACCCTGAGCCTGCATGAGAGAGGATGAGGAGGATGAGGACGGCTTGGTCATCCACTCTACCAAGTCTTCCGCATGTTGCGACTCAACGCGGCCAGCTGCTGAAAAAAAGGACAAGCGTTTCCCACGGCCACGTGCTGATGAGGATGCACCGTCTCCACGACCAGCACTGTTGCCTCTAGACACAGAGCCTGCTTGCCCTCTCTTATTGGCTTGTGACTGTCTGCCTCTCCTTGTTGGCACTCCAGATATACTAATGGCCTGCAGTGAGATGTAGCTGCACAAAGCTGGGATGTATATATATACTGATACTGCAGCTAGCAGAATCAACTGCTTGCCTGTAGTATCATTAGTATAAGAACACCAGCAATTGTCTTCAGGTAGCTTTAGGTGCACACTGTGCAGAAGACACAGTACACTAACTGTAAATACTGCAGCTGCCTGCCTGTGGTATTAATAGGACCAGAACAACAGCAATTGTCTTCAGGTAGCTTTAGGTGCACACTGTGCAGAGGACACAGTACACTAACTGTAAATACTGCAGCTGCCTGCCTGTGTTACTAATAGGATCAGAAGAACACCACCAATTTTCTTCAGGTAGCTTTAGGTGCACACTGTGCAGAGGACACAGTACACTAACTGTAAATACTGCAGCTGCCTGCCTGTGGTATTAATAGGTTTAGAACAACAGCAATTGTCTTCAGGTAGCTTTAGGTGCACGCTGTGCAGAGGACGCACTACACTAACTGTAAATACTGAAGCTGCCTGCCTGTGGTACTAATAGGATCAGAAGAACACCACCAATTTCCTTCAGGTAGCTAGATGCACACTGTGCAGAGGACACAGTACACTAACTGTAAATACTGTAGCTGCCTGCCTGTGGTACTAATAGGATCAGAAGAACACCACCAATTTTCTTCAGGTAGCTTAAGGTGCACACTGTGCAGAGGACACAGTACACTAACTGTAAATACTGCAGCTGCCTGCCTGTGGTACTAATAGGATCCGAAGAACACCACCAATTTTCTTCAGGTAGCTTTAGGTGCACACTGTGCAGAGGACACCGTACACTAACTGTAAATACTGCAGCTGCCTGCCTGTGGTATTAATAGGATCAGAACAACAGCAATTGTCTTCAGGTAGTTTTAGGTGCACACTATGCAGAGGATGCACTACACTAACTGTAAATACTGAAGCTGCCTGCCTGTGGTACTAATAGGATCAGAACACCACCAATTTTCTTCAGGTAGCTTTAGGTGCACACAGTGCAGAGAACACAGTACACTAACTGTAAATACTGCAGCTGTCTGCCTGTAGTACTAATAGGATCAGAAAAACACCAGCGATTTTCTTCAGGTAGCTGTAAATACTGTAAAAACACCTGCCTGCCTGTCAGTAGGAAGAGAATAACAGGAACGGAATTAGCTAAACTGAATACAGTGTGTATATATATATATATATATACAACACCTAGGATGCATATATATACACAATACACTGTAAGTGCAGCTAACTGACTCGCCTGTCTACTCTATCTAACTTAAATCAAATGACACTGTCTCTCTGTCTATCTCTCCGCCGCTGCAACACACTACACAAGGCCGCCACGCAGGTGGCCTTATATAGTGTGGGGCGTGTACTAAACCCCCTGAGCCATAATTGGCCAAAGCCACCCTGGCTTTGGCCAATTACGGCTCTCTGTACAGACGGCGCTGTGATTGGCCAAGCATGCGGGTCATAGCTCATGCTTGGCCATTCATCAGCCAGCAATGCACTGCGATGCCACAGTGAATTATGGGCCGTGATGCACCACTCGAATTTGGCGCGAATGGCCTATAGCATTCGCAATTCAACTCAAACACGAAGCTCATCCCTAGTCCTCACTGACACTCTCCTGCACAGGGATTGGATTTCATACTGACGCTCTCATATCAAAGCAAAATTGATTTCATTTATTTCTTTTGCTTTGATATGAGAAAGTCAGTATGAAATCCAATCCCTGTGCAGGAGAGTGTCAGTGAGGACATCCATCTATAAAGAGACACCAGTGGTCATTGTTTGAGGCTTATATTCCAGTACAGTCTGGTAAGAGCATTTACAGTAGGGGAGGCTCATCCCCCCCGTATTTCTCACGAGTGGAGGTGTTGGTGGTAGATCGCCGTGGATAATAGACTGAATGATATCCTTCACCAGATTTAATTTATTCACTTTTGATTATGGGACTTATCACCTGTTTGTTCTAAATACTCCCGCTGACTGCACTGCATTTCATGTTATGCTATATATATTTTTTATTATTGTCTTTTGTTTTTAGCGCTGCCTTTTTGGATGTGTGTTTTAGTCTTCAAAGGATGGTTTTCAGTCCCCAATAACCAAAGGAGTTGTACGTGGCTGGGAGGAGGTAGTTACGGATAATGTGATCCTTAGCGACCCAGAGGATTCAGAATTGCATGCCACTGCAAACTTACACTGCATAGCCTTCCTGATTCTGCAAAGCCTGCGAAAGGACCCTAGGATTCGTGGTATCAAGGAGGTGGATCATTACTTGCTGGCAATCCTTCTTGATCCATGTTATAAGGGTAAGGTTGCTGAACTCATTCCGCCTTCGCAGAGGGAGCTGACTATGTGCAAGTGTAGAATGTGTGCAAGTGTAAGAACCGATGCTGGTTTGAAGCCAAAGCGTAGGCACCAGTGGCGGCTGGTGCTCAAAATTTTTGAGGGGGTGCAAACAAACTGAAACATTCGGAAAAAAAACCCCATCAATTGCAGCCTCACTGTACCATCAATCAAAGCCACTGTGCCATCAAATGCAGCCACTGTGCCCATCAATTGCTGCCACTGTGCTATCAAATGCAGCCACTGTGCTATCAAACACAGCCACTGTGCCTACCAAATGCAGCCACTGTGCCCATCAAACGCAGCCACTGTGCCATGTCAAATGCTCCCACTGTGCCATCAAATGCTGTCCCTTTGCCAATGCTGCCACTGTGCCCCATCAATTACAGATACTGTGCCCCATCAATTACAGCTACTGTTCCCATCTTATGCAGCCACTGTGCCCATCTTATGCAGCCACTGTGCCCCATCAAATGCAGCCAATTGTGCAGCATCGAATGCAGCCACTCTGCCCATCATATGCAGCCACTGTGACTGTGACATCATATGCAGCCACTGTGCCCATCAAATGCAGCCACTGTGCCCATCAAATGCAGCCTCACTGTGCCCATCAAATGCAGCCCCACTGTGCCCATCAAATGCAGCCTCACTGTGCCTCATCAAATGCAGCCTCACTGTGCCCATCAAATGCTCCCACTGTACCCCATCAAACGCAGCCACTGTGCCATATCAAATGCTGCCAGTGTGCCCCCCGCCCGCCGTCTGCAGTTACCCTGTCTCTGTGGCGGTATGACAGCTCCTCGATGTCTTCTCCCGTCCTCTCTTCCTGTCCTCTGCTATGATTGGACGCCTAATAGGCATCCAATCACAGCACCTGTTGTTTCAGACAATTAGGTGCCGGGTAACAGATCTGAGCACCTGATTGGCGGAGAGGTGGTTTAGTGTTAGGAAAGCCTATGGCTTAATCAGGTGCTTAAAAAAAAAAACACCTTGCCGCTGTAATTCAGGCGTCCAGCACCTGAAAAAGGGCCGGGCACCTGAATAGGGGGTGGCAGCGGCGGCCATAGATAGATTCATGCAATGCATGAATCTATCTAATGGTGCTAGAGGGGTGGCTGGAGAGGGGGGGCGACGCCTGTGCGCCCTTATGGATGCACCGCCACTGGTAGGCACACCAAATATTGATTTCATTTACATTTTTCTTCTGTTCGCTCACTTTGCATTTTGTCAAATAATAAAACTAAATACAATACATATTTGTTCAAGCATTCTTACTTTACAGCATTTTTTCACACCTACTGTATATACGCACATAGAGTATATTTGTTACAAAACCCATTGTCAGGTAAAAGGATGATAATGTGAGAATTCCCCGCTGACTTTAATGATGTAATCTTCAGATGCTCTTCCTGCTCACTCAGGCGAATTGAACCTTATGTGCTACAAAGCTCTTCAGTAGTGGTATTTGTGCTACCATTTTTTTCCTGGACTCAATCTACTTTTAGTGGAGTTGTTCTGTAAATTAGGACATGGTAATAGTTGCATTAATGTATTTTATGTGTAAATAAATGTATAATCAGTGTATTCATTTGGTATGTATTAGATCTGGGTATGTGTTGCACTTAATAACCACTTTTGTTCAGATTTCTCTTTATTTTCCTAAGAAGCAATACGGTGGGGTTTATCACCATGACACATCCTTCCACTTTAAGAAGTAGTAGTGCAAGGTTTTTAAGGAAAAACTGGCAGACGTCAAAATTGTCTTAGCTCAGGGTGCAAGATTAGTAACAGTTTCATTTTTCAGAAGAACTGTACCTTTTATTATTAAAAAGCAGACCTTGAGATCCAGTCAGTGACTGAGTTGATGTCATCGGTCTGTTGCATACAGAAGGAAGCATTTCCTCAGTTTCATCTCTCTCAGTGATCAGACTGCAACATTGTAACTGTTGTTGCAAGGTGAGAGGCTGTAGCAAGGACTGATCTGCACCAGATATTTGAGAGCACAGTCATGACTAGGGCAGTCAGATAACTTACTACCCCAAACCACACGTGTATTCAGACTTACCATTATTAATAAATAATGACACTGACACCTGCTGGATGTAAATGGCCTGTTCGGCCTTTTATTAAAGGATCACTAAAGATATATATATATTTTTTTTAAATAACAAACATGTTATACTTACCTCCACTGTGCAGCTCATTTTGCAGCTCACAGAGTGGCCCCGAACCTGGTCTTCTGGGGTCCCTCGGCGGCTGTCTCGGCTCCCCCCTGCAAGGACTCAACACCTTCATGCGAGCTCCCTCCCGTGATACAGCCGGCGGCCATAGCTGCTCACTGTATCACTCGGCCCCGCCCCGCAGCGCGCAGCATAATTGGATGTGATTGACAGCAGCACGGGCCAATGGCTGCGCTGCTTTCAATCCATCCACTCTAGCCAATCAACGGCCAGGCTGAGCAGCGAAGAGGATGTCGGGGGCGAGCACGGGACTTTCGAGGGGTCAGGTAGGTAAAACGGGGGGCTGGGGGAGGCGGTATTGTCAGATGTTTTTTCACCTTAATGCATAAAATGCATTAAGGTGAAAAAACTTTTACCTTTACAACCCCTTTAACAAACCAAATAAAACCAAATAAACTCTAACCATTATTCAAAATATTCCAGTTCCAATCCACATACTTGGTTGCCGGTCCCTGACGACCCCATCTTCAACTTTTTTGGTCTGTAATACCTTTTAGTTAGCATCTGTCCCCAGCTGCCAGAATTACCTCAGGGACCACTAACTGACCACAGACCCCCACCAACTTATTACCCGGTAGTCTAGACTTAAACCAGACCAACCGGGAGGACTCCATACCTGAGATGGGTCCCACCATTTTCTCAATACCTCATGTTTTTATACCTGTCATCAAGGACCTAACCGCCACCACGGCACCAGTGTGACACCTTACAATTGTGCCTGCCACCACACCAGCAACGCCCTGCGAATGCCATCTTCCATTACCAATGCCCCGAGGTCAATCCCGACTGGGTTGAGATATACCCCATCCCCTCTCGAGTACCTCCAGGTGTCAATCTCCAACTCCAGGTGTCTGATCACCACCCCACCATTACCTCATGTTTTTATACCTGTCGTCAAGGACCCAACCACCACGCACCTTTTTGCAGTCCACTCCAGTACCAGAAAACCCTTTTATTAGGGTGGGAGGGAGGGAACTTTCCACCGCGCTTCTTTCTCCAGACTGCTGACCTCTGATCTCCCCCCTCCTGGACTTTACCTACAACTCCTCCCCCACTCATGCTGTCCTCCAATCCAGTAAGACAAGTACTTTCTTCAACACCCCTCCCTTTCTTAACCTTTTCCTCTCTGTAAGCTACTTACACCCTGTCATGTATGTCCTGCGCCTACATTTGCAATTTGGCTGCATACATGTCTTGACTAGGGCAGTCAGATAACTTACTACCCCAAACCACACATGTATTCAGACTTACCATTATTAATAAATAATGACACTACACCTGCTGGATGTAAATGGCCTATTCGGCCTTTTATTAACAAACCAAATAAAACCAAATAAACCATTATTCAAAATATTCCAGCTCCAATCCACATACTTGGTTGCCGGTCCCTGACGACCATCTTCAGCTTTTTTGGTCTGTAATACCTTTTAGTTAGCATCTGTCCCCAGCTGCCAGAATTGCCTTGGGGACCACTAACTGACCACAGACCCCCACCAACTTATTACCCGGTAGTCTAGACTTAAACCAGACCAATCGGGAGGACTCCATACCTGAGATGGGTCCCACCATTTTCTCAAAACCTCATGTTTTTATACCTGTCATCAAGGACCCAACCGCCACCACGGCACCAGTGTGACATCTTACAATTGTGCCTGCCGCCACACCAGCAACGCCCTGCGAATGCCATCTTCCATTACCAATGCCCAGAGGTCAATCCCGACTGGGTTGAGATATACCCCATCCCCTCTCGAGTACCTCCAGGTGTCAATCTCCAACTCCAGGTGTCTGATCACCACCCCACCATTACGGGCAATAAACCTACCCACCTCCTTGTTGACTTTGATACCGTCTTGTTAACTTTTTCAATGGACCGTGCCCCCCTCCAAGACATGCGGGCCACAATGTCCGACCACACCATAATCATGTCAGGGAAAGGGTTCCGTAACCTGAAAAAATCCCACTTAATGTCTTTTATGACCTGCCTCATGGGTCTAATGGACAAATCATTGCCCTCCACGTGAAGGACCAAAATATCCGGAGGCTGGTCCAGCCATGCGAAGCAATGTACCTCAGGGACCACCTTATACCACATCATACCTGATGACATAATTGTGTCATCTTTAGGCCAACATCTCAGTCCAGGAAGTAGAAGTTCACCATGGATGATGTCAGGAACAATGATGGTGTCACAATAATGGTGCTGTCCTTCTGGTTTGAAATGTATATGATTGCATTGTCAGGGGAGTGTAGTGAACTCAGAGAATTAAAAAATAAACTTTAGTGTTACACTTACACATTGCTTAGCATGCATGCATGCATGCACTTAAAGCGGAGTTCCGCCAAAAAAAAAAATTAAAAGTTAGCAGCTATAAAAAGTGTAGCTGCTGACTTTTAAAAATCGGGCACTCACCTGTCCCATGGTCCAGCGATGCGGCCACCCGAAGCCTCACTCCTCTCCTCCTCCTCTCCACGGCACTGGCATTCTTACTGTGGGCGCTCCGGATGTGGCTTCACAGCCAGGCACGTACTGCAAATGCGCAAGCCGTGCTGTGCTCTGTGAATGGCCGGGCAATCTTCTGGGACGTGTGACACGCCCCAGAAGATTGCAGGGAGGGAGGGGCCGCAGAGCCGGCGCCGCAGAGCCCTGGGATGAAGTGGGAGCTGGATGATGCCTCTAAAAAGAGGGTATCCGCTCCCCCCCAAAAAATGACATGCCAAATGTGGCATGTCAGGGGGTCACCATCACTTAAAGTGGAAGTTCCAGTTTTGGGTGGAACTCCGCTTTAAAGCTGAGCTCCACCCAAAAAGGGAAGTTCCACTTTAAACAACCCCCCCCCCCCATGCCACATGGCATGTAATTTTTTTTGGGGGGGGGGGAACCTAGTTTTGACTGCCTAGGCGATCTGAGCGGAAGTTCTTCTCTCCCCCTCCCTCCCTGCAATCTTCTGGGACACGTAACAGGTCCCAGAAGATTTCCCGACCATTCAGGAGGCGCAGCATGACTCAAACATGCGCAATGCGCACTCAGCTGTGAAGCCACAAGCTGTCACAGTTGCGTGGGAGAGAATTGAGGGTTCGGGCAGCCACATTGCTGGATCCTGGGACAGGTAAGTGTGTATTTAGTACACTTTTTTGTAGCTGCTAACTTTTATTAAACAAAAAAATGACTGGAGCTCCGCTTTATTATAGTGCATAATAAATGTATCTGATGCTAGAGCTACTATAACCACATGCATTGACTATACCCATCTTTCACCTTTGCATCATTGGCAGTGAGAATGTTAAATTATTAAAGTGTATCTATAGCCAAAACTTTGTTTTTATTCTTGACAGTGCAGGGGAAGATAAGAATTCCTGTCATGTTTTGCTGCTATTGGAGGCTCCATTTGAAAGATTCTTTTACTTCCTGCCTAGTTATTCCTAGAACAGAAAGTGCGGGGGGAATCTATCTAATGAAGCCCCAGATAATAGTGAAACCTGACAGGGATCCTAAGCTTTCAACACTCTATCCAAAACTACAAAAAAATAATTAAATGTTTAGAAGATGCAGTAAGTTTTAACACCAACACAAGGATTTAAGAAAAGTTTTAAAGAAAATAATTTGATTGAATAATTGTAATATTCGGTTATTTGTGTGGTATATAGATATTGGCATTATGGTATTTCTAGTTTAGTTCACATGGCAGGCTTCTTTGGTCTTTGCTGGAATCTTGAGAGTTCAGTAGAGTATATAAATGTTATGTTAGCATGAATAATTCCTTATGCCATTCATCAGTACATCACACCTTGTACTAAGAAGGCTGTTAATGACAAAATCTGTGAACCATCCATTTCGTTTACTCTCTAGGAGATAAAAACGTGTATTCTTAGGAATTGTATTACTGCTGAGATTGCTTTTTTAATCTAAAACGTATTTTTACGGAAAATATATAACCTTTACTAATGTATACTGCACTACTGCACTAGGTATCATGCAGCCTCAGCTTAACACTGTTGTTTTTTTTAAATAAAAATCAGTTGATAGTTGCCTAGATGGAGCCTCATATATACAGCATATATATATATATATATATATATATATATATATATATATATATATATATATATATATATATATATATATATATATATATATGTATATATATATATATATATATGTATATATATATATATATATATATATATATATATATATATATATATATATATAGAATATATTCTAAATATTACTTGCAACTGTGTTTTTTATAAATAGAGCACTTTATTTGAAGGTCAGAATTAAGCCTTTCCAAACATGAAACTAAAACTTGTCAAAGAGAGATATTTCCTCCACTCAACTATAATCTGCGTGGTACCTTTCCAATATAACCTGTCTGTTGTCGGGATGACGGCTGTGAGTATGCCAATTGGTCATTGCAGTGAATTTTCAATACTTTGCTTTTTCACTTTCTAGTTGCAGTCTCCCTGTAGCAAATATGGACATAATGATGCCCTTACTGGCACATTACCTGTCCTTCCTTTGGCCGTTTCTATGGTTTCCTGTTTCTCCATTAAGCACTTGTTCGACACCTGCCTACTGCACATTCCATGGAATTGCCCTTCATGTGCTCCATGAGTCATTTATGTTCTACTGCTGATTGTACTATTGCAGTACTATAGATTTTTTACAATATTACGCGTGACCAATAAACAGGGAATGTATATAATAGTAATTAACAACCTCATCATCATCATAATCTTCATTTAGTATAGTGCTGTACAGCTCCGATTCTCATTAGCTGCCAGCATTTTGTGTTTTCTAGGCTTTTAGGGGGAATAACAGCTTTAATAATTAATAAAACCTTAACTAGTTCATGACATGATTGAAGTAATAGCATGATGTGTATTTTTCTTGTTTTCTTCTTAGATGACTCCAATATACAGCATAGAGGTCCAGAGGACAGACTTTTATGACAAGCAGTGAGGGTCTTACAACATTACTTTGTCAGGTGATGACTGTTAAATTGACAACATTCACAGCTGTACTCTGCTCTTTATACTTTTACTGTGCCCAGGACAGTTTGTAATATCATGGGTATGACAATGATCCATGAAAATGCATGTGATATTGCATACTTCAGTACATGCATGCAAATTCAAGGATATATGCTTGTTATTCCAAAGAAAGGAACATCCTCCTTTGCATTGGAGCTGCCCCTGCACTGCAAGGATTAAATGTTTTTTAGGTTTAGGAGGGCGCAAAAAAACACTAACCCAATTCTTGTCTCCCACAGGATCCCTCAGGCTGTAGAATCAGCCCCCCAGCCTATTCTCCCCCATGCTCTGGCAGTCGCAGGTCTCTGACATCATCAAGACCAATACAGAGCCCATGGCTCTGCACTGGACATGACGATGCCTAGAGACAGCCCACTGCTGGAGCGCAGGGGAGTAGAGGAGAGTGGCATCTGCAGAGGAGAGGAGAATCAGGAAAGTAAAAGTGCTTTTTGCAGCCCCTAGGACTAAACAAGCATTTGACCCTTGCAGTGTGGGGACAGGCACACTGCAAGGGAAGGCTTTTTTTTTCTTTAAACATTTATAAAAAAGGCCATTGTGATTCTATATCTTGGTGGGAATGCAGAACAAATCAGAGCATAGATTTTTTTTTCTTGCTAGTCATTAAGGGGTTAGAAAGTAACTTTCAAAAATCAATTTTTTTACTCTGTGAAGAATGGGCTTTATGTTCCAGTCGAACAGGAGTTCGACTTGAACATTAACTGTTCGCCCGTTCGCCGAATAGCGAACAATTTGGGGTGTTCGCGGCAAATTCGAAAGCCGCAGAACACCCTTTAAAAGTCTATGGGAGAAATCAAAAGTGCTAATTTTAAAGGTTAATATGCAAGTTATTGTCATAAAAAGTGTTTGGGGACCTGGGTCCTGCCCCAGGGGACATGTATCAATGCAAAAAAAAGTTTTAAAAACTGAAGTTTTTTCGGGAGTAGTGATTTTAATAATGCTTAAAGTCAAACAATAAAAGTGTAATATTCCTTTAAATTTCGTACCTGGGGGGTGTCTATGGTATGCCTGTAAAGTGGCACATGTTTCCCGTGTTTAGAACAGTCTGACAGCAAAATGACATTTCTAAAGGAAAAAAAGTCATTTAAAACTACTCGCGGCTATAATGAATTGTCGGTCCCGGCAATACACATAAAAGTTCATTGATAAAAATGACATGGGATTCCCCCACAAGGGAACCCCAAGCCAGGTCTGGTATGGATATTAAGGGGAACCCAGTGCCAAATTTTTTTTAAAGATGGCGTGGGGTCCCCCCAAAAATCCATACCAAACCCTTCTCCAAACACGCAACCGGGCAGGCTGCAGGAAAAGAGGGGGGGATGAGAGAGCGCCCCCCCTAAACCGTACCAGGCCACATGCCCTCAACATTGGGAGGGTGCTTTGGGGTAGTCCCCCCAAAGCACCTTGTCCCCATATTGATGGGGAGAAGGGCCTCATCCCCACAACCCTTGCCCGGTGGTTGTGGGGGTCTATGGGCGGGGGGCTTATCGGAATCTGGAAGCCCCTTTTACATAAACGGGTGACCCCACCCCCTCTGACAACACAGGAAAAGCCATAGGGAAGTCCCCGTACGTCAGAGGGGACGGGATCACCAGGGAAGACCAGAATAAGATGGGAGAAGAAGCGGGGAAAGAAGAAGACATTAATAAAGGAATTGTCAAAAACCGTCTATTGTCTTTTTTTTAACATTTTTTACACTTTTTTTGTGAAATGGTAGGGGTACATTTGTACCCCATTACCAATTCACACAGGGGGGCAGGATCTGGGGGTCCCCTTGTTAAAGGGGGCTTCCAGATTCTGATAAGCCCCCTGCCCACAGACCCCCACAACCACCCACCAAGGGTTGTGGGGATGAGGCCCTTCTCCCCATCAACATGGGGACAAGGTGCTTTGGGGGGCTACCCCAAAGCACCCTCCCAATGTTGAGGCCATGTGGCCTGGTACAGTTCAGGAGGGGGGGGGCGCTCTCTCATCCCCCCTCTTTTCCTGCGGCCTGCCAGGTTGCGTGCTCGGATAAGGGTCTGGTATGGACTTTTGGGGGGACCCCACTCCATTTTTTCCTTAATTTTGGCACGGGGTTCCCCTTAACATCCATACCAGACCTGAAGGGCCTGGTATGGATTTTGAGGAGGACCCCCACGCCATTTTTTTTTAAACTTTGGCTCGGGGTTCCCCTTAATATCCATACTAGACCTGAAGGGCCTGGTATGGATTTTGAGGGGGACCCCCACGCCATTTTTTTTTTACATTTTGGCTTGGGGTTCCCCTTAATATCCATACCAGACCTCTGGGTTCCCCTGTGGGGGAATCCCATGCCGTTTTTAACAATGAACTTTTATATGTATTGCCGGGACAGACAATTCATTATAGCCGCGAGTAGTTTTAAATGACTTTTTTCCTTTAGAAATGTCATTTTGCTGTCAGACTGTTCTAAACACAGGAAACATGCGCCACTTTACAGGCATACTATAGACACCCCCCAAGCACAAAATTTTAAGGAATATTACACTTTTATTGTTTGACTTTAAGCATTATTAAAATCACTGCTCCCGAAAAAACGGACGTTTTTAAAAACTTTGTTTTGCATTTTAGACAATACCATGCATATAAGCCTTTAAAATTAGCACTTTTGATTTCTCATGTTCGTGTCCCATAGACTTTAACGGTGTTTGCGTGTTTGAACAAATTTTTTGCCTGTTCGCATGTTTTGGTGCTAACTGAACGGGGGGGGGGGGGGGGGTGTTCAGCCCATCCCTAGTGAAGAGACCTGGAAAATATGTGACATTTGCAAAATATAGAGTCCTGTGAGCCTCCACTAATCCAAAATGCCTTAATTATCAAAAATCAGCTGCAAGCGTTAAACATGCCTCATATATCATGCAAATGTGGATAAATAAATATATACGCTGCGCTTTCCAAAGTCATACACTATACCAGTGTAAAAAGAAACATAAAAAATCTCCCCTAAGAAGATACGGAAACCCCTGTATCGAGACGCGTAGGGAAAGGGGACAGGACGGCACGTTTGCACAGGTGATCTGACAGAGAGGAACAACATACCATCCCGATACCAGTCCGGTATTTACCATTGTTTTACCTGATATAGAGCGGTGCACTGGCGCACCTAATCTATGTGAGTACCCAAGTTGGGGGCCTTTTTTGCTTTTTGTTTATTAAACCGTTAAAACTCTATTACATTATCAAGTCTTTATTTCATACACTCACCGAGGTACCATACTGACGAGTGCAAGATTCCGGTGTAACTATAAGAGCCCAGAGGTGGTTCATATGCGTGTTTTGACTGCGCTTAGTTGCAAGGTTGCACGCTCTGAGGTGAGCATTAAATACCTAAGGGGAACACTAGAGTGAGGAACACCACGGCATGTTCTGGATTTTATATTCGCATGAACTTTATTGCACTTAGAGGTTTTATAATCGCATGAACTTTATTACATCTACATAGACTCTTTTTGGATACCATACACTTGTACAGGAGCACTTCTTTGAACAACCCAGCAATGCAATATTGATATACTATATAATACTGGAAGCTATGCACATGCACAGGAGCACTTTTGTATGCATTAGTGGGTCACTGATAATCTATACAGGATAATAAAAGTGGGAATTGCACCTCTCTGCACAGTAGCACCTTATATCTATTATCATCATTGTTTATGCTTTTATATACACATCTTTTATTTTTAATATATGTGCAATATTTATATTTATTTTCAATACATGTGTTCATTTATTGCACTATTGTCACTTTCCACTGTTAGAAAAGACGTTTTTTTTTTTTTTTTCACTATAGGTTTTTTATATGCTTCTTTTTACACTGGTATAGTGAATGACTTTGGAAAGCGCAGCGTATATATTTATTTATGTGACATTTGCAGCCACTGTTGATTGAATCTTGAAACACTAATCAAGTTTAAGTATGAATGTTCACCAAGTAGTTCAAAATAAACACAAAATATTAATAATTTTTTTCATCCCTTGTTGACTCTCAGTGCTGACAATCTCCTGTGGCCTCTTTACAGCTACCTCCTGTCTACATGCATACACTCAGGTGACATTGTACTTCTGATGTCGACAACAGAGGGCCACAACTGTAAAATATGTGTTTCAATTTCCACTTGTGGTCTTTGTAGGACAGGGTGAAACCACAGGAGCATGACCGGTACATGGGGACAGTGCGTTTTCGCCCTATAACAGGAAGTGTTCCAGCAAGGACCCTTACTGCAGGATCACTAGGAATTTTTTTAATGAAAGCTGCACATTCAAAAAGATTAAAAATTACTCTTATAATTCCATGAACATATTAAACACCGTGTACAACGGTGTTTTACCTACAGGTAAGCCTATATTAAGGCTTACCTGTAGGTGCTGGAAATATCTCCTAAACCTCCACAGTTTAGGAGATATTTATAATAAAGCCATGCGCTGATGTCTATGGTGCATGCACACTTTAGAAAGGGCAGATCAGGCCGTTTCTAAAGGGGTTCATACTGTGACTGGCGGCTCCCACGCCCAGTCACAGAGCTGGAGTTTGCGGCCCCGGAAGGAAGAGGGGTGAAGATGGACATTGGACGCTCGCTGCTAGTGGGGACAGTGGTGACATCGCAGGCTTCGTTTTCAGGTAAATGACACATAATGGGCTACTATGCGGTGCATAGTAGCCCATTATGCTTTACCTTTGCAGGGAAATAAAGAGAAAGTAAACCTATCACATTTACTTTATAACCCTCTTTAAACTCTAAATTCTTTAAACATTTCTGTAGAACTACAAACCACAGCTGTCCTATAAGCTGTTAGTCTAGGACATTGGTCTCCAAACTGCGACCCGCGGGCCAGATGTTGCCCTTTGCTTACCTTTTATCTGGCCCTTGGGGCACTGTTCCTTCCATTGTTACAAGGCACTATTCCTCCTGTTTAGATCAATGATAAGGTACCATTCCTTCCACTGACAGCAACAGCGGGAAATAATACCTCCCACTGAAATCAACAGTGGCCTTTCACCAACACAAAGACTACCCCAACTCTGCATTATACATAGGGTGTATAGAACGCCACATAAGCTGTATCAATGGCACCGTAGAGAGAGCCTCTATTGTCCCAGATGTGGAGGATCCCCTGTGGATCTTCTGCACATGCTTTGGAAGTGCCCCAAACTAGTACATTGGAAAATTGTTATTGCTACTATTAGACTGGCATTCCAGACTCTCTTATGCCGCGTACAGATGATCGAAATTTCCGACAACCAAACCGTGGATTTATTTCTGACGGATTTTGGCTGAAACTTGTCTTGCATACACACGGTCGCACAAATGTTTTCGGAAATTCTGATCGGCAAGAACGTGTTGACGTACAACACGTACGATGGAACTAGAAAAAGGAAGTTCAATAGCCAGTGCGGCTCTTCTGCTTGATTCCGAGCATGCGTGAAATTTTCTGCGTCCGACAACGGATTTTGTTGTCAGAAAATTTGAGATTCAGCGCTCAAATTTTTTTTGTCAGAAATTCTGAGAGAAAATGTCCGACGGAGCATACACACGATTGGAATTTCCGACAACAAGCTCACATCGAACATTTCCCGTCGGAAAATCCGACTGTGTGTACGTGGCATTACACAATGACCCATTGATATGTACACTGGGATTCTTGGGCAACGCCACTTTACTTAAGGAGATACAAATTCTGCTACAACGGGGCACCCCTCATACGTTTAACAAGCTTTATTGGAAAGAAGAGTACAATCAAAGGGTAAATTAGGCCAACATCCCAAATATAATGAAAAAGCAAGGAACAACCCCCTCACGGGACTTTAGAGGCCTACAAAAGGTATAAATCCATAATTGAATGGAAAGAGTGTTTATAAATTATCAAGTACAAATTTTATTTCACAAAAATCGTTAAAAACTATTTATGGCTGGTGCGTTTCATTACCAACATTGTACACAACATATATGTGTATATTGTTCTACATATTCTGAATACTACACAATAGGAACACCGTAAATTAGTATTAACAGAAGCCCCCAATGTGTTTCAGAAGTTCATTCTTTCGTCAGGGGTGTACATCAGTAGAACATTTCTAGAAGCGAGGCAAGAAAATTATAAGTATCATAGTTCATCACATACAGATAATTTTCATGTTATTTTAAAATGGAGTAAATTGCACTCACATGTTGTAAAAAATCAAGAAAAAGGTGGCACAACCATACTAAGGAAGTCATACAAGGACCACCTGGAGTGCACAACAAGAGGAGACACGAGTGTCACAGCGATGCAATCTATGATAATAGAAATATAAAAAAGCATAGTAATGATAGGAAAATTGCGAATTTGCCACAATGGGTTAACTAAAGAGAAGTCTATGGAGATTGTTAGCGCTGAAAGTAACTCCAAGGAGGATTTATTAAAAAAAAACAAAAAAAACAAACAAACAAACAAACAAACAAACTCGGTCATGCTGGCCACAAATATAAAAAGATATAACAAAGCAAGGCAACTGGCCAAGAAGTGGGACAAAATCCCTTAAGGTGAAATGCATAGAAGAGCACAAATATATATAGCAATATGTAAAACTATAAAGGGACATGGGGCATTATATATAAATATAAAGGGGGCAAGCATAATTATAGCTAAGACCATAGAAAACTGTCACAAATAGAATACATACTGTATATAGGGATACATATACATCCTTGCTCTTGCAAATAAAAATTATTATAAGTAAGGGATATATTGCCTCCCAGAGCTAAAGATATTGGCAAAATTCATCAACTGGGTTCCCATATTTAAAGTAGTCTCCAAGCAGGGAATTGAGGTATAGATGGTAGCAGCTTATCAAGTCATCCATCCCTTCCAGTAGGGAGGTCAGCACAGCCTCTACCACGGATGTATGCAATGCATCAGCTCAACCCATCATTCATATCAGCTTATAAAGTCAGACTCGCGGGAGAAGGCCCGCCGGACAGGCATACTTCTGCCCTTCTGTAGCTGGCATGCGTTCCAGCTTGGCCCCCGGAAGGAGGACCATAAGTTTAACAAGCTATGGAACCCATGGTTACTGATCCCAGGACTAGCCCATCTAACCTTAGTGTTCATACAGATTCAACAATGTTAACATTAATGGTGTCGAGGTTGATCATAAAAGGACTCATTTCTAGTACTGGTGGATGTGGGTGACTGAAGCACTCAAAGAGTCATCAAGCTCTAGTTGAGATGTATTTCTAATCTGTATTAACAACAGTGGTGGTTCTGCTCCCTTCTTTATTATTTGTTAAAACTTGTTAAAACCTTAGTGCTTCTCTTTGCGCCTGCATGCATAGAGGGATATGAGTAGCGCTAAGTATTCTCTTCCGTTACTGATATAGTCCTTTTGATTAATAATTATTACTGATGTTCTGATATTTTCCTTCCTATCTGTTTATGTACAGTGGTTGCTACTCTATGTAGCTGTATTAAGGGAATGTACGACTGCTATTGATTTATTGTGATTTGTTTTTCTTCTTTTTTGCTGTTGGTTTTTTGTAATACTAAAAAAATTTTGATAAAAAGTCTTTGAAGAAAAAAAGAGATCAACAGTGGGGCACTAATCCTCTTTCTGACACCAATGATGGGGAACTGGTCTTTGTACTGACATCAACAATGCAACACTATTCCTCCTACTGATACCAATGATGGGGCACTATTCCTCCCACTGACCACAAAGCCTGAAGCATTGTTTACTCCTACTGATGCTGGGGCATTTTCTACTCCCACTGGCCACAGTCTGACCCCCCTAGGGTCTGAGGGACAGTAAACCGGCCCTTTGTTTAGAAAGTCTGGCAAAGTCTAGGAGAAACCCTGGGATTTATGACTACATTAGGCATACAAGGTTAAATTCAGTCTGTAGCAGAAGCTCACAGGGCAACAAACCTGCATAGCTAAGGCAGCCAAGCATATGCTTCCTCCTCCACCCAGGAGGATCTCTGGATACCAGCAGTTTTAGCCCTGCTATACTGTAAGCTTTACAGTTTATTTTTTTTTTTAACAGCCACGCTAATAGGGCCTCACTCCTAACCCAGGCCCCATATCAGCCAAGTGGGCTGCTATGGCTATTGTTACACCTCTGCTACAAGATTTTGTATATTGTTTCACTAAAATCAAATGTGCCATTTATTTTAGCATTGGCAGCTGTAGGATAATTCTGGCTCTCATTCAGCAAGTTACTATAACATCTGTGATTCAGCAGGTCTTCTCAGAATAGAGACCCGCTCTCTATGACTGAGTTGTTTGCGTGGTTTTTCACTCACAAGCTGCCAAATTCACAAAGCAGAAGAAACACAGTGTAAATAACTTAGCAGCTATCCTAGAACAGAATCAGCATTTCTTTCAGTTCATGTTTCTTACAAATCAGGGCATACACTATTACTTAGATTGGGAACCAAATAATTATAGATGTGGATAGCATATTGCATTAGGATGTGCACCTCAAAGCTCAAGCACACATGTTGTGTGTGTATACAGTATATATACTTATGTATATATATATACAGTATCTCACAAAAGTAAGTACACCCCTCACATTTTTGTAAATATTTTATTCTATCTTTTCATGTGACAACACTGAAGAAATGACACTTTGATACAATGTAAAGTAGTGAGTGTACAGCTTGTATAACAGTGTAAATTTGCTGTCCCTTCAAAATAACACACAGCCATTAATGTCTAAACCGCTGGCAACAAAAGTGAGTACACCCCTAAGTCAAAATGTCCAAATTGGGCCCAATTAGCCATTTTCCCTCCCCGGTGTCATGTAACTCATTAGTGTTACAAGATTTTCTTTTTCCCATTTTCATGTGACTCATTGTGTTACAAGGTCTCAGGTGTGAATGGGGAGCAGGTGTGTTAAATTTGATGTTATTGCTCTCACTCTCTCATACTGGTCACTGGAAGTTCAACATGGTACCTCATGGCAAAGAACTCTCTGAGGATCTGGAAAAAAAAGAATTGTTGCTCTACATAAAGATGGCCTAGGCTATAAGAAGATTGCCAAGACCCTGAAACTGAGCTGCAGCATGGTGGCCAAGACCATACAGCAGTTTAACAGGAGAGGTTCCACTCAGAACAGGCCTCGCCATGGTAGACCAAAGAAGTTGAGTGTACGTGCTCAGTGTCATATCCAGAGGTTGTCTTTGGGAAATAGACGTATGAGTGCTGCCAGCATTGCTGCAGAGGCAGAAGGGGTTGGGGGTCAGCCTGTCAATGCTCAGAGCATACTCCGCACACTGCATTAAATTGGTCTGCATGGCTGTCATCCCAGAAGGAAGCCTTTTCGAAAGATGATGCACAAGAAAGCCTGCAAACTGTTTGCTGAAGACAAGCAGACTAAGGACATGGATTACTGGAACCGTGTCCTGTGGTCTGATGAGACCAAGATAAACTTTTTTGGTTTAGATGGTGTCATGCGCGTGTGGCGGGAACCAGGTGAGGAGTACAAAGACAAGTGTGTCTTGCCTACAGTCAAGCATGGTGGTGGGAGTGTCATGGTCTGGGGCTGCATGAGTGCTGCCGGTACTGGGAGCTACAGTTCATTGAGGGAACCATGAATGCCAACATGTACTGTGACATACTGAAGCAGAGCATGATCCCCTCCCTTTGGAGACTGGGCTGCAAGCAGTATTCCAACATGATAACGACCCCAAACACACCTCCAACACCACCACTGCCTTGCTAAAGAAGCTGATGGTAAAGGTGATGGACTAGCCAAGCATGTCTTCAGACCTAAACCCTATTGAGCATCTGTGGGGCATTCTCAAACCAAGGGTGGAGGAGCGCAAGGTCTCTAACATCCACCAGCTCCGTGATGTCGCCATGGAGGAGTGGAAGAGGACGCCAGTGGCAACCTGTGAAGCTTTGGTGAACTCCTTGCCCAAGAGGGTTAAAGAAGTGCTGGAAAATAGTGGTGGCCACACAAAATATTGACACTTTGGGTCCAATTTGGACATTTTCACTTAAGAACGTACTCACTTTTGTTGGCAACGGTTTAGACATTAATGGCTGTGTGTTGAGTTATTTTGAGGGGACAGCAAATTTACACTGTTATACAAGCTGTGCACTCACTACTTTACATTGTAGCAAAGTGTCATTTCTTCAGTGTTGTCACATGAAAAGATAGAATAAAATATTTCCAAAATGGTGTGGGATGTACTCACTTTTGTGAGATACTGTATATAAAAATACAAACACTAACACAAAAAATATAAATAAACATTTTAAAATGTATTAAAACATGGATGGTGTCAGTAGGGAAGTGGACTGTGTCAGTAGAGAAGTGGACATGTCAGTAGAGCAGTAGATGATGTCACTAGAGCAGTGGAAGTATCAGTGGGGCAGAGGTTGGTGTCAGTTGGACAGTGGATAGTGTCAGTCAGTAGAGCAGTGGATAGTGTCAATAGAGCAGAGGTTGGTGTCAGTAGGGAAGTGGATGGTGTCAGTAGCACAATGGAAGGTGTCAGGTCAGTAGAGCAGCAGACGTGTCAGTAGAGCAGTAGATGATTTCAGTAGAGCTGTGGAAGTGTCATTAGGGCAGAGGATGGTGTCAGTAGGACAGTGGATGGTGTCAATAGGGCAGAGGTTGTTGCCAGCGGGGCAGTAGATGGTGTGAATAGAGCGGTGGATGGTGTCAGTAGGACAGTGGATGATGTCAGTAGCATAATGGGCTTTGTCAGTAGAGCAGTTGAAGATGTCCGTAGAGCAGTAAACCTGTCAGTAGAACAGTGGATGGTGTCAGTCAGTAGAGCAGTGGACTTTGTCAGTAGGGCAGAGGTTGGTGTCAGTAGAGCAGTGGATGATGTCAGAAGGGCAGAGACTGGTGGTGTCAGTGGGGCAGTAGACGCTGTCAGTAGTTTTTTTTTTTTACAATGTTATTTTTAATTATTTTTACAATATAATTTGTATTTTTTTTCTTTTATTTTTTAGGACCCCTGTTGAGGGGCTTTAGTGAAATATCAGGGGCCTAACTAGACCCCTGATGTCTTACTTTTGAAAGAGAGACAGGAACAGTGGACAGAGATTCCCCAGTCATTTTCTCTGTAGCCTCAGCTGCACTGGACAGTGAATGAATGGGAAGTGCTCTGTGCTGAGCAGCTTCCTGTCAATTCACAAACTGAAGCATAGTAAACACTTATTTCTATATAGAACAATTGGCTAACCAAAAGGGGCACCTTATCCATGTATTTTACCATCTACAAAACAACCTCTCCTATTTCTGACTTTATTGGTACCAAAGTGAGACAATCACAACAATGTAAAAAAAATCAAAGTGTTTATTACAAAATTGTCAATAAAATTGTTTACAAACATTGGAAATTGTACTCAAATGTGATATAGGTTTCAAAACAACTAGATTCTTCAGGATCTCTCTACTTTGGTAGCAAAGACATGACCTACTCAAAAAAGAAAATATACATAAGCACAGTATATCAAACATAGAGTTTTATAGACAGATTTACTAAGCATGTTTATTGCTACACTTAGGCATCACAGTAGGAGTATAGCCTCCAGATGGTGACAGGATTTCAGTATAAAAATATATTGTGGATAAATCTCAAGTTCAAGTTCGGTTTACAGTCAACAAGGACATATATACAATTGGGCCGTGCGACAGTAGGCATATCTATAAGGCATAAGAGATTGTCAACTAAATAAAATTTTATATTATGTAGTATGGGAATGCTGTGTTATTTTTGAGTAGATGCACTAATTACTTTCGCTTAGAATAATTCACTACATTCCACAGAGAGATAGCGAATGTGCAATGGGATTATATACACAAGCAGAGCCAGCATAATGTCAAAGAAAGATCCACACAGATAGCCAATGACTTGGTTATATTGATGATAGGCAACTCCTATCCTCATATTGATTAGTGGTTCCAAATTAATAATAACTACTGCAGTAGGGAACAGACACAAAAGATACGCTCATCATCTTTCCAAATAACTGTTCTGTTTTATTATGATGCAATTGAAGGTTTTTATACACATGATTACGTAGGTATCACATTAATATTACAATTGTACGTTTATGGTAACAAGGGACGTTACATAGGCAGGCTAATTCTAATCAGGACTCAAAAGAATGTAAACATGTACTGAAAACAAATGATTGATAAGACATATTTGCGGAGTACTGGCTGTACACTCCTGTGGCCAGAATGGCCTTCTAGCCGAATTGTTGGCATGCCAACTTATCAGCATATGTAAACACAGACAATTCTACATAAAATGGAAAACGTCCAAAAGACAAATATGACTTTAACATGGCTAAACTACCTATCAAATATATATATATATATATATATATATATATATATATATATATATATATATATATATATATCCCTTACAATTAAAGTAATTGAATCAAAAAGTACCCTAGACTGTGATCACAGAAGGGAAATAAATCAAACACAGAGACTTCTTTAATTTAGTCATTTTTGCAGTGTCTGTTTTGGATCCAGGTGACTTCTCCTTCAAGTTTTACAAAAAATGTTCATGAAATAGATGCTGTATTGAGTCTCCAAACATTTCCTTATATATAAATGTCTCTTAACAATCCACAAGTTACCTGGCTTTAGTTTTAGATCCTTCCAAACTTTTAGGATCTGGAATTGGGGAGAAAACACATAAATGAGTTTGTCAAAAACCTCAAAAGATCAGCAACATTCTTTGTGAGATCCGAATGGAGGACTTCAGCTGCTGAGACAAAATATAAGCAAGTGAGTAACACACTCCCAAACCAAATCCCATAGGGAGAGAGTCCAACATCCCCCTTAGGGGCTTGATAAAATATAAGAAAACATTCAGGCAAAAGTTTTCTAGTTTCTTATGCCGCGTACACACGACCGGACTTTACGGCATACTTGGTCCGGCGGATCGGAGTCCATCGGACAATTCGATCATGTGTGGGCTCCAGCTGACTTTTTTTCCTAGAAATGAAACATGTTTCAAATCTTTCCGACAGACTCGAGTCCGGTCGAAAAGTCCGCTCGTCTGTATGCTAGTCTGACATACAAAAACCGACGCTAGGGCAGCTATTGGCTACTGGCTATGAACTTGCTTGTTTTAGTCCGGTCATACGTCATCACGTACGAATCCATTGGACTTTGGTTAATCGTGTGTAGGCAAGTCCGTTCATTCGGAAAGTCCATCGTAAAGTCTGTCGAAAAGTCTGCCGGACAAAGTCTGCCGTAAAGTCCGCTCGTGTGCACGCGGCATAACTATACTTTGTCTGCTACATTGTAGACAGTAGGGAGTGTAAAAATAAAACCTCAAGACTTATAGTAAGGACTCTCCTATAAAAATGATTTCCTCTGTTACTCTCTGTACTTTCTGGCACTCAGTACTTACAAACTACTTCTGATAACACTTTTTACTGTGGCCTTTGCAGTAGCATTTGCCACTGGACATCCAGAAAACATGTCCATACAGACAAAATGCATACTCGTAAGATCCTGACTTGGGCATGTGGATATATCTTTTTGTAATCTCTGGAAGGGATGTTCAGCTTTTGGTAACACCTTTGGTAACAGATAAAACAAGAAGTGGTATGTTATAAAAACAACTGTGGTCAATCCTGGCTCTATCCCACGCTCATTTACTAAGGCAGCCATAACTGCTTGTGACTGATGACACGGACTGATGAGGGAAAAGAGTGGCTGGCAGACATAAATGATCACCTTTTCCAAAGTCCTGTTTCATAAGAAGTTGCCCCCTGTGGACCACTTGATCTTCTCGTTCTGGGGTCCTTAAAGTTGAATTATTAATCCCAGCTATACTGGGCCAGAACTAGGGTGTAATCTGTGAGTTGCACAGACCCATCAAGTGTCCGGGGCTGTAATGTAGCATCCTTAGTCACCTGGTCTGCTTCCATGTGTGAGTTTTAATGTTAATATGGCTACCTCAGCAAGAACCTGTAAGGCTGAAAACAGCCAATCAAATTAACTTGGCATGCTTGGTTGGTTTACCTGCCGAAGTAAAAACAAACTTCTGGCCCTTCAAATTGAACCAAAAGCTCTTGATATCTCGACTAAATATATAAACATACACTCTTTTTATAGCTCATAAGCCTTGCTAAAACATGGAGCTCTGCTTCTTGAGCTGGGGAAAAAAAGGATCCAATGACTTTGAATACAAACTTCTGGGTGATAAACTGCATACTCAGTATAAAACCGGGAATAACTCTACAAAACATTA
This sequence comes from Aquarana catesbeiana, assembly GCF_042186555.1. Classification (NCBI taxonomy): domain Eukaryota; kingdom Metazoa; phylum Chordata; class Amphibia; order Anura; family Ranidae; genus Aquarana; species Aquarana catesbeiana. The sequence continues at coordinate 391,053,363 of NC_133325.1, forward strand.
AATATCTGGGTCTTCGGGGAGTGTGTCCCGCACTGGGCTCACAGCAGCTGATTCCCACACCATCAATTTAACACATGTGTCTTCCTTTGTCTCCAGCCTCCTCCAATAGAGGCAATAAGGTGGCTGGATTCAAATGTACGCATTTTTCATTGTTAGATTTGTACATAAACAAACTCATATTTTAAACCTTTCATTAGACAAATATTTCGTTAGCTGTATATTTGCTGCGCAGAATGTCAGACAATTAAAAATTAAATGTTTAACCAAAACAATATCTAACTTTGTCTAATAGCACCTTTGCATAAAGCTACAGCTCTGATATATCGGGGTGAACCCTTCATTACTGGGTCCAGCTTGCATAAATATATTACAATGGCTTGTTTTCTATCATGCTGTTTGTGTAAGAACTCCAATGTCATGTTTCAAAAGACAACTTTTTCCTGGTAATATTATAATAAATGACAACAATACCTTGCGGTCATGGAGAGATGTCCATAAATGCAAAATATTCTTCTGCTTTTACCACTGCACTTACAAGGAAAAGGGGCACATCATTTCACAATCCACACATTCTGCTTTGGATTTAAAAAAGAAAAAAAAGAAAAAGAAAAGCACCAACAATCTGTATGATGGACCAGAAACCATCAAAAACTATAAAACAACTGGCTGCAGGTGGCATCTATCCTAACAGGGTGTGTGGACTTGATGTGATGGGTCTGTTATATTTAAATTTTATTTATTATAACTCTCACATCATGGACCGCACATCAAGTTATTATCAAGAACCTTAAAATTTCATTTTTGTAGAAAAACTTCTTATGTATCCCATCCATCTTGGCTTTGTTAAATATTATGGCAGCTGTATTCCAAATAACAACCTCATCTTAATCTTTTTTTCTCTCAATAAGGGCTTATTGTATAAATGTAAAATTACAAAATTGTTATCTTAATCTAAACTAATCCCATTTTTACGAATTTCCCCAATAATCTGGATTTTATTTCCAACCAAAGATTGTCTAAACCAGTTTCAATATATCTATATTATTAATAAAATTGTTAAACTCATATTAGAAATTAATACTCATTATTACTTAATTTTACTTAATTTCCCTTTTTTAAATGCACTGTTTCCACTATCAAAAGATATTCAATTTGTGTAATACACGGTTAAATGATTAATTGCCAGATTCCATCCACACCCAACACAGTATATAACAAGGCCTTCTTTACGGGGGAGCACATACAGGGGGCTGCACATACAGGGGGTTCTTCCAAAGAAGTGGGGTTCTGAAAATAAGTGACACTTCTGCTCTTGCACTTCAGCGATTTGCACAAAGCTAACCATAGCAGATTGCAGGTGATCTCTTTTTCATATTATCTCTCCTTCTCTGAAACATGCTCTCTTTACCTCTCCTCCTCTTCACAATTGCAGCCTCTCTCCTCAAGCTCTCTTTTCTACATCCCTCTGCTCCACCACACAATCTGTACATATCACCCTCACTTCTCCCCTCCCCCTATTACTGCACTCATCACCTCTTTCTAACTCTAAGCCCACTTGCTAACATACCCCCCAGGATACTAAAGCATGTCCCCTCATACAAATCATATTCTCATATTACCTCCCTCACTCTTCTGCTTCTCCTAATCGCTGGAGATATTTCCCCAAACCCTGGGCCTCCCTTATTTAACTGTGCCCAACACACCCATCACCATCACCATCACCCTACACCCTCTGGCAGTAGTCGCAATCTACACAATTTAGTCTCCATTCCTCTTCTTCCCAACGCCAGCCTCCCTCTCTCCTGTGCCCTCTGGAACGCCCGCTCTGTCTGCAACAAACTCACTGCTGTTCATGACCTCTTTGTCACTAATTCCTTTAATCTACTTGCTTTCACCGAAACCTGGCTCCACGAATATGACACCCCTTCTCCTGCTTCCCTCTCCCAGGGGGGCCTTCACTGGACTCACTCCCCTAGGCCTAATGGACGCAAGGGAGGTGGAGTGGGACTCCTCCTATCCCCCCAGAGCACCTTCCAGGTTATTCACCCTCCTCCCTCTTTTTCCCTCTCATCATTCGAAGCCCACTGTATACGTCTATTCTCTCCTACTTCCCTAAGAATTGCTGTGATCTACCGGCCCCCTGGACCATTATCGACTTTCCTTGATGAGTTTTCTGCCTGGCTACCCTACTCTCTTCGGATATTCCCACAATCCTTCTCGGTGATTTCAACATCCCTGCTAATACAAACACTCCTGCTACTTCTAAACTTCTTAGTCTAACCTCTTCATTTGACCTGAAGCAATGGGTACAGGCTTCTACTCACTCTGATGGCAACACCCTTGACCTTGTATTCTCCTACCTATGAACTCCATGCAACTTCTCAAACAATCCTTTTCCTCTCTCGGACCACCACCTTATTAGTTTCTCTCTCCCCCTGTCTTCCACCACCTTTCCCTCCAATCGCCTAACCATCACCCGTAGAAACTTTCGCAACTTCAACTTCTGTCTCCTCTATTCTGCTACTGACCACCTCTATGACAAAATCTCTCCCCTGTCCTGCCCCAACCAAGCCATGTCCATCTACAATAAATCTCTGTCCTCCACCCTGGATAAGCTCGCTCCCCTCACTACACGCAGAATCAGGCCTCGACCCCTACAACCCTGGCAAACAGATGACACTAAAATTCTCAAAAAACGTAGTCGCGCTCTTGAGCGTCTGTGGCACAAGACTAAGTCTCTCAAAGACTTCAACCAATACAAATCTGCCCTCCAAATATACTATTCTTTCCTCCACACTGCCAAGCAAACCTATTTTACAACTCTTATTAACACTTTCTCATCCAATCCCCGTAAACTCTTCTCTACCTTCAACTTTCTACTTTGTCCTCCACCGCCTCCACCCACTGACTTACTCACTGCCCAGGAAACCGCTAATCACTTCAAAAACAAGATTGATACAATCCGTGATGAAATCTCTATTCTACAGGTATCTCCCCCAGCTAAGACCCCATGTCAACAGATACAACTGACACTCCCCCTATTCAAATCTACTACTACAGATGAAGTTGCTAAACTCCTTTCTATCGCCCACCTAACCACCTGTCCCCTGGACCCTATTCCCTCTCAAATGCTACGGTCACCCTCTGACCCCATCCTACACTCTCTAACCCACATCTTCAATCTCTCCCTCACCTCTGGCATCTTCCCTGATGCTCTAAAACATGCACTGGTCACCCCCATACTCAAAAAGCCATCCTTGGACCCTACCAATCTTAACAACCTAAGCCCAATCTCCTTGCTCCCCTTTTCCTCTAAACTCCTTGAACGCCTGGTTTACAACCAACTGAGTGACCACCTCATTAAAAACAACCTTCTTGATCCCCTTCAATCTGGATTTCGCCCTCAACACTCCACAGAAACTGCTCTTTTAAAACTCACAAATGACCTACTAACTGCAAAAACCAATGGACACTATTCTGTACTCCTACTTCTGGATCTTTCAGCTGCCTTTGACACGGTTGACCACCCCCTCCTCCTCAAAAATCTTTACTCCCTCGGTCTCCGTGACTGTGCTCTTCAGTGGCTCTCATCCTACCTATCCCAACGCACCTTCAGTGTCACTTACAATTCTACTTCCTCCACTCCTCTTCCCTTCTCTGTCGGGGTCCCCCAAGGTTCTGTTCTTGGACCTCTTTTATTTTCAATCTACACCTCTTCCCTGGGTCAGCTGATAGCCTCTCACGGCTTTCAATATCATTCTATGCTGATGACACACAAATCTATCTCTCCACCCCTCAACTCACTCCATCAGTCTCCTCACGCATCACTAACTTACTAACCGACATATCTGTATGGATGTCACACCACTTCCTCAAACTCAACTTGTCCAAAACCGAGCTCATAATATTTCCTCCCCCACGTTCCTCTTCCCCTCTTCTCTGTCAAGAGCAATGGCAAAACCATCCACCCGTCCCCACATGTCAGGGTACTAGGTGTTATCCTGGATTCTGAACTCTCCTTTCAGCCCCACATCCAATCACTTTCCAAAACTTGCCGCCTCAACCTCCGCAACATCTCTAAACTACGTCCCTTTCTAACCAATGAAACCACAAAGCTCCTGATTCACTCCCTGGTTATCTCTCGCCTTGACTACTGCAACTCACTCCTCATTGGCTTACCTTTAAACAGACTATCCCCCCTTCAGTCCATCATGAATGCTGCTGCCAGACTCATCCACCTTACAAACCGCTCAGTGTCTGCTACTCCTCTCTGCCAATCCCTCCATTGGCTACCACTCGCCCAACGAATTAAATTCAAAATACTAACAATAAGTTACAAAGCCATCCACAACTCTGCCCCCAGCTACATCACTAACCTAGTCTCAAAATACCAACCTAATCGCCATCTCCGTTCCTCCCAAGACCTCCTGCTCTCTAGCTCCCTCATCACCTCCTCCCATATCCGCCTCCAGGACTTCTCCCGAGCCTCGCCCATCCTCTGGAATTCCCTACCCCAATCTGTCAGACTGTCTCCAACTTTATCCACTTTTAGGCGATCCCTGAAAACTTTCCTCTTCAGAGAAGCCTATCCTGCCTCCATCTAACAACTGCACTATTTTCTCCATTAGCTCATCCCCCACAGCTATTACCCTTTTTTATCACTTGACCCTCCCTCCTAGATTGTAACCTCTAACGAGCAGGGCCCTCTGATTCCTCCTGTATTGAATTGTATTGTACTTGTACTGTCTGCCCTAATGTTGTAAATCGCTGCGTAAACTGTCGGCGCTATATAAATCCTGTATAATATAATAATAATAATAATAATAAATGTAACCTTCATTTTACCATGTCTGGAAAACAGATTAAAAAAATAATTGTGATCACATTGTTTACTATTAGATTCGTTAACCCGGCACATTTTGTTATAAATGTTTTGTCTAAAAAACTGGAATTGTCATGCTTATCACTGATCTCCCATCCCAGGCACAATCTTTCATGAGAGCACAAAGGAGGGGGTCACATCTGCGTACATGACACACACAAGCAATAGAACTAAAGGTCCCAGCATTCATACATACACCAATATATCTCTCTTAAATCGCTTACTTTTTCCCATTTGTACACAACACATGCATATCATTCTCTCACTTTCTTTTATTTTGTTCAGATATCCTTTATATCTAGCTTCTATGATCAGATGGGCAGCCACAGTGCTCATACCATCTTCCCTCTCTGACAACATATAAAGTATTCTGTTTTAACTCTCATTTCTCTGTTTCTCGACTTTACTAGTTGTAGTGCCTGACCCCAAATTCATCCCACAACTTAACATTAAAATCTCCCTTTCTGTCTAGTGTTATTGTCACCCTTGATCCATCCTGCTCGCATAGATAGCTGCTTCTCTAGCTGTTTAGGCTGCATGATTCTTAGTCCCTGTAGACCTTGGTAACCCAATTACCCATTGTGGATCACTGTCCACTTTAACCAATTATCTAGGGGCTCAGTATAGGCGGAACCGCACCTTCGGTTCATATATAGCGCTCCTCTTGCGCTGGCCTTTTTTTAGGGTCTCTTACCCTTCATTCCCTTACTTAATATAATTGCCCATAATGACTGGCCAGTCATCTCTATGTGTGCCTATACCCTCTTGCCTCTAAACTACTTTATCTAGCAGATGTACTACATGCACCTGTGAACAGCACTATTGTTCCCTTTCTTATCTATAACACTCCGATGGACAGTAGACAGTGACAACATACCATATAACCACCAATCAATACAATTTGATTAAGGGAAGTAAAATAGGTACCCTTTGTCCCGAAAATGCTTTACCGATCAAGGAAGTCTGATAACTCAAATGTAAGCAAAAGGCTTACCTCAGCCGGCTGATTATCAGAAATTCCCGGATCGTCTCAAGCTCCTCGTTTCGGATACTCAGGGTCACCTGGAAACCCCTCCTAGGCAAAGCTCACCATGCTGACTCGGTTAAATTGATGATAGGCAACTCCTATCCTCATATTGATTAGTGGTTCCAAATTAATAATAACTACTTCAGTAGGGAACAGACACAAAAGATATGCTCAGCATCTTTCCAAATAACAGTTCTGTTTTATTATGACGCAATTGAAGGTTTTTATACACATGATTACGCAGGTATCACAATAATATTACAATTGTACGTTTATGGTAACAAGCGGCGTTACATAGGCAGGCTAATTCTAATCTGGACTGGAAAGAATGTAAACATGTACTGAAAACATTATTAGTGCCATGTGCACAGTGAGGGCAGTGTGCAATACATACAAAATAGAATACAATTATATACAGAACTTACAAATTTCCATTACACTAACCTATAACAATAAACAAGATAAACCCTAATGACATCCAGAGGAAAAATGGAAATGGGGCCCAAGACCCCCATCATGGATATAATATCTCAAAACACACCATTTACCTGCTATAGAAGAGCAGGATTTTAGGATATGATCTTCCAGCAATAGAGGTATATTGCAGGCCTTAATTGCCACGTATCTACAAAAGAGTAAAGTACAACGATGTAACCATCTCCTCACAAGAAGAAGAGGGCAATCCTTTCTATTTTACACCTGTCATAATAGTCTTACCTTAGTAAACCCAGCATTCACATATCACCATCTGTGAGAGAATGACACTACACATCTCCTTTTAAAGTTAGTTTGGAGCCAAATCAAAGCCTCAGGCTCCTACGGTAAAACACGTTCCTATGATGTCATTAAAAGGGGTCCAGCTCATAATATCTATCTCATCCACATGGCCACTCTAACACCACCTGGCTTCCGCCATTACTGACCCACTCTCTCCTCTACTGTAGGCCAAAGGAGTGGAGGGACGATGGGTGTGTCCCTCCCGTGCCAGTCAAACCACGCTGCAGACCCTTCATCATCATGCCATCGCGCACTTGCAGATGGAACACCCACCCGTGCATGTGCAACAGCTCCAGAGGGTGCCCATAATTTGCAAATATCATAACACAACCATGGCTGCATAGTTGCACATCCCAATCGACATAACAATAGAGACGGCCCATACTACCAGCCAACCAGCAGACCATGGCCTACCAATGAACATGCTGCCCAACATAATATCCTGTCCTCCACAGTGTCTACCTTTGAGAAAGCCCTATGTGGGAGCCATCCATATAGAGCGAGAAATAGCATAACTAAAAAAACAAAAATAATAATAATAGGGGCTTCGCCCTTGAACCACCACCACAACTCCACCTCCTAGGGAGGCCTGAAAGGCACTTCATGTCTCTCAGCCTCCAATGTTATACCTTACAGGGGGGTCCTTTCCATTATAAATTGAAATTCATGCTAAATTCACATAGCACCTATATATTTCCTGTTACCAGCAGAAGCAGACTCTTAAAGGTGCACATAATGCAGAACATACACATACAAGTATTTTTAACTCCATGTATCAAATATAGCCACACATTAAAGAAAAAAAGTAAATAATATTTACATATCAGAATATTAGAAAATCAAATAGTACATTTTACCTATCAATATAGAGTACCTTCTTTTTGTTTTAAAGCTTATTTGGCAGACTATACTATACCAATGAGGTATGTAGTAATCATAGAAAAGGTTTAAAACTGAGAGCCTCATTTAAGCCTGGCGGGGTGGTGGCATTAGGATTAAAGATCCATCTTGCCTCACGTTGTAATCATTTTCTATCAAAATTTCAACCTCTTGGCCAATCAAGAACTTTCTTAAGAACTGTAAATTGGACCATAGAGGTGTCATGATTCTATTTCAAGGCTGCATGTTTTCCTATAGGGGTATAGAGGAGATTTTTTTATATATGATAAATGTGGTCGTATATTTTCCTCCAAAAGTTTCAAATTGTCTTGCCGGCATAGAATATCCTGCATTTACAAAACATAATGTAAATGTGACCCTTATGCGTGTGTGCATCTGTTCAGAAAGACAAAAGAAGGACCTTCTAAGATCCACTCACAATATTCACACGACCCACATTTAATACAAACGCCCCTCGTTATGAGGCCCTTCCTGAAAGTTGCTTTGGACCAGTCTATCACTATGCGATCTCGCTTTTTTTATAAGTTATTTGTGAATGATTCGTAATATATTTTCTTATTATGGGATTGTAAGTTAACACGTGCCAATGCTTTTAAATGGCATCTCGTATCTCCCGGTGCTGACTGGAAAAAGTGGTCACTATTGTAACAGAATCTTGACATTTTGCTTCTGTATTAACAAACAACAAATCATGTCTACTTTTTTGTTTGGTTCTATTGTAATGTACACAATTGGGTTGAGACACTGAGGACTTTTATGGTACAGTATAGACTCACAATACAGCAATTTTAAAAAGTATAAATTTTTATTACATCAATGAATATTAAAATTTCACTCAACCGAGAAACATAAGGGCAAAAACACAAGGGGTTATATTGTATGTATGTCCAAATATGGACATTAGACAATTCTAATACAACATCAATTCCTCTCGCCCAGATTGAAATTTATAAAGTATCATTCCATCCAAGGAGAGACCTCAATTGACACAATTCCAATCTTACACTCTACATGTTTCGTGGGGAACTCTTCAGGAGTATAGTTCAAGAAGCATATTAACTTCTAAAAAAATATGTAAAATGGTTCTATTGTAAGCCTTTTTAATGTAGTTTTGGTATATGACTTCACCTGACAATGTATATAATTTACTGTTAGAAGATCCTTCTTTGGGTCAGTTGTTGGCTGTTACAACTTCTGGTTTGTCATGTGATTAACCATTCATTTCTTATGATACAGTAGAGTGATCCTGCAGGTTGTGTTCTGTCTTCAGGAACCAAAGACTTTCAAGTGGAGGGAGGATGTAGCAATGTAGTCTACAATTCTAAAGCATAGCGATTCCCCGTCATTTCTATGTACTGTATTGTTCCTCTAGTGCCCAGCGTCACTAGCTGACATCATATCTGTGAGTCAAACTAAAGGGATTGTGGGATTAGTAGTTCCTCAGAATGGAAACTGCTCCGTATGACTATGCACCTGGACTACATATCCCGGGGATCTTTGCTACCATCAGGGAGAATGCTGGGAGGATCTATAAAAGAAGCCAGAGACTCGCCCCACACTCTCTTCCTTCTGGGCCTGGTGTGTGACAGACCTCTCTGTACAGAGAGGGTGAGGTCGAGGCCTACCACGCGGTGTACAAAATTCCAACCTGGCTGAGAAGGGCCCATTATTGTTTGCTGTTCATCAGACATCTATCCAGCACCTCTCTGATCGTCTGACAACCCGCACTTCGTGCTTCGCATCAGACGCCTCTATGGGAACTGCTGTTCTTAAGGCCTTGAATCGGCCTGGTCGTTGGTGAGAGGTCAAATGTGATTGGACATGTCACCTCCTCCGCACTAATTTATACAGTCAAGATTAATTGGATATCCAATCCATTCCAATCCTCGCCAACTCCAAATATGGAGCCAAACATTTGCATTATCAATTTAAACCTTAATAACTTATTTCTCAACTCACAAAAATGGTCAAAAAAGCCCAATCTAAGAACAAAGAAGGAAGCTAGATATCTGGTCTCGGAAGCACCCAGACTACCGTTTTTTTAATCAGTTTCCAAAAATCCATAAGAATAGTCTATGCCCCCTTGGATACCCATAATGAGTAGTATTGATTCCATTTTCTCCAGTATAGGGAAGTACATAGACTATTTCTTACAGCCTATAGTTTCAGCTTGCCCTTCATACCTTAGGGATAGTAAACATTTCATGAATCTTCTTCAGGATGTTCCCACCAGGGATGACACAGTACTTGTCACATTGATGTCGAATCATTGTATACTAGTCTCAAACATGGTGATGTTATTGCCACCACTAAGAAGGTTTTAGACACATACAGATCTAAAGACCCGTCAGAAAAGTTTCATCATGTCCTTGTTGGACCTGGCCATGACCAATAACTATTTCTGGCAGGAGGGTTCACATTGCAATCAGGTAAAGGGTGTGGCTATGGGGGCAAAGTATGCCCCCAGTGTAGCCAACCTTTTACTAGCACAGTGGGAAGAAGAAGTTATATATCCCGGACACATCCCAGAGGTGGGTTTATATAAACGGCATATTGACAAAATCGTCATCCTGTGGAATGGCAGTATCGATAGACTAACAGATTTCCTCACTCAACTGAACACTAATGAATATGGGCTAGGATTCACTGGAACTTGGGACCACCACCAGATCAGTTTCCTAGATTTGGTACTTACCAAATCCAGGGGTGGTAATGAAGTAGGAATGGGGATCAGGTTATATGGCCATGGTTATGTGTGTAGTAAGACTGATTTAGAATTTCAGCTAAGAAGCCATTCCTATATACTATGCTAAGAACATTTTATGAGATCTGTAAAATTTGTTACAGGCTGTGGTTAAGACACTGAATTCACCCTTTCACCCCCCTTAACACAGACACCTGTGTTTAGCACACTGATACACACTTTCCTATAGCTAGCAAATGTCAAGCTGATTAGTAGGAAAGATAAGGAACCGCAAGAACAAAAAAACCTGCAAACTTTGCAAGAGTACAAAAAGAATTGCTTTGCTAAATTGCTTTGCACCAATAAGAGTAGGTTGACTGCTTAAAAGGGTTAAAAGGTTAGAATGTCTTATAACGGAAATGTATTGTCTGTTCGCTTGTGACGTAATGTGATGGAAGTTATATGTACACTGAATTGACTGTATCGGACACTTCTTGGCGTGTAGACATTAGTCGGGCCAGGAGTGTCCATTCTTGCTGGCCAGAAGAGTGGAATAAATCTCGCATACCAGAAGTTCATTGTCCAGCAGTCATTACCAATATTCTTCTACTTCATTTGGTGCATTTGGCCGTGAGGGGGGAATATCGGTGTGACCTGTTGAGGCAGGTGGCACTGTTTTTCCACCAGACCTACAAGGAATGGTCCGAGAGGCCAGCCCTGTGGGCTATATCGTAGTCTCAAAAGGCGCCTTCTAGAACTGTTATCTAGGAGACTGCGCTGTGTCCCATTTGGTGGCCTGCTGTGGACGACCTTCGTAGCGTCAAAAGGACCTGGGAATCCGAGAAGTAGATAGCTGGAGCTCCAACGGGAACAGGTGAGAGTCTTTTACTTCTGTTTTTGGATAACAGTCATAGGGACAGCCAGCCAGCCTCTCGACGGATCGAGAGAAGGGAAGCCTGATCACCTTCCGAGAGAGACGTCCGTTCAGATGATTGTGCATCTTTCGGACGAATCCTCAGTCAGTCAGTAATTTTTGGGTGGGAGTGTCTGGTATGATTGATGTGTGTATGAGACATCACTTTGTGGTGAAGTGACCGGGTCCTCTTTTAAGTGCGGTTTCTGGCCGGGAGACCGCGCCCAGGCCACTGACCGAGGGAAGCGTTGTCTATTGTTCCTACTTGTGTCGAGGATTCAGACCCCTTACTGAATTCTCATCATCTACCCTACCCTCTGTGTCTGTCTTGGTGTCTGTTAGGTTATAAGAATGGGTGGGAAACATAGTGTTGAATCTCCCCTACAAACCATGACCTCCAACTTTAGGAAGGGATTTGCTAAGAACTGCAATTTAAAACTTAGCCCTGAGAAATTGATAACATTGTGTGAGAAAGATTGGCCCTGCTATGGAGCGCGGTGGCCCCCACAGGGAACCCTTGACTTAGAGACCATTGACTGATTATTTGAGAATATTATGTCAGACTCACAGAAACATGACCAAGACGCACCTTCCAGGAGGAATATCCGTCCAGATGATTGTGCATCCCTCGAATAAATCCTCAGCCAGTCAGGAGGACTGTTCGTTCGGATGATTGTGCATCTCTCGGATAAATCCTCAGCCAGTCAGGAGGACTGTTCGTTCGGATGATTGTGCATCCCTCGAATAAATCCTCAGCCAGTCAGGAGGAATATCCGTCCAGATGATTGTGCATCTCTGGGATAAATCCTCGGCCAGTCAGTCAGGAGGAATGTTCGTCCAGATGATTGCGCATCTTTCGGACAAATCCTCAGTCAGTCAGTCAGTCAGTAAGCTAGGGGAAAACGTCCGTCTGGATGATTGTGCATCCTTTGGACAAATGGGAGATAAAGACCTGCAGTGGATAGAAGCCACAAAAAGAGGAACAGTGTAGAATTATGGTTATGACAAAGAGTAGTACCACTGACAAAACAAACAAGACACATATATTCTCAACCCGAAGAGACAGATCAGCCTCCCCCGTATGTAGATGAACGGACCTCAGATAGAGATGGGTCAGAGCCATGTCCAAATGCCCCGTCCAGTAAACAAGGGGACTCAAGTTGTTGTCCACCTACATCAGATTCAGCAAGTTTGTCAATGCCAAATCTCAGTAAATATACTCCGAACCGTAACACTCTGGGTATAGGCAGGACAGAAATAGGGAACTCAGTAGTAGTCAATGGGCTCCCCAATCAAGTGTCCACTTCCACTCCAAGAAATCCTGATGCAAATAGCCGGACCCTTGCCCCGTCTTTCAACATACCTCTGCAAATGCCCTTAAGAGAACAGGCGGTGGAGGAACATCGGACTCTAGTTTACACCCCTTTTTACCACAACAGATTTACTGAACTGGAAGATTCATAACCCTGCCTACTCTGAGAAGCCTCAAGCCATCACAGATTTGCTCCGGTCAATAACTCAGACCCATAACCCCACTTGGTCGGACTGCCAGCAACTTTTATTGACCCTTTTTAATACTGAGGAGAGACACAGAATTAACCAAGCAGTGCAGAAGTATAAAGGCAAAAGACCCTTCCTATTAGAAAGACTTTGTAGTTTGGGGGGGGGCATCAAGTCCAACATCAGTTCATGTACATGCCGGATTCCCCTATTCCCTTGCTGGGCAGAGATTTACTTGCTAAACTCAGAGCACACATATACTTCCAATCTGACGGATAGGGATAGGCTATCCTAAAATTGCCCCATCCCTTTGAAGCCCGCATACTGCAAGACATCCCGGGACTATGGGCAGAAGACAACCCACCAGGATTAGCCAGACATGTTCCCCCAATCCTTATTGAATTAAAATCAGGAGCCACTCCAGTCAGCCTGAAACAGTACCCAGTCCCTCGAAAAGCCCTAGTAGGAATACAAAAGTACTTAAACAAATTCCTACACTATGGAATTCCAAAACCCTGTCAGTCTCCCTGGAATACACCTCTACTCCCAGCGCAGAAACCCGAAACAGCTCACTGTTGTTCTGTTCAAGACCTCAGAGCGGTCAATCAGGCTGTAATGACCATGCACCCAGCGGTCACTAATGAACTGTTACAATTACTGTGGGAGGCAGGTTATAAGGTGTCCCGGAGAAAGGTGTAATTTTGACAAGAGACTGTAAAGTACCTGGGATTCAGAGTATCACAAGGACAGAGACAATTGGGAGAAGGCAGGAAAGAAGCTGTTTGTCAGATTCCCATCCCGACTACCAGACAGCAAGTACGTGAATTCCTGGGGGTGGCAGGATTCTGCTGAATCTGGATACTGGACTTTGCCATAAAAGCCAGACCCCTCTATGAATCCACAAAGGGGGGAGAAAAGGAACCCTTTCAATGGGGAGAACAACAAAACAGAGCATTAAGACATTAAGGTCTCCCTAATGCAGGTTTCTGGGCTAGGCTTGCCAGACAGCCAAAAAGTCTTCTATTTGTATGTCAGTGAAAAACAAGGAATAGCAGTATGAGTCCTGACACAATACTCTGGGTCTTGGCAGCGCCCTGTAGCATACCTTTCAAAACAACTGGACACTGTAGCTCAGGGATGGCCATCCTGCCTGCGGGCCATTGCAGCAACGGCCCTCCTTGTGGCCGAAGCTGACAAGTTGTCATTGGGTCAGGAGACTTATGTCCGAGTCCCACACCAAGTACAGGCATTAATGGATTACAAGGGAAATCACTGGTTTACTAACAGTCGAATAGTTAAATATCAAGCTATGCTGTGTGAAAATCCTCGTATCCACCTAGAGACTGTAAACACTTTAAACCCAGCCACTCTGCTCCCCACCTCACAAGAACCCCTAACTCATGACTGTCTCCAGGTAATGGATATGCAAGCAGACCAGACTTGAAAGACAGCCCCTTGGAAAATCCAAACGTTGCGTACTTTACTGACGGAAGCAGTTTTGTAAAAGATGTTTATCCCCAGATATAGACTCAGACAATGGCCCTGACTTTGTCCACAAGTGCCTCCAGGAATTAGCAACAGCACTTAAGAATACTTGGAAACTACACACTGCATATAGGCCACAAAGCTCTGGAAAAGTTGAACGAATGAACCGCACGCTCAAGTCACAACTGGCCAAGCTCTGTCAGGAATACCAAATGAAATGGACCTTGATGTTGCCCATTGCTTTACTGAGAATTCGGAGTACCCCAACAAAGAGGACAAATCTGTCCCCTTTTGAGGTACTGTATGGTAGGCCCCCACCCATCATTAGAGGGATAAGAGGAGACTTGCATCAGATAGGAGGGGTTGCTAACCGTGAACTGATACAGAAACTTGGGGAAAGTATGCAGGACATAGGGAAATGGGTTCAAGAGAAACTTCCCATAAGCTTGTTGAACCCAGTACACCCCTTTAAACCAGGAGATACAGTGTGGGTAAAGGAGTGGAACCTAACCCCACTAGGGCCAAAATGGAGAGGTCCTTACACTGTTCTGCTATCTACCCCAACAGCCATTAAGGTAGCCGAGGTGACACCCTGGATACACCACTCTAGGGTAAAGCGAGCTGCTGACCTCACAGACTCCTGGCACAGTACAGTAGACCCCCAAGATCCTTTGAGACTGAGATTGACCAGAGAAATCAGAAGGAAGAACTCCAGCCCTGTGTTCAGCACACCCCTGGAAGCTGCTGAATTTACGCACGGCAGAAGATAGACAGACTGCAGCCCTGCGGCCAACACACTCCTGGAAGCTGCTGGCTCAACGCACGGCGGAAGATAAAGGATATCTACTAAGCTCTGCTCCAACCACAGCCCGGACGCTGGTTGGTCTACGCACAAGCTGAAGCCTGAGGATATTCATCGGTGTAATGTTTACTAAAATCTTTATAACGAGACTGTTGATAGTCATAGCAGTGATACTGGCCGAGCTAAGAAGGGGGGAGGGTAATTCATGTGACCCTTGTATAAAGACCACCAGAGTAGGATCCATAGCTACCAAGATGTTACTGTGGCACTCTCATTATCCATGCAAGGGCACAGAGACTGGTACCTGCATACATAATGGGACTACCTATTCAATGTGCTCTGTGGAAAATCAGATAACCTGTTATAACCCTACTTATGCTCCCTATAAAACTTGGCTAACCGTTCGGAGCTTTAGCTCCACCGGTAAGCTGGTAAACCGTACCCTGATCACCAACTCAAGTATTGCAGAGACAAGTTTTAATTATTTTCTGATTCTCCCTATAGTGTATATGGAGTGAAGGCTATATTGGGGATCGTTGTAGTAATACTCGTAGCATGTCTGCTGCTACCCTGTCTGATTCCCCTTGGGACTAGAATGATCCAGAGTTTCATTGAGGCCACTGTAGAAAGAAAGGCTGCGACCCATATTATGGCTATGTGGAAATACCAGCCATTAACCCCCCAAGACTAAATAAAAATCTCAGTAACATTGGGCTCTGATCCATTAGAAAGCAGAACTGTATGCTATTTAGT
Organism: Aquarana catesbeiana; assembly: GCF_042186555.1. Classification (NCBI taxonomy): domain Eukaryota; kingdom Metazoa; phylum Chordata; class Amphibia; order Anura; family Ranidae; genus Aquarana; species Aquarana catesbeiana. The sequence continues at coordinate 391,069,085 of NC_133325.1, forward strand.
GATGCTTAATCTCGCTCATATTAATCGCTATGATTATGATCAAAGGGGGGAATAAAGTAGGAATGGGGATCAGGTTATATGGCCATGGTTATGTGTGTAGTAAGACTGATTTAGAATTTCAGCTAAGAAGCCATTCCTATATACTATGCTAAGAACATTTTATGAGATCTGTAAAATTTGTTACAGGCTGTGGTTAAGACACTGAATTCACCCTTTCACCCCCCTTAACACAGACACCTGTGTTTAGCACACTGATACACACTTTCCTATAGCTAGCAAATGTCAAGCTGATTAGTAAGAAAGATAAGGAAACCGCAAGAACAAAAAAACCTGCAAACTTTGCAAGAGTACAAAAAGAATTGCTTTGCTAAATTGCTTTGCACCAATAAGAGTAGGTTGACTGCTTAAAAGGGTTAAAAGGTTAGAATGTCTTATAACGGAAATGTATTGTCTGTTCGCTTGTGACGTAATGTGATGGAAGTTATATGTACACTGAATTGACTGTATCGGACACTTCTTGGCGTGTAGACATTAGTCGGGCCAGGAGTGTCCATTCTTGCTGGCCAGAAGAGTGGAATAAATCTCGCATACCAGAAGTTCATTGTCCAGCAGTCATTACCAATATTCTTCTACTTCAGTATTACCACAAAAACATTATTAATTATTAAGAAAACTGATAGGAATAAATATATACCAACGGCCAGTTGCCATCACCCCAAATAGTTGGGGGCAATCCCCAAGGGCCAACTCATGCGCATTCATTGCAATTGCACCAGTGCTGAGGATTATGCTCTACAATCAGAGGTGGTGGTGAACACATTTAGAGAGAAGGGCTATAAAGAAGAGGTTCTGATGTCCATTCAAACACAAATATCGGGGCGTGGCTTGGACTTCCATGTGAGAGGACGTGTCTCACAGAGGCTCCAGCATCCTGAACAGAAAACATCCTGAAGTGAGCCCGATCCACCGCTACCATAGACCGGACACTTCGCTCCCGGTGTGGGGCAACACCTACAGCGACACCCGGTCGCTTTACATCCAAAACGGGGGTGTCTGGGAGGATGGAGGAGAGCCGTTCGGCCGGCCGGCATGGCCAAGATGGCGGATCCCCGCTCCCACAGCGTGCAGGGAAGGAATCACAGCTATCAGCAGCTGCACGCCTGGAGAGGTATGCTCACGACACTGGCACTCACAAAACAACACAGCCACATACCTCACATGCAAAGGCAGCAGCCAAGAGTGTCCCACAGCAAACAGCACAGCATGGCATAGAGAAGATGGCCCCTGGAGCAGCAGAACACACAGTGAGGAATCCCCCATACCCCCCTCCTTCCTCTGAAGCAGCCAAAGCTCCAGACACTGAGCACTCTGAGCCTTCCCTGCATGATATACTGACTGCAGTTCACACTTATGGCTCCTCACTAACTGAACTCTCTATTGAAGTCAAAAGCATGAAAGAAGGCATATTACACATAAGGCAAGATATGCAGAAAATAAGAGAGAGAGCCACTGCTCTGGAGGGAAGAGTGAGCACACTAGAGGATGATATACCCCCTCTTGCTCAGGAGATTCACATAACTTCAGCTAAAGCCACAGAAACAGTGAATAGAGTGGAGGATATGGAGAACAGATTGAGAAGGTCAAATATTCGCATTGTTGGTATACCTGAAAAAGCTGAAGGAAAAAACCCCACTGATTTTATTGAAACCTGGCTAGCTGACACATTTGGGAGAAATAACCTTACACCATTCTTTTCTGTTGAAAGAGCCCATAGAGTGCCACTCCGTCCACCGCCACCAGGGGGCAACGACAGACCATTTTTGCTGAAATTACTACATTACAAGGACAGGGATAGTATACTTCGCTTGGCCAGACAGAAACCCAATATGGAAATTCAGGGTGCCAGAGTGTCAATATACCCTGATTTCTCTGCGGCTGTGCAGAAACAAAGAGCAAAATATACTGAGGTCAAAAAGAGACTGCGTGCTCTCTCGGTGATATATTCTATGCTATACCCTGCCAAGTTGAGAGTGGTTGCTGAGGGCACGGTACACTTTTTTGAAAATCCTATGATGGCTACCAATTGGCTGGACAGACACGAGAGGCATTTGCAGGCAGCCATGCGTGGAAATGAACCAGGATGACACAACGCATGAACCCCGTACATTGATTCTGTATGCTCACCTTAGATAAAATGGAGCCCGCAGAGAGTCACAATTGACTTTTTTTTTGGTTTATATTACCAGTGAACCCTATCGTTTAGGACTTTATGGGCACAAGGTCCCAGCCCTCTTTATTACCCCACCAAACGCCCTGCGGGGCACCAATGGAAGGCTTTCCAATGGAAGTTACTTTATTTCAGTTTGTTTTTCTTTTTTCCGTTTTTAAGCCCTGGTTGAATGGGCGCTATATATTTTTGTCGCAAAGCAAGTTTGCTTTGTCGCTGGTTGCAAATCTGCAGAGTGAGACACATGGTACGAGTCACGCAATACATTTTCTACACTTCAGAACTTATACTGCATCATCTGAGTTCATATGCCACAGACCTCCAATACCGGGGGTTGGATCACAACTAGCAACTGCACCAAATGACTAAGCGAACAGAGTCAATTCTCTCATGGAACGTGAGAGGCCTACATGACCCTAAAAAGAGAACTGCCATTTTCACCTCTATCTCACATCGGAACCCCACTGTAATATGTCTGCAAGAGACGCATCTCAATAGAGACACCACCAACCTGTTACACTTATCGAAATATCCTACTCAATACCATTCCACACATACCCGGTATTCAAGGGGTGTGAGTATACTGTTTTCCAGGACTACCTCATTCACAAAAATTGATGCACAAATTGATGTAGAGGGCAGGTTTATTTTTCTTATGGGAACTTGGGAATCACACACCTGTGTGATCATAAATGTATATATACCTCCACCATTTAATTTAACTATAATGCAATGTCTTTCTAGATTTCTGGCAAAATATCCTCGGGTACCGGTATATGTCATGGGAGATTTTAACAGTACTCTGGACATGTCTTTAGATGTGCACAGGAAGTACTGCCCTCAGGGCCCCAGGACATATACAGCTCTTGCAAAATTTTTGACGGAGATTGGGCTTTTTGATTTATGGCGGTGTAAGTTTCCTTTTAAGGCACAATTTTCATGTCATTCCCTAACGCACTCTACTTTGTCGCGCATTGATTTAGTTTTGGGTAATACATTAATGCACTGTTATGATCCAGAGGTTATTTATCTTGCTAGAGGCCTATCCGACCATTCCCCGGTACAGCTCAGTTTAAGCTTCCCCACTGTAAAGTTACCAATACACTGGAAGATGAACCCTTTTTGGATTCCTCTGTTTAGAGATACTAAACAAATGCAAATACAAATTCAACACTTCTTACTAGACAATAAACATTCTGCCCCACCAGGTATAGTTTGGGACACTCTGAAGGCTTTTATCAGGGGAATGTGTATTAAGGAAATAGCCGCAATTAAAACAAATAGCAGACAATGGGCAGCTGACGCCAGCATTGCGGTAGACAAAGCTGAGGAGGAATTCCTACAGACACCCACACCTGATAGTGAAAGAAAATGGAAAGATGCACAAAAAATGTATTGCACCATACATACCCAACAAGCAGAAAACAAACGTTTCTTTACCGCACAAACATACTTTGAAGAGGGAGAAAAAACAGGACACATGTTAGCGGTAATAGCCAAATCACAGCAGCCATCACCAATTATTCACCGCTTGGCGGTATCACCAACACAAGTAGCTATGGACACCCCTTCAATTATGAAGGGATTCTGTACTTTTTTCCGGGATGTGTATTCCTCGAAGGTGAGTTACCCTGAAGAAGACTTAACTGAGTTTTTAGATGGAATCTCACTTCCGACAATACAGGGGGAAGACAAAAAACTACTAAATGCACCTATATCTTTAGAAGAATTGCAACTTGCATTAGCAACATTCCCCAATTCTAAGGCCCCGGGGAATGATGGTCTCCCAGTAGAGATGTATAAAAAATTTGGTGGCATACTCTTACCGGAATTGCTACACACAATTAAGGATGCACACACCAATGATTCATTACCAGACTCCATGTACGAGGCAGTGGTAGTGGTCCTGTTGAAACCCGGGAAGGATCCGATCCAACCTGAGTCTTACAGGCCCATATCACTTTTGAATAATGATTTGAAATTGCTCACTAAAGTCCTCGCTATGCGGTTGTCTAAGGTGGTGACAAAAATAGTGCACCCGGATCAATCGGGATTTATACCGAACAGATCCACAGCACACAATCTTCGCAGACTATATTTAAACATGCAAATCCCAACAGCTAATACAGGTCAAAGAGCTATCCTGTCCCTAGACGCTGCTAAGGCATTCAATAGCGTAGAATGGAATTATCTTTGGAGGGTGCTAGAGAAGTTCAACTTGGGAGAGACATTCATATCCTGGATCAAACTACTATACAGAAAACCAAAAGCATGTATTAGAATTAACAACACACTCTCCTCCTTCTTTGATTTGCACAGGGGAACAAGACAAGGCTGCCCATTATCCCCATTGATCTTTGCTCTGGCCATAGAGCCTCTGGCTGCTGCTATCAGAGAGAACCTGGCTATATGCGGTTTTAAAAGGGGAAATTTGGAAGATAAAATAGCCTTGTATGCTGACGATGCGCTCATCTTTTTGGGCGACACGTCTGCCTCCTTAACAAGTCTCATGGAGTTAATTGGTAAATTTGGATCCTATTCAGGGTTCAAGATAAACTGGGACAAATCCACATTGTTACCATTGGACCCCCTTGTGTCGCCACTTCCCTCAGCAGCAGACCAGATAAAGTAGTAGATACTTTCCGATACTTAGGCATAGTCATCCACCCCAATTTAGAACTATATGTTAAACTTAATATAAATCCCTTGATTAAAAAATTCCAGGAAAAAACAGCCAGTTGGATAAAACTGCCCCTTTCGGTAGTTGGCCGATGTAACCTGATAAAAATGATCTGGGGTCCACAACTTTTGTATGCGCTCCACAACGCCCCTATATGGATCCCTATACACGTTTTCAAAAAATGTAACACCATATTTCGCTCTTTGATCTGGAGGAAACAGGTGCTGCGTATTAAATTGGAAACACTACAGGAGGCAAAGGACTCGGGCGGGCTGGCAGTCCCAAACCCATATTATTATTTTATAGCGGCCCAATTGCAACACCTGACGGGTTGGCAGGACTCTGAGTTATCTGACCCTGCAAGCAATATTATATGTACATTACTCTCGAATGGGGGCCTTGTGGAGTGCTTGGAAGCAGGAGAATTCCGTAGGGTACCTGAATACAAAACTTTGGTGCTTATAGATAAGATATGGAACAAGGCCAAGCAACATTTTCATTATGAAGGGTACTCTGAATGGTCTCGTATATGGAACAATAGCAATTTTCCCGAACTGTGTAAATTAAAGGGCTTCTCTGCATGGTCTAGGAGTGGGGTGGTGTATATTAAGCAGTTATACCAAGGAGGACTTTTACGGGACTTTCAATCCCTAAGAGAAGAATATGGCATACCAAATGTTGTGTTCTTTCAATATTTACAACTTAGGCACGCCATCTCAGCACAAACTACACTTTCTAAGTGGCAATTAACTAGACCAACGGTGCTCACACAGCTGGTAAACTCAATGTCTAGGAAAGGGCAGATATCATCTATATATGAATCACTAATAATGCAGATATCCAAGACTATGTCATTAAAATGCAGGACAAGTTGGGGGGAGGATATAGGTCACATTACAGATGAGGAATGGTCTGCTATAATGGAGACTGTACCTAAAGTGTCTCTTTCCTCTTCCCAAAAACTCACGCAACTATTCATTATACACCGAACCTACCGTACCCCCTATAAATTATATAAATGGAACAGAAGAGATGAACCATTTTGCCCCCGTTGTAAGGTAGATAATGGCACCCTTATACACATGCTCTGGAAGTGCCCAAAATTACAAAGCTACTGGTCTGAAATAATCAGCTCTATAAATAAAATATGGAATCTTACATTTGTGGTTGACCCCAAGCTGTGTCTGTTGGGATGGTTGGGCGAAGAACTATATACACCACATACGTATATAGCAATCACCAGAATGTTGTTTATTGCTAGAAAACTTATAGCTAACTTATGGCTTTCGGTGACACCACCGACACACGCAGAATGGGTGAATACCATAAATGAAACTCTATTGAGGGAAAAGCTGACATACCAACACAGGGGTAGCCCAGCAAAATTTGAACGTATATGGGATCCTTGGTTGGAGGTACCTGGTTTAGCCCCCTTCCAATTGGTCCAAAATAAAATACTAGGTGGCAGAACGCAGACGCCTACCCCCCTTGTTTGAGGAGGGAGGCTGTCTACATTGAATGGATACAGGATGCTATGATGTCATAGGGACTCAGAATATAGATCAAACTGTCAATAATTTTGATGAGAAGTTGTCTTACTCTGCGGTGACGAGTTATAAGGTTTTAATTATGTATTAGTTAAAAGAAGAAAGCAGACACTATCCCCCCCCCATTGTTTAGGGGGGAGAGGTACCTCTACACCGACCGATTGTCCGTTGAAGGACCGGGAGCGGAGTAGGGGTACAAAGTACTAAAAGGTCACACTTACTAATTATAGAAAATACGAGGTAAAGCTGAAATTGGTATAGATATGTAAAGATTTGTTTTCATAGATTGATTGTAAGCCTATATATACCATAATATTGCAGGAAACATAAGCTGATTGACTGTATATTTGGATAATAATATGTCCTTGGCAACGTAATTTGATGTATGTTTTTGTTTTTGTTTTAAAGAAGAGTTTTTTCTCTTCTTATGTTTTAAAAATCAATAAAAAGAATCTGATTTAAAAAAACACAAGTATCACATTTAGATCGACGGGATCTGTTAAAGGATCAGCCAAAGAGATCTCATGTTAATAATAATAAAGATACGTTATCAAGAAACATTGGCCAATCCTATTGAGGGATAATACCCTAGCTGGCTTTCTCCCAAAGCAACCCAGATTCATTTAGCGTAGAGCTCCCATTCTACGAAACAGACTGATACTCAACATTTACAACCCCCCTTAAAAGATCTGTAACTTCCTTGACACCACTGGTTTCTATCACTGTAAAAGGTGTAAAGTATGTAGGACAACTAACCTAGCCAAAAGGAAGATACAAACTCTCAGATCTTCAAGCACTAGCAAACAGTTTGATATAGCAAGAAAATGGGGAGAAGTTGGGACTTTAAATGAGGCAGAGACCAGGTGGGGTCTCATGCCTCCATCCCTGTAAATATGAAAAAGGGGAAAAAGGCGGGACTTTAAATGAAGCGCGCAGTCAACAGTGAGGGGTCAGGAAATTGTATATTTATTTTATAACAGGATAAAAGATTCCATGCAAGTTGGTACATGGGTCACAGTAATTCATCTATATTACATAAATCTGTATTACATTGGTATTACACATTGTATATACAGAGGCTCTACGCGTTTCGTGGAGTAGTTGTAACCACTCTTCAGGAGCAACAATGTGTGTATCTGAAATAGAACATATTAAGTTTCAAGGTCAATGCTTTTGAAAAGAAATGTAACTGGTGATAAACCCTGTTCAAGAAAATACTCACAGCTACCATGCAAAGGGGGTGCAACAATAAGAGCTAGAGGCTCCCCAAGGGGCATCTTTTTCGGGAGCTGTGGCGGCATTCGGCGTGTGCAGGACCCCTACATGACAACACTGGGGGCCGACAAAAGTCCAAAGGGTGGTGGTCCCTGGGAAAGGTAGTGTATGTGAGTGAAGACGTCTTGGGGGGGTTGCTGGAAAAAATGTGAAAGTGAGTGAGATGATATGTAAAAAAAAAAATTTAAAAAAATCATTAAAGGTGTGCACAAATGAGGCAGGGTGTTGGACCTGTGACAGTGCTAATGTCAGTGAAAAACAAAACCATAAGTCAAAAATGTGGAAAATATGTGTACTGACCAAATCCAAAACCCTCCCAACCCTCCCAGGGGAACAAGGGGAGGGAAAGGAGACCCCACGGTGTGCATCGCAGCTCCCGGACATGATGTGAGCCATGGGCTCAAGGATCCAGATCAAGGGGCACCAATTTGGCAGGTGTGGAGATAACTAAATATTGGATTGATTTAATAAAACAAGCATAGATCAGCCTATGACGTAAATAATTCCTTGGCAATTTTAAAAGTTGTGAAACAAATTAAGCAGATTAATGGAATTGGATGGCATGTTACAACCAACTACAATAAAATTGTACCGATTGCTATAGTCAGACCCGACTCTGTACAAAATGCGCGCTTCCATCCCTATTTGCATTTAGCAAGAAAATGGGGAGAAGCTGGGACTTTGAATGAGGCAGAGAACAGGTGGGGTCTCATGCCTCCATTCCTGTCAATATGAAAAAGGGTAAAAAGGCGGGACTTTAAATGAAGCGCGCAGTCAACAGTGAGGGGTCAGGAAATTGTATATTTATTGTATAACAGGATAAAAGATTCCATGCACGTTGGTACATAGGTCACAGTAATTCATCTATATTACATAAATCTATATTACATTGGTATTACACATTGTATATTCAGGGGCTCTATGCATTTTGTGGAGTATTTGTATCCACTCTTGTCCGCCACCGGTGTTGTCATGTGGGGGTCCTGCGCGCGCCGAATGCCTCCACAGCTCCCGGAAAGATTCCCCTTGGGGAGCCTCCAGCTCTCATTGTTTGATATAGATAAATTTATTTCTTGTGATTCCACTCATGTCACTTACCTGATTTCCTGCCCATGCGGGCTCCAATATGTGGGACGCACAACCAGGAAGTTGGGTATTAGAGTAAAAATTTCAATAACATAAAAAAGGGTTTTTCCGAAGCATAGCTTGTCCAATCACTTTAGAATCCATCATAACCAGGACCCCAGTTTAGCCACCTTTTCTGCAATCGATAGGATTATGCCACATTGAAGGGAGGGAGGGGGGGAGACAAAAAGTGTCCAGAAACTAAACGGAATGGATTTATAAGTTGAATACTTTATATCCTGCTGGTATCAATGTAGATATTGATCTGAATTGCTACATTTCAAACTTTTAATTGTGATGGTGTTCCAATTACTTCCTATCCTCTAAGTAATTTAGCATAGCGGTTATTATCATAACGTTATTGTTACCCATTGGGGTAAGTCCCCTTTCATTTTAATTCATCGTTCGAGGAGTGCCTCTGTAGGATGTGCACAAATAGATATAGAAAGTCGTTTTTTAAAATGTATATGTGATATTGCATCTTATATTTAATTTGATATGATGAAGGTGGTACCCTATTCATCCACAAGATGTCACTCAGATTGGATTTCCCTCTATCTTTTTTGTTTCCGTAATTCTTTGGCAGAGGCGGCTCTCTAATTAGGCGAGATAGGCGGTAGCCTCAGGCCTCACAGTCACAAGGGCCTCGCACAGCTGGCTAGTTTACCTAATTAGAGAGCCGCCTCTTCCAGAAGCAGAGATCTCCACCATCACACAGTCCCGAATCCCCTCACTCTGCTACAGGGAGAGATAACAGGCTGCGAGTGAGACGTGTGATCGGAGCTCACCTACATCTCTGGATCACAGACAGGGAGAGCCGCTCTGACAGATCTCCCCCCTCCCCCTGCTGCCCGCACAGCCAGACAGAAGAGGAGAGAGAGCTTCTGCTCCTCCTCCTCCCGCCCTCTCCTCCTGCCCCGCCCACTCTCCTCGGCAGTGTTCTCTGTTCTGCCTCAGAGAAGGGGATGTCTGGGCAGGAAGATTCAAACTGAAGCCCAGCAAACAGAAAAGGAAAAGGGGAGTCTGATCCATCCCCTCCAGTCCCTCCTGCCTCCCAGTGAGTACACTGATGTAGGGGATGCTCTTCCTTCCCTTCTTCCTCCATCCCCCTAGCTTTCTTTCTCTTTCTCCTTCCTTCTTTCTTTCTTTCTTTCTTTCTTTCTTTCTTTCTTTCTTTCTTTCTTTCTTTCTTTCTTTCTCCATCCCCCTCTCTTTCTTTCTTTTTCTTTCCTTCTCTGTTCCTTTCTTTCCATTATTTTTGTCTTTCTTTCTTTCTCTTTCCTTCCTTCTCCATCCCCCTCTCTTTCTTTCTTTCTTTCTTTCTTTCTTTCTTTCTTTCTTTCTTTCTTTCTTTCTTTCTTTCTTTCTCGCCTTCCTTCCTTCCTTCCTTCCTTCCTTCCTTCCTTCCTTCCTTCCTTCCTTCCTTCCTTCTCATTCTTTCTTTCCTTCCATCCCTTTTTCTTTCTTTCTTTCTTTCTTTCTTTCTTTCTTTCTTTCTTTCTTTCTTTCTTTCTTTCTTTCTTTCTTTCTATTTCTTTTTCTCTTTCTTTCTCTCTTTCTTTTCTCTTTCTTTCTTTCTTTCTTTCTTTCTTTCTTTCTTTCTTTCTTTCTTTCTTTCTTTCTTTCTTTCTTTCTTTCTTTCTCCACCCATCCCCCTTTATTTCTCTCTTTGTGACAGCCTACCAGAATAGGTAGGATCTGTGAGAGCAGCTTCCCTGTGAAGCTCTGCTTGAGGAAAATATATCTTTATTATGCCCACTTACCTACCCCCTGTACTGTCCACTCCCCAATTCTGTACCCTCCTAATACAGTTCATTTTCATCCCTTGAATTATTTTTCCCATTATGGGAGTGAGTGGGGCCTCATGTCTAAGTGTTGCCTAAGGCCTCACAAAGTCTAGAGCCGCCTCTGTTCTTTGGTTCCAGTTCATTACCTGCAAAACACCGCTAGAGGGTGCATATGAATGGATACTATAAGAAAAAGCATTTTTTATACATTTTATTTATATTTAAAAACATGTAACAATAATCTCATAGAGAAATAGGTTATTACGATTTAATTTGATAATGCAAATGATTGGCTCCATATTTGGAGTTGGCAAGGATTGGAATGGATTGGATATCTACTTCATCTTGACTGTATAAATTAGTTTGTAGGAGGTGACTTGTCCGATCACATGACCCCTGAGGACATCAGACGTGCTGATGAAATGCGTCGGATTAAGTATGTGATACATGACTTCCACCATCGTGGTTGGAGCGCAGGTGGAGCACAACTTGGCGTACCGGCTCCATTTTATGTGTTCTTAATGGAATGAATATATTTTTCAAATAAGATTCATTCAAGTGACACTCTATAGTGTTTACCCTCAATTCTTCCCTGGCATCTATATAAAAGGTTATGGAGGGAGTAGGGATGAGGCAAACATACCTGAATTTGGTATGTGGTGGGTTTCTCCTCGCCATTTGGTGCGGGAGCAGTTTGCATTACTGCTGTAATGTACAAATTTATATGATATATTGATAGTTGTAATACACTGTACTGGTGATTATATGTACAATATATATATATATATATATATATATATATATATATATACATATATACATACACAGGCGTCGTTAAGGGGTGGCTATTGAGGCTGGAGCCCCGAATGTGTGGGCAATAGCCTCAAGTGTCTAAAAGGGTCCAGCTTTTTGTATAAAGAGAAAGGGAGAAAGGATGGATAGCAGCGGTGGCAGCCGCATTCTACCTTCTACCTTCTGTGTGATCCAGCCATTGCGACGCCGCCCACTGCACTGTTACTGGCGGAGTGATATGCCACCTGAGGAAAGCAGCAGGAGATCAGGAGAATGGTGGCGATGCTCGATTTCTCCTTGTATTGAGCCGGCGTGGCAACGCCCCCTTCTCCCTCCAGAGTCACGCTGTGTTTATGCCTAAGGGCAGCAGCCAGCAGGAGAATAGAATAACGGCCATGGTGGCTGGGACAGAAGAGAAGATTAAAGGTGCTTCTGGTGCCTCCCTCTCCCCCCTCTCTCTTCCTCCCTCCCTCTCTCTCTTCCCCCCTCCCCCTCCCTCCCTCCCTCCCTCCCTCTCTCCCCCCTCCCCCTCCCTCCCTCTCCCCCCCCCACCAAATAAGTAATATTCAGTTCAACTGCTATTAACTATGCTCTCTAATAGATGTAGAAATACAATGGGTGCTGATTTTCTTGCTTTTCATGGGCACAGTGGCTTCATTTGTCCGGCACAGTGGCTGCATTTAACGGGCACATTGGCTTAATTTGACGGGCACAGTGGCTGCATTTGATGGGGCACAGTGGCTGCATTTGACGGGAACAGTGGCTTCATTTGATGGGCACAGTGGCTGCATTTGGTGGGGCACAGTGGCTGCATTTGATGGGCACAGTGGCTTCATTTGACGGGCACAGTGGCTGCACTTGATGGGCACAGTGGTTTCAGTTAACGGGCACAGTGGCTGCATTTGATGGGGCACAGTGGCTGCATTTGATGGGGCACAGTTGCTGTATTGATGGGGCACAGTGGCTGCAATTGATGGGCAAAATGGCTGCATTTGATGGGGCACAGTGGCTGCATTTTATGGGGCACAGTGGCTGCAATTGATGGCACACTGGCTGTATTTGATGGGGCACAGTGGCTGCAAATGATGGCACAGTGGCTGCATTTGACGGGCACAGTGGCTGCATTTGATTTATTTTAATTTTTTTCTACGGAGCCTGCAGAGCATTGCACCCAGTTGTATTTTCCCTGGGTGGGGAAATATAACCATGTTTTACATTGTACGTCCCTATATACCATGTGCCCTATAAAAGGGGATGGGCATTATTTATTACATTTGTGTAATATTGTTAATATATTATATATATATCATCATAATCTCTTGACTGGGGTGTACAACATACAGTGGGGCAAAAAAAGTATTTAGTCAGCCACCAATTGTGCAAGTTCTCCCACTAGAAAAGATGAGAGAGGCCTGTAATTATCATCATAGGTATACCTCAACTATGAGAAACAAATCCAGACAATCACATTGTCTGATTTTTGAAAGAATTTATTTGCAAATTATGGTGGAAAATAAGTATTTGGTCACCTACAAACAAGCAAGATTTCTGGCTCTCACAGACCTGTATCTTCTTCTTTAAGAGGCTCCTCTGTCCTCCACTCATTACCTGTATTAATGGCACCTGTTTGAACTTGTTATCAGTATAAAAGACACCTGTCCACAACCTCAAACAGTCACACTGCAAACTCTACGATGGTGAAGACCAAAGAGCTGTCGAAGGACACCAGAAACAAAATTGTAGATCTGCACCAGGCTGGGAAGACTGAATCTGCAATAGGCAAGCAGCTTGGTGTGAAGAAATCAACTGTGGGAGCAATAATTAGAAAATGGAAGACATGGAAGACATACAAGACCACTGATAATCTCCCTCGATCTCCCTCGCAAGATCTCACCCCAGAAACAAAATTGTAGATCTGCACCAGGCTGGGAAGACTGAATCTGCAATAGGCAAGCAGCTTGGTGTGAAGAAATCAACTGTGGGAGCAATAATTAGAAAATGTAAGACATACAAGACCACTGATAATCTCCCTCGATCTCCCTCGCAAGATCTCACCCCATAGGGTCAAAATGATCACAAGAATGGTGAGCAAAAATCCCAGAACCACACGGGGGACCTAGTGAATGACCTGCAGAGAGCTGGGACCAACGTAACAAAGGCTACCATCAGTAACACACTATGCCGCCAGGGACTCAGATCCTGCAGTGCCAGACGTGTCCCCCTGCTTAAGCCAGTACATGTCCTGGCCCGTCTGAGGTATGCTAGAGAGCATTTGGATGATCCAGAAGAGGATTGGGAGAATGTCATATGGTCAGATGAAACCAAAGTAGAACTGTTTGGTAGAAACACAACTCGTCGTGTTTGGAAGAGAGAGAGCCCCAAAACATCACTGCTCTAGAGGAGATCTGCATGGAGGAATGGGCCAACATACCAGCAACAGTGTGTGACAACCTTGTGAAGACTTACAGAAAACGTTTGACCTCTGTCATTGCCAAAAAAGGATATATAACAAAGTATTGAGACAAACTTTTGATATTGACCAAATACTTATTTTCCACCATAATTTGCAAATAAGTTCTTTCAAAAATCAGACAATGTGATTGTCTGTATTTGTTTCCACATTTGTCTCTATTATTTGAGGTATACCTGTGATGACAATTACAGGCCTCTCTCATCTTTTTAAGTGGGAGAACTTGCACAATTGGTGGCTGACTAAATACTTTTTTGCCCCACTGTATGCAAATGTAGAAGACCATTGTTTATATATGTTTATTCATTAGGTTGGCAATTTTATTAAAAAAAAAAACTGAAGCAAATGACTCTTGCTTTATTTTCTTCCTGCATATCAAATTTATATATGGTAAAGGTGGCCAACAGTTGGGTTTCTATATTCCTCAGTCACATATGTGGGTACAGGTCTCATTAGTAGAAATTAAAAAATCTGAAGTCAGATATATTGTGTAAATATTGTTTAAATATATATATTTATTATAAATAAACCATGGGATCCACACTCAGATATGTAACAATATTCTATATATAATATATACATATATTATACATATATATATATAAACTTCGCTGCTATGGGCTCTAGCCCCAGATCTTTTGTAGACCTAGAAACGCCCCTGTATATATATATATATATATATATATATATATATATGAAGGCCAGTATGGTGGCCTGAATTTATGGGAGTGGTCTGGGGTAACCACTTCAGCCCCGGAAGATTTGGCTGCTCAATGACCAGGCCATTTTTTGCGATATGGCACTGCATCGCTTTAACTGACAATTGCACGGTCCTGCAACACTGTACCCAAACGAAATGGACGTCCTTTTTTTCCCACAAATAGAGCTTTCTTTTGGTGGTATTTGACCATCTTTGCGGCTTTTATTTTTTGCGCTATAAACACAAGAATAGCAACAATTTTGAAAAAAACACAATCTTTTGTACTTTTTGCTGTAATAAGTAGCCCCAATTTTTTTTTAAAAAAGCTATTTTTTTTCTCCGTTTAGGCCGATATGTATTTTTCCACATATTTTTGGTAATAAAAATCATGAAAAGTGTATATTGATTGGTTTGCGCAAAAGTTATAATGTCTACAAAATAGAGGATAGATTTATGGCATTTTTATTATTTTTTTTTGTTATTAATGGTGGCGATCTGCAATTTTAATCGAGACTGCGACATTATGGCAGACACATTGGACACTTTTGACACATTTTTTGGTTCGATTGACAATTATACAGCAATCAGTGCTATAAAAATGCACTGATTACTGTATAAATGTCACTGGCAGGGAAGGGGTTAACACTAAGGGACGATCAAGGGGTTAACTGTGTTCCCTATGTGTGTGTTCTAACTGTGGGGGATGGGACTGACTATAGGAGATGAGAGCTCGTGGTTCCCAGCTCGTAGGAGCTCACAATCTCTCTCTCCTCACAGAACTGGGATGTGTGTGTTTACACACACACATCTCTGTTCTGCCTCCCGTGCCCGCGATCGCTCGTGGCCGGCGGTCATGAGCATCGGCACCCCCGCTGCACCTATCCCGCTTAAAGGGACCGTCGTACAGCTACGATGGTTCACGGGATCGTGCCGACCTGCCGCAGCATACTGACGGTGATTGGTCGGCAAGTAGTTAAGCAGCCCACTCATCTGTGGTCTTTGTCGATTCCGGTGCGCGATTCGTTACATCACTAGGCTGAATCTTCCAACTCACTCGGTGTTTGAGAGTTGCATGTCCGAACTTACAGAGGCTTTCAGTTCTCCGTTCATGTTTTTTTCGTAGATCGAGTCTTTCTCAAACTGTCGCAGGTAGGATTCGTATATCATTTCTTCATTTCACGCATCGTTGTTTGCCACGTACCTCGTATCACCGAAACCCCGCTACGGAACTTACGAGTCATTCGTTAAGTCTCCGTATGCAGTCTCCCTATTGGCCTAGCCTTGTGCATAACCACAAACTCATGGCTCAGTTTGTGTGCACAAACACTGAGCCGTTTTTCATCAGTTTTATTCGTACATTCTTGTACTCTGTTGTTTCACGCCACATAGTCGGCCCATTTCACTTAAAAAACACTGTGTATCATTTCAGTTATTTTAGTTTGTATTACCCTACACTCCGGTCCGTATCCAGTCACATAAGCGATTCAGATTTGTCCCGGCTAGTTTTTTCATGTCATCTCATGCCATGCTCCGCAATCCGGTTCGCTGTCAGTCGCAATCGTGGCAAACACCGATTCGTGTCTCTGTCATAGCATTCATTGTTATTTTGCATACACTTCACTCCGATTCAAATCCAGTTGCATCTGCGACGCACAGATTCATGTCGGCTTGTTCTAGTCGTTCCATCTCATTCCATTCCATGCTCCACAGTCCGTTTCGTTGTCAGTCGCAATTGTGGCACATTGATTCGTGTTTCTGTCATGGCAATCATTCCATTCGTCTCATATACCCGTCGCTCAGATTCTAAACCAGTGGCATCTGCGACACACCGATTAGTTTCGACTCATTCTAGTCATTTCGTCTCGTGCATTCCATGCTCCACAGTCCGGTTCATTATCAGTCGCAAATTGCGGCACACCGATTCATGCCTCTGTCATGGCAAATCATTTCATTTGTTACATTTCGCATACCCTCACCCTGATTCGAAACCAGTCACTTCTGAGATGCACCGATTCATGTCAGCTCGTTCTAGTCATTCAGTCTCATACCGTTCCATGCTCCACAGTCCGGTTTGTTGTCAGTCGCAACTGCGGCACACCGATTCGTGCTTCTGTCGTGGCAATCATTCCATTTGTCTCATATACCCGTCACTCTGATTCGAACCCAGTCGCATCTGCAAGACACCAATTTGTGTCGACTCATTCTAATCATTCCGACTCTTGCATTTCATGCTCCACAGTCCGGTTCATAATCAATCACAAATTGCGACACACTGATTCGTGCCTCTGTCATGGCAAATCATTTCATTTGTTACATTTTGCATACCCTTCACTCAGATTCGAACCAATCACATCTGCGACGCACCGATTCGTGTCGGCTCGTTCTTGTCATTCCATCTCATTCCATTCCATGCTTCACAGTCCGGTTCGTTATCAAATCACATCGATTTGTGCCACTGTCATGACAAACATTTCATTCATTAGATTTCGCAAACCCTTCACTCCGATTCAAATTCAGTAGTGTCTGCGACGCACTATTCATGTCGACTCGTGTTAGCCATTGTTATTTCCTGTTCCACAGACAGGATCGCTGTCAGTCGCTATAGCGACACATCGGTTCGTGCCTCTGTCATGGCAATCATTTCAGTCATTTAATTTCATATACCCAACACGCTGATCCGAGTCCTGTCGCTTTAGGAGCACCCTGAGTCGTGTCGGCTTCATTTCGTACATTTCATTTCGCCCTCATTTCATCCCATATTCCACAGTTCGGTCAAGTCACAGTTACGGCAGCCTGATTCGTGTCACCATCACTTCAATCATTCAGTGGTCTTATTTCGTATATTGTCTGTCATGTTCTCCTTAGGTCTGGAAGTCGCTTTGTGTCGGGTCATTCGAGCATTTTTCGTTTCTTTTATCCTGTCATACGCTCTACTGTTGTTCGATGTCGGTCGCCTCAGCGACGCAATGGTTCACTTTTAAATTCAGATCACTGTATGATTTGTCACATCATTGATGGTCACCCCTCAGTACGGCTCACCCTATGGTCCAGTTTGAATCCAGTCGCAACAAGGCACATTGGCCCACATAGCTTCAGACCAACTTATCTCAAAGTCGTTTTCCTTCAAATTCCATTCATGGTTTCAAATTTGTTTGTTTAACCATCGTTCACCTCCCGATAAGGTTTCCCTTGCAGTCGCTATAAACGCATCTCAAAGTTGCGCAACCCGGTCACTCATTCACCTCCTAATGGCATGTAATTAAGCCACTCACCGTTGTCCATCTGTCATTTCTCCTCTAGGTCAGTCGAGTTTAGGTAGTTCCATCCTGCACCAGGTTGGACGTTATTCCCCCAGGTTCCTGTTGACTGAGCTTTCGACCTCAAAAACCAGGACTTCGCAACTTGGGCACAAGTCAGCCAGAGAGCGGCTGTGTGCAGCTCCTCTGGGGATGGACCATCCCCAAGTTAACAGCGGAACTAATGTGCAGGGGCGTGCCCTTCCCCGCTACAGCCAGGAAAGCCGAGCTCTTCAGCCTCCTCTTCCCACCAACAGACGGGCCCAGCACCGAGCACCCAGCAGGCGTCTCTTCAGTCCGTGTCCTCGGCCATTTCTCAGCTTCACATAAAATGCGTTTGGTGTACGACCTGTCTGTGCCTCATTCTTCCCACATCCCAAGTTTGAATTCCTTAATTCCTTCAGAGGAATTCTCCCTGAAATATGCTTCAGTCGACATGGGGATCCAGGGTATTATCAAAATAGGCACAAGCGCCTGGCTCCCTAAAGCCGACATATCAGACGCATTTAAGCTTCTACCCATCCAACTGTCCCTCTGGTGCTGGCACGGCATTAAATGGAAAGAGTCATATTACTTCGCCACTAAACTGACCTTTGGCTCTAAAAGCAGCTTGTGGCTCTTTGACACCTTCGCATAGTCCCTCACTTGGATCCTGTCGCACCAAGCCCAGTGCCAGATGGTCATTCATCTGGATGACTTCCTGCTAATCGAAAAGCCCGGCGTGCCCCCCGTACACCTAGATAGGTTGAGTGGTATTTGGGTATCTCAATGTGCCCATAGAAGAACACAAAGTGGAAGGCCCAGCACACTCTATCACCTTCCTCAGGGGTCAACCTTGACACTCGCTCCATGTAGGCCAGCCAGCCCCCCCGACAAACCGACCCGTATCAGGTTGGTTATTCATGACTTTAACCGTGCACAGGGTTGTACTAAGAAATAGCTTCAATCCCTCTTAGGGAAGCTCAACTTCGCCATGAGAATTATTCCCCATTGACGATCTTTTATTTTGCGCCTCTTGGTCTTCCTCTCTCGGACACAGGACCCCTATCAAATCCTTAGATTAGACACAGCAGCAGTAGTGGATTTGTCTATGTGGGATGAGTTCCTTACTAGTTGGAATGGCATATCCATGTTCATACCATCAGCATCACCTCTATCACCGCAGGTAGTAAAGTATGCCGCAGCCTCCACAGGCTTAGCTGCAATTTTTGGCCACTGTTGGTTTGCAGGACTGTGGATTTCAAAGATACTCCCCATCCCTGGGTTCATCCAGTCTTCCTCATTGTTCAAGCTATACCCGATCCTGGCAGCAATTTGTCCCCATGTTGATGAGGACAAGGGCCTTAAACCACGTCAGTCACAATGAATGATGACACCCAAAGCTTACCAAAAGAAAAATATACCTGACGACTATTGATACAATCTGCTCCCATCACAGATTCCCTGCTAAGGCCTTGTTCACACAGAGTTAATATATTTGTGCCCCATGCAGGGCCATGTTTTCCCAGTACAGAGATGCACACAACACCTGTGGGGGCAGTTCCATTATTGCCTATTGGAACACAACGGCTTCACAGACACAACTGTGTGGTGCAGGTCCCTGAGTGCACACAGGGTGAGTTTGGGGACCTACACCCACACAGTGGCTGTGTCCTAATTGACAACAATGGGACTGCCGGCATGGGGATGAACACAACACCTGTGTGTCCCAACATTGGGAAAACATGGCCTTGCATGGGGCATGGATAGAATCACCCCATGTGAATGAGACCAAAATTTTATCTCCTGATCCCAACTGCTACAATTAAACATGATTAGTCTCCGAGGGGCGAAATGAAATGCGTTGGGGGCATGGCCTGGTAGGAGCCCAGGCTGAGGTTGTCACTTCACTACTGAACACCTATGTGGTGTTTTGCCCACCAGGCTTTATTCAATTTACCTGCGTTTATGTGATTCTATAATATGTGGGGTTTTCCTTGATGTATTCCAAGCTAGTTATATGCATAGTGCAGATGCCACCTACTGTTCCTTTCTGGTATAGCTTTAGCTGTTGTTTCAGTTACATATTGTAATTTCTTAGAATGTGTTAATAAAGTTGTTAGGAACTAGGGCATGCTAGAAAATTCTCTAGAGGATGTGAGCCAGCCACCATTTTAAGAAACCACAGCAAGGCAGTAAGGCTGTTTCTTTAACTTTTGCCATCACCCTTCAGCGAGCTTAAAAAGTGAGTTCTTGTTATCTCACTCTGTGTTATAGAGCATTGTTTCTTTATTATATGCAATATTGTACTGATTGATGTTTTATTTATTGATCTGTAGTTTCACCTGGCTTGTTCCAATAAATTTAAGATCAAAGAAATATAGTATCAGAAGTTTATAGAGCAAGGAGGTTTAGCTCTCTGTCCTAGAGACAGAACAGTGACATTTTAAAGTGAAATTTTTTAAGCTGAGGAGTGAAGTTTTTACTGACTTCTGAGGTGAAGATAAGCTAACTTCGGAAGACTGTACAGCCCGGGGATACACAGTGTCCATACAGTCAGATGCCTTAGATGGAACAGGCCTTCAGCAGGTGAAGCAAGCAGCCAGGCTATACAGAGACACACCCTGTCACGCAGCATCCCCGCACTAGACACTACAGCGGTCTCTACACAGCAGGACAGTTTCTCCACCGCAGCCATGTCTCACAGTCCAACACCTTCTTACAAAACACGATCACGAGCAAGCTCATCCAAGTCATCTGTCATAAATGCAACAGCAATCGCCAGTTCGAAAGCTGAAGCAGCGAGGGCCAGGGCCACATACGCAGACCAAGAGTTACAGAGGAGAAGAGAAAAGGCTCACCTTGATGCAGAAAAGGTGAGGCAGGATCAAGAGAGAGAGCAGGAGAGAGTATGCATGGAGCAAGAGAGAGTATGCATGAAGCAAGAGAGAAAGCAAGAGAGAATACGCATGGAGCAAGAGAGAGAGCAAGAGAGAATACGCATGGAGCAAGAGAGAGAAGGACAAAGGGTACACCTGCAGGCTGAACTAGCTCAGCAAGAGGCATCTCTGAAAATCCAGCAAGCTATCCTAGAAGCTAACATGGAGTGGCTGGCAGTGGAACGAGAGACTGCTGCCGCCATTGCAGAAGCATTCGAAGCAGCTGCCTACGGTGAGTCAAGAGCAGGTAGCAGCATACTGGGTCCAGAGGAAGACCACCAAGATCCCATGCAGCGCACTTCAGATTATGTCTACCAGCACTCTAACCCAAGCAGTACTCCACAGCAAGAAATCAAATACGAGTGTCATACAATACGAATACGATATGTCAGTGAGTCACATCAAGCAAAGCAGCAGAAGGCCGACTTTGAACCCCAGTGCTACAAGCAAGAAAAATCTGACTGAGATACAGGTTATCCAGCTCCAACCAAACCTTCTACTCAGCAATGTACTCAGCCTTCATACAAGCTTCAAAGCATGCTTTCACTCCAAGGGTGTATTAAACAAGCTGGCACAAGCCACCAACCTTACTCAAGTATGACCCCAGCCCACCTAAAGAAGAGACTTCTACCAGGTATGCCTATACACCACACCATGATACTCCAGCAGCCTACCCCAATGCTAATCAGAGCACTGTAGACCTTGCCAGGTTCCTTGCAAAACGTGAGTTAGTTACCGAAGGACTTGTCAAATTCAGTGATCACCCCCAGCATTACAGAGCATGGCGATCTTCTTTCCAGAGTACCATCAAAGGTCTAGATCTATCCTGCAGGTAACAGATAGATCTCCTCGTAAAGTGTCTTGGCAATGATTCTGCTGAGCATGCCAAGAGAATCAGAGACATCAATATAAACCACCCTGAAATAGGTCTTACAAACATCTGGAATAGATTGGATAGATATTATGGCTCACCAGAGGCTTTAGAGAGTACACTATTTAAAAGTTGAGAGGACTTTCCAAAAATACCTAGCAGGGTGTTAGATATCAGAATTTATGGACGAGATCTTAAAAAATTGAATTGTATATATAAAAATATATTTAAATATATATATCTTCTATGTATGGAAAAGGTGAAGTTATATAAGGTTTTTTTACTCCTAAAAGTTTATGCTGTTATAAGCTTCATAAGCAGTTCTATGTAGAACTCTCATGTGGTATCAATTAGTCTCACCTCCCCCATCTCATGAGAAGAAAAGTTTTGTATTTCTTTAGATGCTAATAGTTTCAAGTTTTAGTTAAAGAACATAACTTCTTTATATTACAATATTTCTTGATTAGGATTATTATTAAGAACATTCTATATACTGATATACGTAGTATTTGATTCAAGGATTTTAGCTGTAAAAAAGAAACTTATATTGTATATGTTTAACTTTACACTGACAAAGTAGATATGCCCATCCTCATGGAATGTTTTGATTAGACATGGTTTTGTATTCCAACATCCTGTGTTGGAAGGAGTGACACCCACCTTTTTAGGAAGGTGGGAGTAAAATGCTCATTCAAAGTTCCCGGTTTTTCTGTGAGACTATAAGGAAAGAACAAACCTTTAAACCAGCCTGAATAGGAAAAGGGAGGGGTTGGTTTCTTAGGAGTAGAAAAGCTTGTAACAGGAGGGGACAACGGCAGACATTCACTCGGAGCAGACCTGAGGATACATTGAAGGAGGCTGACAAACCTTCTCACTCACACACACATACATCTCCAGACGTTGCTGCCATTCTTACACACAAGAGAAAATACAAAAACACAGCGCTTCTAAAAAGAAAACAAAATTATAAGAAAAACAGCCGCTGCATACATTGTGACTAACAATGGAATACAAATGCATTTCCCTTTTTATTTATATTCTTACACACAGACATATCTGATTTAATCTTCATCTTAAGAATATTATACATTTATTAATGACATTCTATACTTTGACATTGTTTTTGTAATGTTTTGCTATTTTTATTATTAAACCAATTTTGGAGTTTTTACACGAGAACTTAACGGATTTTCTTGCAATTTTCCTCATCAATATGAATTATTGAAATATCGTTATTATTACAGTAATTACTCAAATTCAACATTGGCGAGCCTTTGCCAGTTTCTTTTTGTCAGAATATTGAACTTTTTTCAATAATTTCTCCTTCTGCTTGTCAAGAGGGAATACAAGCAAAAACAGCGACTATTCAGACAAGCTTTCAGGAGAAATCGAAAAAGCTAATTTTCGGCATCATTGAATTGAACTTGGAAAGAAAAGAAACATCAGAATTGGTGAGACGTTTGCGCAAGTGCAAGAAGAATCTGTTTCTTGATGACGTAATTTCCCGCCAAGAGAGGGAAACACATGTTACATGAAGGAAGCCGCCCTACATTGGTAAGTTATGGATTTAATTGATGAATTGTCTAGCGTGAGTAAATTAGAATTAAAAAATCTGTCAAAGTTTGTTAAAGATGATGAATTATGGTGTTACATGTTCAATGAATGTTTACAGGCTAATATCAAAATACAAAAGTCAAAATTTACATTTAAGAAATTCAGCAAACAGGTTAGGAATTTGAGTACATTAATTAAAGTTTATGACATAATGATATCAGGAGTTCCTGAAAACAATTTTGTTGGTACAAAAGGGAAAACAGAGACTCAGGTATGTTTGTCTGAGCAATTTATTTTAAAATCGCGCATGTGCGGTGCGTGCAATGTTGTGACAACATTGCACGCACCGCGCATGCGCGATTTTAAAATAAACGGCGGTAGTGTCGTTTTTTTTATCTTGCTCTATTTTCTTTGTTTTTTAACATTATATACCGCAATTTGCCAATAAAAGAAACCAAAAGTTATCTGCACCAGCGGAGCACCCTCTTTTTTGTCTCTTTTGGCATTATAAACCACATTTTTCTGCACTGGATCCATGGAAGATTTCAAGTTTGCCCCATGAGAGGACAGGATTTGGGAGAACATCTACAGTGGTTGTTGGCTGGTCGGCTATCTGACAAGGAGTCTTGACACATCGGTCCATCGGTGTCCCTTGGAGTTTCCCCATATCTGCTAAGCCTGTTTTGACCCCCCTGAATAAGGGCAGTCACAGGCTTTCTGGTAAGCCTTTTATCCATCTATTTGGTGGTGGGCAACATTGAACATTGAAGATGTATCCCTGAATTCTATATTGCATCAAACACACTGTTTTGGACTTTTATGTGCTTTCATAAGTTTTTATATACGGAATTTTTCTCACTTATTTTAGCTCACTTATTTTAGTTCATATGTTTACGTTCTAAGAAACACTTTATATAATTAACACATATGATTGTGTCACTATTTTGATATATTGTCTTTGAATAACCTTCTTCACCATTTTAATAATTGGTTTATCAAATTTCATTATTCACTTCACATGTCCAGCGCTGCACTCTCTACATTATATTTAGTTTAATCAATATGAAAAACAATGATGAAAATGAGAGGGATGGATTATTTCCATCACCATCAGGATTTAGGAAAAAAGGTTCTGAGTCACCTCCAACATTAAAATATGTGACTTCACTTTTAATAGATGAAAGTGGAAGGCCATGGGTACATGGTTTATTAAATGGCAAGAATACTAAATGGTTAATAGATTTAGGATCTGAACTCAGTTAAACTAAAAACAAATTATCTGTGAATATTGATTCTCCAAAATGTAATTTAATTGGTTTCAATGGAAAAGAAAATACAGTTGCAGCTAAAGTTTCTGATGTGAATTTTGAGATTCCAGGAATGTTGAAAACTAATATAGACATCTGTTGTTGCCAAAATACAGAGAATATTTTAGGCATGGATGTGATTAGTAAATTAGATTGGATTATTGATTTAAATAATTCTACTATATGGAAAGTTTCATCTAGGCCCAAATCTATGTTAATAGATTCTTCCATGTACAGTAATGTTGGAAGTATTTGTACAGCAGTCGCTGACATGTCTTCAGATTTTAATTGGCCACATACAGGAACCAATCTCGAATTGGAACAATTGATAGAAATTGAGGGACGAAACCCTATCCAGCCCCAAATTCAAAATAAGTAGCCACAAGAATCAATAGGTCCAGTTTCTGACATTGTACAATAATTTTTACAACAAGGAATATTAAAGAAGGCACAATCAGTGGTAAATAATTGTATTTGGCCTATTAAGAATGCTGATAATTCGTATTCTTTATCAGTTGATTTAAGATCACTGAATAAATGCATTACAAATAACAAACCTATTGTTCCTAATTTAGATTTAATGTCACACATGGATGCCAAGGCCAAAGTATTTTCAGTACTGGAAATCTCCAATAGTCATTTTTGAGTTGGTTGTGAACAAGCAAGCTATTGCTTGTGAAATGTCTACCATTGCCTGTATCTGTCTGACCCTTTTTTGACAATAAAGATGACATCGAGATAACTTGGATTTCCAGTGTGCGACCAATTCCTTGTCTTGTTCGTCTTCCATGGTGGTGAGCCGAGGTCTGCACCTGTGATCCATCCTGCACCTGAGTCTGCCTGGAGCGGTGTGCTTCTCTCTGTTCTTTGCAGTCATTTTTCAGTACCATTAACGAACAGGTGTCATTATAAACTTGCCTTCAGTTTTAATAAAGAAACTTATGCATTCACGAGAATATTTCCAGGATTGGAAATCAGTGACAGGATAGTACACGAGTGCATGGAGAAAGTTTTATCAAAATTTTCTAGACCAAAATATATCTTCCAGCATGTGGACAAAATTTTGCTGTCTACACAAAATACAGAGGAACATGTCACTCTGTTGACGGAGTTATTTACTCTGTTACAAACAGCAGGACTGAAATTGAACACAGAGTCAGTACAGTTAATGAAAGATAAAATTACATATCTTCATATGCAAATTAGTCATGGACAGAGACGTTCTTCACAGGAAAAAGTTAGAAACATTTCTGCTATTCCAGTTCCAACATCTTACAAGGCATTATATCAATTTTTGAGTGAGGTAAATCGTTGCAAAGAGTTTTTACAGGAATATGATGATAAAGTTAAAGCATTATTTGATTTCCTGAAACAAAAAGATGTTGTGTTTGATAAATGGTCTCAAACCCATAGAGATGTTTTTGAAATGTTGAAAAAAGATTTGCAGAATGCTGTTTCATTGCATACAATCGAAATTGGAATATCAACGCCTGTTTTATTGTCTACTAAGGTATCTGAGAATTTCATCTCAGTAATTTTGTCTCAGGTAAAAGATGGTGAACCGGAAATAATAGGTTTTTTCTCCAGAGGTTTGACAAATATGGAAAAGACTTTTGACACAAATATGAAGCAATTGTTAAGTGTTTATTTTGCAGTCAAAGTAACAGAAAAGATTGTGAGATCTAGTAGGATCATATTACAGACACCTGATCTGTCATTAAAAATAATTTTAAAGAGAATTCAGTCAGGAGAATTATATGACAAATATTGCCCATTTTTTAAAACTTTGCAATCTAAACCCATTCAGGTAGATTTGGTAACAGAAAATTCTCAGTTAAATGTATTCAGAAAGCCTGTAAATGGGATTGTTAGAACAAGTGCTGAGAGATGCTTTGAGACAGGATTTGTCAATAATATTAAGAATTGTTCAACAGGTCTTTCTATGTGTTACCCAAAGAATGGTTATGCTATTCAGCAAAAATTCTACAGAAAATGTTGAATTGAAAAATGTTAGTACAGTACAGCACGCATTATTCTGAAATATTAAAGAGGAGATGTGAATGGATATATAGTTTGCTTCAGTCTTCTGGGGTTGATTTAAAACCCTCCTTTGTTTGTGAAAACAAGGTTTTATATCATGACAAAAAAGAGAAATTGCATCCTGTTATAGTTTAAATACACAGAATAATATATTAAGTATAGGTCAATTTAAGAAAAATAGAGCAAATTAAGGTAATTAGAAATGTTATTATTAAAATATGGTTTGTATGTCATAATAAAATATTAGAATTTTGGTATGTAAAATGAATAAATAAATGAAGGTATATTTTGCATTTATTTAAATTCTCAATAATGATACAGCATTCTTTTTTAGGATCTGACTTGTAAGTCACCAAATGAAAGAAACGTAATATTTCTAGACCTTCCAGATGAAAACAAAATCTTGAAGTTTAAGAATATCAGTTCTGGGAGAAGAACTGACAGAAGAGATTCATTTGTTATAATTATTGTTGTCGTTTTAATGTTCAATAAAGTTTTTCCAACTTTACAGAGTGTCGGAAGAAGAAGAAGAAAATACTCTCAAGAGAACCTCTGATAAGAGAGGAAATTCTAAAAACAATGGACTTTTGATTTTTTAAACTACTGATTAGATCATTTATCCATCAGATATTGCAGTTTTTATATATCATTTTTATGTGACAAGACAAGTTTATCATATCAAGATGAGATATTTTTTACACATCAATTTTTACAATCATATATAGTGTATTTTCAGAGTTGAAAGGGTTAAACATCCTTACAATAGAGTCATTCTAGTTAGAAGGAACATCTGGTGTTAATTAAGACAGAGTACATTTTTCTTAACGGTACATAAACAAGATAGGATTAACTTTACATTGTAATATGTATTTAGTTTTGAAATCATCTCACATAAATGAACAAATTGAAGTTAAGAACATATTTTATGTTTAATTTTGACAAGGTTATTAGAAAGGTTTTATGGATTATAGATTTATGCTAAACACAATTTGGAGGGAAAATATGAAACATAAATTTCTGAAATAATATCTATATTTCAAAGTATTGTACAACAATGTTACATTTATGAATCATGAAATTAAGGGGATTGATTTATTTGGTAAAAGAAAAAGAAAATAATAAGGGTGAAAATATTTTTTATAGTATATGAAGCAAAAGGTTTATTAATTCACTTTTCCTTATATAGAATCAAATTTGAAAATATATATTTAAGTCAATTATTTTAAGATCTTTGAGTATGGATGGATACGAATGTGATGCATTTGAGGTATAAATGGATTTAGAGTTAGATTTAGATTTATATGGATTTAAAAAATGATAAGATTGTTTAATCTATCATTTTGAAAGGTAAATGTTAGATATCAGAATTTATGGATGAGATCTTAAAAAATTGAATTGTATATATAAAAATATATATAAATATATATATCTTCTATGTATGCAAAAGGTGAAGTTATATAAGGTTTTTATACTCGTAAAAGTTTATGCTGTTATAAGCTTCATAAGCAGTTCTATGTAGAACTCTCATGTGGTATCAATTAGTCTCACCTCCCCCATCTCATGAGAAGAAAAGTTTAGTATTTCTTCAGATGCTAATAGTTTCCAGTTTTAGTTAAAGAACATAATTTCTTTATATTACAATATTTCTTAATTAGGATTATTATTAAGAACATTCTATATACTGATATATGTAGTATTTGATTCAAGGATTTTAGCTGTAAAAAAAAAACTTATATTGTATATGTTTAACTTTACACTGACAAAGTAGATATGCCCATCCTCATGGAATGTTTTGATTAGACATGGATTTGTATTCCAACATCCTGTGTTGGAAGGAGTGACACCCACCATTTTAGAAAGGCGGGAGGGAAAATGCTTATTCAAAGTTCCCGGTTTTTCTGTGGGACTATAAGGAAAAAACAAACCCTTAAACCAGCCTAAATAGGAAAAGGGAGGGGTTGGTTTTTTAGGAGTAGAAAAGCTTGTAACAGGAGGAGACAAAGGCAGACATTCACTCGGAGCAGACCTGAGGATACATTGAAGGAGGCTGACAAACCTTCTCACACACACACACATACATCTCCAGACATTGCTGCTATTCTTACACACAGACATATCTGATTTAATCTTCATCTTAAGAATATTATACATTTATTAATGACATTCTATACTTTGACATTGTTTTTGTAATATTTTGCTATTTTTATTATTAAATCAATTTTTTACACGAGTACTTAACAGATTTTCTTGCAACTTTCCTCATCAATATGAATTATTGAAATATCGTTATTATTACAGTAATATTTCAATGACATGTGTATGGAGTTACAAGTAGCTAAAGCAGGAGGAGACTTACAGTACCTGGCCTTTCTTTTCTTAACTCAGCTAGAGGTATTAACTCCTTAGCACAAAAACCTCGTTATGAGTTGCACGAAAGATGGATCACTAATAGCTGTAACTACAAATAAAAACACAATGTACCTTTTCCACCATTTAGAGAGTTTGTGAAATTTGTAGACATACAAGCAGGAACGAAAGATGATCCCAGCTTCATTTTTCCGGTGTCTTATGTCACTTCTTCTGGCCCTAAGCAACACAGGGCTCCAGTAGCAGTGCACAAAACTAACATCTCTTCCCACAGATCTGCAGAGTCTCAGCCAGAGGATCAAGACAGTGATCCTGCTAAATTCTGCCCTCTGCATTAAATGCCACATCCTCTTCTGTAATGCAGAACCTTCAGAGCAAAGACCATGTGGGACCACAAGGTCTTCCTCAAAGAGAACAACATCTGTTACAAGTACTGCTTTTCATCAACACACTTTGCCAAGGATTATTAGGTCAGTGTTAAGTGTACAGAGTGTGGCAGCACAGATCACAACACATCTCTGCACCCAGGGCGAGCTCGAAGAACTTCCCCACCTGCCCATAGTGACAATGAGGCCAAGGACTCTAGTACAGACGCAATAGCAATCACTTCACTTCACTGAAGTCTGCAAAGCAATTACAGGTGGCAGATCCTGTTCCAAAATCTGTCTAGTGAGAGCTTACCCAAAAGGACGCAGAGACAAAGCAGTCAAGTTCTATGCCATCTTGGATGATCAGAGTAACAAGTCACTACCTAGATCTGTGTTTTTTAACATTCTAAACGTTAAGGGCCCTAGCAGTCCTTACTCCCTTAGGACCTGTGCAGGTACAGTGGAGACAACGGGGAGTAGGGCTGACGGCCTACAAATAGAATTTATGGATGTAAGACATGCCTACCCTTACCAACCATAATAGAGTGAAATCAGATCCCAGACAACAGATCTGAGATCCGCACACACCGTATGCAGCAGTTTACCAGACTCACTTGAATCACATAGCACATCTCATACCAGAACTAGATGATCAGGCTCAGATAATCTTGCTCCTAGGGAGAGATATCTTCCAAGCCCACAAAGCAAGAAAGCTGATCAATGGCCCTCACAATGCCTCCTATGCCCAAAAACTGGATCTTGGGTGGGTCATTATAGGTGATGTTTGCCTGGGAGGCGCATACAAACCGACATCTGTCAATAACTTGCTCACTAGTACACTAGAGAATGGTCATCCTTCTCTTTTCCAGCCCTGTCAAAATCACATCCTCATAAAGGAGCTACCACACAACAACCCTGTACCTCTTCCTTTCACAAGTTCCCTTTGTGACAGCAATACCTATGACCGCTCAGCTGTCGGCTCATTGCCAGCTCCTATCTCTCCAAAGTTACTCAGCTGTTGACGATATCCTGCTCATCAGTCCTGCCTACTTAAGCCGTCCAGTCCAGAGGAGCTCTGCCTTCGCCTTGGTCAACATCACAGAAATCTCCTGCAATCCTGCTCAAGACTTGCTTTGCTGACATCCCTTCTGGCTCCAGATCTTGCTTGCTGTTCCACTACATTGATCCCTGACTTCTGGCTTGGCTGACTATCCATTCAGGTTACTGAACTTTGGCTATGTTTTGACTACATTTGTTCTTTTTACTTTTATTATTAAACAAGTGTGATTTAACTGTACTTCTGTCTCGGCCTGATTTCATGGTTTCTGACACTTAGGATGCACAGTGTTCAGGAGAACGAAGGAGGACAAATTTAGATAGCCATGTCCATTGAGAAGAGGCTCTTCCTGGAAGTTATAGAAAAGAGCATAGAGAAAGATGAGTCTAATAGCTGGGTTGCACCTCTTCCATTTAGGCCACAGAGACAACATTTGCCTAACAAAAGGGAGCAAGTATATAAATGCTTCTCTTCCCTAAGACACAATCTTCAAAGAAAGCCAAAAATGAGAGAACACTTCTTTTCTCTCATGGAGAAAATATTCAAGAATGGTCATGCAGAGATAGCTCCAAACCTCAAAGACTTAGAGGAATGCTGGTACTTACCTATATTTGGAATCTATAACCCTAAGAAGCCAGGGAATATCAGAGTAGTGTTTAACTCTAGTGCCAAGCATGAGGGTGTCTCCCTAAACAGACTATTAGGAGTACTCCTCTGCTTCCGCAAAGATTCAGTTGCATTCATGGCAGACATACAACAAATGTTCTATTGCTTTCTTGTTAAAAAAGAATACAGAAACTTTTTTTTGGTTCAGGGACAACAACCCCTCTGGAGACATCACAGAATACCACATGAGGGTGCACATATTTGGCAACAGTCCTTCCCCTGCAGTTGCTATTTATGGCCTCAGACACTCTGCTAGAGTTGGAGAGTCAGAGTATGGGTCAGATGTCAGACAAATTGTACACAAGGATTTCTATGTAGACAATTGCTTGAAATCACTACCCACTAATGAAGCTACAATCAGTCCCCTCAAAAGAGCTCAGGCAATGCTTGCTTGCTCCAACCTAAGACTCCATAATATTGCTTCCAACAGTAGGGAAGTTATAGAAGTCTTTCCTGCCCAAAATCATTCTAGCGAGTTAAAAGACTTAGATTTGGGCACAGACTCACTTCCCATACAACGCAGCTTTTGTTTGTTTTGGGATTTAAAATCTGACACCTTTACCTTCCAAGTAAACGCAGAGGAAAAGCCCTTAACCCGTAGAGGCATCCTGTCTACCATAAGCAGTCTGTATGGTCCTATGAAAACAAAATAAACTGGCGCTCAGAGGCAGTGAAGCAATTAAAATAAAAAAATATAATTAAAAAGTCATAAAAAAGTCATATGCTGAAACAATACCGGTGTAGCATGAGAGGTGTTAATCGACATTGACAGGTGCTGGGAAGCAGTCCATAGTTCAGGGAAAAAAAACATAAGGAATAAACAGTATGTGGAAGACACCGGATATGAAATTTATCTTGTGGGACACTGTATCCAAAGTTCATGAAGGGCAGCTCTTCTCTGGAGTGAAGTCAGCTCAGATCCATCAAAGACAAAAAACAAAAGGAGAGGAGCGCCGCTAAGTAGGTTGATTTATTAACAATTGACAAATAAAAGTATCCACTTACATGTAAATACGGTATGTGCAGCAAGAGGGTACATTCCAAAGTGGGAAGGTAAGAGGACAATCATCGATTCCCAGGGACGCCCCAAGCCTATGCCACAATCTGACGGGAAGCCAGGACGGAACACAGTCTGTCTGCGCAGAGGAGTGGAGCAGCAACCCAGGAAGCGGCTGGTGATGTATAGTGGTGGGGAAGAACACAACGCGTTTCCGAGCTTGCGCAAGGTCCGTACGGCACATGCGCGCTCCTTTTTCAAGTGTAAGGTAGGGGAGAAGCAAGGAGCTATTTATAGCAGGCATCTGCTGACTGAGACACACTCACAGCTGATGGATTAACCAGCGGTGGGTGTAACCTAGACCATAATGTGTGATCAGGAAACTCTAAGTATATAAAAGAAATATGTATGTGACATACAAAAATTGTATTAAAAACTATATGCATGTATATATATGTTCTCTAAAAATACGTGTTATACTAAACATTCAGATAATTCTATGAAGGAAACCCTAAAGAGGCTACCAAAAACAAAAATTAAAATTATTTAAAATTAGTGACTAAAAACATAATTGTTACCATAAATACACTATTATGATAGTATATTATAGAAAAAGGACGGTAAATGACCAACATAGCAGAATATAAGGATAATAATGATAATAATGAGATAGAATGACAAAATAAAAAAAAAAAAAAAAAGTACACACATGTGCATGCGATTATGGTTGCATGCATACGTCGCATTTTCTGCAGAATCAGTACATATCATATACGTCCCGTACTAACTACCAGCGATACCATTTATGTGCATGATATCTAGTATATTGTGCACATTATGTATAGCGTTTTTGACCTTTATTTAATTACGTGCATATGCTTTTTTTTTTTTGTCATTCTATCTCATTATTATCATTAGTATCCTTATATTCTGCTATGTTGGTCATTTACCGTCCTTTTTCTATAATATACTATCATAATAGTGTATTTATGGTAACAATTATGTTTTTAGTCACTAATTTTAAATAATTTTAATTTTTGTTTTTGGTAGCCTCTTTAGGGTTTCCTTCATAGAATTATCTGAATTTTTAGTATAACACGTATTTTTAGAGAACATATATACACATACATATAGTTTTTAATACAATTTTTGTATGTCACATACATATTTCTTTTATATACTTATGCCCCGTAGACACGGTCGGATTTTCCGATGGAAAATGTCCGATCGGAGCGTGTTGTCGGAAATTCCGACCGTGTGTGGACTCTATCGGACATTTTCCATCGGATTTTCCGACACACAAAGTTTGAGAGCAGGATATAAAATTTTCTGACAACAAAATCCGTTGTCGGAATTTCCGATCGTGTGTACACAAATCCGACGGACAAAGTGCCACGCATGCTCAAAATAAAGAGATGAAAGCTATTGGCCACTGCCCTGTTTATAGTCCCGACGTACGTGTTTTACGTCACTGCGTTTAGAACGATCGGATTTTCCGACAACTTTGTGTGACCTTGTGTATGCAAGACAAGTTTGAGCCAACATCCGTCTGAAAAAATCCTAGGATTTTGTTGTCGGAATGTCCGAACAAAGTGCGACCGTGTGTACGGGGCATTAGAGTTTCCTGATCACACATTATGGTCTAGGTTACACCCACCGCTGGTTAATCTATCAGCTGTGAGTGTGTCTCAGTCAGCAGATGCCTGCTATAAATAGCTCCTTGCTTCTCCCCTACCTTACACTTGAAAAAGGAGCGCGCATGTGCCGTACGGACCTTGCGCAAGCTCGGAAACGCGTTGTGTTCTTCCCCACCACTATACATCACCAGCCGCTTTCTGGGTTGCTGCTCCGCTCCTCTGCGCAGACAGACTGTGTTCCGTCCTGGCTTCCCGTCAGATTGCGGCATAGGCTTGGGGCGTCCCTGGGAATCGATGATTGTCCTCTTACCTTCCCACTTTGGAATGTACCCTCTTGCTGCACATACCATATTTACATGTACGTGGATACTTTTATTTGTCAATTGTTAATAAATCAACCTACTTAGCGGCGCTCCTCTCCTTTTGTTTTTTGTATGGTCCTATGGGTTTTGCAAAACCTGTTACCATCCAGAGTAAAGCACTACTTAGAGACTTAACCTGTGAGACATTAGACTGGGGACAACCCTCTCCTATGGGTAGAACCTATGGGTAGAGTGGAAGGACTCACTAACAGCTCTATCTAGCCTCAAAATTCCATGTCCATATGCCCCCGTGCCATCTACAGAAGTTCAGACACAAAGACTTTATGTGTTTGTAATGGGTAAAGCAAAACTTGCACCACTCCCTGAACACACCATACCTAGATTGGAACTTTGTGCTGCAGTATTGGCTGTAGAGCTAGCTGAACTAATTGCATTAGAGACAAACATACAGATTCAAGAAGCTGAGTTCTACACAGACAGTAAAGTAGTTTTAGGTTACATCTACAATTAAACTAGATTTAGGTTTTTATGTATATGTCAATAACAGAGAGTTGAGGACCTACCCAGAACAATGGCATTTTGTGCCTACAGACTACAATCCTGCAGACTTAGAAACCAGATCTGTTGCAGCCAGTCGCCTTGAAAGTACTTCATGGTTCACAGGTCCCACCTCTCTGCACAGTCCAGACTGCAACACTACTGACTTTGTCACGTTTGACTTAATAGATGTATACAAGGATCAGGAAATCTGTCCTCAGGTTTCCACTTCAATTACAACTTTTCTCAACCAGTTTAAACCCCACCATTTTAGTAGGTTCTCCACCTGGAAATCACTTGTTCGAGCTATTACTTGCCTAATCCACATAGCTCAGTCCTACAAAAGTGATCCACTATCTCATGACAACTGCAGGGGTTGGCACCACTGTAAAAAGGTCTACACAGTAGCTGACTTAGAACAATCTAAAAGCAGGATAATCTCTGCTGTACAGAGGGAAGTCTTTGCCAAAGAAATTAATTGCATTGCCAACCAGAAATCTGTTCCCAAAGACAGTGTTTTAAAGAAGCTTGACCCAATCTTTAATGTAAATGGCCTGTTGAGAGTAGGAGGCCATTTAAAAGAAGGCAAGTTAGAGGTTTCTGAGAAACATCCTTTAGTGATTCCAGGTCACCATCATATTGCCTACTTACTCATTCCACACTACTATGACCAAACAAAACACCAGGGCCGACTGTTTACTGAAGGAGCTTTACGAGCTGCTGGACTGTGGATAGTTGGAGGCAAGAGATCTGAGAGCAGTTTTCTTTTCAAGTGTGTTATCTGCCGTAAACTTCGTTGAATGTCACAGACACAAAAGATAGCCAATTTACCATCTGACAGCATGGATCCGCCTTTCACTAATGTTGGACTTGATGTTTTTGGTCCCTGGTCTGTCACCACCCGGTACCCCAAAGGAGGGCATTCAAACAGTAAACGCTGGGCAGTCATATTCACCTGCATGTCTATCTGAGCTGTCCACATTGAAGTGATTGAATCAATGGACACTTCAAGTTTCATTAATGCTCTTAGACGCTTCACTGCAATCAGAGGAACAGTAAAACTCATTCTCTTTGACAGAGGTTCTAACTTTGTAGGAGCAGCAAATGAACTGCAAATTCCTTCCAATGTGGACATTCTCAGTGTAGAAAGATACTTGAGTAATCAAGGCTGCTCATGGACTTTCAACCCACCTCACTCTTCTCACATGGGAGGTGTTTGGGAAAGCATGATAGGCATAGCCTGCAGAATTCTGGACTTCATCTTTTTGCAAGTAGGAACTGCAAGGCTTACCCATGAATGCCTAGTGACTTTTATGGCAATTGTCACAGCCATCATTAATGCCAGACCTTTGACATCATTTTCAAGTGACTATGAGGATCCAGTGATTCTCACACCTGCTATGTTACTCACTAAATAGACTGGCCTTATTGGTGCTCCAGCTATAGAGTTTTGTGAAAAGGACCTTTACAAACGTCAGTGGAGACAAGTACAAACCCTTGCCAATACCTTCTGGAGTCGGTGGAGGAAACAATATATCTCTACTCTGCAACCAAGGAGAAAGTGACACATTAAAAAAACCTAATCTTAAACCTGGTGATGTTGTGCTCATGAGAGATTGCCAGGCACAAAGGAATGAGTGGGCTTTAGGTCTGGCCACCAGAGTACTGCCAAGTGAGGACAACGGTGTCCATAAAGTTGAAGTTAAGATCTTCCAGCAGAATGAGGCCAAAATGTTCCTAAGACCAGTGGCCGAACTTGTTCTGTTGCTTTCTGCAGAAGACTCTGTTAGTAATGTCACATGACGTCAGACAGGGAGTGTTCTGCCCACCAGGCTTTATTCAATTTACCTGCTTTTATGTGATTCAATAATAAGTTGGGTTTTCCTTGATGTATTCCAAGCTAGTTATATGCAGAGTGCAGACTCCACCTACTGTTCCTTTCTGGTATGACTTTAGCTGCTTTTTCCAGTACATATTGTGATTTCTTAGAATGTGTTAATAAAGTTGTTAGGAACTAGGGCATGCTGGGAAATTCTGTAGAGGAAGTGAGCCAGCCACCATTTTAAGAAGCCACAGCAAGGCAGTAAGGCTGTTTCTTTAAATTTTTGGCTATCACACCTCAGAGAGCTTAACCACTTCAGCCCCGGAAGGATTTACCCCCTTCCTGACCAGAGCACTTTTTACAATTTGGCACTGCGTCGCTTTAACTGCTAATTGCGTGGTTATGCAATGCTGTACCCAAACAAAATTTACGTCCTTTTCTTCCCACAAATAGAGCTTTCTTTTGATGGTATTTAATCACCTCTGCGGTTTTTATTTTTTGCGCTATAAATGAAAAAAGACCGAAAATTTTGAAAAAAAATGATATTTTCTACTTTTTGTTATAAAAAAAATCCAATAAACTCAATTTTAGTCATACATTTAGGCCAAAATGTATTCGGCCACATGTCTTTGGTAAAAAAAATGTCAATAAGCGTATATTTATTGGTTTGCGCAAAAGTTATAGCATCTACAAACTAGTGTACATTTTCTAGAATTTACACAGCTTTTAGTTTATGACTGCCTATGTAATTTCTTGAGGTGCTAAAATGGCAGGGCAGTACAAACCCCCCCCAAATGACCCCATTTTGGAAAGTAGACACCCCAAGTGTCCCAAGTGATTGAATAGTGACAAAAAAAAAAAAAAATTACAAAAAGTTGTCACTAAATGATATATTGCTCACACAGGCCATGGGCATATGTGGAATTGCACCCCAAAATACATTCAGCTGCTTCTCCTGAGTACGGGGATACCACATGTGTGGGACTTTTTGGGAGCCTAGCCGCGTACGGGGCGCCGAAAACCAATCACCCCCTTCAGGATTTCTAAGGGCGTAAATTTTTTATTTCACTCCTCACTACCTATCACAGTTTTGAAGGCCATAAAATGCCCAGATGGCACAAACCCCCCCCCCAAATGACCCCATTTTGGAAAGTAGACACCCCAAGCTATTTGTTGAGAGGCATGTTGAGTCCATGGAATATTTTATATTTTGACACAAGTTGCGGGAAAGTGACAATTTTTTTTTTGCACAAAGTTGTCACTAAATGATATATTGCTCACACAGGCCATGGGCATATGTGGCATTGCACCCCAAAATACATTTAGCTACTTCTTCTGAGTATGGGAATACCACATGTGTGGGACTTTTTGGGAGCCTAGCCATGTACGGGGCCCCGAAAACCAATCACCGCCTTCAGGATTTCTAAGGGCGTAAATTTTTGATTTCACTCCTCACTGCCTATCACAGTTTCAGAGGCCATGGAATGCCCAGATGGCACAACCCCCCCCCCAAATGACCCCATTTTAGAAAGTAGACACCCCAAGCTATTTGCTGAGAGGTATGGTGAGTATTTTGCAGCTCTCATTTGTTTTAGAAAATGAAGAAAGACAAGAAAAAAATTTTTTTTTCTTTTTTCAATTTTCAAAACTTTGTGACAAAAAGTGAGGTCTGCAAAATACTCATTATACCTCTCAGCAAATAGCTTGGGGTGTCTACTTTCCTAAATGGGGTCATTGGGGGGGGGTTTGAACTGTCCTGGCATTTTATGCACAACATTTAGAAGCTTATGTCACACATAACCCAATCTTTTAAGACAAAGCCCTTTCTGACACTATTTGTTTACATGAAAAAATAATTTTTTTTTGCAAGAAAATTACTTTGAACCCCTAAACATTATATCTTTTTTTAAAGCAAAGGCCCTACAGATTAAAATGGTGGGTGTTTCATTTTTTTTTCACACAGTATTTGCGCAGCGATTTTTCAAACGCATTTTTTTGGGATAAAAACACACTTTTTTTTAATTCTAATGCACTAAAACACACTATATTGCCCAAATGTTTGATGAAATAAAAAAGATGATCTTAGGCCGAGTACATGGATACCAAACATGACATGCTTTAAAATTGCGCACAAACGTGCAGTGGCGACAAATTACATACATTTTTAAAAGCCTTTAAATGCCTTTGCAGGTTACCACTTTAGATTTACAGAGGAGGTCTACTGCTAAAATTACTGCCCTCGATCTGACCTTCGCGGTGATACCTCACATGCATGGTGCAATTGCTGTTTACATTTGACGCCAGACCAACGCTTGCGTTCGCTTTTGCGCGAGAGCAGGGGGGGACAGGGGTGCTTTTTTTTTTTTTTTTCTTTCTTTTTTTTGCTTTTTTATCTTATTTTTAAACTGTTCCTTTCATTTTTTTTAATCATTTTTATTGTTATCTCAGTGAATGTAAATATCCCCTATGATAGCAATAGGTAGTGACAGGTACTCTTTTTTTAAAAAAATGGGGTCTATTAGACCCTAGATCTTTCCTCTGCCCTCAAAGCATCTGACCACACCAAGATCGGTGTGATAAAATGCTTTCCCAATTTCCCAATGGCGCTGTTTACATCCGGCGAAATCTAAGTCATGAAATGCTCATAGCTTCCGGTTTCTTAGGCCATAGAGATGATTGGAGCCATTCTGGTCTCTGATCAGCTCTATGGTCAGCTGGCCGAATCAGCGGCTGCATTCTCAGGTTCCCTGTTGGGACAGGAGAGCCAGAGAAAAACATGCAAGACGGTGGGGGGGGGGGACGACATTCCCTCCCACTGCTTGTAAAAGCAGTCTAGAGGCTAATTAGCCGCTAGAATTGCTTTTACATGAAAGCCGACCGCTGGCTGAAAAGAATGATACCAAGATGATATCTAAACCTGCAGGCATCATTCTGGTATAACCACTCAAAGTCGTGAATGGCATACCTGAAAACAAAAAAATGGTTAACAATAAAACACAGTAAACAGTAAAGTATAAAAAATTACATACCTGAAAAGTAAACATGATAAAACATAACAACAATAAAACATTGCAGAATAGAATACAGTAAAAAAGAGCAGAACAATAGAGAATAGAGCGAGAGAGAACAATAAAATGACAACTATTTTTGTTTTTTTTATTTTATATTTTTTTTTGTTTTTTTTGTTTTTTACACTTTTTTTTGTAACTTTTATAACTGTAACCGGTTCTAGGTTCGGGTCTCTCAAAATGCGATGGCATCTTGGGAGACCCTGTGAAAGTGTGCCTAGTCTGTGCAATGCTGTACCCTACGCTAATAACTAGTGCATGGTAGCGTTCAAAACATTCACCAATGCAAAGAGCAGGATTGTCAGGACAGGAGGGACAATAATAGCGGGTGTCACGCCTATATCCGCGCTTGCTGCAGACACCTTTTTTGGGGGGGGTTCGTCGGGTAGGGGTACTCAGGAGGACATAAAGAAAATGCCTCTCATGCAGCCGACTGCATTTGGTTGGGGATGTGAATGGGGGAAGTACGGGTGCTGCAGAAGTGGTGGGTTCCCAATTAGGATTGGCAAATGCAGCAGGAAGGGCATTATGGGCACGACGGGCCTGTGTTTGTCTTCTTCTTGGTGGCAGCGGGACACTACTATTGCTTGCCACCTCACCAGCTTGAACTGCATTTATGGGACTCGCCACGTCACCAAGTGTTACTGCAGTGCTGGTTTGACTATGACCGGGGTTTACTAGGCCACTGGCGCTTGCCAGTTCACCAAAACGCTACCAAAAAAACTGTTAGCGATCGCAGGGATCAGGCCTGACTCTGTGAATGCTGCAGTTATGCGTTTAGTGTTTTGTAAGTGTCAGTGATCGATCGATACTGCACTTGGGTGGGCTGGGCCGGGCAGAGGGGCAAAACGCAGGTGCTAGCAGGTATCTGGGCTGATCCTGCTAACACTGCATTTTTGGGAACCCTAAACTGCTGGGGATGCTAGTATGAATCTGATCGGATCAGATATTGATCCGTTCAGATACTATACCACTAAGGGAGGCGTATGGTGCGTGTGTGGGTGTTAGCGGTACTGACGCTAATCTGACGCTGTCTGGGGTGACGCATATCACCGCCGGGCGATCAGGGGGCTAAACCTTTATTCAGTAATAAACGGCGGGTGTCCTGACACTATAATAATAAACGAACTAACCAGCGTCACCCGTAACAGTTATACGGTGATCACTGGTGAAAGGGTTAACTAGGGGGCAATCAAGGGGTTAAAACATTTATTAGGTAGTATATGGGGGTCCCTGACGCTATAAAACGCTGACGGCGAACCTATATATTTACCTCCCTAACTAGCGTCACCAGTGACACTAATACAGCGATCAGAAAAATTATCGCTTAGTGACACTGGCAATGGGGGGTGATCAAGGGGTTAAAACATTATTAGGGGGGTTAGGGGGGTATTCCTAGACCTAAATAGGGCTAACACTAACTGCCCTACTACTCTAACTGTCACAAACTGACACCATGCAGTAATCAGAAAAAAAAAAACTGCTTGGTGTCAGTGTGACGGGGGGGAGGGGTGATTGGGGGGTGATGGGGGGGGATCGGGGGGTAAAGGGGGGTGTAAAGTATGCCTGGCATGTTCTACTGTGTGTGTGTGTTTTACCATCACTCGGATGTCTTCTCTCCTCTGCGCCGGAACTGAAAATACCGAGCCGAGGAGAGATGACATCACTTCCTCTGCCTCTGTGTACTATACAGAGGCAGGGGAAGATTCTCACTGGCTGGGAGCGATCGCGAGGGGGGGCCACGAATGGATGGTCTCCCCCTCACCTCTGATCGCTCCCAGTCAGAAGCCGACCGCCTCGGGCACCGGGGGGGTCCGATCGGACCCCCCGCCCGCGGCAAGCAATCACGTACCAGGTACGTGATTTTGCCTGCCCGTGCCATTCTGCCGCAGTATATCTGCGTTAGGCGGTCGGCAACTGGTTAAAAAGTGAGTTCTTGTTATCTTATTCTGTGTTATAGAGCATTGTTTCTTTAGTATATGCAATATTGTACTGATTGATGTTTTATTTGTTGATTTGTAGATTCACCTGGCTTGTTCCAATAAATCTAAGATCAAAGAAATATGGTATCAGAAGTTTATGGAGCAAGAAGGTTTAGCTCTCTGTCCTAGAGACAGAACACATGGATGTGTGGCATCGGGGATTTCCTCCTCTCTCTCTCTCCTGCTAAAATTAAACAAAAGGAGCGGGATGTCTCAGATTACTTCATTGACCAATTGTAGGGTCTGGAATGACTACTGTGGGAAGCACAGGCTATTTTTTTGCATACCTGAGCTGAAGTGTCTGTATAAATATTGGGGTATCCCATGACGATATTTTTACACAGTTTTCTGACAGCTGAATGGGCTAGGTGGAGATAAGATATGGTTGTTAGGATGCCGACAGCTGCCATGCAGATGGAAAGCTGTCATGTTACACAACAATAATAATGCCACTGCTGAATGTTGCACTTCTCATTGCCATTGAAGGCCCGACTTAGCCAAATATCAATTTAGTTTGATGAGTTGTAGAACCTCCAAACAAGCATAATTTGTTCAGAACCTGTAGCTATTCTATTAGAGAGGCGATTGGAGGGTTGAAGATGCTGGCCCAGCACAGACAGTGGCTTGATGCTCACAGAAAAGGAAGTGTCTAGGAAGTGCAAGGAGGAAGGGGGCTGTGGTAAGAAATTGACTCCTCGTGGATTGGTCAATTTTTTTTATCAAGCCTCAAGGTACATTGTAAAGCTGAGTACACACACAGTTTTGTTTTTTGTTTGTCAAAAACCTGACAGATCCCCAAATCAACAAAAGCATTGTTGATGTGGTGATCTCTTCCGCTGAAACACTGTATTCTGAAAGAGGTCTCCCCCCTGCCCTTGCCAGAATACACTGATCAGAGCTTGCAGTCATTGGCTGCAGGTGCTGATCGAATGCTGGTTTTCCAGAAGGGCCATTCGACAGAAGCCTGACATTATACTGGCTTCTGTGGAACTGACAGCTGTGCACACGGACCAAAGTTGTCTGGTTCCTGCTGAACTGGCCAATTTTCAGCCAGTGTGTACTGGATTTAGGTGAATAAAAATTAGTTTATGGAAAATAAAACAGCAAATGAGCATTTAAAAGACTTTATTTTTCTGTGCTTTAATCTGCAACTTTATAGCTTGGTGACAGGATCTCTTTAATTCCAAACATTTATAAGAGAGCAATGAGGTTTTTTTCCACAACTTGTCCTGGCATGACATTAAGCTACAATGCCAGTGGGAAGTGCACTTCTACAAAAAAGGAAAACATGCATTACTCTAAGCCATTGTGTAATGTATTATACATGTGAAGGTCAAACAACCTGTGAATCGCCAGTACTGCTGCAATATTCATTTAATGATGAGGGTACAGGCAGGCAGAAATAACCAGACATCAAGCCAGTTAAAACATAAATCTTAAATCCACAAAGATAAATTCTGATAACATAAATACATACAGTTTTGCCATATTCAATAGAGATACTACAACTGTTCCCTTCACCCTCTTTATAGAATTAAAGGGGTCCTGTTTTCAACAAGAGAGACACAACTGCTTTGTGAACCTCTGCCAGAATGTAAGTTGTGTCCCTATCTCAATCAGCCTTTCTGTGCAGTAATAACACAGTTTCAAGGCTACCACAAGCTTCTTAAAAAGTGGTTTAGCTAACAAAGATGTACTCAATTTAATGTATAAAAAGACTAACCAGACTGGAATGCTTATTATTTTCTTAAGCAAGAAGTGTTTAGTGTTTTCCTTGTATCTACCAATGTAGTTCAAGCTTTTCTCCAGTCCTCATTTTTCCATTTGCAGCTTTGAATCTCTTTGGTTGTTGGTTAGACATCACACAACAGTTATTTTTAAAGACAAATGTTAACTGGGATATAAACACAGAAAAATTGTGTGCTTATTGCAAAAAAAGAGGTAATGCAGCAACCTACATTCCAGACGCAAAGCAATCACAAACATAATCTAAACGGTGTGCAAAGCCAAAATCTCTGTAGGGATTAATACAAACATATATGTGTAAGAAATAAAGTTAACTCATATTAAACCATAATGAACAATGTGCATCACATAAATGGGTAAAATAACAGTCCCGGGGAGCCTCATGCGCAAAGCCAGCTGAACAAGACATGTCTGCTTAGAGCTCCGCACCAACAAGGACCCAATAGCCATTTAAACAGAGTCACACCGGACCATAACCTCCCCACATCACCACATTAATCCCTGAAATTTGTGGTCACATTTTGGTGACATGTACAGCGGGAGAAAAGTGAAGCTGAAAACAACAAAGCCTCAAGAAAAGCTGACTAGAATGGTATCTAAAATGGCGGCAGCACCATCACATCTCTCCTCACAGACTGTTACACAGCAGCATCACAGGGGGGTCAGTTTGCTTCACCACTGCCTGAAGAAGATGACATTGCAGACTGATATATATATATACCATATGGGTGATATTTAATAATTCAATCCTATATTTTTATTTTTTTTTGACTGACTCGGTTTTATATATAATACATATTCTATTTCTTTTACCTCACATAATCTAGTTATTACCTCTTTCTGTTAGGATTTATTGGTATATTTTCTATACTAACGTTATTATAAGATTTTTATTCTAACATTAGAATTATCTTGAGTTTTATTTTTTTTTATTTTTTTATTTTTTTTATTTTTATTTATCAACGACTCCTGCATCAATATTCTCTTTTAGACACTTGGCGAGAACATAATCCTACAAAACAACAATACACTCATTATTCCAAAACCCCCACAAGCAATTTTCCCGTATTGGCCACCTTTTTGTTATGGTTTCAACTTCAGCACTCATTATAGACTCACTTATTATACCATGTGCATGTTTGGATCATAATGCTGTAATGACAACTTCTCATCTCTAGTTCCATGATCCAATCATCGTACTTGGTA
Source organism: Aquarana catesbeiana (assembly GCF_042186555.1). Classification (NCBI taxonomy): domain Eukaryota; kingdom Metazoa; phylum Chordata; class Amphibia; order Anura; family Ranidae; genus Aquarana; species Aquarana catesbeiana. The sequence continues at coordinate 391,113,450 of NC_133325.1, forward strand.
TATTAATGATAGTTTACTTACAAATTCCTCATTCTAGCAGAGATTGGAAACGGCCATAAAAGATTACCTCACCACCAACAATTCCACTGACACAGATCCCCTGACATGTTGGGAAGCTCTCGAACCTTATATTAGAGGGGTTTGTATTAGCCACACCTCTTTCTACCATAAAGAACAAAAACAACTTCATAAAAAACTTGAAGACACATTTTACAAAGCTTCGGTAGACTTTCAGCCGAATAAACTTATATATGACAAAGCACACCTAGAATTGGACCTCTTTCTGATGGAATCAGCAGAAAAAACACTTTGTAAATCCAAGCACACCTTTTATATGAAAGCTAATAAATCAAACACATTTCTAGCCCTGGCATTGCAGAAGACCAGCTATACACCTAGACCTATTCATCTAAAAATTTAAAAAGATATGTACACCAGTAATCCACTAAAAACTTTAAAAGAATTTCATAAAAAAAAAATTATACAAAGACCCTACCACCTTAGACCATTCTCAACCGACCTCACTCCTATCTTCAGTTCATCTCCCCTCCCTTTCCTCATCTCATCAAGATACTCTTGATAAACCTATTACTGAATTTGAAATACAAGTTATAAAATCACTCAAATCACATAAACGTCCAGGCATAGATGGCCTTTCAGCAACTTACAACAAAAGATTTGCATCTTTATTATCACCCCTTATGGTAGAAGACTTTAACTCCCTTCTGAAAGAACGTAATTTTTGTAAGGAATCACTTACAGCTTCTATATCCATGATACTTAAACCTAATACAGATGACACATCTTGGTCTAATTATAGACCAATATCTATCCTCGATATTGATATTAAAATATTGGCCAAAATATTATCCTCCAGGCTTAATCCAATTATTGGCACCCTTATTCATAGTGATAAAACAGGATTTATTCCCTCAAGACAAGCCGCGATAATATTCATGGAGCTACACTTCTGACCCACGCAGCTCGTTCACGCCATATCCCTGCCTGTTTCCTTTCATTGGATATACGAAAGGCATTCGGTTCATTATCATGGCCTTATCTACACTCAAGTCTTTATCACTGGGGTTTCGGACCACATTTCTTGAAATGGATAGCTTCCTTTTGTCCACACCCGAAAGCTTATATCTCCTATTCAGGTTTTAAATCTGATCCTATTAATGTTGAGAGAGGAACCAGGCAGGGATGCCCCCTATCTCCTCTCCTCTTTGCATTGGCAATTGAACCCCTGGCCCAACTCATTCGATCCAGCCCAAACATAAAAGGACTCAAACTTAGTGGTTATCAACATAAATTATGTCTGTTTGCAGATGATGTCTTAATATTCCTTACTTCACCCATAACCTCAGCGTCAACTCTTCTGAACGTCCTTTCTAAATTTGAACAAGTATCAGACCTTTCTATAAAACCCCACAAATCTAAAGCTCTGAAAATATTGTTGACACCTGCCATCCAAACCCAACTTATTCACTCTCTACCATTCACCTGGTCCACAATGTTTATCTCCTACTTGGGTATTAAATGTACAGCCAACCCTCTGGAGCTCTATGCAACAAATTACCCACCTATGCTTTCACAACTTATTAAACTTCTAAATAATTGGTCAACCATACCATTGGCCTGGTTAGGAAGAATTACAGTGATAAAAATGTCCATCCTCCCAAAACTCTTATATCTTTTTCGAGTACTCCCTATATCTATACCATCACACTTCTTACGCATCGTACAACGTAAAACCTTACATTTTATCTGGGGTAAGACAAAACCTTGAATTCCTAAACGTACCCTATATGCTCCTAAAATTCAGGGTGTGTCTGGGTGTGCCAGATTTTACAAAATATTATTATGCAGCCCAATTATCACAACTTTCCAAATATCATGCTAAGATGGAAATCCCACTTTGGGTAGAGGTAGAATCGATCGATTGTGACCCTCTATCCATCGCAAATCTACTTTGGCTAAACCCAACGCAACGCCGAACAGTAACAAATCCCATTACCAATCACAGCCTATCCATTTGGAATAGGTTAAAAACCTGATTTGGCCTACAATCTAGACATAATCCTCTTCTCTCCTTCCTCCATAATCCCTCATTGGTCATTTGGTCCTCCCCAAACTCATTCTCGGCATGGTCAAGAGCTGGTTTGACCTGAGGTCATCATTTCTATAAATCTTCTCTAATCACACCATTTCCTACTTTTCATGAAAACTATGATCTCCCACATACAGAAACTTTCAGATATCTTCAAATAAAAAACTTTTTTCACAACAATGCACCCTCTGATACGAAATCACCAAGCTTCACTATATTCGAACAAGCCTGTAAATCAGAGCCACATAAACGTGGTCTCATTTCCAACCTATACACCCGTTTACTATTACACATTACCTTTAAGTCCCCAACCTATACTACCAAATGGGAAAAAGATCTCCAATTACAATCTGCAGACAAAAATTGGTCTCAAATCTGGCAAACAACAAAGTCTGCCTCCCCGAATGTAGAGGCTCTCGAAACCAATTATAAGGTACTCACAAGATGGTACTTGATCCCAGACAGAATTTCTAAATTCTCTCCACAATATCCTTCCCATTGCTTTCGTGGCTGCTCTACTTCGGGTACTCAGGTACATATCTGGTGGCAATGTAATATTGTCAGATCCTTTTGGTCAGAAGTATTTAATATTCTTTCCACAATGTTCAAAGTTATATTACTGCCTGACGCACCTATTGCACTCCCGAATAGTAAACCACATGCCTTGTCAAACGGCCAATGCTCATGCTCTTTGTAACAACAGCAGCAAAACAGGTCATAGCAAAAGCCTGGAAAACAGATTCACTTGCTATATCATTAGTCAAACAAAGAGTTACCCAATCCCTAATCCATGCTAAAACAGAAGCTATCTATCTTGATAATATATCTAAATTCGAAGCCCTGTGGACACCATGGATTGAACATTGTCTACCATCGGGCTTTGACACCTCTTTACTACTCCCTTAAGGGTTTAAGATCTATAATCTGTTATGTGATTTAATTCATTCATTCATTTTTTACCTCCCGAGTCTACTGACCCCCTCTGGTGACAAACCCCATTTCACATCCCAATGTCATCATAACATTATCTAAGCTTCCCCTTCTCTTTACACTAGTTATTTTTACTCTAATAGGAGTTCTGCGGGATAATCTGAAATATTACTCATATTTCCCGATAATGCCAAGCCAATTTGCAGGAACTTGGCCCTGGAAAACATACCTATTTCTCTTGATTGCCCTGTAACACTCCTAATGTACCATCTCATACATATTTTAACAACCTGGCTCTTCACTCAAAACCATAGGTACAATATTCTGTTGAATTATTTCTATTCCCCATACTCATTCCTGAAATAAGAAGTATCCTAATTTCAGTCATATATGTTACAAGTAACTTTGTATCATCTACGAATTTTTACCTTATAGCTTATTTTAATGTTTATTACTAATGAAACTTCACTTCTATTATTTTCTATTTCCTTAAATATTGTATTTCCACATATAATATTACTGTACATCTGTTGTTTAAACTTATGAAAACATAATAAAAACGTTTAAAACGAAAATAACAGTCCCATAACATATAACACACTTATGCATAAAAAAGAAAAGAACTTCAAAGAGAAATATGTAAAAGCCCGAATGTGAAATCTTGAAAATGATGAAAGTCCACGTGTAAGAATCCCAAACCATCTCTTAAATTAGCTTGCTTTCAAAATGTTTGCCCTGATCTGCATGTAGCCTATAGGGTAGGCTGTAATTGATAAAGTACTTCTCCCACACCACTCTTATGACTGTAACTGCCTTTTTTTTTTTTTTGAAAACATTTTTTATTGAGTTTTTCACAGTACAAGCAATGTAAAAAGCTATAACTCTGAGGCAGGTTCATATAAATGTATAAATATACAGTTCAATAAAGAAGGAATGTGAACTTCTAAATAGGGGGGGGGTGGTAGGTGGGTCATAGCGACCCATGCAACAGTGGTTAAACAAAGCGGTTCATACACAATAAGAACCTACAACGTTTTACCCTCGGGAGTGGAAGCAGAGCTTGGAAGATAATAACTGTGTTTACAAATATTGGCTTAGTTAGAATACAGTTGGCTATGAGAGTTACCAGTGTGAAAGATATAAGGGTCATGGAGGTCAAGGGGCTGTAGGCGTCCATATAAGTCTTATGGCGGTAGGAAGGCAGAGGGATCGGACGGATTAGATACTTTAAGGTTGCCCAGGGAGTTGGCGAGATCTCTTTTCAGGTACCAGTCTGTATATCAGAATGGATACATGATTTCTTGGAGGAAATTCTGAGTAAATGTGGCTTCTATATATTTACGCCATCTCGTGAAGAAGCGTGAGGTAGAATGAAAGTTCAGCATAATGGTGTCCAACCTCTCCAAGTAGAAGAGTGATAGTATAGCTCTTTTCACTGCAGGTAGATTGGGTAGTGTCGTTGTAATCCAATGTGCCATAAGCGTCTTACGGGCAACCAGAAGACATAGGTGAGCCCACTGTGAAATATTTAGAGGTCCCCTCGCTGGTGGATAGGATGTTGAGGGTGCGTAGCCAAATAGACATAGCAAACGATCTTTCGGGATCAGTGTTTTAGTGATTTTGCCAATGTAGGCCAATATAGAGTCCCAGTATTTGGTGATGGCTGTGCAGTCCCAGAGACGGTGGAGCAGATGGGGAGGAGGTAGAGAACACCAAGGGCATTTCATTTGAGTCAGATCCTCTTTGTTGATGTAGAATGGGTAGTAGGCTCTGTGCATGATCTTAAAGTGGGGTTTCTCGCCACGTTTCTGATATTGTGAGCTTGCAGACGTGTCTGTATCCTTCTAGGATTTTTTCCGGCAGTTCGTCATCCCCAAATATGGTAGACCATTTTTGGAGTGGTTTGAGGTTGTATTTTTCTGATTGGTGTTGGATGAGGTAAGAGTAGAGATTGGAGATGGAGTAATCGTCCCTCTCTGGAGCACTGTGTCAATGAAGGACTTCTGAAAAGGATCGGATTTAGGTCTATAGCAGGACCTCAGATAGTCAGTTAGTTGATGGTAGAAGAAGATGTGTGTTAGTGGCAGAGAAAATTCCCTTGACAGTGATTGGAAGGGTTTAAACTTGCCAGGTAAATCTTGGTATATGGACGTTACTTTCATGAGACCTTTGGTGCGCCATTGATCAAAAGCTTTGTGTAAAGTGGATGGGAGAAACATAGGATTGTTTTGGATTGGTAGATGGCTTGAGATATTCGATGGTAGCCCTAGTAGTTTCCGTATCTCCCTCCAAGCGATGATGGTATCCCTAAAGAGTAGTTTTAATTTGAGGTGAGATGGTAGAGTGTTGGGGTTAGAGTGAAGGATGGCCGATAGGGAGTGTGGGGAGGTCAAATTGCCTTCAAGTAGAGTATTGCAGTATTTAGACTTTCCAGACAGCCAGTCTAGGCCTTGCCTAAGTAAGCATGAGAGATTATAAAAACGGATATTGGGCAGACCCACCCCACCCTCGGACTTTGGGAGGCATAATTTTTGTAGAGCAATGCGTGTTTTTTTGCGGGACCATATAAAAGCAGTTAATGCCCTATGGAGTTTGTGTACATCGGAATGTTTTAATAATAAAGGAATGGTCTGCATTGGGTAGAGTAGTCGTGTGAATGATACCATTTTAAAGAGGTGGCATCTCCCAAAGAGCGAGAGGGGAAGGGCCGCCAATGCTTCCAACTCCTGTACTATTTTAGTTATTAAAGGGGGATAATTAAGTACATATAGAGAGAATGGCTCACGTCCTATATGGATGCCTAAATACGTGATGTACCAGGTTGCCAAAGCGAACGGAGATAGGTGTCTCCATTTAGCAGACAACCGTGGGTGGAGTGGTAGAATTTCACTTTTGTCAAAATTTATTAGAAAGCCAGAACTTAATCGAAAGGCCGCAAAATGTTCTCGTAATCTGTCAGTCTGAGAGGGGATCAGTGGAAAACAGCAGTATGTCATCCGCAAATAGGGCAGAGCAAAGTCCTGGTCACCTATGATGATGCAGCTGATCCCGTCATGTGAATTAAGTATTCTGGATAGGGGCTCAATGGCTATATTAAAAAGTAAGGGGGATAGGGGGCAGCCCTGCCTCGTTCCCTTTGTTAAGGGTACTGAGTCAGATACAAAATCAGAAGTGACTAGGCGAGCTGTTGGAGATGCATACATTTGTTGTAAAAAATCCCATGATTGGTCCCAAAAAAACAAATTGGTCCATTACTCTGAACAGCCATGACAAACTAACGTTGTCAAAGGCTTTTTCGGTGTCGAGTGATATAATAGATACGTCTTGATTGGGGTGTGTTTTAGCGTGGTTTAGTGCCATTAAAACCTTATGAATGTTTAGAGTGGCTGAGCGTCCTGGAACAAAGCCGGATTGAGCCGAATGAAGTAGGGAAGGGAGCATGGGGGCTAAACGCGATGCAATGATTTTTTAAAGGATTTTGACATCCACGTTGATCAGGGAGATTGGGTGGTAGGAGCTCGGTGATAGGGGATCTTTCCCTTTTTTGGATATCAATTTGATGTGTGCTTGTGTTCCAGTAGGGAGGTAGGGGCCCCCATCCCACATGGCTGTATAGACATGTTTCAGGGTATCTGGAATAAAGTCGATGGTCAATTTATAAAATTCGGCCGTATATCCGTCTGGGCCTGGGGATTTGGCAGAAGACATATTTTTGATTGTCAGTCAGATTTCATCAGTAGTGATAGGAGCATTAAGCCTCTCTAGGTGCGTACTTTGAAGTTTGGGCAGATGGATCTTTGACAGGAGAGTTTCAGCAGTGGCTTGATCAGTTTGGTCTGCAGCGTATAGATCTGTGTAATACTTTGTAAGTAAATTACTGATTTCGGCTGGCGATGTAACCAGGGAGCCAGTCGCATCCCTCAGGGTAGAGATATGAGTGGGTCGCCTTGGTCCTGAACACAGTTTAGCCAGTAGTTTGCCTGCCTTATTACCAAGCCTGTGGTAATGTAATTTAGAGTATGACATTTTAGCTGCTTCCTGTTGTTCTGCCTAAAGATCAAATGTGTGTTTAGCCTGCCTCCACGCTTGTATATTATCAGGTGTGGGTTTAGAGTTAGGCGTTCGTGCGCTGAACGTAAAGTTTCACTGGCTTGTTTGTACTGCTGCCTGGCGTGGTTTTTTAATTGAGTGGTATAAGAGGTGATTTTCCCTCTCATGAAGGCCTTACCAGCTTCCCAAAAGAGGTTAGGTTCAGTGATGTGAACTCCGTTAGTGGAGGCGTATTCATTCCAAGCTTCGTATAGTGTGTGGCGGAAGTCTTCATTGTCTGCCAGGTATGAAGGAAAGCGCCACGAGGGCAAGGAGGATGAAGGGTTAGCATGGATCAGATGGATTACGATTGGACTGTGGTCTGAGATTCTGGCATCCCTAATTTCTGAATCGCATAGGGCGGTTATTAGAGCAGGGGAGGCAAAGAAGTAATCGATGCGAGAAAAGGAGTTATGTGGGGGTGAGAAGAAGGTATACTCCTGATCAGTTGGGTGCATTAGCCGCCATGAGTCTATGTAGTGCACGGAAGCAATGGACTGTGCTAGAAGAGTGGAATCAGGTGTTGGGGGAGTAGAGTTATGTGGCCTGCGAGTTGGGTCTTTAGTGCGGTCTGCTAGTGTGGACATGACCGAGTTAAAGTCTCCGCCTACTAGGTGCATGGTTTCAGGGGCAGAGAGTATCCACTGCACCATGTCTTGGAAGAAGGAGGTGTCTGGGGAGTTAGGAGCGTAAATGTTAGTGATAGCAACTTGTCATGTGTAGGGTCAATTTGCGGCCTGTCGAGTTAGTCTTAACATCCCTTACAGTATGTCTTAAGTTCTTGTGCAGCAGAATAGCTACTCCGGCCTTGCGACCATTTGCTGGAGAGCCATATACTGAGCCCACCCATAGTTTGCAAAGACGTGTCAGATCATCTGCGGACAGATGTGTCTCCTGTAGGAGAGCCACATCCGCCCGGAGATGCTTCAAATGCCGAAGGATGGCCATACGTTTACACGGAGAGCGGAGCCCCTTAACGTTCCATGAGACAAACTTTAGGTGATTCTCACTGGTTGAAGAGGCCATGTCTGATATGAAGTAACGTATTGGGTTGAGGGCTTACAATGGAGCCCTTTTGTAGACAGAGCATCTGCAATCTGAGAGTCGCCAAAGCAGCATAAGTCTCCCAAGGGTATAGGTGTATAACATGCAAATACAGTTAAGATATAATTAGAACTGTTAGAGAGAAAAAACAGCATAACAGAGTTTAGGTGAAAAAAGCACCTAACATACATCATAAACTTCACTTTTTTTTCCACATGTGGTTCAACTACTCATCTTAGCTTCCGTCAGCTACCAGCTCCTCCCCTGACGACAGGGGTTGAGCCATGGGAAGAGGGGTATAAGGAAGGTGGGGGAGGGGTGGTGGGCGATCTACAAGGGCAGTCAAGAGGATGGAAGTTAGGGATGAAGCGTATCCACTCCATATAGGGGGGTAGGTTATAGTGGATGAGAGCGCAGCCTATGGCTGAAGTCAAAAAGGGGTGAGCGGTGTAGCAGATTGGTAGTGGAAGCCTCTATGGTAAGCATAAAAATAAGCAATAAAACAGCATGGTGTTAACATAAACGTGTAACTATAGCCTTTTGATAAAACACATCTAGTAAAGCAGCAGGTTAGAGCATTTACCGGGGCACAGAGTTCAGTCAGCTAAAGTACAAAAATAATAAAAAAAAATTTAGGAGGGAGGATAGGGAGAAGAAGAGTAGAGTGATACTACCCATCTCCCACATGTATGCAATACCAGCGTGTCTCTGTGGTTCTTTAGCGATTTCCCGAGCGGTCGTCCTTCTGAGTGACGCGGATGCATTTGTAGGGGGGCTTGGTCGGACTACGTTGTTGTTTAGGTGGTATGGAGGGGGAGGCCGATGATGGTGAGGTAGGGCTCTCTGTAGGGTTGATGTGTTCCATTTCCATGCCCAAGGTATTGACATATTTTTCCACTTCGTCAGGCGTGGTGAAAGTGAGTTGTTCCCCTTCGTGAGTTTGGATGCGGAGGATTGCCGGGTAGGCTAAAGAGAACCTGATTTGGTTATGGTGTAGAATGGAGCATAGTGGAGAAAATGCCTTACATCTATTCATTACCTCCACCGAGTAGTCCGCATAGAGCAGCAGCTTTGCTCCGTCTACTGAAAGTGAGCGTGAGCAGCGAAACTTCTGCATAATGGCGTTCTTGTCAGCGTGGTTTAAATATTTGACTATAACATGGCGAGGTTTGGCCCAGCTGTCTGAGTACTGCCCAATGCGATGTGCTCTTTTAATAGTGCACGTATGTGGAGACCCAGTTGCTCGGGAATGATTTTATCACATATATTTGTGAGTTGGGGAGTAGTGACTGATTCCGGGAGTCCTATTATGCGCAGATTGTTTCCAAATCATTGAGTTTGTCCCAAATATCTCTGTTTGTAGTGTTTATGCGCGCTAGCGTTGCAGATCTTCCAGGGATGAGATCCTTTCCTCTGTTTGTGTAAGCCTCTGCGCCTGAGCCTGCACTTCTGGGTGGAGCTGTTCCAACCCCCTGTGAACTGCTGCATCTACAGTGGCAGCCAGTGTAGGGCCTAGCAGTGTAACTACTGCCTGGGCTATGCCTGCAGGAGAGGCAGGGTCAGCGGCTGATATCTCTGATCTCTGCAGAGGGAGGCTGTGTGTGTGGCTGCAGCGGTACCGCTGAAGATGGCGCAGTCGCCATTTTGGCTGCGCTCATTTCTGTCTCTCCTGCAGGAGGGAGCGAGGAGGATGCCGCTAGCAAGTAAGATCGCTCTATGAAGCGGTCCATAGGTGCCCACAGAGCAGAGTAATGGGCGTGGTGGGGGGTCTCCCTGAGGTGTGAGCGGGTGCCTGTAGCCGGTTATGTGGGGAGTGCGGCAGGAACTGAGGATATCTACCTCCTTATGTGGCGCCGGAACCGGAAGTTGTAACTGCCTTTTGATCCTTGCTTGTGCAAATTAGGTAACTTGGTAGTTCACCACCAGCATATTTCTAATTCTTCTTGAATCATTGTCAATGCAGAGAAAGTATATACTAACTAAATCCATATGGTCTGAACCCTGTAAGTGCCATAATGGATGAGCTCGGTTTGGGAGAGCTTTCTTCTGTAAACATCTGAGGCAACATCTACATAGACTAGTAATGGCCAATAGAAATGGTCTTGAACTAAGTCATATGTTTTCACAGGTCCCAGGTGGCCACAGTGATCATGCAGACTTCTGAAAACCATCTTTCGAAAACAAAATGGGAAAACCAGTTGTCATTTCCTAGGATGGTCATGATATAATACCACACGAGAGAGCAATGCTTTGTCTGTCTTAAACTTCTTCCAGTCTCTTAGGAACTGACCACACTCAGTAGGTAGTCTTCTTCAACATCTCTTGGTCACTGTCACTCACAGCCCGATACAGAGGTCCAATTAGGTTGTCAGCTTTTGACTCTTGAACATCCGCTGTGGAGATATGAAACAATTCTCAAATGACCCCAATGCTGCACGGTAGGAGCACATGTCTGGCAAAGATTCTGGTCCGCCTCCTATGGAGTCTGTCAGTTACATTTTAGAAAAGGTCCCTTGATCTTCAATTATTGCAGCCATAGCACACAGAGCCCCAAAGCTGGGACCAGGGAGATCTTCCCATTCACTGTTTTCAGTAACAGTAGTCAATACTGAATGTTTAGATTGGTGGTTCTCAACCCATCGATCGTGATCTATCCGTCGATCGCTGACAGGTGATGGGTAGCTCACAAACACGTCCCAGTCTCGACCCAGTCTTCTCTACAGAGCTCCAGAGTGCATAGGCATGCTCACCTGATCGTAGGCTGCAGAGGAAGCCCCCGCTCCTTGCATACATGCGGCTGAGGGGCGGGGTAAAGCCTCTGGATTCGTTTGGGCTCTTCCCTGAACCTGACCGAGTTGTTGCTTTTCCGCGGTCATTCCCACCGGCCCTCCTCCCCAATCCACAGGGCTTGTGGATGGTGCAAATGTGAGAGAGGTGCGAAGGTGAGAGAGGATCTGTGACAGGACATGTAGAATATTAGCAAAAAGAGAGAAAAAAAAAAGAGAAAAAAGGAACTCCTGCGCACAGGTGGATCACCAAGTGTAGTACATAAACATAGGCCTTGCTGCCCTCAAGGATGGGCATCCTAGTAGAAACCGAAACAAAAAGAAGACAAGGGCGCACCAGCCTTGTGCATTAACTTTAAAACATTTATTAAATTAAAAATAATAAAAGAAGTGACTCACAAGCGATTAGTGGAGGAGGCACAGCATAAAATCGCACCAGTGGACAGTCTGCGATTTGGGATGAGCGAAAACCTTCCAGGGGTCATGGAGGAACGCACAGACGTTGCAATCCCCTAACGCGTTTCGAGGGGAGAGTCCCCTCTTCTTCAGAGCTAAACCTGGAAGGTTTTCGCTCATCCCAAATTGCAGACTGTCCACTGGTGCGATTTTATGCTGTGCCTCCTCCACTAATCACTTGTGAGTCACTTCTTTTATTATTTTTAATTTAATAAATGTTTTAAAGTTAATGCACAAGGCTGGTGCGCCCTTGTCTTCTTTTTGTTTCATGTAGAATATTAACTTATCTTCCCTGCGCCACTCTGCATTACAAACAATTTCTGTGCACAGCTGACATCCAACCATCCTGACACCCAGCCCTCTTGACACCCATCCATCCTGACATCCAGCCCTCCTGACACCCATCCATCCTGACACCCATCCATCCTGACACCCATCCATCCTGACACCCTGCCCTCCTGACACCCATCCATCCTGACACCCAGCCCTCCTAACACCCATCCATCCTGACATCCATCCATTCTGACACCCATCCCTCCTGACACTCGTTTCGATTTGCTAATCTATTTATTTCGTTTAGTTCAATTTGGTTGATTCGTTCAATTCGTATTTGGAATTCGTATTCGGAATTTTCAAATTTTCTTTGAATTTACCGATTTTTTTCAATTCGAAATGTTCAAATCGATAAATTTTCCAATCGGTCGAAACAAAAATGTTATATTGTTTTCAATTTGAATGCAGCAAAGTGAACAAACAAAAGAAAAATCTTCATCAAATGATTACAATGAATCTTTAAATCACCTTTGGCTTAACTAAAACAGCATTATTTTGAAATGGTACTCCAAAAACACACACAGGGGTTGATTTACTAAAACTTGAGAGTACAAAATCTGGTGCAGCTGTGCATGGTAGCCAATCAGCTTCTAACTTCAGCTTGTTCAATTAAGCTTTGACAATAAAATCTGGAAGCTGATTGGTTTCTATGCAGAGCTGAACTAGAATTTGCACTCTCCAGTTTTAGTAAATCAACCCGTGTCTTTGAGTTCAGCATTATGTGTAGTTAGAATTCGACTGGCGTTCAATGTAAAATTCAATTCAAATTTCAGTCCGAATTTCCGAAATTTAGTTATTCGGAGCATTCGGTAAAATTTGTTTATATTGTAATTCGGGTATTTGGATATATCGGAATCTCTGAATAACGAAAAATTTGTCCAAATATCAATTCTGAACGAAAAGAACCGCAAATGTCTACCTGACACCCATCCATCCTGACACTCATTCATCCTGACACCCAGCCCTCCTAACACCCATCCATCCTGACACCCATCCATCCTGACACCCAGCCCTCCTGACACCCACCCCTTCTGACACCCATCCATCCTGACAACCAGCCCTGCTGACACCAATCCATCCTGACACCCATCCATCCTGACACCCATCCATTCTGACACCCAGCCCTCCTGACACCCATCCATCCTGACACCCAGCCCTGCTGACACCAATCCATCCTGACACCCAGCCTTCCTGACACCCATCCACCCTGACACCCAGCCCTCCTGACACCCATCCATCCTGACACCCATCCATCCTGACACCCAGCCCTCCTAACACCCATCCATCCTGACACCCATCCATCCTGACACCCAGCCCTCCTGACACCCAGCCCTCCTGACACCCATCCATCCTGACACCCATCCATCCTGACACCCAGCCCTGCTGACACCAATCCATCCTGACACCCAGCCCTCCTGACACCCATCCATTCTGAAACCCATCCATCCTGACACCCATTCATCATCACACCCAGGCCTCCTGACACTCATCCATCCTGACACCCATCCATCCTGATACCCAGCCCTCCTGACACCCTTCCATCCTGACACACAGCCCTCCTAACACCCATCCATCCTGACACCCAGCCCTCCTGACACCCAGCCCTCCTGACACCCATCCATCCTGACACCCAGCCCTGCTGTCAAATCCATCCTGACACCCAGCCCTCCTGACACCCATTCATCATCACACCCTGCCCTCCTGACACTCATCCATCCTGACACCCATTCATCTTGACACCCAGCCCGACTGACACCCATCCACCCTGACACAGAGCCCTTCCGACACCCAACCCTCCTGACACCCAGCCCTCCTGACACCCAGCCCTCTTGACACCCATTCATCTTGACACCCAGCCCTGCTGACACCCAGCCCTCCTGACACCCAGCCCTCCTGACTCCCAGCCCTGCTGACACCCATCCATCCTGACACCCATCCATCCTGACACCCATCCATCCTGACACCCAGCCCTCCTGACACCCAGCCCTCCTGACACCCAGCCCTGCTGACACCCAGCTCTCCTGACACCCAGCCTTGCTGACACCCAGCCCTCCTGATGCCTCAGCACCATGCCCTCCTGAGACCCAGCCCTACTTACACTTAGCCCTCCTGCTGACACCCAGCACCATGCCCTCCTGACACCCAGCCCTACTTACACCAAGCCCTCCTGCTGACACCCAGCCCCTCTGCTGACACCCAGCCCTCCTGATGCCCAGCCCTCCTGATGCCCCAGCACTATGCCCTTCTGACACCCAGACCTACTTACACCCAGCCCTCCTGCTGACATCCAGACCTCCTGCTGACACCCAACCCTCCTGACATCCAGCCCTCCTGATGCCCCAGCACCATGCCCTCCTGACACCCCAGCCCTCTTGATGCCCCAGCACCATGCCCTCCTGACATCTAGCCCTCCTGATGCCCCAGCACCATGCCCTCCTGACACCCTAGCCCTCATGATGCTGCAGCACCATGCCCTCCTGTCACTGCAGCCCTCCTGATGCCCTAGCACCATGCCCTCCTGACACCCCAGCCCTCCTGATGCCCCAGCACCATGCCCTCCTGACATCCCAGCCCTCCTGATGCCTCAGCACCATGCCCTCCTGACATCTAGCCCTCCTGATGCCCCAGCACCATGCCCTCCTGACACCCTAGCCCTCATGATGCCGCAGCACCATGCCCTCCTGTCACTGCAGCCCTCCTGATGCCCTAGCACCATGCCCTCCTGACACCCCAGCCCTCCTGATGCCCCAGCACCATGCCCTCCTGACATCCCAGCTCTTGTCACCCCAACCTACCCAATTCCCCAGCACCATGCCACCCTGACCATCCAGTACCATTTACTTCTGACCCCCCAATACCATACCCTTCTGACCCCCAGTACCATGCCCTCCTGACATCCCAGCCCTCCTGATCCCCCAGTACCGTAACCTCCTGAACCCCCCCTAATATCATACCCTTCTGATCCACCCAGTGTCATGCCCTCTTGACACCCCAGCTGTCCTCATCCCCCTGTACTGTACCCTCCTGATTTTCCAGTACCCTGCTCTCCTGACCCACCAGTACCGTGTCCTCCTCACTCTCCTGCACTGTGCCCTCTGATCCCCCAGTACGGTGCCCCTCCAGACACCAGCCAATACATCATACTGACCTCTGTACACCGCCCTACATGCTACTGACCTCTGAACGCTGCCCTATATCATACTGACCTCTGTACGCTGCCCTATATCATACTGACCTCTGTACGCTGCCCTTTATGTTACTGACTTCTGTACACTGCCCTACATGCTACTGACCTCTGAACGCTGCCCTATATCATACTGACCTCTGAACGCTGCCCTATATCATACTGACCTCTGAACGCTGCCCTATATCATACTGACCTCTGAACGCTGCCCTATATCATACTGACCTCTGTACGCTGCCCTATATGTTACTGACTTCTGTACGCTGCCCTACATCCTAATGGCCTCTGTACACTGCCCTACATCCTACTGACCTCTGTACACTGCCCTATATGCTATTGATCTCTGTACACTACTCTACATACAACTGACCTCTGTACGCTACCCAACATACTACTGACCTCTGTACACTGCCCTACATACTACCAACCTCTGTACGCTGCCCTAAATACTACCGACCTCTTTACGCTCCCCTACATCCTACTGACCGCTGTACGCTGCACTACAGCCTACTGACCTCTGTACACTGCCCTACATCCTACTGACCTCTGTACACCGCCCTACATGCTACTGACCTCTGACCTCTGTACGCTGCCCTACATCCTACTGACCTCTGTACACTGCCCTACATCCTACTGATCTCTGTACACTGCCCTATATACTACTGATCTCTGTACACTACTCTACATACAACTGACCTCTGTACTCTGCCCAACATACTACTGACCTCTGTACGCTGCCCTACATACTACCGACCTCTGTACACTGCCCTACATCCTACTGATTTCTGTACCCTGCCCTACATCCTTCTGACCTTTGTACACTGCCCTACATACTACTGTCCTCTGTATACTACTTTACATCCTACTGACCTCTGTACACTGTCCTATATGCTACTGACCTCTGTACACTACTCTACATCCTACTGAACTCTGTACGTTGCCCAACATACTACTGACCTCTGTACGCTGCCCAACATACTACTGACCTCTGTACGCTGCTTTATATACTACTGACCTCTGTACTGTGCCTTATATGCTACTGATCCCTGTACACTGCCCTATATGCTTCTGACCTCTGTACACTACTCTACATACAACTGACCTCTGTACACTGCCCAGTATACTACTGACCTCTGTACACTGCCCTATATACTACCAACCTCTGTATGCTGCCCTACATACTACTGACCTTTGTACGCTGCCCTACATACTACTGACCTATGTACACTGCCCTATGTACTACTGAAAGTAAAAGTAAAGCTATTTTTTAAGGCAGGCCAAGTGTATATTTCTAAAGTGACTTTAGTTTTAGATGATTTTTCTAGGTTTTCTTCGTGCTGTCTTTGCTTTTTATTGGGGGCTTGCTAGAAAATTTCTTTTAAAAAAGAGGTGGTGGGGCGCTGCACCCTGGTGATCTTTGCTCTCTTCAATGTTGTCCAGGTAGATTTCCATCTCCCAAAGGTTGCCTACCCCTGTTCCAAATAGAGCATCAGCTTCAATGTTCTCTGGGCCAGATTTGTGATGTACCGTGGCATCCAGCTTTGCTGTGGTTAGAACATACTGTACATACAAAGAATATTATCTGTTCTTACTTCAAACATAGCTCCATACAGATAAACTATTTAACAATATTCCATTTAAGTGCCAGGAACTCCAACTTGTGGACTAGGTAATTGCACTCACTAGGAATGAGTCAGCCGATGAAGGCTATTGGTTGTAGCCCAGGTGGATACTCTTGGTGCAACACTCCACCAATCCTTCAAAACTTGCATCCATATGTTTCGGGGAATTGGCATATACTAAGACTGGTGCTTCTGTTATCTTTTTCTTCAATTGAGTGAAAGCTTCTTCACATGCAGAAGTCTTTTAGAAGACCTCTCTTGTTTCCCTTGACACATCCATCTTCAACAGGTCATGAGGAGCTTTGTTCACTTTGAATACCCTTCTACAAATCTGAGGTAGTATCTACAAAATCCAAAGAAAGAATGTAACTGTAAAATACTGAGGCTAAGGCCAGTTTAATACTGCTTCAGCTTTGGTTGGAGCAGTGGCCACTCCTTCAGAAGAGACAATGTGGCTCATATAGGTGACTGAAAACTTGTACTTGTCTGCTGACAATTTCAGTCCCTCTTCTTTTAGGCGATGTAATACTAACATGAGTCATTTTTCATGCTCTTCTAGTGTAGCCCCAAACACGATAACACCATTGAGGTACACAAGACATTCTTTAGATAAAGACAGATTTTATGTTAGTCTTTTTCATATGTAGTAATCTTTTGTGTAACTTTTATCTAATTGTTGTTATCAAATTGCTCTTATCGCGATCCAGTAATATTATACTTCACCCAAGCACCAATGATACAACTAATGGTTAAATGCTAGTGGTTGCTATGGTACCGCTTTGGTACCACATCAACTTGTTCCGGCCATAGCAGACTACAAATACCTCTTCCAACATGGCCACACTTATTGCCTGATGAAGGAGCACGTATGCTCCGAACACACACTCCTCCCCACTCCTTCTCCATCTGGATGTGACATCCATTGCTGCCTCTGAGCTGTTCTGAGGCTCTGGAAGTGCTGGGAGCCACCATCAGCTGTCTCTTCACCTGTGAGCAGTCCGTCTTCCCCAGGAGTGGATGAATCCTATTACAATCCCAATGTGCTGTCACATCTTTTATCCTGTGAGTTCCCACTTGTCTTTTTTGGATTAAAAGTTTATTTATTGCTGCACTTAGATGGCGCTGCTCTCTCTTTGTTCTTACTAGATCAACCAAAACTCTTTCCATCAACCATTGGAATGTTGCAGATGTACGTCTTATGCCTTGTGTCATGCAAATAAATTGATAGAAGCCTGAAGGAAATATAAAGGCTGTCTTCTGATCATCGGGTGCTATTTGAACTTGGTACTATTCAGACTGTAGTTTTAGCACGGTGAACTAACAATTTCCAACACAATCAAAAGAAATCTGAAATCCACTGTATAAGCTCTATACCACCAACAGCCCAATTACAATAATTGAAAAATCACTCCCATCTCTATCAAGGGCAGGATATTTCTGGAACTCTTTACAACACATTAAGAAACAGATGTGCAGCATAGCGAATTTTACTTGAGTGTTAATAAATCAAATAAAACAAAAAATGAAAAACATTTCCGTGCTGTGTGCAAATCATGATCTTATCCATATACCTATTTACTAACTAAATCAGCAACATGCTAATGGCAATATAACTGTGGAATACAGTAGAAATAAGCACAGAAATAATCTACCACCTTACAAACATATATAATAATCCATGTATATAAAAAGTAAATGTACAGTATGAAAGCAAAATAACAAATAAGAATCAAAATCAAAACAACGTATATTAGTCAATAAATTCCAATGACCCTGATGTATGAAGAATCTGCATTCATAAAAATAAAAAAGAAAAATATAAATACATTCATCATAATTTTTTTACATTAAATGTATGATGTATAATCAATATTACATGGCCATATAAACAGCCCGACTAGCATTAATATAAAAGAAGCTGGTCCTCACGAAAAATATTTTACAGACTGCAGCACTCATATGGAGACTTCACAGCTCTAATAATATATGTATATACTGTACAAAACCTTACTGTGTAGGAACATAGTGTGTCATAATTTTGTGTAGCACTCGGCCAACATCCATTGGCAAAAAGCCAATAGTTAATTACTCTATCAGGATCTGAATGTTTACCTATAAAGTACAAGTTCTTTCCTCTTTTTGGACCTGATTGTTTACAAGATGAAGACTGTATGTATCTCAATGTATTCAAGTATAAGTCAACAACACCACAATAGCCTGGTCACTGTTCTGTGTGTTAACATTTTCTCAACACCCGACAATCAGCATGTCCAATTTGAATATACAGAGCCTTGCAAAAGTATTTACCCTCCTTGGCTTTTTACCTATTTTGTTACATTACAGCCTTTAGTTCAATGTTTTTTTTTTAATCTGAATTATATGTGATGGATCAGAACACAATAGTCTAAGTTGGTGAAGTAAAATTAGAAAAATATATACATAAAACTATTTTTCAGAAATAAAAAACTGATAATTGGCATGTGCGTATATATTCACCCCCTTTGTTTTGAAGCCCATAAAAAGCTTTGGTGCAACCAATTACCTTCAGAAGTCACATCATTTGTGAAATGATGTCCACCTGTGTGCAAGCTAATCTCACATGATCTGTCATTACATATACACACCTTTTTGAGAGGCTGCAACACCTAAGCAAGAGGCACAACTAACCAAACACTGCCATGAGGACCAAGGAACTCTCCAAACAATTAAGGGACAATGTTGTTGAGAGTTTGGTATCTATTTACTCGGTGTAACACATCTTTTATATTTAACCCACCTGGCGGTATTCCTGAGTCTGGCTTGGGGTGGATTTTCAATACCAAAAGTGGTATCCCCGAGCCAGACTCGGAATCGTATTGCAGGATCCTTGTAGAGTTTACTTACCTTGTCCCCTGGATCCTGCGATGTCTCCCCGCTGTGATCTGCGAGCCGCCGTGTCTCGCTCGATTCACAGTGCCGAGCTCCGTTCCCTGCTAGCGTTGCGATGCACGGGGATGGAGTTCGGCGCCAAATTCAAAAAGTGAAACACACAGTACAGACACAGTATACTGTAATCTTACAGATTACAGTACTGTATCAAATAATTACACATCCCCTTTGTCCCTAGTGGTCTGCCCAGTGTCCTACATGCAGTTTTATATTATAAAAACAGTTCTTTCTGCCTGGAAACTGGAGATTGTCCATAGCAACCAAAACCGTCCCTTTACATCAAAAGTGGTTTTAGACCAGCTAGAAAACAGTGATAATAAATGAGAATCACTTGCAGAATTGAGTGATAGTGATTTGTGGGGAAATCCGTCACCAAACACTAAAAGTAACGAAAGCAACAATTCTGCAACTGAGCAAATTTCAGTGTTTTTGATTTGATTACATTATTGAATAATTTTTATTATTATTATATTATTACTTGGTATAATTATTTATAGTTATTTATTATATTATAATTTTTTATTTCGTTTTTTCAAACTTTATTATACCTGGGATGTCGAGGTTAAAAAAAAATAGGTTATGTATAGTGTTTTGTTTTTTTTGCATAAAAATTCAAAAAAGTTTATTTTTTCCAAAATAATTGAATTTGAAAAACCACTGGACAAATACTGTGCTACATAAAAATCTGCAACACCCACTAATTTCTTCTCTAGGGCCTCTGCTTTAAAAAAATATATAATGTTTAGGGGTTCTAAATAATTTTCTTTTGTTCGTGTAAACAAAGGTGTCAAAAAAAGGCCTGGAGGTGAAATGGTTAAACAGCACCAAAAGAAAGCTCTATCTGTCCGAAAAAAATATATACAATTCATTTGGGTACAGTGTTGGATGACAAAATAATTGTCAGTTAAATTATCACAGCACAGAAAGCTGAAAAATGGCCTGATAATGAAAGGGTATTCCAGGCTGGTACTCCAGTGTTTAAGCCTGGGTTCACACTACAACGGGCTGCGGATCGCACAGGAGCACTGTGCGTCCCTGTTCCCTGTTTCAGGGATGAATCAGGGCTGATTCTATGCCTGAATTTGGCCCTGAAACGGAGCCAAAGACGCACAGCGTTTTTGTGCAGTGCGCTCCGCAGCCGCCCCGGAGATATGTGAACCGGCTCCTCAGGGAGCCAGTCACATTCTCCTGCTATGCGAATTAGATGTGCGGAAACGCACATCTAATTCGCATAGGTGTGAACCTGGGCCAAATGACCTTGTCTCTGTAAATACCGGTATCTAGCAAGAAAGAACAAAGTAAGTATATTACATTATTAGCAGAGTAGCAGTATAGGGATTCATCCTCAAGTGCCAGATCTAGACCTGCACTGAAGTGTCCAGTCTAAGCACACACTTTTCAGAGGTGAACAACAGCCTACATGATGTATACGTGCCTTTTTTCAATTGTATAATAAAGCTACTTTGCTTTTTTTCTTGAAGGAAGGTGATCTCTTTGGTATAGCTCACATATGGCTAGGATATTCAGATGCCCCAAAATATTGACATGTAATAATGATAGCAATTAAGCACATAATATTCATATACTCCCTGAAACCCAGGCAGAATCCTCCAAGGGAAAACCTGACAGATGCGAGCATGGAAATAGTACATTACATCCACCATCGCAAATGAGTGCTAAAAATATAAGAAGATACTTGCAATCCTTTATATTGCAGCTGTCAGTAGCAAGAACTCATTATCAGCAATAATGCCAAGTTTTGGCACAAATATTAAAAAGGTATTATAATCTCAACCTTTTTAGAAAATAAAAATAATTGCTATACTGAGGTGTTTGGGCACTGTTTATTATAAATGAGAATACAGAACAGATACAAATAGAACCCTACATCAGTTTCACTAACCTCTGTCAACTAGTTTCTGTTCCAAATGTAGCAAATTAGGAACGTGATTTACTGACTCCATTATGCATTGGGTTTAACAGGCTTAACAGGTTTACTTTATTTGAAGTGGCCTTTTCATACTAGCATCAGTACATAGTGCCTAGTATACACTGTACTACTACTGTAGTGAAGCCACAAGGTTTTTTGTGCCCCCTCTGCTCAGGAGGGAGATTTTTGTACCAAATATTAATACTCAGTGGAGTTCGAGGGGAAAGAACAGCTCCTTGCAGCTTTAATACTGTACATAGCACACCAGGTACAACATTCCCCTGCATTTATTTTTATTATAATGACCATACCTGAGAACTTTTGAAATTTTTAATTCCTGAGAGTGGTGGGTGGAGCTAATAGTGGTGCATGTTGCATACCGTGGTGGATAGTGGGTGTGTCAAAATATTACTCACAGTGGGAGGGCTTACAACATGTGCCTACGTGCAGAGTGCAGGAGTCAGAAGTATGTAAAATACATTTTGCAGGGGTCCAGGTTGGGTATCATGCATAGTGCAGAGGCCCATGTTGAGTAACATGCATAGTGCAGGAGCCCAGGTTGGGTAACATGCATAGTGCAGGAGCCCAGGTTGGGTAACATACATAGTGCAGGGGCCCAGGTTGGGTAACATACATAGTGCAGCGGCCCAGGTTGGGTAACATACGTAGTGCAGGAGCCCAGGTTGGGTAACATACATAGTGAAGGGACCCAGGTTGGGTAACATACATAGTGCAGGGGCCCAGGTTGGGTAACATACACAGTGCAGGGGCCCAGGTTGGTTAACATGCATAGTGCAGGAGCCCAGGTTGGGTAACATGCATAGTGGAGGAGCCCAGGTTGGGTAACATACGTAGTGCAGGGGCCCAGGTTGGGTAACATACGTAGTGCAGGAGCCCAGGTTGGGTAACATGCATAGTGCAGGGGCCCGGGTTGGGTAACATACATAGTGCAGGGGTCCAGGTTGGGTAGCATACATAGTGCAGCGGCCCAGGTTGGGTAACATACATAGTGCAGGGGCCCAGGTTGGGTAACATACACAGTGCAGGGGCCCAGGTTGGGTAACATACACAGTGCAGGGGCCCAGGTTGGTTAACATGCATAGTGTAGGAGCCCAGGTTGGGTAACATACATAGTGCAGGGGCCCAGGTTGGGTAACATACATAGTGCAGGGGCCCAGGTTGGTTAATATACATAGTGCAGGAGCCCAGGTTGGGTAACATGCATAGTGCAGGAGCCCAGGTTGGGTAACATGCATAGTGCAGGGGCCCAGGTTGGGTAACATACACAGTGCAGGGGCCCAGGTTGGTTAACATGCATAGTGCAGGAGCCCAGGTTGGGTAACATGCATAGTGCAGGAGCCCAGGTTGGGTAACATACATAGTGCAGGGGCCCAGGTTGGGTAACATACATAGTGCAGGGGCCCAGGTTAGTTAATATACATAGTGCAGGAGCCCAGGTTGGGTAACATGCATAGTGCAGGGGCCCAGGTTGGGTAACATACACAGTGCAGGGGCCCGGGTTGGTTAACATGCATAGTGCAGGAGCCCAGGTTGGGTAACATGCATAGTGCAGGAGCCCAGGTTGGGTAACATGCATAGTGCAGGAGCCCAGGTTGGGTAACATACATAGTGCAGGGGCCCAGGTTGGGTAACATACATAGTGCAGGGGCCCAGGTTGGTTAATATACATAGTGCAGGAGCCCAGGTTGGGTAACATGCATAGTGCAGGAGCCCAGGTTGGGTAACATGCATAGTGCAGGGGCCCGGGTTGGGTAACATGCATAGTGCAGGGGCCCGGGTTGGGTAACATACATAGTGCAGGGGTCCAGGTTGGGTAACATGCATGGCAGCAGCAGAACACACTAAGCAGACCTGACTAGCAGATTGCAGCTTCACTGAGTACAGTGAGCAAACTGCTTTCTTTCACCTAACAAACGTTACAGACACAATGACTTCAGCATGGCAACGAAATGTACCAACCAAAAACACATACTAAATGTAAATAATTCCTAGCACCTAGGATCTAGCATCTAGGAGGGTGCTACATATGTAAAATTCAGTTTTTAAATGTTGCAGTATACACTTGATTTTTGTTTCAGTAGTTTTTATTCAAGTTTTTACATTTTCCATAGTAAAAAAATACAAAGTATGCAAACAGTTTCATGGTGGTATTTACAGCATCACATATTATAATGATCGTAAACTTTCTATAAGATAGTACAGACATTTGCCACCTGAGAGTCAACTTGTATTTTATTACTAGATTAGTTATTTTCATGTAGGAGTCTATACCAAAGATAAAATTAGCATTTACAGATGTCTGTAATATGACCCTCATTATTTTATCAGAGTTTAGTTTGAGTTGGAGAGAGGAGATGGTTGAATATAAAGAATGAAAGGTTGCAAGAGAAGTAAAGGAGTAAAGAGTTAGAAAGTGACCTCACACCCCGATTCCCGCCCCCCACCGGCTGCTCTACGTCGATATGGCTCTGGGGTCCCCCTTTAAGTACCGGATCCAGGGGCTCCAGATCTTTTCAAACTGCTGCATTTTATCAGTTAAGGTTGCGGTCATTCGTTCATTAAGCATAATCCAGGAGAGTTTATATTTGAGCTGGTTGAACGGCACCACCGCCGATTTCCATGATTTCGCTATTATGATTTTTGCCACTGTAAATACATATGCTATGAGACGTCTCCGGAATTTCGAGACTGATTCTACCTTGGTACCCGACAGTGCTTGTCTGGGAGACTTGACAAGGTTTACCTGGGTGAGAGTGTACATAAAGTTATACACCCTAATCCAGTAATGCCTCACCTTGGGGCACTGCCACCACACATGGTACATCGTCCCCAATCGTCCGCAACCACGGAAACACCGGGGAGACGCCTCAGGGATAAAGGTTGCCAGACTTGCCAGGACCATGTACCATCTCATTATGATTTTGTTATTTGCTTCTATCAGTGATGTAACTATGATGGATTTTGTGGCCCCCTGGGCTATCGTATACCACTCATCCAGCTTAATACTCTCCTGGAGGTCTGCTTCCCATCTCTTCATATATTCTAGCTTTTCAGAAGAATTTGTTAGGACCATGTATAATTCCGAGATATGCCCTTTGATCCTATCATATTTCATACACAAGTGTTCCATAGGGGTCATCATAGCTATGTCTGAATTCAGTGATATGGTGGTCAAGAAATGTACAATATGTGTATAACGAAAGAGATCTGAGGTCGGTAGCTGGTGTTTTTCCTCTAGCACCTTTCTCCTCAAAATGCCTCTATAGTCGCATAGGTCTGCTATTCTCAATAGCGCTTTGTTCGTCCACCATTCAAATGTTCGGGGGTGAGGCCTGGGGTGAAGTTCACGTTTCCCAAAATAGGGGCCAGTGGGGCATGCGGGGATTTAAATTTGTGACATTTTATCATTCTGTCCCCTATGTTCAAGGAGATAGAGTGCGAATTGAGGGTCGTTGCTTTGGGGATAGCCAGAGAATAGAGGAGATTGAGTTTTTCTTACAGGCACCAGCCTCTATCTGCATCCAGATTGGATGGGGCTGTGAGCTGTGAAATCTAGTAATATGGGCCAGCTGTGCTGCATAGTAGTACTTCAGCAAATCTGGGACTCCCAGTCCACATTTTCCCTTGAGGGTATATAGCGTGCATTTGTTCACCCTAGGCGTTATACCACCCCAGATGAATGACAGAAGTTTAGTTTGAAATGATTTCAAGTCTGGTTTGGCTAGTGCCACTGGTAGTGTTGTGAAGAGATAGTGTATTCTCGGTAGCACATGCATTTTAACCGAGTGTAGTCTGCCAAACCACGAAGGCAGGTGGAGCAACTATCATGTTAAGTCGGCCCCTATGCGTCTAAACAGGGCAGCGTAGTTTTGTGAGTACAGTGTGTTCCAGGATGGGGTGAGGTTTATCCCTAGATATGGGAGGGCGTCAGTCTTCCATATAAATTTATAGGATTGTTTAACCACTTGCTTACTGGGCACTTAAACCCCCCTCCTGTCCAGACCAATTTTCAGCTTTCAGCGCTGTCGCATTTTGAATGACAATTGCGTGGTCATACAACACGGTACCCAAATGAAATTTTTATAATTTTTTTCCCACAAATAGAGCTTTCTTTTGATGGTATTTGATCACCTCTACGGTTTTTATTTTTTGTTAAAAAAATTAAAAAAGACAGAATTTTTTTTTAAAAATTATATTTTTTTTATATTTTGTTATCAATTTTTGCAAACAGTTAATTTTTCTCCTTCGTTGATGTACGCTGATGAGGCGGCACTGATGGGCACCGATAGGTGGCAGTGATGGGCACTGATGGGTGGCGGTTATGGGCACTGATGGGTGGCAGTGTTGGGCACTGATTGGGCACTGATTGATGGCAGCACTGCTAGGTGGCACTAATAGGTGGCACTTGTGGGCATTGATAGATGGCACTTGTGGGCATTGATAGGTGGCACTTGTGGGCTTTAATAGGTGGCACTTGTGGGCTTTAATAGGTGGCACTTGTGGGCACTGTGGGCACTGGCAGATGGCACTTGGAGGCACAGATGAGGCATCTGTGCCTCCTTCCTCTTCGGGACCGATGTCCCTTTGACATAAGCCGGTGATCGGCTTTTTTTTCCTCCTCACGCTGTCTCCACGGGGATGGGTAGGGCTTTTTCCATAAGTTAGATAGGGACAGCCTGACCGGTGAGTGGTCTGACCATGGTGTGATTAGTATTCTGACCGAGGTTATATACGTTAATAGTGGGGACCCTATAAAGATGTGGTCTCTTTGAGAGTATGTGCTGTGGACGTGGGAATAAAAGGTATAGTTCCTGGCTGAGGGGTTGTCCTTTCTCCATGCATCTATGAGGTCACTACTGTGTAATAGCCGTGATAGACTACTGCTGTTTCTGAGCACGCGTTTAAGTATTGGTTTACTGGGTGATGATTTGTCTAACAACTGATCTAAGGGTAGGTTTCTGTCCCCACCTAGAATCACCTGTCCCTGCACTTTTGGAAGTAATACTGCGACCATTTTGCGAAGGAATTCCAGTTGGCCCGTGTTTGAAGTGTAGTATGAGATAAGGGGGATCAACTGGTCATTAATGTGGCCCACTGCCATTATGTATCTACCCTGTTTATCTTTAACTATGGTGGTGTGGACAAATGGTACTTTGCAAGAGAAGCATATGGCTACTCCAAGTTTTTTCTCCGGGCCGGTGGAAGTGTAAAACTGTGGGTAATTAGTACTGAGATATCTCCGGGTTGAGGTCTTAGAGAAGTGAGTCTCCGGCAACATCAATATATCTGCTTTCTGCTTATGGTAGTAGAGGAAAGCCTTTGTTCTCTTAGCGGTGGAATTGAAGCCCTGCACATTGTGTGTAATGATAGAATATTTTGTTAGGTGGTCAGCCGACATCGTGGTTCTGCAGAGCACCATTACCCTGGCTTAGGTATAGAGCCATCTATGTCCATGTTCCGGGGGACGTGAACAGCCCAGATGTCCGTGGGGGTATGGCCGGATTGGGGGGGGGGGGGTCAGAGCCCGATAAAGAAAGAAGAGCGCAAAGAAGAAAGTAAGAAGGATTAGTAATCTTTGGAGAGAACTCCAAGACTTTGCATTATATATAACATTTCAACAAGTAACCTTAGCACTAAGGGGACAAAGCCCACCCCAGGTTGTAATCCTGGGGGATCGATTGTGGAGTTGCTCTCAACAAAAGATGAGAGCTTAAGTGGCTTGTGTGTCCACCCCGGCTCCAAACCTTAATCATAATTAAGCAGGATATTAACTGGGATTATTAGTACCCGATTAAACTAGCAGTTTTCCATTATGTGCGCCCATGTCACTTCCTCCTCCCCATTCCCCGCATAGTAAATGCAATGGGTCGACCGTCCCCTCTGCTGTATTATAATCTATTTCACCAGGTCTATTTAATTTCCTGGAACACAGCCTGGTAAACAAAAAGGCAGTCAATGGAACTTCAGCAACGTCAAACTATAGCCTTTAAGGCCTTAGTGCCTGTCTTCTCCCGGAGGTAGTAATCTCCACCTGTGGGTTTAACTTGTCCTATTCGTACGTGGACCCCTTTGTGGACCTGGAGGGGAAGAAACACCGCAAGTAAAAGCAAGTACCTTTCCAGCAAAGTCTAGATCTGCATCCCCTCAGGTGTGTGGTGGGGTCTTTCCGTTCTGCCTGGGGTGTTGTGAAGACCATGTGGGGGACAATGGTCGGTTCTGAAAGTGGAGGACGATGGGAATGGTCTTCACCATCATGGTAATTTAAAAATATAGAAGTGGTTTTAGGGTGCGGCATTTTTTTACCGTGGAAGGGGCAAGGTCTATAAACAGTTGTATGGGTGTTCCGAATACATACAGATCTTGCTTGTATCTGGAGGCTGCCATAAGCTTTTCTTTAATCTTGTAGTAATGCGGTTTCACTATCACATCCTGCGGCAGTCCATCAGACCTCGGGGCCGTCGAGGCCCTGTGGATACGATCGACTTCTAGTTGGTGTGTTAATATGTCCGGTATTAATTCTTTCATGAGTGTGTACATGGCTCCCTCCAGGTCTGTGTGGGTTTCTGGCAGTCCCCGTATATGTACATTGTAACGGCAGGACCTATTGTCCAAATCCTCGATTTTTACGTAAGCTTCCTCCAACCGTCCCTGGAGTTCTGCAGCCATCCTGGAGTTATGGTTGACTCTAGTCACCGTTTTTCCACTTTTATTTCAATAGCGTCCAGTCTAAGGCCAAAGCTCTGTATGTCTTGCTTAATATCATTTGTAATGATGGAGCAGGCCTTAGATAGTTCCTGCTGTATCATAGCTGAAAATCTTGCTATCAGTACTGTGTGTCCCCTGCATAGGGAGCCTCTGGAAGTGAGGGATCTGCTGGAGTTGGGCTGGATTGGCTTAATATGGAGTCTGCCAGATCAGCCATATTAATGTCCATGGATGAGCCTGGGGAGCCTGCCTGTTCTGGAAGTCCCAGGGGCACTCAGAGGGACAGGGAAGGAGACTCTGCTCCCTGCACCTCTTCATCAAGGACTCCGGAAAATTGGGAGGAGAAGGAGTCCCGTGGTTTTGCCATAGGAGAGGGGTCTGTGTGCTGTGGGGAGCCGGGCTGCTCATTGCTCCGGCCGCCTTGTGTGTCCTGCTTACCCGGAGCCATCTTGGGGGAGGGGGTCGTGGCTGATCTCACCA
The DNA here is from genome assembly GCF_042186555.1 of Aquarana catesbeiana. Lineage (NCBI taxonomy): Eukaryota > Metazoa > Chordata > Amphibia > Anura > Ranidae > Aquarana > Aquarana catesbeiana. The sequence continues at coordinate 391,142,068 of NC_133325.1, forward strand.
GTTTGTCTGTTTGTATTGACTCTTCTGGCGTCTCATCTCAGTGCCCGTGTGTTCCGGGTGGTCTGCCGCCCTTTTTTGGGTAGGTGCTGTGTGTCCTGCGCTGTTGTTAGCTGTGTTTTTGCCGGCAGTGTGCGGTCACAGCATGTCCGTTCCTGCCGCCACACGCATGCGTACTCTGTACACTTGATTTTAGGTTTTCTTTTTCATATGCATCACATTGTCTTACTTTTATCCCACCAAACATATGAATGTACCTTAAACTGACTTCAACATGACCTCAAACTGATCTCAGACTAAATGTGAGCCATTTTTCTGCATTTGACTGGCTTCTACATTTACAGCCCATGTGTACTAACCCTAATTACTTCTGTCATCCAGAAGTGTCTGCGCTAGGACATCTTCTTACAAGATCTGGGGAATTAAGAAGGCATGTAGGGACTTTTTTGGGCTTGTGTGAAGCTTGTGAATCTTCCTGATTTCCTTGCTCGCTTTCTTCTGATGAATCCTGGCTGCTAGGTTGATTCTCTGACTTTTGACCTGGAGCAAGTTAAAACGTTAGGGGCCTTTCACATGGACAGACTCTGCCAGTGGAACCATCTGCTCAGAGGGGGATCTGTCCGCTGATCCCCGCTGAGCAGTTGGATGACAGGTCAGTGTCTGCTCCGCTTATGCAGAGCGGATACAGCTCACTTTCCTCTATGGGCTGTTGGATGTAAACGGACCACCTGTCTGTTTACATCCTACTGTCATCCGATCTGCCAGATGCATGGGGAACGGATCCTCCTTCACTCTGTTTTTAGCAGATAGGATCGGATCAGATGACAGTGGATGTATACAGACACATGTCCATTTCCATCCGCCGCTCCATAGAGGGTAATGGATGGTCCGATAAGTCGGCCTCTGTGAAAGGGGCCTTAGGGTTCAGATTGCACTCTTTTGCATACATTATATGCACACTGTCAGTAATTCAGAAAGTATAGAAGTGATAGTAATGGTATGACATCTAGCCAACTAGCATCTTAGATGTGTACTGAAAAGCTCCTGATAAAGGACTTTTTGAAACATTTAAGGGTTAAGAGCATCAATTACAGCCAATATATACTTATTTCCAGGTAAAAAAATAGTCCCCCTTCTTCAGGGCTTGAGCAGTCAGTGTTAATAAAATCACAATATAATGCACTGGGAACATATGTTAAGGCTTATAAATTAAGCAACAATGTGACCAAGTGCCTCTAGTAGCATGCCTCCATCCCAATATATATCATACATAAAAACAGAATAGTTGCCCTTGGGACTTTACATGAGGCATAATACATAAATAATAAAATATCAAATTATTAAACAAAAATTTGACACGTACATATAAAAATTATTTGCCATGTCAAGCTGATTGTTACTATGTCAATATAAAACATGCATAAAACTGATATATTTTCCAGTGCATGTTTCACATAACCAAAGTAATTCCAGTTTAAAAGAGGGATGCATCTTGTAACTCAACATGTTTCATGAATACAGTTTCACTTCTTCAGGAGCAGATGCCTCTAACAACAAATCTCTAAACTAAAGAACAGATACATAAATTATATTAAAGCACTCAGTAGGAATATGTAGGGTACCAACACCATACATATTGATGTCCTAAAATTTCAGGACTTACAAGCCAACTTGAAGTTTGATCAAACATGACACCTCCAATTGGCAACCGCTGCTCAGTGTCTGACCCAGGAGTAGTGGAAGGGGACCAGAATACCCAATGGGAGAAACCAAGAGTACATGGGTGGGATAGAGAGATTAAAAAAACCAAACCTATGAAAAGGAGATACAGCGCCTTGCAAAAGTATTCGCCCACCCACCCCCCCCCCTGGCTTTTTACGTATTTTGTTACATTACAGACTTTAGTTCAATGTTTTTTTAATCTGAATTATATGTGATGGATCAGAACACAATAGTCTAAGTTGGTGAAGTAAAACTAGAAAAATATATACATAAAATTATTTTTCAGAAATAAAAAACCTGATAATTGGCATGTGTGTATGTATTCACCCCCTTTGTTATGAAGCCCATAAAAAGCTCTGGTGCAACCAATTACCTTCAGAAGTCACATAATTAGTGAAATGATGTCCACCTGTGTGCAATCTAAGTGTCACATGATCTGTCATTACATATACACACCTTTTTGAAAGGCCCCAGAGGCTGCGACACCTAAGCAAGAGGCACCACTAACCAAACACTGCCTTGAAGACCAAGGAACTCTCCAAACAAGTAAGGGACAATGTTGTTGAGAAGTACAAGTCAGGGTTATCTATGAGTAAGCATCTATCAATGTGAAACGCGTTAGAAACTGCTACACACTGTTCCTGTGAGATGTTGGATTTTAACGATTTACAAATAAAGATGTCTTTCTTCAGGGTGCTGCAGTCCAGGATTTCTTCATTTCCATAGACAAGTCAGGGTTAGGTTATAAAAAAAATCCAAATCGTTGATGATCCCTAGGAGCACCATCAAATCTATCATAACCAAATGGAAAGAACATGGCAAAACAGCAAACCTGCCAAGAGACGGCCGCACACCAAAACTCATGGACTGGGCAAGGAGGGCATTAATCAGAGGCAGCACAGAGACCTAAGGTAACCCTGGAGGAGCTGCAGAGTTCCACAGCAGAGACTGGAGTATCTGTACATAGGAAGACAATAAGCAGTACGCTCCATAGAGTTGGGCTTTATGGCAAAGTGGCCAGAAGAAAGCCATTACTTTCAGCAAAAAACAAATGGCACGTTTTGAGTTTGCGAAAAGGCATGTGGGAGACTCCCAAAATGTATGGAGGAAGGTGCTCTGGTCTGAGACTAAGATTGAACTTTTTGGCCATCAAAGAAAATGCTATGTCTGGCACAAACCCAACACATCACATCACCCAAAGAACAACATCCCCACAGTGAAACATGGTGGTGGCAGCATCATGCTGTGGGGATATTTTTCAGCAACCAGGACTGGGAAACTGGTCAGAGTTAAGGGAATGATGGATGGTGCTAAATACAGGGATATTCTTGAGCAAAACCTGTATCACTCTGTATGATTTGAGGCTAGGACGGAGGTTCACCTTCCAGCAGAACAATGACCCCAAACACAAAGCAACACTTGAGTGGTTTAGGGGGAAACATGTAAATGTGGTGGGATGGCCTAGTCAAAGCCCAGACCTCAATCCAATAAAAAATCTGTGGTTAGACTTAAAGATTGCTGTTCACAAGCACAAACCATCCAACTTGAAGGAGCTGGAGCAGTTTTGCAAGGAGGAATGGGCAAAAATCCCAGTGGTAAGATGTGGTAAGCTCATAGAGACTTATGCAAAACGACTTGGAGTTGTGATACCCGCAAAAGGTGGCTCTACAAAGTATTGACTTTAGGTGGGTGAATAGTTATGCACATTGACTTTTTCTGTTATTTTGTCCTATTTGTTTGCTTCATAATAAATCAAAAAAAATATTCAAAGATGTGGGCATGTTCTGTCAATTAAATGATGCAAATCCTCAAACAATCCATGTTAATTCCAGGTTGTGAGGCAACAAAACACAAAAAATGCCAAGCGGGTGAATACTTTTGCAAGGCACTGTATAGAGTGAAGTTGAATTAAGAATGTGCTGATTACCTCCAAGTGCCATCTACATAACAGAAAATGAAATTTCAATATATTGGGGGTGAGATTGATTTGTATATACTAGATGGGTACTACACCAAATAAGTGTTACATTTATAAAGGGAAACTGGAAAAGTAAAAATAAAATAAAAATAAAAAAGGGCGTATGACATAGGAAGGCTAAAAGTGAAAGGTGTGTGTGTCTGTCTTTATGTATGTTAAGGCTTGATGAAGACTAACATCTCTTGGTGGTATTAAAGTCAGACAGCTGCCTTTTAAACTTCAAGGCGTCAGTAGCTTCAATCTGTGATCCTAATTCTGACGTATGTGGAAAAACTGAGTGGAGTCCAACACCACTAACCCATGTAACTTTAGTGGGCAAGTTACCTGTTAAAACCCAGAATGCAAACAAAGATGTTTGCAGCATTGCTCTAGTAATTCTGGTCAATTACTTACAGATAATGTCTGTAGCTGTAAGCAACTACCCGCAACTCCACTCTCCATACTACAAAACTATTTTCATAGACCATGATCTAAAAATATTTGAGACCATTATCTAGAGTCATTTCTAGGCTTGGGCATCAGTATGTAGTGGGAATATCCACATATACATTTTTGATGTTGTGTCAGTTATTCCAACGGTACTAATTGCCAACAATCGCTAAGAGGTTTAGAATTTAACTTAATGCTAACTGCTAGAAACCATTATGCCCTAATGTGTGTGGATGTAAGATGTAATAGCTTATACTGAAGTATCACATTAAAAGCAGGAACTGATTGTAGCCAACAGTCATTTATTATCAGGTCCCAGTTCTGTCATAAGAGATGTACATTTAAATTACAAGAAAACTATAGGACATTTCATCTATATGACATATATACATAGCATGGAAATGTGTGATGAGGAAAAAGCAATTCCCAGTTTTCCAAAGATAGCACACGCATATATTTTTATATGATATGTATACAGTATCTGCATGGTATTTTATGTTTTTTTGCTAATATGTGCAGCTGTCTTATGAGTTTTTTTTACTATATACTATTCTATAGGTGTATGCCTGATATTATAAATCTCTGTCAAGTGTTGCAGGTGTTGAGCTATCCATTTCCTGTTGCTAGGTGTAAATTTTCACTGAAGTGTCATCATAGATGCAGAAAAAACATCTCCATTAGAGACTCCAATTTCTAGTTCCTAAAAAACACTTTAAAAATTGCAGTTTTAAAAGCTGCAGCAAATCAGATAGAGCCTGTCTCATTTCCGGCAGGAGGGCATCCAGCATCATGTAGCTCCTTTCATCCACAGTCTTACTGTCACTGGCTTGACCCTTTTTTTCACTGAATTCAAGTTCTTGCAATAATGTAGGATCAACACACCATGGAGGCATTATCTAAGGTGGACTGCATGCAAATGCACTCCTCCAGATAGACGACCACCGATCAAGATATTATGATATTTATATAACCTCTCCCAAAGACTACTGTTTGCTGTGATGTTTTCAGGAAGCTATTTAAAACACCCTATCATCTCTTCCCAAGCCAGTGGTATCGCTATGGGGGTGCCAGGGGTGCAGACCGCACCTGGGTGACACCCGCCAGAGGGGTGACACCCAGGGCTGGCCGCCAGATTGCCGCTCACTACCACAGCAGAGCAGGGGGCAGGAGGCTGAATGAGAACACTGGAGAGGCACAGCAGTGCTGAATAGATAGCAGTAGCTGCCAGAGTTAATGTTCCAAGTTAACCAGCAGGTAATTGGTTGCTAGGTGGTGGTCCTAGCAACCAATCACCAAATTGTTAATATGAAAAATTAACTCCGGCAGCTCCTGCTGTCTCTCCAGTTTTCTCTTTCAGCCTCCTGCTCCCTGCTCTGCTCTGTTGTGTCCCTGCTCTGCATGCCCGGGTAGGGTAGAAAGGGGCAGAGCTGCAGGAGGCTGTGTAAAGTAAAGGGGTCCAGAGGTGTGGGGGCTGTGTAATGTAAAGGGATCTAGAGGTGCAGGGGATGTGTAATGTAAAGGGGGTTATCCTAAGTTTTACCTGCAGTTATAGCTGCAGTCCTATAGATTTCTATTAGGATGTGTGTTTTTTTTTCTACATTTTCTTAAAGCGCACCAAAAGGCCGGCATGTGACACCATGTTTTACTAGACCAGGTGACACCAACCCTAGTGACGCCACTACCACAAGCCTTGATCCAACTGCATTGTATAGAGAAGCACAAAGACAAAAAATGTCACTGGATCTAAAAAAGGTATGTGCTAAAAATTGAAAGGTTCAATTAAAACATTTTATTAGCATGTTGATAAAGGAACAACATATAAGCAGATTAAAGTGGTTGTAAACCCTTTACTACCACTTTTACCTACAGGTAAATCTACAATAAGGCTTATCTGTAGGTACCATGAACATCTCCTAAACTTGCACCGTCTAGGAGATATTCACTATATCCGCATGTGCGCATGTGCCGACGTCATTGCGCACTGAAGAAACGGCTCGCTCGTGCCATTTGATCAGTAGCTGTGCCATGACCGGCGGAAACCACGCGCATGCGCGGGAGTTACGTAATCGCGGTTCCAGACGATGACAGCGCCGGAGCCCACGAACCATGTTGCCAGTCACATCGGTGTACGGGGACCGCTGCAACAATTTCGTTCTAAGGTAAGTATTTCATAATGAGCTAGTATGCGATGCATACTAGCTCATTATGCCTTTGTCTTGCAGATTGATGTTTTTTAGAGCATTTACAACCACTTTAACCCCTTCCCGCCGCCACTTTATCGCCCTTTAATAGGTTCTAAATGCTGGGAGGCAGAGACGGGCAGTCACATGATCAGAAAGCTTGCGATTGCAAGTACGCATCGGCTCTCTGGTACCCGCCGGTAACTGTGCCAGGAGCATGCAGGGTTTGGTTTCCTGGTCTTCAGTTTTATTGCTATCAGTGGAATTAGGAAAATGTCCTTTGTTAAATGAAACTTCTAAAATTGTGCATCTTTAAAAGGGCACACAGCATAGTTTGCAATGTGCTTTTAAACCACACCTGAAGTAGTACTTGCTTATGGGCAGCTCTGCCTTGCATTTTAGATCAATCTCTTAATTTACCTTTGTATTGGTCCTGAATACTGTATGTGCCTTATGAGAGGCAAATTCACAGCCTGTATGGTGTCAGTAGTCCCCTGACTAAGGTTTTTTCACTCAGCCACACCAGTTTTGTTTTGGCTTGAAAGCCATTGTGAGAGTAAGAATAATCTTACTTCTATGCAAGCTGAGTTTGTTTTTTCAGTAAAAGCATTTAAAAACAATTTCTCAATTACCTCTGTATCTACAAGAATTATGAATAATTTTCAAGATTCACAACACAGACGGTTTGCTTTTCTGTGAGATACAGAACTTGGCACCCTGCCAGCTCTCCTATGTAAAAATGCAGAAGGAATTTCTAAGCTGTATGGTTCCCTTCATGCTATTTTGGTGCACCAATACATGTATTTTGACACACGTTATGCCAAGTGTCAACATGTGTTGCATTAAAGCAGTAGTAAACCACCAAAAAGAAAAGTTATGACAGACTCACCTGGACATGGAGCCCTCCAGCGCAGTGCCCTCACAGATCCCCCGATGCTTCCATCTTTGCCTGGTCTTCCTTCCAAGTTTGCAGGCTCTGGCCACGTGAATAGCCGGGGCCATGATGACTTCACTCCTGTGCATGTGAATGGGAGAGCAGGCTGCGGCACAGCGCTTTGCATTCAACGGCATACTGTGTGCCCTGGATGCAGAGCATCATTGTGCATGGGGGGGTGTCGGGGGCCGATGTGAGAATCTCCTAAACGGTGCACATTTAGGAGATATTCATTGTACCTACAGGTAAGCCTGATTATAAGCTTACGTACAAGTGAAGAGAAGGGACTTTACTACCACTTTAAGCCCACGGCCCATTCAATGCACCATTTCTAGTAGTGCACCAGTATTTCCTGTCTTCCCCCTGCAGCTAATCTTTTTGCATTACTGACTTTCCATGCCTTTTTCTGCACTGTGTCTGTGTGGAGCCAGCCATCTTGGTATAGGCAGGTTTTACTTCCATATATTAAAGTCATCCCTATGATGTCTGGTGATCTGATGAAGGAATAATCAAGCTGTAGTAGCAGGAGAGCTGGAAAGAGTACAGGTCCTCAAAATGAGGACTTGTACTACAGCTTTTTCTCCAATAAGGAGAACAGTGTGCATCACAGCACTGTCTTTTTGTGGATTTATTGCATAAAATGTGAACAGGAGAGGGATAAGGGTGTAAAGATTCTCCATAACTTTAGAAGAAACTAATAGGACAAACTTTGGATCGAATCCTCTTGTAATGCCCCGTACACACGGTCGGATTTTCCGATGGACAATGTCCGATCGGAGCGTGTTGCCGGAAATTCCGACCGTGTGTGGGCGCCATCGGACATTTTCCATCGGATTTTCCGACACACAAAGTTGGACAGCAGGAGATAAAATTTTCCGACAACAAAATCCGATCGCGTCAATTCCGACCATGTGTGGCCTGTTCCGACGCACAAAGTGCCACGCATGCTCAGAAGAAATTCCGTCACGGGACAGCTTGTTCTGGTAAACTTAGCGTTCGCAATGGATACAGCACTTTCGTCACGCTGCAATGTTAAAAATGGTTTAATACAGCGCACTCTCTTCTTCTTTATAATGTGACAAGAATTAGTAGTTTTGCTGCTCATATTCACACACACTTCTCACAAACTTTTATTTGTGTTTTTTTAGTGGGATTCCCTGAATATATTGTTATTAGTTGTCACATCTGACAGTTTTATATTTTTTAATTTTCTTTTATTTTGGATTTTAAGCCTTTTTTTTTCTTTAATGTTTGGATTTTTTCCAAGGCTGATCTTTGTTCAATGTTATTTTTATTTTTACTCCAGAATATTTTTGGGTGTGTTTTGTGTGTCAAGTTACCCCAACACCATTGATATCTTTTATTCTTTAATCTCCAGGAGATTGTTTGGTGTTGGTGTCCCTTGTTCATTTCACATTGTATATTTGAAATGTACCTGAATCCTCACAAACCAACTGTCATTTTTGAAGTAAAACACATAGGAGAGTATAATTCCAAACAAAAATCCTTTATTAAGGGCTCAGAACCAAACAAAGAGGGAGGCAACACTGGATCAACAAGAGAAATTAGCGAAGCCTGGGACCCCCACGGCAGACATCAATTCTTCAACATCAAAATTGGTGGCCTGAGGAGTCCATATGTAAGGGAGGGCAGTCTGGTCCAGAATTCGCAGAGATCCGGATAGCAGCAGATGACATCTGTGTCCCCAGGCTGCATCTTTTGGCCGACCAGACTGAACCCAGGGCAATCACTGTCTGGTCTTCCTTCCACGCTTCATTCCGGGCTGTGGCTGTGCTGTTGGAGATGTGGCAGGAGGAGGAGTAGGACCTGGAGGAGGAGGAGGACTGGGAGGACCTGGAGGAGGACTGGGGGGACCTGAAGGAGAGGGAGGAGGAGGAGGAGGACCTGCAGGAGGAGGAGGAGGAGGACCATCCCAAAGATGTGTGTGAGGTGTAATTTGGCCCCTCATACCTTTCTCCAGAGCCTCCGATATTAGGGCCTCACACAAGGCTTTTTGGCCCTCCTCCATCCTCTGCATTTTATAGGCTATGAAGGCAGCAATGTTCTCCTGCATGGTGTGTGGTGCTCCCAGGACCTCTGTAGCCCTCCAAAAGAATGCTATAGCAGCCTCCTCTAGGGTATTCCTCCTACTGCCACTTTCTCTTTTCAGGGGGGTTGGAGGGACCTTGATATCAGCCAGCCGGCTCGGCCCGGCCACCTCCTGGCTGAGACTTCCCTGTGTATGAAAAAGGGACATAGTTTTAGTTTTTGCATCATCAATCACAATCCTAAATTAGTACTCCCAACTAACATCTAGTTAACATCATTGATTGGACAAGCAGAAATATTTAGAGGAATGCTATACCTGGCTCAATCTGGGCTCCTCCACATGTGGCCTGGAAGGCCCAGGTTGGGCGTCAGAAGCCTCAGCCGGGGGGGAAGGAAGCGTGGAAGGAAGACTGGAGAGGGATGGCCTGGGTTCAGTCTGGCCTGCCAGAAAATGCAGCCTGTCGTAGTACAACATCCTGGGGACATAGATGTCATCTGCTGCTCCGGGTCTCTGTGAATCCAGGACTTTCTTGCGCTCCCTTAGATATGTACTCCTCAGGCCACCAATTAATATCTTTAACTAGGTGATGTCTGCCGTGGGGGTCACCTGCTTCACAATTTCACACAATTGCTCCAGTGCTGCCTTCCTCTTTGCTTGGTTCTTGAAATGGGGGTGGGTAATCTCCCACAGACAGGGCAGCTCACTTAGCATATCTATGAATACTGACATGAAGTCATTGTCTTTCATTAAGATATCCATGTTCACTGCAAGACACAACACAAGACAAAGCCTAATGTCAGACAAAACTCTCCTAATCTTGTTACAATATAGGCCTCAATCTAGAAGCAGTATAGGCACAAGTTTGTCTCTTACCTTCGTTCTTACGATCAGCGCGTCCAATGCTCCTTCCTCCGCTCACAGATCGTACGTAATACGCACGCGTGTTACGCTTTATACACACTGCGCATGCGTGTAACTCCGCCCGCCCCTGACGTTCTTTCTAGTGTATTCCCAGCCCCTTTTCGTTCGGGGCAGTGGGTGAAGAGCACATGGCGGAGTTACAGCAGGTGCGTGCTAATTCTAGCAACGAGGAGGAGGAGGAGGAAAGGCCGGATCCAGGCACGTCCCGATCCAGAAGGAGACGTTTTAAGGCCACAAATATGTCGTTTGGGGAGATGTTGGAGATGGTCGACATCATGAGGAAGTCCGACTATGACGGAAAATATGGGCCTTACCCCAACCCGAACATCCGAAAGGCCAAGATCATGGCGAAAGTGGTCAGGAGTCTTGAGAGGAATTTCGGGGTACGAAGATCAAAAGATCAGCTCAGGAAGTGGTGGTCGGACCTGAAGTTGAGAGAGCCAGAGCAGTACCGAAAGATCCGGAGAGTGCTGCAAAAAAGTAAGTAGTTGTGCTGTGTTCCTATTCTTTCTGTCTTTATTACGTTCGTTCTGCTCCATATGCTTTTATTAATTGTAACGTTTAAAAAGGTCAACTTTAATGTTCATGGGCCCATTATTCGTTCGTATCAAACATTTTTCTTTCGGCCTCTAGAACACCATTGTTTAGGCCATATGCATTTTCACACATTTTTGGGGGCCTACTTGGATGCCAAATATTTGTTTGTGTAGATGGGTTTGTTACTAGAATGAAATGCAAACTAGATTGTGTGTAAAGAGAGGACACTGAGCAGCTGTTTTCACATCTGGACACTGGAGCACTAGTGTGGGACCCCAGAACACCATTTTTATTAGGGGGGCCACACAGATGCTCCAGTGTATACTATAGGGGGGGCTACATCTGTGAAGCTTGTACTAAACAGGTAAAGTATTGCAGCTTGACAAAGGACACTAAAAAATATACATCTTGGAACTCGGCTAAAATAGACAATTGTACCCCACTTCCAAGCAATGTTTCCTATTTCTAGTTCTGCCTTCAAATATCTGTGTGCTAAGTATACCATTTTTGTTTTACATAGGGGAGAAAAGACTCGGACACCCCTCATCCCAGGAGACCAGAGACACCCCCCCTCTGGAAAAAGGGGAAATACCAACCCAAGAAGCTGAGCAGGAGGAAGAAGAAGACGTGGTGGAGATTGGCACCACAACAGGTGAGTGTCTGCGACCACAGGCTCAGGTAAAAGAGATGGATGGTGGCAGATTTTTGAGACCTTTTTTTTTGTTCTTTATCTCTTTTTAGGTGATCGTGATCCAGAACGCTTTACATCTGAAAGAGCCCAGATACTCATCGGGGAGATCATGGGGTGTAATCTCCAATCCAAAACATCCAGCAACAAATCAGTGATGTTATTAAAAAAAATAATAACATCATTGATGTTTTGGGGCGAATTTAAACCCCACAAAATCACCTGTTTTATCGTACGAAAATGTTTTCAATGTTTAGAAAAGCCAAATTTGGAGGATGCACACAGTGTGCCAACATGTGCTATCTGCCATCACGGGAGATCAATGGACACGTTTTGGGGGTGCAACCCCTTCCTCAATTATAAAGTCGCATTGAGGAAGGGCTTGCTCCCCCAAAACACGTCCCTTGATCCCCCCTGATGGCAAATAGCACATGTTGACATTCGTAAATTGGTGTGCATCTTCCAAATTTGGCTTTTCCAGGGGTGATTTCCCCCCATCTGAACGCTATATCAAACACAGTTCCTAAATACTCATGTCTGATATAGCCTTCAGGTTTTACCATATGTGAACTTTGTAAGTTCAAGTTTTTTGGCTTTCTTGTTGGTTTTACACAGGCCTGTTTTATCTGAAATGGATATTTCGATTTTTGATAATGCTACTGCAAACATTGTTATACAACAAACATGTTGGTTTGTTTTAAAAACCTTTGGGAAATGCACATGTGATTGTGCAGGTATAAAAAAGTGCCTTACTCAAGAATGTGTGGATTATTGTCTCAACACTACAACACTTTTGGGGTGATGTAATTGCTGTTTTATGCAAAAATGGGGGTTATTTCCTAAGGGCAAATCCACTTTGCACTACAAGTGCAGGTTCAGTGCAGTTGCAAGTGCACTTGTAGTGAAATGTGTTTTTGCATTTAGGAAGTACCAGCCAACACTGTTTTTTATAAGGTTACCCAATCACGACATTTTCTGCACTCAACACATTTCTGTCAGGGTCAGCTAAAACAAACACAAGCAGTAAATGTCCACAAAGAATTTCTTTTGGTTGTTTTTTATTTGAAAAAGGTGTCACAGATTGTCTGGCATATTGATAGCCCCCCTACCCGCAAAGAACTCCAGGTAGCGTAACCGGACATCACGGGCATTCAGGGAGGGCAAGCCAGGACGGCCACTTTCAAGCGCTGTCAGTGTTGATGGATTAGGGATTCCGGCCTCAGGCCCAACTGAGCCAGCATAGTTGGCTGAATGTTTTCTTAAAAAATTATGGAGAACACAGCAGGCAAGTATTATATGGTTCAGTTTATACTCCGCCATATGGATGGATGTCAGAAATAATCAGAACCGGCTGGCCAGGATTCCAAATGTGTTCTCCACCACTCTTCGGGCTCTGGCCAACCGGTAATTAAAAACCCTCTGTTCCGGGGTGAGGGTCCTCATCGGGAATGGCCGCATCAGGTGGTCCCCCAGCGCAAATGCTTCATCAGCAACGAACACAAATGGGAGACCTTCAACATTGTCCTCTGGAGTGGCAAGTCCAAGCTGCCATTCTGGAGACGCCTGTAGAACTCCGTCTGGGCGATCACTCCACCATCGGACATCCGGCCATTCTTCCCCACGTCCACATACAAGAACTCGTAATTAGCCGACACCACCGCCAACATCACTATACTATTAAACCCTTTGTAATTATAATAGTACGACCCCGAGTTGGGTGGTGGGACGATGTGGACGTGTTTCCCATCAATTGCCCCTCCGCAGTTAGGAAAGTCCCACCGCTGGGCAAAGTGGGAAGCCACAGTCTGCCATTCCTGTGGCGTTGAAGGAAACTGTTGAGGAAAAAACAATAAACATTACTATTTTTTCAAAGATACATGGCAAGCAGATTATACACAAACATTATGGGGCAACCTCCAGATAGCATTTACTAAGGGGAATTTAACAAGGCCAAAGTATAAGGTACACCTATCATATTCCCCCTCCCCCCCCTCTCATGGGCCATTTCTAACATTATAGGGGGAGGAACTCTTGGACAGGTAACCCCCTTCACTTCATTGAGAGATGAATGCCTAAATAATGGGTATTACTTGGAACAGCCCCTCCTTAGTTACACTATTGGCAGACCACTGGACAGGTAAGAAGTGTCATAATACAAAGATATAAATACACACTGTACACATTTGAGGACATTTGAACATTCTGCTATTACCTATCAAGATAATAATAGGATACCAAAACTTTAAACAGTACCATTGGAAATTATACAGGCAGGCCCTTGCACTACATGCTTTGGGGAATTCATCCATACATCTGACCAGTAAAGAGGTGGGTATAGTGTGTATGGGTTTGGCAAAGTCAGCAGATAGATGATTGAGGATAGAGAATTGGGATCAGCTGACTTAGCAGTTGGGGGGAGGGAGGGTTAAAAAAAATTTGGGGACACCACAAAAAAAACCCTCTGGCACTCTGCCTGAATTTAAATCAAAAATAACATTTCCAAACATTTTAGGGGGTGTTTGGGGTAAAGCACTACTATGGAGCTGATAAAATACATTGTTAAGTGACTACATGAGGTGAATATAGGTCAGGAAAGACCATGCTGGGGAGGTTATTGAAGGGCAAATATGTATGAAGGACATAAAATAATAATTACCTAAAAATCCAGCATGCATGAGAACAAAGGGGACATTCACAGCATATTACAATCATGATAATTAAGGAATGAGGGAAGAAATACAATATATTATCAAACATTCAATACAATAAAATGTGATATAAAAGGATAAAAATCTTACCTTCATATACTCCTTCTGCAGGACCTGGATGATGGCAGAACAGGTCTCTGGGATAATGATCCCCAGAGCCTGGGGGGAGATGCTTGTCGAGAACTTGAGGTCCTGCAGGCTTCTCCCTGTGGCCAAATACCGCAAGGTAGCGACCAACCTCTGCTCCGGAGTGATGGCTTGCCTCATGCAGGTATCCTGCCTGCTGATATAGGGGGTCAGCGAAGCCAACAGACGGTGAAATACGGGGTCCGTCATCCTGAGAAAGTTCCTGAAATCATCAGGATTATTCTCACGGATCTCACGGAGCAAAGGCATATGACAGAACTGGTCACGCTGAAGCAACCAATTCTTGGTCCATGAACTCCTCCCCACCCTGTTCATGGACTGGACTTGTGTCAAGGTCAGGACCCCAACACCAAGCCCCCGCACAGCACGAACTCTACGAGGAGTACGCATACGAAACATGGCTAGAAAACGGTCGGCTGCTCAGAACGAAGTAATAGAACGCACTGAAGAACAGCAAGGCCTGTGAAGAGCGACCTGAAAAACAGCAACGAGCGGGCAAGATCGCACAGAAAACTCTGAAACGAACTGACTGCACGCACTGAAGAGCAGATACAAACCCACAAGCACAAACTGAACGGCAGAAAACGATCTGAAAGCCACGAGTCTGAAAAAGCGCGAATCGTCTCTCACCAAACTTTTACTAACACGAGATTAGCAAAAGGAGCCCAAAGGGTGCCGCGCTTGGTTCTGAACCGGCCTTTTCTAGTCTCGTCGTACGTGGTGTACGTCACCGCGTTCTTGGCGATCGGAAATTCCGACAACTTTGTGCGACCGTGTGTAGGCAAAACAAGTTTGAGCCAACATCCGTCGGAAAAAATCCTAGGATTTTGTTGTCGGAATGTCCGAACAAAGTCCGACCGTGTGTACGGGGCATTACAGTGTTTGCTGGGGGTAAGAGGGAATAAAGGATTATATGCAAGCAGTTCCAGTCCTTACAGCAACCTCTGGCATTTGCATCCCAAACACGTGCACAACTGGGATTCCAGATCAAGGTCTTATTCACAATGTCCTAGGACAGCTGTTGCCATTCCAGCTTCCATGTGACACTCCTCAATAAGCAAGAAAAAGTCCTTCTCCAGTCCAACCTCCACAAGTGATGCCCTCCAGCCAAATCCCTTTTACCAGATCACCTTCAGGTCCTCAGCCCAGCATATGCTAAGGCATAAAAGCAACACTTCTCAAAACACACACAGACTACCTCCCAGAGGCAGCCATTCCAAGAAAAAGATGATTCTGAACAGACCACCCACACATTTATCATCTCCCCAACCACCTTCCAGGTGCCCCTTCCCAGGGATTGGCTAATGTCCACATAAATTTTCGTAACTAAGTGATTGAGCCTCCTTCTCTATCTTCTCTATCTTCTTGGTAATGTATTTGTGACAGACTCACAAGGCTCGGCCATCTTGAGGCCTTGCTCTGGGTGCTGGCTCAGGCCTAAACTCCATGTGGCCCAGACCCCTTTTATCATCCAGAACCAGCTGATGAAACCTTGTGATAAGTATCTTTGATATTCTTATATTATATGTTTGATTGTTGTTATATGTTGTAGATATCTGCTGTTTAGTATATTGTGTTCTGATTGCAAGCTATGTAACATTGGAATACCTTTTTAATACTTTTATGTTAGTTTCCTAATTCCTTAGGAAATACAGTCAGGTCCATAAATATTGGGACATCGACACAATTCTAAACTTTTTGGCTCTGTACACCACCAGAATGGATTTGAAATGAAACGAACAAGATGTGCTTTAACTGCAGACTTTCAGCTTCAATCTGAGGGTATTTACATCCAAATCAGGTGAACGGTGTAGGAATTACAACAGTTTGTATATGTGCCTCCCACTTTTTAAGCGACCAAAAGTAATGGGACAATTGGCTGCTCAGCTGTTCCATGGCCGGGTGTGTGTTATTCCCTCATTAGCCCATTTACAAGGAGCAGATAAAAGGTCCAGAGTTAATTTCAAGTGTGTTATTTGCATTTGGAATCTGTTGCTGTCAACTCTCAATATGAGATCCAAAGAGCTGTCACTATCAGTGAAGCAAGCCATCATTAGGCTGAAACAACAAAACAAACCCATCAGAGAGATAGCAAAAACATTAGGTGTAGCCAAATCAACTGTTTGGAACATCCTTAAAAAGAGAGAACGCACTGCTGAGCTCAGTAACACCAAAATACCCAGAAGACCATGGTAAACAACTGTGGGGAATGACCGAAGAATTCTTTCCCTGGTGAAGAAAACACCTTTTACAACAGTTGGCCAGATCAAGAACACTCTCCTGGAGGTAGGTGTATGTGTGTCAAAGTCAACAATCAAGAGAAGATTTTAGCAGAGTGAATACAGAGGGTTCATCACAAGATGTAAACCATCGGTGAGCCCCAAAAACAGGAAGGCCAGATTAGAGTTTGTCAAACAACATCTAAAAAAGCCTTCACAGTTCTGGAACAACATCCTATGGACAGATGAGACCAAGATCAACTTGTACCAGAGTGATGGGAAGAGAAGAGTATGGAGAAGGAAAGGAACTAATCATGATCCAAAGCATACCACCTCATCAGTGAAGCATGGTGGTGGTAGTGTCATGGCGTGGGCATGTATGGCTGCCAATGGAACTGGTTCTCTTGTATTTATTGATGGTGTGACTGCTGACAAAAGCAGCAGGATGAATTCTGAAGTGTTTCGGGCAATATTATCTGCTCATATTCAGCAAAATGCTTCAGAACTCAGTGGAGTGCTTCACAGTGTAGATGGACAATGACCCGAAGCATACTGCGAAAGCAACCAAAGATTTTTTTAAGTGAAAGAAGTGGAATGTTATGCAATGGCCAAGTCAATCACCTGACCTGAATCCGATTGAGCATGTATTTTACTTTCAGAAGACAAAACTGAATGGAAAATGCCCCAAGAACAAGCAGGAACTGAAGACAGTTGCAGTAGAGGCCTGGCAGAGCATCACTATGAAAACCAACGGCTGGTGATGTCTATGTGTTCCAGACTTCAGGCTGGAATTGACTGCAAAGGATTTGCAACCAAGTATTAAAAAGTGAAAGTTTGATGGATGATTGTTAATCTGTCCCATTACTTTTGGTCCCTTAAAAAGTGGGAGGCACATATACAAACTGTTGTAATTCCTACACCGTTCACCTGATTTGGATGTAAATACCCTCAAATTAAAGCTGAAAGTCTGCAGTTAAAGGACATCTTGTTTGTTTGTGGTGGTGTATAGAGGCAAAAAAATTAGAATTGTGTCGATGTCCCAATATTTATGGACCTGACTGTAAATAAGACTTGATTATTTACTAAGCAGATGTGTTTGTTATATCATTGTGCTTATCAGACTCTTATAGATTAGCAAAATAGACTCCACTGCTCAGGTAGATCCAAACCGAAATAAATGAATCCTTTACCTCCAGAGAAGGAAAAGCCCCAGGTGCTAGCTAATGCCTGTGCAGATAGAAATGGACGAAGAAGTCTAGACAGCCGCACTCTGCAGTGCGGCTGTCCAGATTTCTTCGTGCTTTTCTATCTTATAGATTAGCAATTATAGGGACTAGACAAATTGATACATATATGCAATAGTTATATAGGATAAAATAGATTGTATATTATTGCATCGATTCCTTCATTTGGCACCCCAGAAGGCGTGTAGAATCTATCTTTACACAGAATCCACAAATCCTAATGTATTTTTTGTCTTGAGTCCCTATAAGCTAAGGAATCAACCTAGAATTGAAAGCCTTCACTACGGTGGACAAGATTCACGCTGGTTCGTGAAATCAAAATCCCTGCGTGTATGGTCCTGAATGTTCTGTGAAATAGTTCATCAGTTAGTGGACGTACGAAAATCTGGTGAGATTTTTGGCTGATATATGTATATATGTTAAACGTCTATTGTATTGCTAATGCAAATTGTTATAATCCGGTGTAGCTGAACAAGTGGCCTGGCAAGTAAAGGGCTGATCACCCTTGGTTAGAGATTGACAGGAATTACCATACATCTTTGAGGAAAAAGTGGGAGAAATATAGATTACGTTTTTTAGTTTTTTATTTTTACCCACGTGAGAGTGAAATAGCTCTCCGTTCCAATAGAAGTTCAGTGCGGCCTGCAACCTAACAGGAAGGCATTGATTGAGAGTCTGCCTTGTGTCTTAGAATGTGCCTTGTGTCTTGTAGGCTGTACAACTACAAGTAACAAGTTAGTTTTAAACAGCTTTGTATCTGTTTTTTTTGTTGTTGTTGTTTATCTGTGTGCATTGTAAGCAACTGTTGTAAAAACAGGTTAGACAAGCTTCAGCGTGGGTAGGCTAATTAGCATATCAATGGAAGTCATCGAAAGTTTCATTAACAAACATGGCTGTGTTAGATTTGACTCTATACAAGAGAATGATTTAACACAACAATTCAACGACCTTTTGAGACAATGTAATAAACATAATGATCTCATAAATATAAAGTCGAAAAAGGGCAGGTAATCCAGAATGGCCAATGCTGTATGAATGTTGTTGAAGATGAAAGACGGCGCGGAAAAAAACAAGTCCAATGGTGTGCGGAAAAAAAGCAATTCTTGGAACAGGTACAAAGTGTAACTGAGAATATATTAGCAATAGTTGCAAAAGCTGATGCAAATGTTGCTGATCACATTCAACAATGAGTGACTGAGAAATGTTTATTGGAGATATATGTAGATGCGGCGCTAAAGATACTGTGACAGAAAAGACCCAAATTATAAATTTGTGTCAAATATTCAGAAATGGTGAAAAGTTGAATATACGAAAAGAGATAACTAAAGCAGTGTCCTATAAGTGAATATGTGATATTGCATAAATAGGTGATATTATAATGAATAATTCATGAACAGTGAGTAATAAACAGTTAAATTGAATAGCAGATGATCTAGCAGATGATTGTAAATCCCCAAACGTGATCAAAAATACAAAAATAAAATAGAAAAGTGTCCATGGAGCGAAATAAACAGGTATCCATAAACATCACATGAAGTGGTGATTGCAACACACCCAAAGAGTGATGTAAATATGAGTATATGGCTTCTTCAAAGTTCCATTATATCATGACATCCATACAGGTGTGACTGAAGAAATTGCAAAGAAGATCCCAATCTCCAAGAAATAATATTCACCCGATGTGAGTAAGTGATCTCCTTACCAGATATAAAGACCGCAACGGCAGTCACACCAAACACAGGGATTAAAGTCTCCCAAAACTCAATGGTGGATATCTCCAGCCTCTTGATCTTAAGTGCTCAAAAACATAAGCAAAAAATGAACCCATAGTGCAGTATATAAAGGATTTATTTATTAAGTCAGATAAAATTGCACTTACGACATAATGTTGAATAACATGTGGTGTATCAATAAAAAGTATGGCAGCGTCTCCTCGGGCTTCCTCTGCCTGCTTCTCGATATACCATCGATCTCCGTAGAGGAAAAACGTGATGACGTCAGAAACACAGGCCTGCCCTACGCGTTTCGTCACTACAGGACGTCTTCGGGGGATTGGCTGCTGTGAATTGCTCATCACATACATCGTTTAAGTACTAGCGCGGCGCCATTTTAACTGAGGGCCGCCACGTGTAGAATGATGGAGCGTATAGGTCAGCGCCATATTAACTAATGGCAAACTGGCCGTAACCTGAGCAAACCGAGGAAGCAAAGGTTATTGTGGCCATCTAGTGGTAAACAAAAATAGTTGCACTTAAATTGCAAAAAAAATTTATAAACAACTGCTATTGTTGACAAAAAAGACATAGCAAGAAGCAGGAGTTGGAAGCCGAGGGTAATGTAGAGTGACATATCATTAGCCATAAGTACACATATACAGTATATACCTATTTAGATTTAACAATCTGAGGTAGCATATGAATTGGTTATTCATAACAAATAAAGATAAATAAAAACACATACACATATGCATACGTTGCAGCTGAACACATAAATATGGATATTTTTGATTTCAGGTCCCAGCATAACATTAACATCGATGGTGTTTTTGATGGGAATATTGAGCAGTCCGATGAAATAAGTGGCTTGTTTCTTAGGCTTAAGAATTTATTAGTCTCTGAATTACATACTAATTGGGATGTGGCATATCTTGAACAATATGTTACACAAAAAATGGTACCCCGTAGCTTGAGGTGGGATGTGAACCCCCAAAAGGATGAGAATGATTTAGAAGGTTGGTTTGCGTATTTTAATGACACTGGAGTCAGCTTTTTATGGTTTTTATTGGCCAAAAAACATAGTAAACTAAAATCTCTTAATGATGAAATTACCCTGGTTAAAAATAAACTAAGTCCTTTTAAGGATCAAGATGTTTATAAACAAAAGTCTGACCAACTAAGACTCTTTCTTGAAAAAGAGGACTCTAACCAGAAAATTAAAAAAAAGAAAAAATATAACCGGGATTCGGCTGACTACTCTAATAAAGTAGTTTTTAAATGGCAAATTGTAGCTGACGATCCCATGGAAGTTAGTGCTGACCATCAACCTCCCATGCCTACACAACCCCTCCCTCCCTTGCTCCTGAATAGGTTAGCGGGAGACTTACCCCAAACTGAGAGGAACAGTAATAGACAGCCGAGCCAAAAAGCTCCAAATAATCGGAGGGGACCCACCCCTCTCAAAGCTAAAGTTCACAACAAAAATAAACTTAAAAATGCATATGACAATTTTCGTCAACAACCCTGGCACAATAGCTCATCTGGTGCAGCTACCAATAGGGGAACTTATCAACAGCAAAGAACACTGCATATAAACAATTATAGAAGCTATAATGACTATGGAGGGGACCCCTCTGACTACACTAATTACTATGGAGCTAACTCTAACAGGCAGACTCCTAGGGAGTATACTAATCAATATGGAGCTAACTTTAATAGGCAGACTGCTAGGGATAATTATATCCCCCTTCAAAACAGATATGCCCCTCTTTCCTACTACAGGGATGATAATTATGAAGTAGGACCTGTCATCTCCAGACATCCCAATCAATTTGTGGATCACTCATTAAGATATAGACAAGATCCACAGGATTCTCCTGTGGATTTTGGGAGAACAGAACCCCCCGTTTTTTTTTCCCATGAACGACAACAGAAACAAAAGGGGTCACAAAAGAAAGAGAGGAGTCAGAAGCGGTAGGAGGATCAGGTCCAAAGAAAAGAAAAAAATAAACATCAGTGGTGTTTTTAACTTAAGTTCTGCTCAACTATCAGAAGGGGAGCAGAAAATCCTTAATTATGGACTGAAGTTTGCCCCTCCTCGCAGACTCAATAAGTTTGAGACATTTATCGATGTCCACAAATTTATTCGTAATATAAATATTAAAAGACATTTCTTACTCAACACCCCGGATAATCGGATCAATCGGATTGCTGCCTGGTTCGACACACTAAATTGTCAAACGCTTCATTATTCAACCCCCCTGGTTTTGCTCCGTCAATACAAACTTAAGGAGATGGTTATTAAAGATCTAATAGCTCTCAAAATATCTAAGTTTAGAGATAACAACCACTTCCAATCAAGCATGAAACAGATCTGCGCACGCAATGACATCGTTATCCGCCCAGCGGATAAAGGTGGAGGCGTTGTTATTCTAAATAAAGAGGACTATCAGAGGGAGATGGACAAGCTCCTTTCTGACAATACAACTTATCAGCAATTGACCTCAAACCCTACTACTAAATATAAGAGAGAACTCTTATCCATAGTCGATAATGGCTTTCAAACCGGTATCGTTAACAAAAAGGAAAAAGCATACCTGGTGCCCTCTGCTCCAAGGGTACCAGTTATGTATTACCTTCCCAAAATTCAGAAGAATCTATCTAATCCACCAGGCCGCCCTATCATCAGTGGCATAGATTCTGTGACGGCTAGAATAGGCAAATATGTAGACGAATTCCTCCAACCATTAGTGGTAACTACTCCGTCTTATTTAAAAGATACCACCCAAGTTATCAAACTGTTGGGTGATTTTGAATAGAAAGAAGGCTACATCTTGGCACCTGCTGATGGTGCTTCTTTATATACCATAATATCCCATCAGCAGGGATTGGAAGCAGTGAAATTCTATTTAGATCAGGATCACACTTTAACAACAATGCAGAAAAATGTCATTATCACCCTTCTAATGTTTGCTACAAGCCACAATTATTTTTGGTTTGGAAGAAAGTTTTTCCTACAAACCTGTGGTGTTGCCATGGGCGCCAAGTTCGCTCCGAGCTTGGCGAATCTATTCATGGCCTATTGTGAAAGGGAGGTTATTGATGCTAACCCCCCGAAGTGAATTACGTTTTTGGAGAAGGTACATCGATGATGTACTTATCCTTTGGGAGGGCGACCGACCTTCACTTGAGGCCTTTTTTGTTGGACTCAACTCCAACAATATGGGCATTTCTTTACAATATGAAATGAGTGAAACACAGATCCATTTTCTTGATCTTAACATTTTTGTGAAAGATGGTATTTTAATAAATACCACCCACTTTAAAGATACTGATCGTAATGCCCTCATACCTTTATCAAGTTGCCATCATCCAACTTGGCTAAATGCGGTCCCCAAGGGCCAATTTCAAAGAATTAGGTGGAACTACACTTCCCTTTCAGACTATTTCCAGCAAGCTTTGGTTTTAAAAACGAGATTTTTGGATAAGGGTTATATGGAGAAAGCCATTGATAAGACAATTAAAATTGTGGGTGAAATGGATAGAAACATCATGCTTAATGGTCCAGAGAGAGCTAATCCTTTGCTGGATAGTAAATTTAATTTCTCTATGATCACGAGATATTCTAATCAACATTTTTCAGTTAAAAACATTTTCAACAAATATTGGAATATTTTAAAGAATGATAATATTTTGGGTTCAGTTATTCCTGATCGACCCGTGGTCATTTACAGAGGTGCTCCCAATGTTATTGACCCTCCAAAAACAATATCCTTCTTTCAAACTATGACAGGGTTTTTTCCTTGTAGAAGGTGCAACATCTGTCAAATC
The DNA here is from genome assembly GCF_042186555.1 of Aquarana catesbeiana. Taxonomy (NCBI): domain Eukaryota; kingdom Metazoa; phylum Chordata; class Amphibia; order Anura; family Ranidae; genus Aquarana; species Aquarana catesbeiana. The sequence continues at coordinate 391,165,368 of NC_133325.1, forward strand.
AACTCTTTCAGAGGCCGAAAATGTGAAAATTTTCAATCTACTCAAAAGAATAGATCTTATGACATAGAATCTTTCATCACATGCTCTACTGAATGTGTAGTATATCTCATTCAATGTCCTTGCTCCAAACAATATATTGGACGCACCAAAAGAGCATTACATGTCCGCTTGGATGAACATGTGGGTAATATCAAGCGTTGTTTTACCAAACACAATTTATCCAGACATTATGCTAAACACCATGATAAAAAACTTAAGGGAACACTTTTTCTGGCCATTGACAAAATCAAACCTGATTGGAGAGGTGTCAATAAAGTTAGATCAATATCCAGGCTCGAAACTAAATGGATTTTTAATATGAAGAGTCATGTGCTCCACGGCCTAAATGTCGAATGGGACATTAACTGTTTCATCAATAACGCGTAATCTATTTTATTCCCGTTTTTTATAATTACTTTTTTTATCAATTTTATATAAAAAAATGTTTTATTTATCTTTATTTGTTATGAATAACCAATTCATATGCTACCTGAGATTGTTAAATCTTAATAGGTATATACTGTATATGTGTACTTATGGCTAATGGTATGTCACTCTACATTACCCTCGGCTTCCAACTCCTGCTTCTTGCTACGTCTTTTTTGTCAACAATAGCTTAGTAATATGGTATTTCAACACTAGATGGCCACAGTTGTTTATAATTTTTTTTGCAATTTAAGTGCAACTATTTTTGTTTACCACTAGATGGCCACAATAACAATGGCCATTAGTTAATATAGCGCTGACCTATACGTTCCATCATTCTACACGCGGCGGCCCTCAGTTAAAATGGCGCCGCGCTAGTACTTAAACGATGTACGTGATGAGCAGTTCACAGCAGCCAATCCCCTGAAGACGTCCTGTAGTGATGAAACGCGTAGGGCGGGCCTGTGTTTCTGACATCCTCACGTTTTTCCTCTACGGAGATCGATGGTATAGCGAGCAGTAGGCAGAGGAAGCCCGAGGAGACGCCGCCATACTTTGTATTGATACACCGCATGTTATTCAGCATTATGTCGTAAGTGCAATTTTATCTGACTTAATAAATAAATCCTTTATATACTGCACTATGGGGACATTTTTTGCTTATATTTTTGAGCACTAAAGATCAGGAGGCTGGAGATATCCACCGTTGAGTTTTGGGAGACTTTAATCCCTGTGTTTGATGTGACCGCCGTTGCGGTCTTTATATCTGGTAAGGAGATCACTTACTCACATCGGGTGAATATTATTTCTTGGAGATTGGGATCTTCTTTGTAATTTCTTCAGTCACACCTGTATGGATGTCATGATATAATGGAACTTTGAAGAAGCCATATACTCATATTTACATCACTCTTTGGGTGTGTTGCAATCACCACTTCATGTGATGTTTATGGATACCTGTTTATTTAGCTCCACGGACACTTGTCTATTTTATTTTTGTATTTTTGATCACGTTTGTGGATTTACAATCATCTGCTAGATCATCTGCTATTCAATTTAACTGTTTATTACTCACTGTTCATGAATTATTCATTATAATATCACCTAGTTATGCAATATCACATATTCACTTATAGGACACTGCTTTAGTTTTCTTTTTTCATATATTCAACTTTTCACCATTTCTGAATATTTGAAACTAATTTATAATTTGGGTCTTTTCTGTCACAGTATCTTTAGCGCCGCATCTACATATATGTCTTTTATGCTTTGGAGTTTGTATTAGAACCTTTTTTTTTTTTTTTTGGATAAAATTCAATTTTTTCTTTTTTTTCTTTTTACTGATAAAAAAAAATTACCTTGCTTTTTTAGCGCAACGTTCACTACTTGGTATTTTCTAAATGTGTATTGGAACAGAGATTAGATGAATTAGAACAAACGTGTAAAGTAAGAGAAAGTTGCATTGCCTCTTTGAATCAAAAAGAGGCTGAGAATTTGCATGTTATCATACGGCTTAGGGAGGAATTACAGGGTGCACAGGCAGCCATAATGGAGTTATCCTCCAAACATGCAAAAGCCGAATGTGCAATGGTGGAGGTACCCTCCGAAGATCCTCAGTGCACAACAAAGATAGAAGTGAAACAACATGCAGAAAAAACAGACACTCTTATTGCTGCAAGTGATGTTACTATGGCAGAAATCAATGTTGGAGATTTAAATAAAAGTGCGATAATGGCGCTTGAAATTGATTCAGGAGTTGAAACAATGGAAACTTCTGATAACTCCTAAGACAATGAAAGTGTAAAGTCTGTTTATTCCAATCATAGTAATCGTAGTAATAATGTCCAGCAATGTGAGTTTCCAACGCCATATGCTCAAAGAAGGGCCTATACAGGGAGACCAGCCCTCAAATGTTTTTTGTGTAAAAGGGGGGGTCACATCGCAAAATATTGTTGGGCGGCGAATAATGATATCAAAAGAAGATCGCACCACCCAAAACGACCCCAAGGCATTATGAATGTTATTCTGCCCGAAAGCATCCAAAGCAATCCAAAGCATGAAGACCGTAGTAATCAAACCCATTTCCCTTTTAAGACCTAAATGCGGAGACTACAACCTGAAAATCATCAATATGTAGAACAGTTACGTAAAGTCAAAATGGAGGTAGTCGCATGGTTATTCAAATGTAGCACTGGGGGAAACAATGTTAACAGCAGTTAGTGAGCTGCATGGATGCTAAGAATTTTCTGGTCAATGTTTCCTTGCTATGAATAAGGTTTAGATGTGGGCTTCGTGTTTTAAATATGATAGAGGACCTTAGTATATTTTTAGTATGTTCAAGGATAAGCCTCTGAATTATTATTTTTTTTTTTTTTAATTAAACATTTTTTTCTGTTATAATTAGTAGGTTTTTTTCTTCTCTTCTCTTATTTTTTATTTTTTTTTTTTATTAAATGTTTTTTTAATTTTCTGGCTGGTATGTAGTTGGATGCAAATTGCATTGCCATTTTTCCTGAGTAATATGGCAAAGTTTACCAATACTGCTTGCTTAGTATAGGAAAATATGGCAATTGTTCCCCTAGCATTACAATTAATGGGAAAAGGCTTGGGGGACCCAAAAAGTCAATCGTCATGATAATTGTGTTTAATCACTGTCTTTGTGTTCCTTTTCCAGAGACCAGGAAGGAGTTAAACTGGTTTGGATACTAATGTCTGTGTTTCGTTTGCAGGTCCTTCAAAGTGAGAACAACAGTGGGCAAATTTAGCAAAACAGGGGTAAGGTTATTGTAATTGCATAATCGATTATCACATGGTACCATGAGCTCATTAATTAGTAATTGTTTGCAAATAATGAAAAAAATTAAACAATAGTAAGGCATTAATGGATTAAAGAGTTACAAATTAAGTTACAAATGTTGTGATGAGGTACAGATGTTTATTTTTTGTTTTTCCCATTAACTAATTGTCTTTCAAATGGAAATGAGCACTTACTCTTCTCATGAGGAAAGTCCATGGATGTCTTTAATTAAAAGTTGAGTGTTTGTCATTGTTTTATGGTGGTTGTCTTGTCATGTTGTTTTTGTGTGATAATGGCCAGAATTTAAATTTTTTTGTTATTAATTTTTTAAATTTTTTATATATATTTTTGGTATTTGTTTAGTCATCTATTTTATTTTTGTTTTGTTCAAGTGAAAAAATTGTTAGGTTAGTCCACCTGAAAGGGGGGCCATTGGCTATGCCCCCAATTAGCAGCTGAATACATTTTGTCTAAGACAAGAGTTGTTGGTAGGAAGCCATTCTAGCCTCTAGAGTTCATTTTTTTTTTCTCTTTGTTTTATGTTCATTCAGGTGGAAAAAAGTTACAAGGTTTACGCTTTGTCCACCTGAAATTGGGGTTAGTGCATAGGTCTGAAAGTACAGATAATGCACTGTTTTTTTAATACTTAAGATTTTGAATTTTTGAGAAGCAACGTTCACGTTCATTTTTTTTTTAAATTTTGATTATACCATGGGGATCCATTTTAGAGTGGGTTCAGCCTAAAGAGGTCATGGTTGTTTTGATAGTTTGGTCAGAGTTGCAGAAGCCAGGAATACTAAGTTCCTGGGTTACAAGGAAGGAACTATAAATAAACGTAGCAAGCGAGCAGATATTTTAGATAAGAATTTGATTCTGCTCTTGTGTTTCAGTTCCAGAGTCCTGGTGGAGCGAGATTGGAGAGGGCCCTGGACAATGGATGACAGATGTTCATCTGGTTGGCAGTTTGTCTGTGCCATACCACACTGCAAATTTGTTCTGATAAACATCAGGAGAGAAGGGACAAACGAAAAGATTCAGTTTAATACTTGTTTTTGCTTATGGACAATTTAGTGCTAATGCTGAAAAGACTGTGCCTATCAACAAGACTTGTGAAACATTTTTGCCGGAGTCTCTCCTGATGAATGCAATCGTGCTATTAATATATGTGTGATGGGTTGGAGGTTGGGGAAGGAATATACACATCCAATCCGTCAGAACATGAAATGTAAAATATATGTTTTTGTTGGATGGAGGAATTGAAAGAAGAAAAGGTTTTTAATGTATGACATGTATTGACGTAACGGAAGTAATATGGTGCAGTTACCCAGGAGACTGGCACTTATACATAATAAGGTGTCGGTTGGCCAAACTAGAGGGTGCCAGGTGACACATCAACGGAGTGAAAACTTCCTTGTGGGGGCGGTATCTCAGTCTTATCAGTCCTACAGAGAAGCTCTCGGTTACTGGACACGTGGGACACCAGAATTGGTCTTGGGGGAGATACGCCTGGTTGATGTCTCACCTGAGAGGTTGGAACCCTGCACAGATAATGCCAGTGAATACACACAGGAGCATGCTCCATTAGATAAAGGGAACAAAATGCTGGCTACCAGGGTACAGTATGCCTTCACCACATGGCGCTGCAGCATCTCACGATAGTTGATAAAAACCTATTACTCTATATGTGCTGAGTATACACTGAATCAAGTGCGGTTATTGTACCAGTGGCTTGCTCCCAGAGATGTGCGGACACAGGATGAGGTTCATGCAGGACGCTTATTTCTGAGGAGTGAAAGAGGAGGGATGTATTCAGCACTATATTGGGGGAATAGGAGCTGGGATGGGTGTTGTTAATGGGGTGGACATCGGTCTCCTGAGGAACAAACCCTCAGCCATAACTTAAGCAGGGCTTTGTTACTCAGAGAGATTGGTGGCATCCTTAATAACATTCAACATTGTCACATAAATACCCAGTGTAAAGTGGCTCAAGATTTTGTCAACCATGTTGAGAGGTTGGTAGAGAGTGTGATGGTACAGGACAGAAATCTGCGTGCACGGCTCTGGCGTGCACGCAGTGGCAGGCAGAATTGTCAACCAGCATTAAGCTGATTGTACAGTCTCTGTATGAGGGGCAGTGGCCTGATGAGTTGGCATCACCACTCAGTAAGACTTTGCCAAAATACGTTGCTTACACTAATCTAAAGTGGTGGTCGAATGCCTGGATGGGCTGTACTAGTTTGGATTGTGAAAGATGTTATGCTGTATGATCCCATATACAGAAGTGCAGACTTGGTCTGTATATTTGGTGGCATCAATGGGCTTACTGACTGGGGATTCTATCTTGTTGCATTTGAGGCTAAATCACCCACATGTGATCAGAGAAGATGGAAGCTGGAGGCAGGTTGATACTTCCCTCGGTCGGAAGCATGACCATGATGTCCTTTGTATGCCAGGTCAATACATGGTGGTGAATGAAAAATGTTGGGAAGATATTGCACTCTGTGTTCTGGATGGAGAGGTCGTTGCTGGGAAGGAAGCACCTGGGTATTATTTGGGATAGACGAGTTTGTTTCTTTGTCCTAAAGAACACAATGTAATGTTAGTCATGGAACTAGAGGGTTCCTTGAACCTAACCATAGGTAGAGGTGCATGGTATACCTTGGCCATGAATCCAGGCACAGGGATGGAATTGTGTAGGTTTTGTCATTGTTGCAGATTTATATGTGTGGTTAGACTCGATATTTATATAGAAGGGTCTCCCATTTGTCTATGCAAGCTGGGGGACGAATTGACGGTAGGGTCTCTGCGTACAAGTTAGAGACTTTGCTGCCAAGTCAGAGCCCTGCAATACCACTGACATGCCAAAAGTGCGGTAGGAAAGGCCATTGTGAGCAAGCCTGCCTAATCCCGACCCATATTTACAGTAAAGGGTTATAGGAGGTTGGGAGGGGGATGCATAATTGGATGGGACATATATATATATGTATATATTATGGTAATGGGTTGATTTGTGTTATGGTGTAGTATGATAAAGGTGTATTTTAGGCTAATAATATGGGCAAGTAAGGCCCCCCTCGAGACTCTGTATCGGAAAGCTGTTTGATATGTTGCTCTGAATGTGTGCTGGTGAATGGTGAGTGAATGAACACCCCTTGCCTGTACCGCACCCTGTCCTGAGGATATCGGAAAGGAGAAGATACAGAAGATACAGAATGGTGACATGGAAGCTGTCGCTGAAAAATGCTGGTGGTGTGTCACTCAGTGGCAAAGCGGCACGTGTTGGGAAACACAGCGCGTTAAGACCGATATGGACTATTCCATAGGAGCTGTTTCTGAAGCATATGTTGAGAAGCACAACTTGGTAAGACCATTATGGACTGTTCCATAGGAGCTGTTTCTGCACATGTTGAGAAGCGCAACACGGTCAGACCATTATGGACTGTTCCATAGGAGCTGTTTCTGCACATGTTGAAAAACACAACACGTTAAGACAGTTATGGACTGTTCTATAGGTACTGGAAACACATGTTGGGAAGAAAACAGGTATGGACTGTTCAATAGGAGCCCTGTCTTTAGAAGGGTGGTACACGCCTTTTAGGCGCAAAAGCGGCATATGTTGGATAGCAACATGGTTTAATATCTTACTTCTGGTATTTCACTTCCTGGTTGACACAGCTAGGTAGCCTTAGTTGGAATGAAACACATCAAAGCTTTGTAATCAGAACAATGGCTTGGCTCAAGCCCACCTGCTGTGATATGTGTGATTACAGGCTTCAAAGATGATAAGAACTAGCTAAGTCGGCCCAGGGCTAACAGAGACGCTGCCCCAGGGGACAGTAAAGCATGCTTCCTGAAGAATGGGCAGATATGAATGGGCAGACATTTGAAGGATTACCTCTTTGCGAAATCTATTGGGAGGAAGGCAAATGGGGGTGGCTATGAGTGGGCGTGTATGTTTGAATGAAATGAGCACACACAGGCATTTTCTGTCTCTCTGCCCCTTTCTCTCTCTGCTGATGTTGGTCTTTGCAAGCCCCAAGGCTCGGCCATCTTGAGGCCTTGCTCTAGGTGCTGGCCTGGGCCTAAACTCCATGTGGCCCAGACCCCTTTTATCATCCAGAACCAGCCGATGAAACCTTGTGATAAGTATCTTTGATATTCTTGTATTATATGTTTGATTGTTGTTATATGTTGTAGATATCTGCTGTTTAGTATATTGTGTTCTGATTGTAAGCTATATAACATTGTAATACCTTTTTAATACTTTCATGTTAGTTTCCTAATTCCTGGGGAAATAAATAAGACTTGATTACTTACTAAGCAGATGTGTTTGTTATATCATTGTGCTTATCAGACTCTTATAGATTAGCAATTATAGGGACTAGACAAATTGATACATATATGCAATAGTTATATAGGATATAATAGATTGTATATTATTGCATCGATTCCTTCATTTGGCACCCCAGAAGGCGTGTAGAATCTATCTTTACACAGAATCCACAAATCCTAATGTATTTTTTGTCTTGAGTCCCTATAAGCTAAGGAATCAACCTAGAACTGAAAGCCTTCACTACGGTGGACAAGATTCACACTGGTTCGTGAAATCGAAAGCCCTGCGTGAATGGTCCTGAATGTTCTGTGAAATATTTCATCAGTGGACGTGCGAAAATCTGGTGAGATTTTTGTCTGATAGATGTATATATATTAAACATTTATTGTATTGCTAATGCAAATTGTTATAATCCGATGTAGCTGGTCAAGTGGCCTGGCGAGTAAAGGGCTGATCACCCTTGGTTAGAGATTGACAGGAATTACCATACATCTTGCACTTCACTGAGTACAGCAGAGCCAAAACACAAAATTTAGCCTAACTAGGGTAGGGTGCTACACGCATTTATGTTTTCTATATTATAGCATATCTTCACTTTTTGAGATCCACTTTAACTGTGTTATTTACAATTAAATCGGATCTCAATTAAAGTGAAGCTCCTCTGTCAAGGAGCTGAAAACAACATATTTCAGCTTTAGAGGCAGCAAACATCTTCAAGTGAAAGAACCTCTGTCCAGTTGACAAGTTTTACTGACAATTGTAATATTTCCACATTTACAGGCATTAAACAATATTTCCTGAAATATTAATAAGCAACAATTTTATAAAGGAAACTGTCAAGATTTATGGCATAGTGTCAAGACAGAGAGCTGTTCTTTCAATTGTCTAATTTCACTGACTATATAGCATAGATTTATGTCATAAAAACCGGGCCTGGATTTATATTTTGTTAGATATCATTACAAATATCAATGGAGAGTCTGCATACAAGATTTTGTGGTATGATTAATATTTTATGTTTTCTATAGCAATAACCCAATAATATAGCATGTTTCTGTAAAAAGTATAATATGACAAGTAATTTCAATAAAATATTGATCACAGTATTTGATTACATCAGATGGTGCATTATATTAGGATTTTCTGGGAGATCTTATCTGTTCTAAGCCTTAAGAACATTTTTGTAGTTTGGGTTTTCTTGTGTACATGTGTACATCTATAGACAGCTGGCATAACTCCACACTGGGCATTAATGAGCCATCTGCTGTGGAAACATGTCTTTGCTGTACTTACAGTTTTTAATCTACCTATTCATTAATCATGGCATTGCTCTGAAGTAGGTATTAAAGGTAAACCCCAGGATAAAAAATATTGTCTAAATGCAAGAGGCATTAGTATTTTCACTTGAATCGTGATGTGCTTTTTTGTAATACTTCCAGATATGTGCAGTTATCCTGTCTCAGTGCAGGTGCTGAGCTCCCTGTAATAAAGTCCAGTCACTGCTTCTCTCTCTTCTTCTGCAGGGTGACTGGCCTTGTCTCCTCCCCCTCCTGTAGTTTCTTGCAGGCAACCTGAAGTGGGTGGGGCTTACTGGGTACCTCCCACAGTGCTGCTGTCTGCACAAGCTATGTACAGCAAAGTGATGATGTCACTGCTACTTTTATAAGTCGGAAGGACAATACAATATATAGTGGGACTTTCAATACCCCTCCAATGAACACATATACACCTGAAACAATCTGGTAGGATCTCCATGCTCCAGGTTTTTGGTCATATCTGGTAACACTTTACTGTTTCTTTGCTTTTCATATACTGCTAGCTCAGGTGCATTGAGGGCAGCATTGATTGGACGGGCAGGCTGCAAACATTGGATGGGCCATGAAGAGTCCACCCGTGACCGGTGGCGTAACTAGAACCTTCAGGGCCCCGATGCAAGAAACCATGAAGGGCCCCCCTGCCCCCCGGACAGAGCCCTTTCCTCTGAGCCCGATGGTGGAACAACAGGGCCCGGTCACAAGTGGGTGGCTATATATAAAGGAACCAATTTCTCAATTCCCCCCCCCCCCCGCTTCTCCTCTTCCTCCTGCAGGCATTCAGCGGCTGCAGGAGGGAAATGGATAGATCGGTTCCTCTATGCCAGTGTTTCTCAATCTTTTTCCAGTCAGGGCACCCTTGAAGTATACTCCTAGTTGAATGGAGCTGCACTGCAACCACTCCGCAACTGTGTGCATTGCACACAGTTGCAGCATAGTGATGATGCATTTAAGGAGTTAAAACAGACAGGGCAGTATTCCAACATAACGACCCCAACACACCTCCAAGATGACCACTGCCTTGCTAAAGAAACTGAGGGTAAAGGTGATGGACTCACCAAGCATGTCTTCAGACCTAAACCCTATTGAGCATCTGTTGGGCATCCCTAAATGGAAGGTGGAGGAGCGCAAGGTCTCTAACATCAAACCAGCTCCATGATGTCGTCATGGAGGAGCGGAAGAGGACTCCAGTGGCAACCTGTGAGGCTCTGGTGAACTCCATGCCCAAGAGGTAAGGCTGTGCTGGAAAATAATGGTGGCCACATCAAATATTGACACTTTGTGTCCAATTTGGACATTTTTACTTAGGGGTGTACTCACTTTTGTTACCAGCGAATGTTTAGACATTAATGATTGTGTGTTGAGTTATTTTGCGGTTAAAAATGCACTGATTCCTGTGTAAATGACACTGGCAGTGAACTGTATAAATGACAATGGTCCCAAAAATGTGTCAAAAATGTCCGACATGTCCGCCATAATGTCGCAGTCACAATAAAAATCCCTGATTGCCGCAATTACTAGTAAAAAAAAATTATTAATAAAAATGCCATAAAACTATCCCCTATTTTGTAAACGCTATAACTTTTGTGCAAACCAATCAATAAACGCTTATTGCGATTTTTTTTATACCAAAAATATGTAGAAGAACACGATCGGCCTAAACTGAGGAAAAAAAATGTTTTTTTTATATATTTTTGGGCGATACTTATTATAGCAAAATGTAAAAAATAATGCGTTTTTTTTCTAAATTGTCACTCTTATTTTGTTTATAGCGCAAAAAAAAAAATCGCTGAGGTGATCAAATACCACCAAAAGAAAGCTCTATTTGTGGGGAAAAAAGGACGTCAATTTTGTTTGAGAGCCACGTCGCAATTGTCAGTTAAAGCGACGCAGTGCCGAATCGCAAAAAGTGCTCTGGTCAGGAAGGGGGTAAAATCTTCCGGGGCTGAAGTGGTTAAAAACACTCATTTGTCTGAGCAATTCATTTCCCCATACACGGGGGCTGATTTACGAACCGTTTGCGCCATGAGTTGAGGTGCACGCTGAGGCGCAACGTACGTTTTGGTATTTATGAAACGTTTGCGCCGGTAAGGCTCGATTCACATCTATGCATGTTGCTTTTGAGCGTTTCTGCAGTGCTTTTTGCGGTGATTGCTGCGTTTTTGAACATGCGTTTTTGCAGCGTTTTGCATTTTTTCTTTTTTACAGTTTTTTTTTACAGTGTAAAAAAAAAAAGAAAGAAAAAAAAGTGGCAAAAACGTGGTAAAACCGCTGTAAAAACATGGTACTTGCGTTTTGGATGCGGGTCCATTGAATTCTATTATATGCAAAACGCTGCTTTTTGCATGTAAAAAAGTCCCCGACCCTTTCCAAAAACGCAGAGGCACAAAAATGCATTGATGTGAACATGTTCCATAGGAACCCATGTTAAAAAATTCCCATGCATTTCTGCAAAATGCATCAAAAAATGCAAAAAAGAGGAAAGTGCACCAAAAATAAGCCACGTCCATAAATCATTGAGGATACAAAATAAGGTAGTACTGAGTATTACCAGGGAGGCGGACTTTTTAGGCTAAGAACCAGTGGAGAAGATATAGCAGTATAAAAAATATAAATTTATTGAAAAATACAATATCTAAAAAAACAATGACAATTGTAACATATAGCATCTATGATTATTGTGCAGTGAGTCCTTGTATGTCTACGCGTTTCACCGTTAGCCTTCCTCAGGACAGGGCCAAGGTTCACAGATGAGACAGAGAAGGAAATATGTCTCTCTATCTTAAATTGGAATGCAAAATTATGCAAGTCACGGTAGCATGAGAAAGTTCAATCAGCAGTAAGGAAGTATATTAGATATAGCTAAATATCTCAGCAGGGGCATGTAAACAATATTCCTAATTAAGGGAGCAGCCATTAGAGGGAGGAGGGCCAACACCAGATTCACCCCTTAGATCCTGGATTTAGTATCAGCAATGCTGAAGGCTCAATACAATCCCATCGCTGCATATTCAGGATACAAATAATCCAGCGTGCCCCTGGGAGACAGCAATACACTGCACGGTATTATTAATTATTTTTAGTTTTGTGTTAAAATCTTGCAGCTGCAATGTAGATTTGGATGTTTTCTCTAAAGCCGTACATATTTGAAGCAGCATTTTGGATACATGCTACAGATGCACCACTTTACAGGCAGAGTAAGCCCCCCCCCCAAGTTACTAGCTTTAGGGGTGGTTCACTCCATAGAAACGCAGTCCAGATGCATGTGTGTTTTTGATGCGATCCAGTGCATTTATCATACGTTTTGGTGCGTTTTTGATGCAGTCCAGTACCTTTTTCAACCTTCTTTTTTCTTAACCTTAATTAAGGACATGCTGGATGATGTGTTTAATTTTGGACAGGGGGGTGGCTTATTTGGTGCTAGCTGCATTTGGATTGGTCTGGGCATGTTTAGGGACTTTAGTTTTTTTTGTGTGTGTGAACAGCACTTGGATGTTTCTGGGCATGCTCAGGGTGTGTTTTTTGGGTTATTAATTTAAGGACATCCTTAACAGGTGTACCCACTTTGAAGTTCTCTCTACATTGGGTGAACTTGCATTTTGTGCGTTGCATGGACTGTGCATGTGTTTTCAATTGCCTCATTAGCACACAAACCTATGTTATATAAAGCTTGCAGATAGCATTCTTTACCTTGCCCTGAAAAGAGGCAAGATTGTGTGTGTGGCCAGCAAGAGAGCACATGTGGGTGTCCTTATTGAGTTTGTAACACATGTATTTTCTCTATGTATTTTGTTTAGGTCTTTGCAAAACAGGTGTTTTCGAGCAAGTTTTTATTTTTACTTTGGTTTATTGTATTTTTTGGGTGGGTGATATTTTCCCTTGAAATATATTTGATGTCAATGTGTGTCGTTTGTAGGTTGATTACTTTGATTTAATTGTCTGTGCTGCATTATTTTTCAAAAACGTTCTCAAGCTGTTGACTAATGTTTAAATCCTTAATAGCTATCCATTTGTGGGCGCACTCCTTTTAACTCATGTTAACCATATTCTAGTGTCTCAAATTAACATACATGTGTTTTTTGCTTTCCTTGCTCTTTTCCAAGTCCTGTTTTGTTGACCAATAAAATTTGTAGCAAATTTTTATGTTTTGTGTTTTTTGTTACTTTTCATGCAACGCATTTCCCAGCTGCAGCTTAACTAGGCTGATTGGCATGGCAAATCCCAAAAAATGTGTGCTTTGTCTAAAGTTACTTTCCTGGTGTCTTCATGGTAGCATATGCATGGATTGTGTGTATGCTGCCATGGATAGACACCAGGAAAGAAATTACAGAGAGGTAAGTATTCAATTTTCCATTTTAGTGTAGTGGTTCTCAGCCTCAGTTCTCAAGTACCCCCGACAGGACATGTTTAGGGAATTTTATCTTGGCTAAAATAGCTGTCCAAAATACCAAGCTATTGACTGATTTAAAGCACCTGTGCAAGATGAAGGAAAACCTGAAAACATGGCCTGTTGTGGATACTTGAGGACAGGGTTGAGAAGCACGGATTTAGAGCACTGAGCTAAAATCGAGCTCCAGACAATCCTATTCTAATTTTGGGCATTTGAGGGAAACCAAGTGAGTGTTAGAACCCCTGCTTGTCTTTTTTAGGTTGGGCTTTGTGTCCCTTTTCTTAAAATTGGCTTCACTTCCTGTCACATAGCAAAACAGGAAGTGAGGGTAAAACTCTACCAATGCCTTTCCTTGGGGACACACAGGTCAATCTAACTAGTGTCCCCATTAGGCAAATTGCACTCTAGCACTTTGTTGTGTACACCCCAAATTCTTAGGTATTTTGGGGTTTATTAAAGGCAAATCCAATCTGCAATACAAGTGTACTCGCTGAAAATCTGAGGGGAGGCACTGGTGATTTTAACATCCAATCATGTAGAAGCAAAGATGCTGTTTTTTATTTTCCTTGCATGTCCCTCTCGGATCTCCACCAACTGCACTTGTAGTGCAAAGTGGATTTACCTTTAGTAAATCAACCCCAAAGACTTTCCCTGTTTTTTGTTATCTTGGGTTTACATTCAGGGGGAGTTTACATGCCACAGATTGTACATGAAGACCCCTTTCACACTGAGGCGTTTTGCAGGCGCTAAAAATAGTGCTTGCAAAGCGCCCTGAAGCAGCCGCTGCTGTGTCTCCAGTGTGAAAGCCCTTGGGGCTTACATATTGGAGTGAATGGAGCCACTCTTTCAGGGCGCTTTGCAGGCGCTATTTTTAGCGCCTACAAAACGCCTCAGTGTGAAATAATTATTGCAATGATATCCATTGTATTCTGATAAAAATATATATAATGTTTGAGGGTTCTAATTAATTTTCAAGCCAAAAAATACAGATTTTAACTTGTAAATAGAAATCCTTCCTAAGGCCTGGTTCACACTTATGCGATGCCTGACCCTGCAAAATGCAAAAAGCACTAAAAATGCCATAGTTGTGAATCCAGCCTCAGGGCAGAAAAAAACGCACGGAACTGCATCTGGTTTTGTGCTGACACATTCTGAATAGGACTTACTAATCAGCTGCCTGCACCACCAGACACAAGCTGCTTTCTCTTTTTGGGTATTAACACTTTACACATTGCACAGTGTATGGGGAAAGAATTGCTCAGATAGATGAGAAGATTTATATGTCATCCAATCACATTGCACAGTGTATGGGGAAATGAATTGTCCAGAATGCATAATACACAGACATGTTTTAAGAAGATGTTTTCATGGAAGTTTCAGGTCCACCAATGATTATAAATTATCACCATAAAATGCATACAATTACATTTTGACAATTATGACATTTCACATCCAAGGGAATATCCGCACAGTTGTTGTTAGGAGGAAGATCTCTAGAATAATTATTGAGTTGTTTCAAAAAGAAATTAATGAATGGAATAAAACTGGAAGCAATATTCTCCATGTGACAAGGAAAAGCTCATTAACATGATCAGCATTACAATGAGTAGGTGCCCGATGTCTGTTCTTTAGTTAAGAATGTGTCTGCGCCCATGCGCACAATGATTCCGCGCATCCGGCGCAAGTCACCAGCTGGTTTCTATTCCTTTAAGTATGCACCATGGGGCAATAACTATTCCTGCTCACGCAAATGCGCCAACATGTTCATAAATCAGCCCCAAAGTGTCAATACTTTGTGCGGCCACCATTATTTTCCAGCACTGCCTTAACCCTCTTGGGCATGGAGTTCACCAGTGCTTCACAGGTTGCCACTGGAGTCCTCTTCCACTCATCCATGACGACATCACGGAGCTGGTGGATGTTAGAGACTAGGGATGAGCTTTGAGTTCGAGTCAAACTCATGTTCGACTCGAACATTAGCTGTTCGCAAGTTCGCCGAACAGCGAACAATTTGGGGTGTTCGCGGCAAATTCGAATGCCGCAGAACACCCTTTAAAAGTCTATGGGAGAAATCAAAAGTGCTAATTTTAAAGGCTTATATGCAAGTTATTGTCATAAAAAGTGTTTGGGGACCTGGGTCCTGCCCCAGGGGACATGGATCAATGCAAAAAAAAGTTTTAAAAACGGCCGTTTTTTCAGGAGCAGTGATTTTAATAATGCTTAAAGTCAAACAATAAAAGTGTAATATCCCTTTACATTTCGTAGCTGGGGGGTGTCTATAGTATGCCTGTAAAGGGGCGCATGTTTCCCGTGTTTAGAACAGTCTGACAGCAAAATGACATTTGGAAGGAAAAAACCCATTTAAAACTACCTGCGGCTATTGCATTGCCGACAATACACATAGAAGTTCATTGATAAAAATGGCATGGGAATTCCCCACAGGGAAACCCCGAACCAAAATTAAAAAAAAAAAATGACGTGGGAGTCCCCCTAAATTCCATACCAGGCCCTTCAGGTCTGGTATGGATATTAAGGGGAACCCCGGCCAAAATAAAAAAAAAATGACGCGGGGTTCCCCCTAAATTCCATACCAGACCCTTCAGGTCTGGTATGGTTTTTTAAGGGGAACCCCGTGCAAAAAAAAAAAAAAAACGGCGTGTGGTCCCCCCAAAGATCCATATCAGACCCTTATCCGAGCATGCAACCTGGCAGGCCGCAGGAAAAGAGCGGGGGCCGAGAGTGCGCCCCCCTCCTGAACCGTACCAGGCCACATGACCTCAACATTGGGAGGGTGCTTTGGGGTAGCCCCCCAAAACACCTTGTCCCCATGTTGATGAGGACAAGGGCCTCATCCCCACAACCCTGGCCGGTGGTTGTGGGAGTCTGCGGGCGGGGGGGCTTATCGGAATCTGGAAGCCCCCTTTAACAAGGGGACCCCCATATCCCGCCCCCCCCTGTGTGAAATGGTAAGGGGGTACTTACCCCTACCATTTCACTAAAAAACTGTCAAAAATGTTAGAAATGACAAGAGACAGTTTTTGACAATTCCTTTATTTAAATGCTTCTTCTTTCTTCTATCTTCCTTCATCTTCTTCTTCTTCTGGTTCTTCTGGCTCTTCTGGTTCTTCCTCCGGCGTTCTCGTCCAGCATCTCCTCCGCGGCGTCTTCTATCTTCTTCTCCTCGGGCTGCTCCGCACCCATGGCATGGGGGGAGGCTCCCGCTCTTCTCTTCATCTTCTTCTTCATCCTCTTCTCTTCTTCCTTCTTCTCTTCTTCATTTTCTTCTCCGGGCCGCTGCATCCATGCTGGCATGGAGGGAGGCTCCCGCTGTGTGACGGCGTCTCCTTGTCTGACGGTTCCTAAATAACGGGGGGTGGGGCCACCCGGTGACCCCGCCCCCTCTGACGCATGGGACATGACGGGACTTCCCTGTGGCATTCCCCGTGACGTCACAGGGAAGTCCCGTCAAGTCACAGTGCGTCAGAGGGGGCGGGGTCACCGGGTGGCCCCGCCCCCCGTTATTTAAGAACCGTCAGACGAGGAGGCGCCGTCACACAGCGGGAGCCTCCCTCCATGCCAGCATGGGTGCGGAGCGGCCCGGAGAAGAAAATGAAGAAGAGAAGAGGATGAAGAAGAAGATGAAGAGAAGAGCGGGAGCCTCCCCCCATGCCATGGGGGAGCGGCCCGAGGAGAAGAAGATAGAAGACGCCGCGGAGGAGATGCTGGACGAGAACGCCGGAGGAAGAACCAGAAGAGCCAGAAGAACCAGAAGAAGAAGAGGATGAAGGAAGATAGAAGAAAGAAGAAGCATTTAAATAAAGGAATTGTCAAAAACTGTCTCTTGTCATTTTTAACATTTTTGACAGTTTTTTAGTTAAATGGTAGGGGTAAGTACCCACTTACCATTTCACACAGGGGGGGGCCGGGATCTGGGGGTCCCCTTGTTAAAGGGGGCTTCCAGATTCCGATAAGCCCCCCGCCCGCAGACCCCCACAACCACCGGCCAGGGTTGTGGGGATGAGGCCCTTGACCTCATCAACATGGGGACAAGGTGTTTTGGGGGGCTACCCCAAAGCACCCTCCCAATGTTGAGGGCATGTGGCCTGGTACGGTTCAGGAGGGGGGGCCGCACTCTCGTCCCCCCCTCTTTTCCTGCGGCCTGCCAGGTTGCGTGCTCGGATTAAGGTCTGGTATGGATTTTTGGGGGGACCCCACGCCGTTTTGTTTTTTTTTGGCGCGGGGTTCCCCTTAAAATCCATACCAGACCTGAAGGGTCTGGTATGGAATTTAGGGGGAACCCCACGTCTTTTTTTTTTTTTAATTTTGGCCGGGGTTCCCCCTAATATCCATACCAGACCTGAAGGGCCTGGTATTGAATTTAGGGGGGCTCCCACGTCATTTTTTTTTTAAATTTTGGTTCGGGGTTTCCCTGTGGGGAATTCCCATGCCGTTTTTATCAATGAACTTCTATGTGTATTGTCGGCAATGCAATAACCGCGGGTTGTTTTAAATGGGTTTTTTCCTTCCAAATGTCATTTTGCTGTCAGACTGTTCTAAACACGGGAAACATGCGCCCCTTTACAGGCATACTATAGACACCCCCCAGGTACGAAATTTAAAGGGATATTACACTTTTATTGTTTGACTTTAAGCATTATTAAAATCACTGCTCCTGAAAAAACGGCCGTTTTTAAAACTTTTTTTTGCATTGATCCATGTCCCCTGGGGCAGGACCCGGGTCCCCAAACACTTTTTATGACAATAACTTGCATATAAGCCTTTAAAATGAGCACTTTTGATTATTCATGTTCGTGTCCCATAGACTTTAACGGGGTTTGCGTGTTCGAGCAAACTTTTTTCCTGTTCGCATGTTCTGGTGCGAACCGAACAGGGGGGTGTTCGGCTCATCCCTATTAGAGACCTTGTGCTCCTCCACCTTCCATTTAAGGATGCCCAACAGATGCTCAATAGGGTTTAGGTCTGGAGACATGCTTGGCGAGTCCATCACCTTTACCTTCAGCTTCTTTAGCAAGGCAGTGGTCATCTTGGAGGTGTGTTTGGGGTCATTTTGTTGGAATACTGCCCTACGGCCCAGTCTCCGAAGGGAGGGGATCATGCTCTTCTACAATATGCCACAGTACATGTTGGCATTCATGGTTCCCTCAACTGTAGGTCCCCAATGCTGGTAGCACTCATGCAGCCCTAGACCATGACACTCCCACCACCATCCTTCAGTGTGGGCAAGACACACTTGTCGTTGTTCTCCTCATCTGGTTGCCACCACACACGCTTGACACCATCTGAACAAAATAAGTTTATCTTGGTCTCATCAGACCACAGGACATGGTTCCAGTAATCCATTTCCTTAGTCTGCTTGTCTTCAGTAAACTGTTTGCGTGCTTTCTTGTGCCTCATCTTTAGAAGAGGCTTCCTTCTGGGATGACAGCCATGCAGACCAATTTGATGCAATGTGCAGCATATGGTCTGAGCACTGACAGGCTGACCCCCCACCCCTTCAACCTCTGCAGCCAAGCTGGCAGCACTCATACGTCTATTTCCCAAAGACAACCTCTAGATATGACGCTGAGCATGTGCACTCAACTTCTTTAGTCGACCATGGTGAGGCCTATTCTGAGTGGAACCTGTCCTGTTAAACCGATGTATGGTCTTGGCCACCATGCTGCAGCTTAGTTTCAGGGTCTTGGCAATCTTCTTATAGCCTAGGCCATCTTCTTGTATTACAACAATTCTCTTTTTCAGATCCTCAGAGAGTTCTTTGCCATGAGGTGCCATGTTGAACTTCCAATGACCCGTACCAGAGAGTGAGAGCCATAACACCAAATTTAACACGCTAAAGAGAACTTGTGTCCTGGTATATGGTCACCAATCCACAATAGTCCTTAAACGTGTATGAATAGACAATATAAATAAAGTGAAATATAAATGATAACAGAGTAGTAGTCCAACAGCGATGAGAGGTGACGCAAGTGCGTCGTTCCGCTCGGAACGACGCACTTGCGTCACCTCTCATCGCTGTTGCGGTTACCAGCAGGAAGGGTTTGTCTGTGAGCCTCCGGCCGGCGCTCCAGACATTATCAGGTGCTTACTATACAGTATCATCATGTGAGTGCAATCCTTTTTGTTTATTTAAAATAAAGGTTTTACACTATTGGAGCCTTTTATTTTACATGGTTTATCTACTCCACTGTGAGTTGGTGTCCCAGCCCCTGTCAGCTTGAATCTCTTCACCGCGATACCAAGATCCTTGTTGTGCCAGTACACTCTAAGGCTCCCGGTCCATCGGATGTCATCCGGAACTCCTTACTTTTAACAGCTCTCATTGATCCTCTGTAGTGGGGGATCATGGGTCTCATTGTTTACCTGTGGTGGTGGATCAAGCACTTTTTCTTTCACAGCAAGATTTTTCGTTTAATATGAATTTATGTATATCACATTGGTGACTTATTTCTGGAACATGGACTTAAGTTTCTTACTATATTAAGCCATTTATAATCGATGGACTACTACTCTGTTATCATTTATGTTTCACTTTATTTATATTGTCTATTCATACACGTTTAAGGACTATTGTGGATTGGTGACCATATACCAGGACACGAGTCCTCTTTAGCGCGATTCCAGTGATGAGTTACATGACACCGGGGAGGGAAAATGGCTAATTGGACCCAATTTGGACATTTAAACTGAGGGGTGTACTCACTTTTGTTGCCAGTGGTTTAGACATTAATTGCTCTATGTTGAGTTATTTTGAGGGGACAGCAAATTTACACTGTTATATAAGCTGTACACTCACTACTTTACATTGTAGCAAAGTGTAATTTCCTCAGTGTTGTCACATGAAAAGATATAATAAAATAGTTACAAAAATGCGAGGGGTGTACTCACTTTTGTGAGATACTGTATATAAATAGAAGAGTGTGCATCTCACTATTAGTAGCTGCTTTTTTAATGTATTTTATACATAGCGCGGTATTTCACCTCTCTTTGTATATAAATACACACATATAAAAATGTGAAAAAGTTTGGGAAATTACTGCACTAAACTAATCATGTGCAAAGCTGCTAACACTAAAACAAAGTCAAAGAAATATGTAAAAACACAGTGTAGCGCTAAAAAAATCATCAAAGAAACAGCATAATACAGTGCAATACAAATGGAAAAAACAAAGAATAATGATGTATACTGAAAAAATGAAATTAATACAGTTCAGTGACTATAAACTAGTGAAAGCGTGAATTCACCACTGTAGTGAACTAATTGAAGCAAATGTCCATAAAGGTGAAGGACTTAGAATCCACTCTTGAGGTGACACTTGGAAAATGGGAAAAAAAGTGGCTGGCCGTTAGAACGCCAGAGATAGTATATCTTCCACCAAGGAAGATATACTTGACTTCAGATTCAAATCTTTAGTCTTAATTTAAAACAGGAGTTCCCTTTTTTAAAATATGCCCACTGCAAAGGAAAGAGCTTCAAGCCATTACTGAAACCTCACTGCACATGCTTGTAGTCTAAGCACTCAAGAACCATGTACAAGGCAAATTTATATGACCCTAAAATAAAGGGTTGCAGCATTGTCCTGTTGTACAAAATGTATTTTTGGAATGAATTTAATAAATAAAACATGATGATCCACACAGTACAGACAGCCTTATGCAGCGTACACACGGTCGGACTTTTCGACCGGACTTGTCCGACGGACGCCGACGGACCAAATCCGGCAGACAATCCGATCATGTGTGGGCTTCACCGGACCTTCAGCTGACTTTTCCAGTCTGACGGACTTTAGATTTGGAACATGCTTCAAATCTTTACGTCATAACTCCGCCGGACCCAGAAATCCGCTCGTCTGTATGCTAGTCAGATGGACAAAAACCAACGCTAGGGCAGCTATTGGCTACTGGCTATCAACTTCCTTATTTTAGTCCGGTGTACGGCATCACGTACGAATTAGTCGGACCTTGGTGTGATCGTGTGTAGGCAAGTCCGTTCGTTAAAAAGTCAGTCAGAAGTCCGTCGAAAGTCCGCTGGAAAGTTTGTCGGACCAGTCCGGTCGAAAAATCCACCCGTGTGTACGTGGCCTTAGAAATAAAATTGCTGAAAGCAATCCTAAAAAAGCATTCTATTTGGAAACAATTTAAAAGCTAGTCTTGATCTTAATAAATTCAAGATTATAAAAAGTGGAATACAACATTATGGAAATTCTCAGACAATTTTCTTTAATCAACAGTTATTTCAAAGAGTAGCTGAATTACTGGAAAGACCAATCACTGCTGGGACTTTAGCACTACCTGTGAGTGGTTATTGATTGTTACACAAGATAGCATGCTTTTCAGGAACTCATTCAAAAAATTGCTCTGAGAATTGATTGATTTATACTATAATTTGGATGAAATGCTTTCTGAATGGAATACGCAAATACTAGTTTTCAAGAAACAACCAATCACCAAGAAGACCGAATCTGCATTTTAAGAAAAATCTAGTGAAAGCAAACAATGATATTGCAAAGTCTATAACAAAGGGACTATTTAGGAATGCCCGACCCACACATTTGTATAGCTAATAGTGGGTTTTAACAAACAGCTAAGAAATTGACAATTTTAAATAATTGAAATACATATATAGAAGCTGCTTTATCTGCCAAAATATTTTCATATCTGTCTGACCAGTGCTTACATCCCTGACATTAAAGTGTTACTAAACCCATAACAGTAAAATCAGTCTGTATATGCAATAAAGCATGCTTGTTATACTAACTGTGGAACCTAAGAGGTTAATCTTCCGCATTATGTAAAAAGCCTGTTTGATCCTGTCTTTTCTGATCCTCACCTTCTTCCACAGTCCCCAAACCATCTCTTCATAGAGCGTGTATTGCTAGAGAGGTTTTTTTTTTTGGGGGGGGGGTGCATGTGATCAGCACAGGGCCAATCAGCACTGTCCAGACAGAGGGTCAGGGGTCTTGCAGCCTCATAGGACAATCAGGGGGGAAATAAAACTCCTCCTACAAGCTCTAACTAGACACTGATAGAAGTCACAACACTGCTCTAACTGCTGATGAGAAAAGGTATTTAGCTGTTTATATTTAATAAAACGATTGCATTTCCATATTATTGAATGCAGGGTCTTGGGTTTAGTAACACTTTAAGGGTGGTTTGCCTCCCATTATTCTCTCCAAGGTGTAGCACCCTGATGTTTAGAAAAGGTTGCTATCAAATTTAGTTGCCAGGCGATAGTTGCTCTGGCCAATTGTTAGATCAATTGATTCCTCTCTAAATTTGGACTGCTGGCTTGCAGTCCAACTAGAAGTAGCGGTTCAGCCAGACAGGGACCAACTGTGGTCGGAGGTAGAAGGGGAAGCTGTCGCCATTAAAGGACCATTCACCTTGTTAACAGAGACCACTGTGAATAATCTGAAGTCAGTACCTGAGCAGTCTTCAGCCAGGGATGATGAAGAAGTGGGAAAGCTTCAGTGAGTGCCAAGCCAGGGACCCAGCGGGACAGCAGAGGTGACGCTTGCAGAGCATCAGTGGGTGCCAAGCCAGGGACCTAGCGGGTCAGCAGGGGTGACGCTGAAAGAGCATCTGTGAGTCCCAAGCCAGGGACCCATCAGTGAAGCGGGGTTGACGCTTGAGGAAGATACTGAGTGCTAACAGTGAAAGAGCTCAGGGGATCCAGTGGCTATTGGATCTGAAGTCTAGTGAAAGACTGGGAGTTCGCTGAGCGAAGATCCACAGTGAGTGATTGTGGAGTAAGCAGAGAACTGTTGGTGTTGTAAATAGTTGAATATACTACCGTTAGTAACTATTACAAGACTGTTGCCATAGAAGACAGTGGTCCTACCTATACAGAAGTGGTGTCCGGCTGGAGGCCTTCACAAATATAGCTGTCTTCCTATAGAAGTCTTGGAGTCTGCTAATTATTATTTCCTCTACTTAAGGATGTCCTGGCGCTAACCCTCTCTTCCCCGGTTCTGTTCAAGAGACAATAAGTTTCTGGCGCCCACCATTTCATCTTGCATTACACCCCACCATGCCTTGCAACCCACTCTACACAGAAGGATGTCAGCTGTCCCTGACTCTGGAGGTCATCACTAGGCCTTTGGAGGTCTCATACATTGCTACAAAGGTAATGCTTACAAAACACAAAACAGATATGCTTGCTACAATTGCTGATGAGTGTTTACAGTGCCTTAGTTTTAGAAACATAGTTTTATACAAAGGACCCTACAATAACAATGCTCACATAATGCATAGAAATTCCTTGCAAAATCGTTGTCAGCACTTTGGAAAGGCCATGTTAAAGGACCACTATTATAAAAGATATTGTATTCTAAAAACTACTTGCATAAGAAACATATAATCGCTTTCAGTATATTAATTACTTGTTTCACATGACTTTATATTTTTCGCCACAGCAAAATCGACAGTTAAGTAAACAAATAATGGTGCACTAATTCAATTTAGAAATGACAAGAAATACAAAATATATAAATAAAACCAACAATCCCGTGAAAAAGAATAATAATAATAAAAGTCCAAATAATAAAGTCCAAAAGGAAAAAATAGGATGAAACTGCGATCCCTTCTGTGAAAGAGGATTCACTCCAAAAACGTGCAAACACACTGATTATATAGTGAGTGATTCAAACAACTGCCACCGCCACCTGTGGGTGCAATGCCTGCTCACCTCAGCAAAAGACCCCCAAGGGTCAAATCACACCTTGAGTATACAGATCTTGAATAATCTCAAGTGGGAACATCAGCTGTGTCCTAGGCCCTATGTAATCCTCTTTAGACCTTTAGATGTTGCTCAAAGCAGATAAGAGAGATTCATAGAGCAATAATGCTGGTGTATATGCATTTTGAATAAACATGTATAAAAATGCCCACTCACATTTAGAACATCTTGAGAAATCGCTTTAAAACATTTAAAACTTAGAGAGCTTGCCTCCTCACCATTGTTCCTGGGTATATGAGACACCAGAAGTGGCGTCACTGGCTCCCCCCCGATGCGTTGCGTTACTGGTCACGTGACTTTTAAGGGTTTTCATAACCTCTGTGCAGGCCAGTCAAGTTCCTCCACCCCAAAACTCTCTCATCCATGTCTTTATGGACCTTGTTTGTGCACTGGTCCGAATCATTTGATGAAGGGGGGATTATGGTGTGGGGTTGTTTTTTCAGGGGTTGGGCTTGGCCCCTTAGTTCCAGTGAAGGGAACTCTTAAGGCATCAACATGCCAAGACATTTTGGACAATTTCATGCTCTCAACATTGTGGGAACAGTTTGGGGAGGGTCCCTTACTGTTCCAACATGACTACGCACCAGTGCACAAAGCAAGGTCCATAAAGACATGGATGAATGAGTTTGGGATAGAGGAAATTGACTGGCCTGCACAGAGTCCTGACCTCAACCCGATAGAACATCTTTGGGATGAATTAGAGCAGAGTCTGCGAGCCAGGCCTTCTCATGCAACATCAGTGCCTGACCTCACAAATGCGCTTCTGGAAGAATGGTCAAACATTCCCATAGCCACACACTTCTAAACCATGTGGACAGCCTTCCCAGAAGAGTTGAAGCTGTTGTAGCTGCAAAAGGTGGGCCAACTCATTATTGAACCCTACGAACTAAGACTGGGATGCCATTAAAGTTCATGTGTATCTAAAGGCAAGCGTTCCAATACGTCTGATAATATAGTGTATGTTGGATTGCGAAGCCCTGCCAGATGGAAATGCAGATGTTTTAGGATAGCTGGCATTCAGTGTGTGTCTGTTTAGGCATAATATAATACTCAAGCAGTTATCTTCATAACATTTTTGTCATATTATTGTAGAAGAAGATAAACACCAAACATGCCTACATTGCAATGTCCAAAATTAGAATTAAAAACATTAGACTTCTTAGGAGAAACATATATCAGAATTATATTGAGTTTTATATCTAGCAAATTGAAATTTAATTCTGGTGGTTGTCTGCTTAAGCATAGTGAAACACTCCAGCAGTTATCTTCATAAAAAGTGGTCACATTCATGTAGGAAAAGATACACCAAAAATGCCTATATTATGAGGTCAAAAGGCACATAAGACTTTTTAGGAGAAACATATCAGAAATATATCATGTTTTATATCAGACAAATTGTAATTTCATTCTGGTAAATATGTTGGTTGTTGGATTGTGAAACCTTACCAGATGGAAATTTCAATGTATTTAGGATAGTTGGTATAAAGGGTTTGTTTGCTTGAGAATAGTAAAAAAAAACTCCATTACACCTACATCACCCACCTTAAGCTTGTTGTTTGGTTCTACAACATTCATCAAGAGTACAAGAAAAGATATCTGCCCCAGCAGGTTGTAGCTTCTGTTTATCATTGAAATTTTGAAGGAATGATTAGAGTCATTTACAAGAGCCATTGCCACACCCCAGATTGGAAGAAACTTGTAAATTCACATATAACGCTCAGTGAATGCTCCAGTCTCCTTGCAGAAGAGGTACCAGTGCTGTGATGTGGTCAGTGCTACACTGCCTGGGTGTCCTCACTCCCAGTCTCTAGCTCTAATCTCTGCTGGTATGGTCCCCTACTGGCAGGTGAATAGCCAGACATAGGTGCTCTCTCTCACACTCCCTTCTAGCCAAGAGGAAGAGCTTTTCGAGGTAGTTTAATAAAAATCATCTCTCCACTCCTGTTGCACAGCACCTATTGGGATCTGTAGTGTAAGGAGATCTTTAGCCCCATTATATGGCTGACATCTCTAACTACAACTTCCAGGATTCTCAACGCTATGCATAGAAATCTATGGGCTTGCTTGGCTTTAGCTCTCCCCCTGCTGGCCAGAGGAGAATGGTGCAGCATAACATCAGTATCTCAGTAAAGGGAGAGAAGAATAAAGGCATATAATAAAGTCTTACTCTATTGCCAGGGTTTGGCAACTCGTTGATCGTGATCGACCAGTGGACCGCGGGCAGGTGATTGGTGAATCACGATCAAATCCCTGTCATGCCGACTTGCAAGTGCTCTTCCCCCAGATCCCTGATTGGCGAACAGCGCAGAGAAGGGATGAGCTCAGGTGTGTTGTCACCTGAGCTCCAAGTCCAGGAAGCAGAGGCATTCCCCGCCCTGCAGTACGCCCCTTTATTGTGCGGCTGTGGAGCGGGAATGCCTCTGCCACATAGTATTTGCTAGCCACAGTGTGCAGTGCACTGATCTCTTCCTCTCCTCCATGCCTAGAGGGGAGGACCGGTGGGATCAGCGCACCAGAACAGGTAGCTGTGTCACAGCAGTTTTCCTGCGCATCAGGAAAACCCTTGTGGCCTCTGGACCCCTCTGTGTACCCTCCCAACCTCTCTGTGTGCCGTCCTGACCTTTCTGTGTGCCTTCCTGACCCCATGGTGTGCCCTCCTGACCCCAATGTGTTGCCTCCTAACCCCTCTGTGTGCCCAGCTGACCCCCAGTACTATGTCCTTGTGACACCTATGTGAGCCCTCTTAACCCCCCAGTACCATGCCCTCCTGAACCCTCGGTTTCATACCATCCAGACCCCCCGCACCATGCCTTCCTGACCTCCCTGTACCATGCCCTTCTTATACCCCAGGACTGTGCCTTCTTAACCCAGAAAACTGTCCTCCTGACAATCCAGTATCATGCTCTCCTGACCCTCCAGTACTGTGCCCTTCAAACCCCCCCAGTCCTCCTGACCCCCCAGTTCCATGCCCTCCAGCTCCCCCTGCACTGTGCCCACCAGACCCCCCTGTACCATGCTCTCCTGCCCCCCAAGTTCTGTGCCCTCCTGACCCTCCAGTACTGTGCCCCCCCCAAACCCCCATTTCATACCTTCCAGAACCCCCTGTACCAGGCTCTACTGACCCCCCTGTACCAGGCCCTCCAGACCCTTCTGTACTGTACCTTCCTAAACCCCCCACACTGCCTTGATGACCCCTGCCCTTTGCCATGTCCTCTTCCCTGCTAACACCTGTCCCGCTCAGTACACCCCTCACATTTTTGTAAATGTTTAATTATATCTTTTCATGTGACAACACTGAAGGAATGACACTTTGCTACAATGAAAAGTAGTGAGTGTACAGCTTGTATAACAGTGTAAATTTGCTGTCCCCTCAAAATAACTCAACACACAGCCATTAATGTCTAAACCGCTGGCAACAAAAGTGAGTGCACCCCTAATATTTTGTGTGGCCACCATTATTTTCCAGCACTGCCTTAACCCTCTTGGGCATGGAGTTCACCAGAGCTTCATAGGTTCTCTATCACTCCTCCATGACGACATCACAGAGCTGGTGGATGTTAGAGACCTTGCGCTCATCCACCTTCCGTTTGGGGATGTCCCACAGATGCTCAATAGGGTTTAGGTCTGGAGACATGCTTGGCCAGTCTATCTCCTTTACCCTCAGCTTCTTTAGCAAGGCAGTGGTCATCTT
Source organism: Aquarana catesbeiana (assembly GCF_042186555.1). Lineage (NCBI taxonomy): Eukaryota > Metazoa > Chordata > Amphibia > Anura > Ranidae > Aquarana > Aquarana catesbeiana. The sequence continues at coordinate 391,193,113 of NC_133325.1, forward strand.
GGAGGTGTATTTGGGGTCGTTATCATGTTGGAATACTGCCCTGCGGCCCAGTCTCTGAAGGGAGGGGATCATGCTCTGCTTCAGTATGTCACAGCACATGATGGCATTCATGGTTTCCTCAATGAACTGTAGCTCAACAGTGCCAGCAGCAGCTCATGCAGCCCCAGACCATGACACTCCCATCACCATGCTTGACTGTACTCCTCACCTGGTTGCGGCCACATGTGCTTGACACCATCTGAACAAAATCTTGGTCTCATCAGACCACAGGACATGGTTCCAGTAATCCATTTCCTTAGTCTGCTTGTCTTCAGCAAACTGTTTGCGGGCTTTCTTGTACATCATCTTTAGAAGAGGCTTCCTTCTGGGACGATAGCCATGCAGACCAATTTGATGCAGTGTGCGGCGTATGGTCTTAGCACTGACAAGCCGACCCCCCCACCCCTTCAACCTCTGCAGCAATGCCGGAAGCACTCATACGTTTATTTCCCAAAGACAACCTCTGGATGTGACGCTGAGCATGTGCACTCACTTCTTTGGTCGACGATGGCGAGGCCTGTTTTGAATGGAACCTGTCTTGTTAAACCGCTGTGTGGTCTTGGCCACCATGCTGCAGCTCAGTTTCAGGGTCTTGGCAATCTTCTTATAGCCAAGGCCATCTTTATGTAGAGCAACAATTCTGTTTTTCAGATCCTCAGAGAGTTCTTTGCCATGAGGTGCCATGTTGAACTTCCAGTGTCCAGTATGAGAGAGTGAGAGAGATAACACCAAATTTAATACACCTGCTTCCCATTCACACCTGAGACCTTGTAACACTAACGAGTCACATGACCCCGGGGAGGGAAAATGGCTAATTGGGCACAATTTGGACATTTTCACTTAGGGGTGTACTCACTTTTTGTTGCCAGTGGTTTAGACATTATTGGCTGTGTGTTGAGTTATTTTGAGGGGACAGCAAATTTACACTATTATACAAGCTGTACACTCACTACTTTACATTGTAGCAAAGTGTCATTCAGTGTTGTCACATGAAAAGATATAGTAAAATATTTACAAAAATGTGAGGGGTGTACTCACTTTTGAGAGATACTGTATATGCATGAGCCCCAAACCTGATCCATAATCTGCCTATAGTTTGCTATCCCTGGTTCCTTCTTTCCTTCTTCATCAACATGCCGATGAAATAAAAAAAAACAGTTCTGTATTCATTACATATAATATTTCAGACCCAGTGATGTAATTACTGGGTCCCTGCGCTTTCGGGTACAGTAGATATGGTGGAGGGGCAGCAGGGTGCTATGCATAGCTTCATGAAAACTACATAACACCCTGCCTCAGTACTGCTCTCAAAAGCCCTCATCCCTGAAGTAAGCAGTGGACTGGCGTGGGATGAGTTATGAAAATGATGGGTGTATGCCACCCAGGAAGAATGGGTGTTCCTATTCATTCAGACTGACCTGGGTAACTCCCACGTGTGATGCTGTGCCTCCATGATGGAAAGAACTGAAATCCAGACAGAAGGTATAGCTGAAGTTGGGCTATAAAGTTCCCTGGGCATTGTTATCATTTAAACTTCTAAGATAAAGGATCAACTGCTACCGGATTAGTAAATAAGCACTTAGTTCATTGGTCAGTTGATACTACATAATCAGACCAGCACCTGCATTGTAATTGGCCTTATAAAAAAGCACTTTGGTGTAAAACCAAGGCACAAGGCGTTTTGTGACAACTGCCGATGTATGTTGATCGGTTTCAATGAACCCCTGAAGCTTGAATGTGATTGTACCGATCTTTTTTTCTTCCCTCTGGAATGTAATTCTTTGGCTGGGAAATGTTGTGGCAGCATGCAGTATATATGTTTTGAACAAGCAGAAAACTTACATTGTGAACTATTTTTTGAAGCATGCTAAAATTTTAGCAGTGAGGTTTTTGTCTTAGCTGAGGCTCAAATCTTCTATCGTTTTGGTTTTTGTGCACCCTATCTGAAATCAAGCAAGCAGGTGGGCTGGAGCTTGAGACTCAACAACATCGTCAAAATATATAAACTACATGTATAATCCCTGACATTTGCACATTTATCAACAACAAAATATGTTGTGCAGTGCTGCCCTCACCAAACTCAATTCACAGAAAAATCTTTCAATAATCAAGTGCTATAAAACATGGTGAAAAAACTGTAAACATTACTAAGAAAATTGCGTGAAACCTAAAGCAAAATCCCGAAAAATCCCAATAAGTGTGTTAATGTAAAAAAAAATCTCAACGTTCACATATAAAGTGTTCGATGACCAAAATACTGTGAACAATACACAAATAGTGCACAACAAAATATTAAAGTCCCAATCCAGGTGAATACACAAGGTGTGCGTACTCCTTTAAATTGCACACTGTGAAGTGCTAACCCATTATCAGTGTCACTCCAACCTTCATGAACTTTACAATGGAAATGAGGTCTAACAAGCTTTTATCAGGGTTGGAATACTGCTCAGTCATCCAGATCATGAGTTGTTTTTAGGTCTTCTAGAACAAAAATTCCTCTGCATAATACTCATCACTACATATGCATCCATATGAAAGAGAAAAAAACTGCCATAGTGCGCTTTGAATGCTTCATTCAGCAATAATAAGAATTAAAAACACCCACAAGAAGAGTAGTAAAAGCACATGTAAGTCCAATCCAATTTATGTGAACCAAACGGATGACACCAATTGCACAGTTCACATATATTGGATTGGTCTTATTATTATCAAAATAGGACTTTAGAACATACATATTCATTTTACTTTAACTACTTCCCTCCCAGCCAATGGCTAGTTCCAGGAGGACGTACCGTACGTCCTCCCAGAACTGTGCTTTGTGCGCACCCCCTGAGGTGCACAGTGGCACGATCTGTAACCCACTGTGTCCTCCGCTGCCCACTCAGTGTCCCTAATCACCGCCACCCAATCACAGTGTGTCTAATCACTGCCACACCAGTCATATTGTCCTTAATCCCTGCCACACCAGTCATATTGTCCTTGATCCCAACCACACCAGTTACAGCGTCCCTGATCATTGCCACACCAGTCATATTGTCCCTAGTCACTGCAACACCAGTTACAGTGTCCCTGATCACCACCGTGCCAGTTACTGTGTCCCTGATCACCGCTACTCCAGTTACAGTGTCCCCGAACACCGCCACACCATTTACTGTGTCCCTAATCCCCACCACACTGGTTACTGAGTTCCTGATCACTGCCACACTGGTTTTTGGATCCCTGATCACAGCCATCCCAGTTACAGTGTCCCTGATCACCGCCACACCAATTCGTTTCCCTGATCACCACCACACCAGTGCAGTGTTGCCTCTGCCTGCCACCTGTACTGACACTATTCTGTTTACTGACTGTGTTTCCACCTGCTGCCTGGAGCAATTCTTTGCCTGTTTGCTGACCATGTCTCTGCCTGCAGCCTGAACTGACCCATCTGCACATCCCGCTGACTACATTTCCGCAAGACACCAGGCCAAATGGTATGACTTTCCTGGGGGCAGCCATGTACCAGTAGGCTAGGCTTACCTAACTTATAGGAACTGGGATTGCTATAGGTGATGCTGCACTAAACTGTATTCCCTGTCCACTCATACAGAGGTGATCATTACTGTACAATTGGTTTTGACATAATTGGTTGATTTGTGTGATACGCAAAATACAATGTCCAATACATAATCAGTTCACACAGTAAAAAAGTCTCACATTAGCAGAATGTGTTTTGGGGTGTAATTCTAAGTATGTCCATGCTGCGTGTGAGAAATATTTTGTTAAATTGACAACTTTGTGTACAAAAAATGTATATTCATTTTCTTTCTGCGTTTTTCGTTGTCAGAAATTCCGATCGTGTATACAATTCCAACGCACAAAATTCCATGCATGCTCGGAATCAAGCAGAAAAGCCGCACTGGCTATTGAACTTCATTTTTCTCGACTTGTCGTACATGTTGTACATCACTGCGTTCTTGACATTCGGAATTTCCGACAACATTTGTGCGACCGTGTGTATGCAAGACAAGTTTGAGCCAACGTCCATCGGAAATAAATCACAGGATGTCATTGTTGGATTGTCCGATTTTGTGTACGCGGCATTACTTACCAGAACCCTCAAACTTGTCCCACGGGGACGTGCCATCTCTCGGCTAGGGGGTACTTGGTTGTTGATTGGATAGATTGATAGCAGCGCAGCCACTGGCTTCCGCTCCTGTCACTCAAATCCAATGACGCGGCCGCCGGGGGGGGGCGAGTCCTGCATTCGGCGTCTATGGACGCCAAATGCTGGACTCGGCAGCGCGCCCGCAATGTAACCCCCGGGAGAGTGCTTCTCCCAGGGGGTTATCTGATGCGAGAGAGCCGCTGAGGGACCTCAGAAGACCAGGATCGGGGCCGCACAGTGGAGGTAAGTATGACATGTTTGTTATTTTTTAAAAAATACCTTTTGTGTCACTTTGATGCCCCTTGAACATCTGAGGGTGCTCCTTGGATTTTGGGTCCCTTTATATGGCTAGGCTGCAAAAAAAGTCTCACACATGTGGTATACCCATATATTCAAATGGTGTGCCGCACTCCAAAAAGCAAAATGTGATCTGATTCCCTTGTCTGTTACGCATAAATCCTTAAATAATAGCTATTAACCGCTTCAGCCCCGGAAGAATTTACCCCCTTCCTGACCAGAGCACTTTTTGCGATTCGGCACTGCGCCGCTTAAACTGACAATTGCGCAGTCGTGCGATGTGGCTCCCAAACAAAATTGACGTCCTTTTTTCCCCACAAATAGAGCTTTCTTTTAGTGGTATTTGATTGCCTCTGCTGTTTTTATTTTTTGCGCTATAAACAAAAAAATAGCGACAATTTTGAAAAAAACGCATTATTTTTTACTTTTTTGCTATAATAACTATCCCAAAAAAATATTTAAAAAAACATTTTTTTTCCTCAGTTTAGGCCGATACCTATTCTTCTACATATTTTTGGTTAAAAAAAATCACAATAAGCGTTTATTGATTGGTTTGCGCAAAAGTTATAGCGTTTCAAAAATAGGGGATAGTTTTATGGCATTTTTATGATTAATTTTTTTTTTTTACTAGTAATGGCGGCGATCAGCAATTTTTATCGGGACTACAACATTATGGCGGACACATCGGACATTTTTTAAACATTTTTGGGACCATTGTCATTTATACAGCAATCAGTGCTATATAAATGCACTGATTCCTGTGTAAATGACACTGGCAGTAAAGGGGTTAACCACTAGGGGGTTAGGGAGGGGTTAAGTATGTCCTTATTATAGAGAACAATCTGTTTACATATACGAGTTTGTTGTTTTGCACTCTTTGTATGGAAAATATTGCACACTTATTATATAGTACTTTATAATCAAAAAGAATTAGATAAAGGTTGATGTATGATCAACTATTAGCATATTAGCATTAATGGTTGGATTGTGTAAATTGAATTGAGATATAAATTATGGTATGGAAGCACTATTTTGGCATGGATATCATTTCGTAATATTTATTTTTAAAGTACTAATTGTGACTTAAATCACTTAATAGCTATTATTTTAGGATTTATGCGTAACAGATTAGGGACTAGGATCACATTTTGCTATTTGGAGCGCGGCACACTATTTGAATATATCTGTCCCACACATAAATATGGGAATGTGTAAAGTGCTAACTGCTTAAACATTACATACAAGTACTGGTTGCTTGCAAGAGTTTTAACAAATAAATATGTGATATCCTGGGAGGGATGAGTAGCAGAATGTGTTTTGAGGTGTAATTCTAAGTATGCCTATGAAGTGTGTATAAAACATCTTACTAATTGACGACTTTGTGTAAAAAAATAAATAAATAAATACATTTTAATGTTCTTTCCTGCATTTACTAAAAATCTTTGGCGAAAAATTACATTTTCAAAAGACTCACTAGTCAGGAAATTAGATGTGTAATTATTTATGCTCTTTGAAAGCCTGACAGTGTTCCTTGGATTTTGAGCCCTTCTGTGTGGTTAGGCTGTGAAAGTCTCACACATGTGGTATTCCCCTATTTGGAAGGCATAGCAGAATGTGTTTTGGGGTGTAATTCTAAGTCTAAAGTGCAAAAAATATTGCGCTACCCTGTAAATAAAAGTGGGTGAAAATGTAGCGCTACGTATGCCTATGCTGTCTGTGAGAAGTACATTGTTAAAAAGGCAACATTTTTGTTTTCATTTCTTTATTTTCCAAAAAAAGTGACAAAAAATGACAAACTTCAAAAAACTTACCATGCCTCCTGCTAAATACCTTGGATTGTCTACTTGCCAAAAAGGGGTCATCTGGGGAGTATTTGTATTGTCCTGGCTATATAGGACCTCTAGTATTGAGGTCAGTACATCAGGACTGATCAATTTTTAAATATTAATGCCATAATTTGCAGACTCTAAAGGCCCGTACACACGATCAGACTTTCCGACGGGAAATGTTGGATGTCAAGGTGTTGGAGGAAATCCGACCGTGGGTATGCTCCATCAGACAATTGTTGTCGACTTTCCCCCAACAAATGTTGGCTAGCATGTTTTCAAATTTTACGCCAACAAATGTGTGTTGTCGGATTTTCCGATCGTGTGTACACAAGTCCGTCAGACAAAAGTCCAAAGTACAAACACGCATGCTTGGAAGCAAGGACGAGCCGGAAGCGCTCTGTCTTGTAAAACTAGTGTAAGTAATGGAGATATCATATTCGTGACACGGCAAATTCTGAAACTCTCTCAATGCAGAGCATTCTCTTCTGCCCCGTGCACGCGATCGGACTTTCCGACAACAAAACCGTGGATTTTTGTTCGAAGGGTGTTGGCTTCAACTTGTCTTGCATACACACGGTCACACAAATGTTGGCCAACAATTACGAACGTAGTGACGTACAAGACGCACGACAGCCGATAAAAAGGAAGTTCAATAGCCAGTGCGCCACCCTTTGGGCTCCTTTTGCTAATCTCGTGTTTATGTCGTGTTAGTAAAAGTTTGGTGAGTGACGATTTGCGCTTTTCAGCCTCGTGCTTTTCAGTTCGTTTCTGCTTTTCAGGTTGTGCTTGTCGGTTCGTATCTGTTCTTCAGTGCATGCTTGTCAGTTCGTTTCTCTCTTTCAGTGCGTTCTATTTATATATAAAACAAAAAGAACCTGCGCTGGCAACTCCCCAAGTGTATAATTGTGAAAAAGTGATATTTTGAATTTTATATCAAAAAGCATATATACCATATGATGTTGCACAAATCCACATTTAGTGGGTATTATATGGAGATGTACCAAAAACTGTGCATAAAACTACCAAACTATGTGAATAAAAATAAATCAATAAACATAAATATTGTGATCTAAGTCAATTCGTCCAAAAAACTCACTCTTGGATGCTATGCGACTAGAAAGTCACTAGACTGTTATAAAGATAATCCTATACATTTGTGAGTGACAATAAATTAATCTCTGGAGAATAAAAACACCTAAAAAATATGTGAATCAAAAGTCATAAATCATAACATAAAGTCTGTTAAATTAAACCGTTCCTTCACAGGAGGACAATCTGCAGATTTCAAGCTTAATTCATTCAAATGATAGATTCCAAATAGCAGATAAGGCTGATGCCGGTAATGCTTGAGAGGAGGCTTTAGGAATCACAACCCTCGCATTCCACCAGAAAAAGGAGAAGAGAAGACACATAGCATAAAACCTATGACACCGTGAGATCACCTGCGCATAAAAGCGCTACTCACGGAACCGATGTGCAGAGCAGGCATTCAGATAGTTTAGTAGGTGTTCGCTGCTGTGCGGCGTGCGTTCCACCAACTCCAGGAAGTGATGTCACTGGTTCTCGGGTTTACAAGCGTGGGCAGGATGTTACGTCGACGCGTTTCGCCCCTCCCCCAGGGCGTTATCAAAGACTCGATTTATAGTTCGCTTCTGATTTTCAGTGCGTGCTTGTCCGGTCATTTCTGATTTTCAGCTCGTTCTTGTCAGGTCCTTTCTGAAATTCAAGGCGTTCTGTCATTTCGTTCTGAGCAGCCGTTCGTTTATTAGCCATGTTGTGGTTACGTACTCGTCGTAGAGTTCGTGCTGTTGTTGGGCCTAGTGTAGGTGTTATTGCTTTGACCCAAGTCCAGTCCATGAACAGGGGGAGGCGGAGTTCTTGGACCAAGAATTGGTTGCTTAATTGTGACAAATTCTGTCATATGCCTTTGTTGCGGGAGCTCCAGGAAAATACTCCTGATAATTTCAGGAATTATCTCCAGATGACGGACACTGTCTTTCACCATCTCTTGGCTTTACTGACCCCTTATATTATGAAGCAGGACACCTGCATGCGGCAAGCCATCTCTCCCGAGTAAAGGCTCATCGCCACCTTGCGGTACCTGGCGACGGGGAGAAGTCTCCAGGACCTCAAGTTCACAACTGGGATCTCCCCCCAGGCTCTGGGAATCGTTATTCCAGAGACCTGTTCTACCATAATTCAGGTCCTGCAGAAGGACTATATTAAGGTAAGTTTTATCCTTTAACATCACATTCTATGTATTTAATGTTTGCTAATGTATTGTATTTACTTCATCATTCCATAATTATCATGATTGTAATATGCTGTAAGTGTACTCTTTGTCTTCATGCATGCTGTAAGCTTTTACTTCTCCTTTTTTGTCCTTCATGCATATTTGCCTTCACTAACCTCCCCAGCATGCTATCCTGGGCCCATGCACGCCTAGTCACTTAACAATGTATTTTGTCAGCTCCATTGTAGTGCTTACCTTAAACACCCCCTAAAATGTGTCAGAATGTTATTGTTGTGTTAAATTAAGGCAGAGTGCAAGAGACTTTTTTTTTAGGGGGCCCAAACTCATTTGGAACCCCCCCCCAACCGCTAAGTCAACCGATACCAATACTCTATCTGCTGACTTTGCCAAAACCATACACACTATACCTACCTCCTTTTGTGTTCATATTTATGGATGAATTCACCAAAGCATGTAGTGCAAGTGCCTGCCTGAATACTTTCAAATGGTACTGTTTAAAGTTTTGTTCTCCTATTATCTTGATAAGTAATTGCAGAATGTAAAAATGTGCTTCAATTTGGACAGTGTGTATTCATATTTTTGGACTATGACACTTCTTACCTGTTCAGTGAGCTGCCAATAGTGTAAGTAAGGAGGGGCTGGCCAAAGTAACACGCATTATTTATGCATTCAGCTGTCAATGAAGTGGAGAGGGTTACCTGTCCAAAACATCTCCCCCCATCCATCCTAAAATTTTTACAATGGGCCATCAGAGGGGGTGAGGAATCTGATAAGTGGACCTTTAGCCCCCGTTCACACCAATGCGAATTAGATGCGGCTTACACCGCATCCAATTCGCAGCACATTTTAAAATACATTCATTTGAATGTATCTGGTTCACATATGTACGTTGCATTCGCACTGCGCATTGCACAAAAAACGTGTGCGTTTTCAGGGCATTGCGGTGCAAATTACAAGCCCATTATCTTCTATGGGAACACATCTGATTGGCAGATGCATTCCGTTCTGAACATGAATTCTCTCCTTCTCCTCACTACACCTCCCCCCTCTGCCTGCTAAATGTGCTGATGTGGAATGAAGTGTTGATAGCGATGGCCTGGGTTCAGTTTGATCTGACAAAAAATGCAGGCTGTGGTAGTACCACAGCCTGAGGACATATCATCTGTTGATGCTCCAGATCTTTGGGAATCCTGGACCTTCTTGCTCTCCCTATTATATGTGCTCTGCAGGCTACCAATTTTGGCCTTCAAATAATTGATGTCTGCCGTGGGATACACAGGCTTCACTAATTACAACAGTTTCTCCATCGCTGCCTTACTCTTGATTTTATTGGAGTAATCCTTGCATTTAACATGCCATAGATATGGCAGCTCCCGGTATTGTTGGATAAAGTCAGGGAGGATGTCAGGGTCAGCAAAATTATTCACCATTTTATCTGCAAGACACAATACAACACAAACCCTAATGTCAGGCTAAACTCTCCTAATTTTGTCCCAATATAGGCCTCAATCTATAAGCAGTATAGGCCACTAACCACTGATGCCCCAATTTACAATCGTACCTTTGTTTCACCGTTCCTTTGCGCAAAAACAATCTTCCGTCCTCCACTCACAGATCGTACCTACGTCCGTTACATTGACCGTGTGTTATGCTTTATATACACTGCGCATGCGTGAAACTCCGCCCCTGTCCTTTCTAGTGTATTTCCCGCCTCTTCTCTTTCAGGGCAGTGGGAGAGCAAAGAGACAGCAGCTGTGTGCAGAGAGCCCAGCGCAAGAAACGCCCACATCCAGGGGGAGATATAAGGCCTCAAATATGTCTTTTGAAGAAATGGTGGAGATGGTGGACATCTTAAAGAGGACAGACTATGATGGGAAGCATGGATCTTACAGAAACCCAAATGTCAGAAAGGCCATGATCATGTCTAAAGTTGTGAGAAGTCTGCACATGAATTTTGGGGTACGACGATCCAAGGATCAATTGAGAAAACGCTGGTCAGACCTTAAATTGAGTGAGCAAGATCAGTATAGAAAGATCAGGAAAGTGCTGCAAAAAGGTAAGTATTTGTCGTGTGTTCCTATTATTATTATAACTTTTGTACTGGTCCATGTGCTTTTCTTTACTGTTGTACCATTTAAAATGCCAAGTTTGAGGTTCGTGGACACAGGAATCGTTCGTGGGACATTAAACATCATTCGTTCGACCACTAATACGTCATTTTTGGGAGATGCAGGTTAACTACATTTGTTCAGGCCTATTTTGATTAAAATAAGTTTATTACATTGTTGTCTAAATGTGTTTGAAACTATAATGAAATGTCAACTTTATTCAGTGTCAGGAGAGGACACTCAGCAGCTGTTTACGCATCTGGACGCAGGAGCACTAGTGTGGGACACCATAACAACCTTGTTATGGTGTCCCACGCAGGTGCTCCAGTGGATACTAGGGGTCTCTATGTGTGTGAAACTTGCACAAAACAGGTAAGTATTCCAGCTTTTGAAAGGGAAAAAAAATCATGTATTCAGCTTGGAACTCTGCCAAAACAGACAATTGGAAGACACTTCCAAGCAATGTTTCATATTACTATTTCTAACCTAACATATCTGTCTACTAAATATACCTTTTTTGGGAGGAGAGAAAAGAAGAGGGACATCTGAGGACAACAGTAACCCAGCGCCTACTGAACATCCAGAAGAAAGGCAACTCACCACACACCCTGAAGATGTGGATGCTGATGTGCAGGAACTACTGGGTGAAGTTGTAGAAATGGTGCTGACCACAGGTCAGTGTCTGAGACCACAGCTTCAGGTAATAGATGGATGCCTGCATATTTTTAATACATGGTGTGTTTTTTTTATTTTTATGTGATGTGGATGTTGTGGAAGAAGAAACTCACTTCAGCAGTGCAAGTGCACAAATCCTGATCAGTGAGATCATGGTTTGTAATCATGATTTGGAACAAATGAAAAAAAACATCCATGATGTTCAAAAAAAAAAAAAAGCAACATCATAGATATTTTAGGCAAAATCTAAACAAAAATAACATTTTATAGTTGTCGTTATGTTGTACGTGTTTTTACCGTTTTAAATGAATCGCAAAGCCAAATTTTGAAGATGCACACAGTGTGTCAACATGTGCTATCTCCCATCATGGGATATCAATGTACGCATTTTGTGGGTGCAACCCCTCCCTCCAAACTAAAGTAGGTGAGAGGAAGGGGTTGCACCCCCGAAACACATCTATTGATCCGGAGCTAGCACATGTTGACACACTGGGCCTTATTTCAAAAAGGCAAAACTACTTTGCATTACAAGTGCAATGCAGGTGCACTTGAAAGTGCACTTGTAGGGCAAAGTGGATTGGCCTTTCTGAAATAAGCCCCAGTGTGTCAACATGTGCTAGCTCCCATCATGGGGGATCAATGGATGTGTTTCGGGGGTGCAACCCCTTCCTCTCACCTACTTTAGTTTGGAGGAAGTGGTTGCACCCACAAAATGCATACATTGATATCCCATGATGGGAGATAGCACGTTGACACACTGTGTGTTTTGGGGCTTTAGCAAAATAGATGTAGGGAAAAGACACACATTTTAGGCATGGGATAATGAGGGAAATCCAAATTGTGAGTCCCAATTTTTGTGCATCTTCAAAATTTGGCTTTTAGAGGGGTGAGATCACCCCATCTGATGAAGGCAAGATCAACACAGTTTTGACATATTCAAAAGTATGCCACCAATTGGGTAAAAAGGGGTATTGTATCATTTATAGGTACCATCATCCTTTAAATGTATAGAGCAATGTGGGGTTGAAAGAGAAAACAATGAGGGCCTCTCCAATTAGGTCCTACCTCTTTCAAAATTATTTAGGACTATTGCGGTACCAAAGGGACATACACAAAAGTATAATAAAAATTCATACATTTATTCAAAAATAGGATATTAAAAAGTCCAGTAAAGGACACAATATAGACCGTGACATAATAACACAATCACAAGATAATTGTTTACAGCAATGTTAACAAACAGGTTGTATTGATAGTGCCCACACAAAAAAATAAAGGCGCATAATATGGTACTTGCAGACGTGACCTCTACAGTTTCGCGGTCAAGCCGCTTCTTCAGGAGGCATCTTAGTACATATTCTGCAGAATGAGAGAAGTACAATATCAACATTACAAAACACATCTACAATGAAAAAAAAAAAAAAAAAACATACATGTGTATAAATACATATACAGTATATGTATTTATACACATGTATGTTTTTTTTTTTTTTTTCATTGTAGATATGTTTTGTAATGTTGATATTGTACTTCTCTCATTCTGCAGAATATGTACTAAGATGCCTCCTGAAGAAGCGGCTTGACCGCGAAACTGTAGAGGTCACGTCTGCAAGTACCATATTATGCGCCTTTATTTTTTTGTGTGGGCACTATCAATACAACCTGTTTGTTAACATTGCTGTAAACAATTATCTTGTGATTGTGTTATTATGTCACGGTCTATATTGTGTCCTTTACTGGACTTTTTAATATCCTATTTTTGAATAAATGTATGCATTTTTATTATACTTTTGTGTATGTCCCTTTGGTACCGCAATAGTCCTAAATAATTTTGAAAGAGGTAGGACCTAATTGGAGAGGCCCTCATTGTTTTCTCTTTCAACCCCACATTGCTCTATACAGTTTTGACATACTAATGTCTCATATGGCCTTCACTTTAGCAAAGTCGAACTTTGTAAGTTCATGAGTTGGGGATGTGTATGTTATGTTTTTTAAACATGCCTGTTTAGCCCCAAAAAAGGCAAAATTAATGTCAAACATACATGTTATACACCAAGATGTTGGTTTGTTCAAAAACTGTTTATAATGCACATGTGAATGTTAAAAAGGAAGAAAATAACTGTAAACCGCTCCCCACTTCCTCCTATCTCAGCGCTAAAGGTTTCTCAGCTCAGACAGCTCAGTGTTTGCTGGAGATCCAGAGCTCTGTGTCTGGAGATCCCCTCTCTGATCTGCTGGGTGCTGCACTGACACCGATGAATGAGTTGGGTGTTACTATGTAAAGGAAGGACACCCTATCCTCCTCTTAGCTCAGCAGCACCCTGAAGGTTGCCACCCAGCTCAGCACCTCTCACTGTGGACTATCACAGCCCAGACACCCTGCTGGACTAAACTTCACCTCTGAGCTCCTCGCCTGCCTTGCAACTTCTTCCGTTGGATTGTATAAGCAGAATCTGTGAACACCAGAATCCAGAGGAAGCATACAGACCTCAAGAATGTACCTGTAACCCCCCCACTTCTCTTCCGAGGGGATAACTTGAGAGAACTTGTATATTCACATTGGACTGGCAAAGGTGACCTTTTGGAATCGAGCCCCTTGGAGATCTGCAGGACAGAAGCTAGCGGTCCTGATTGATGTGATTTCACCCAACCTGAGGTCCGATCACTGAGAGATTACCAGCTTTGTGAAGGATTTCCTGATCCCTTAAGGCTTTCCGGGTATGCAGCAGGATATCGTGGACGTTTGGGATTAGATTATATCTCCATCCCGACTTTTTAGTGTGATCGAATCTGTATATGGGGTAGGATATCGTGGATGTTTGAGGCCTGATTAAATCATCATTACGGTGAGTTTAAACCCCAGCGGGGTGTGTGGAGCACAGTGTGGAGGATTGTGGTGAGGGGTGCACTCGCCAGTGGATTCCCTTAGGTCCACTGATTAGACCCATCACGGACTGTACACTTTATATCATCCACTCTACTATTTTATTATTCTGCCATTTTGCTAGTTGATTTAATATTTTGTATTTACTGATCGTGTATGTTTGTATGCATATGCTAGCCATCAATACGTTCATGTTGACAGGAGCGCCGCTTTAATAGAATTTTATATCTGGTTGAATTTTCAAGCAGCGTTAATTTTTTATCACATGCTAGCACATGTGAATGTGCTTGGAGTAAAATGTTTTATATGCAACAATGTGTGGCTTCTTATTTCAATGCTCAATACCAGTGTATTTGTTAAGTTGGTGTAGTTACAGTGACAATGTGCTGTAAAATGTGCCAAAATCAGGCCAGTTTAGGGACTCCAAGCAATTAATTCAACGAGTTGAAAAGGATGAATATTTTTCTCATTAATGCATTACATACATTAACAACAATAACATTGTGTGTGTGTAGCAGACCCACAACACAACATAATAGTTAGCTGAAGAAGAGATTGTCACCTCATGTATCAAATAAGCTCCGTTTGCACTATTGAAGAAAATGGCCAAAATTAAAAGGCCATTTGAGAACCTAGGAGACAGATAAAAAATACAAACAGTAATTCAAATGAAATATAAGTTTAGTTTTCAAAAAAGTTTTATTGGACATCCGCCACATTTTGCTGTAAAGCTATTGCCACTGTACCCACAAAGTAATCAACATATTTCTGTCTGACTTTGCGGGCACTTTGGGTGGGTAAGCCAGCACGGCCACTTTCTAGAGCAGTTATCACTGCTGTTTCTGATGAAAATTCGGTCTCAGTCAAAACTGAGGCCAGATAGCTGGCTGCATTCTTCCTTAAAAAGTTGTGTAGAATGCAGCAGCACAACACCACATGGTTCAGCTTATATTCTGCCAGGTCCATGGCTGTTAGGAAGAGACGGAACCAGCTTGCCATTATGCCAAAGGCACTCTCCAACACTCTTCTGGCACGAGACATCCGGTAATTGAAAACCCTCTGCTCTGGGGTCATGTTCCTCATGGGGAATGGCCTTATGAGATGTTCCCCCAGAGCAAAGGCCTCATCTGCTACAAAAACAAAGCTGAGGCCCTTCACAGTCTCTTCAGGAAGTAGAACTAGAAGAACTAAAAAGAACGCACTGAAACCCAGAAACAAACTGACAAGCACACACTGAAAAACAGATACGAACCGACAAGCACAGCCTGAAAAGCAGAAACTAACTGAAAAGCACGAGGCCGAAAAGCGCAAATCGTCACTCACCAAACTTCTACTAACACGAGTTTAGCAGAAGGAGCCCAAAGGGTGGCGCATGACTATTGAACTTCCTCGTTATTGGCTTGTAGTACGTCTAGTAGGTCACTACGTTCGTAATTGTTGGCAAACATTTGTATGGCCGTGTGTATGCAAGACAAGTTGGAGCCAACGCCCTTCGGACAAAATTCCACGGTTTTGTTGGCAAACAATCCCATCGTGTGTACGAGGCATAACTTTCCCACAGGCTAAATAATATACACTGATTTGGATTATTTTTATCAAATAAATGTAGCAGAATAAATTTTGGCCTAAATGTATTAAGAAAGATCATTTATTTGCAAAATATTTTAACAATTTTTATTTCAAAATGTACGGTATTTTTTTGTTTATATAGCAAACAATTAAAACTCCAGTGTTGATTAAATACCACCAAAAGAAAGCTCTATTTGTGTAAACAATTATATACATTTTACTTGGGTACAGTGTTGCATGACTGAGTAATTGTCATTCAAATTGTAATAGCATTGAATTCTGAAAATTGGACTGGGTAGGAAGGGCGTGAAAGTGTCCTGTATGAAGGTGGTTAAATATAAGGTCACCTTTTCTATCTTCTTATGTTTATTTTCATGTTTTCCACTTTTAGAATGTGTGTTTCAAATACTGAAATCCATCTGCAGCTTTCAGATTTATTATGTTTACTAGCAGACTGTTTTGGCTTAGTCTGAAACAATTAGGAAGATTTACACTAACAATATGAGTGGGTAGCACTAAGACTACAATGCCAGTCCCATAAAGTAAACAGCTAGAACAGGAAACCTGACTGGCAGCAACAAACACGTTGTACTGCACATGAGCTGCTTTAAATAAGCACATAAATCAGTTTCTCAGAATCTGTTGATAATAGATGTTCTGTATTTGAGGACCAATTACTATAGATTAATATTTTTGTAAAATTTCTACAGTAATTTACGGCTTTAATTTTTTTCCTATTTTTTATCATTCTCCGCTATTTTCTAGCTGGGTTTTTAAAAATAGAATTGTTTAATTCTAATGAAAAAAAAAATGAATGTATATTGTCTTAATCAGAATTTACTATAGTATTAACATATCACTTCATCCACAATTTACAAAATTTAAATCCAAACCATGCTCCGTCATTGAAAATGCACCCCATGTGTAAATTAGGTGATTTAATATCGCATTTTAATGGCTGTCTGCAAAAGGCTTTTTAGCTAAAGCTCCATTTCAGTTTTCCAGTATTCATAATGTGCCTTGGCAGGAGTAAAGACTGAAGATGTTCAGTACAGAGGAGAAAAGTGCCTTTAATAATAAGGCTGTAGGGTAGGCGGGTGGTACTACTTCCATGTTCCCCTGCTCCTTGGGCGCCAACTGTGGATCATATAGGAGGCCTACCCCAGGGTGGGTTCTTCTGGGCTATGCTAGGCACCTTAAACAAGATCACTGCCTTACACATGGTGTACCTCTTTGTGAACAGACGAATGAACTCTAGTTAGCTCTCTGTGTTCATGTACACTACTATGATCACTGTTGCATTTAGGAGGGACATGCAAGAGGAACTCTTTCCATTCTGTACCTGTGCACAGGCTGAGGACCACTGCAGTGCTGATCTGCTATAGGAGATGGAACGCTCAGTGAGAGAGTGCCGACAACTTCTCCTGCAAGAGGCTGTCCCACCTGCCGCATGTACACACATACGACAGGCTGCTTGTGAAACCTTCATTACTCTTGATAATCACTTTCTGTACCGCATTAACTCTTATACTGCTGTCTTCAGACCCCAATGTGTTTTAACTGACTTGAGCTGTGGACTATGTGTGCCAGTTACTTGCATTACAACTCTTAACTTCAGACCAGGCAAGGACAAAGTTTCAAAAGCTTTACTGAAAACTCTTAGCATACAGAACAAAGTGCACAGAATTTTCCTACATCCCTAATCCCTAACTCAGGCTTTGTAGCTGCCCAAGCATGCCTGCACAGGATAGAGTCCATTATGGCAAATCTCCAGAGTTGGCATCTGTGGGCAATTTGCAGATCTCAGTGGTCATGTACTTTGTAGAAGGCTCTTTATCCATAGGTGCCTCGGATTCAGCAGTAGGTTGGACTCCGGCAACAGCATTGTGTCTAATATGTGCGCCACTCGGATCAGCCCCCTGTCCCTATTTTCATAAAGCACAGGACCAGGGGGTCGGACCCAAGAAAGCCCACCAAGAAAGACCTGGGAAGCATGTTAACTCTAACCCTCCTGGCTGGGGTAGCATTAAACTCAACCGGCATACAGGGCATTGTGGCAAGGTGGTATGGTAATACTGGTTAGATAACAGAACAACTATAGGTAGTGTTGGTGGTTAGATATGATGTAGGCTCTTTCATTCTCAGCAGCTACCACCAGAGATAGTCATTGGTGGTGACTGGTGACCATGTCAGTGGTAGTGACTGAGAACCTTTATGTTAAAATGTGCTGTACTGTAAATGCTGGAATTATGTTCATAAAGTCCATATATATCAATCTATTACAAGCGAAGAGTGCACACCTCATCAGGAATACAGGTACTGTAGTTTTTCATACAGCTCTATAATGAAACATATTTCAACCGAAACCATTCCAAAAGACACTGCACCATGGTCCCTGCTCAATAGTTACAGTATAGAATAATGTAGGGACTACAAAAACACATTTTTAGTAGAAAGGGAAAGAGTAAGAACATCTGACAATGCTTCTATTGCTTTCCTATCCTGGTGACAAGCATAGCCCTCATTTTGGTTCTGGTGTAACAGAGACAATAAGTCAGGAAAGGCCTCGAATGGGGTCACAAGCGGAAATTGAAAGCTGACTGAAATTTTTACTTTTTCAAAACATCCAGAGTTATACCCCGTACACACGGTCGGATTTTCCGATGGACAATGTCCGATCGGAGCGTGTTGTCGGAAATTCCGACCGTGTATGGGCTCCATCGGACATTTTCCATCGGATTTTCTGACACACAAAGTTTGAGAGCAGGCTATAAAATTTTCCGACAACAAAATCCTATCGCGTCAATTCCGACCGTGTGTGGCCTGTTCCGACGCACAAAGTGCCACGCATGCTCAGAAGAAATTCCGAGACGGAACAGCTCGGTCGGCTAAAATTAGCGTTCGGAATGGATACAGCACTTTCGTCAGGCTGCAATGTTAAAAATGGTTTAATACAGCGCACTCTCTTCTTCTTTATAATGTGAGAAGAATGGAGTAGTTTTGCTGCTCATATTCACACAGACTTCTCTCAAACTTATTTCTTTACTATTTATCGGGATTCCCTCAATATATTTGGATTTGTCACATCTGACAAAAATATTTTTTTTATTTATTTTTTTTTTCAAAGGCAGTTTTTTTTTTAGATTTTAGGTTTGTATTTTTTCCAAGGCTGATCTTTGTTTTATTTTATTTTTAGTTTTACTCCAGAATATTGTTGTGTGTTTTTTGTGTGTCAAGTTACCACCACACCATTATTATCTTGTATTATTTAATCTCAAGGAGATTGTTTGGTGTTGGTGTCCCTTGTTAATTTCACATAATATTTTAGAAATGTACCTGAATCCTCACAAACAAACTGTCCTTTTTGAAGGAAAAAGCACATAGGCAAGTATAATTGAAACCAAAAATCCTTTATTAAGGGCTCAGAACCAAACAAAGAGGGAGGCAACACTGGATAAACAGCAGAAATTAGTGAAGCCTTGGACCCCCAGGGCAGACATCAATTCTTGAACATTAAAATTGGTGGCCTGAGGAGTCCATATGTAAGGGAGTGCAGTCTGGTCCAGAAGTCCCAGAGATCCGGCAAGCAGCAGATGACATCTGTGTCCCCAGGCTGTGGTACCACAAGAGGCTGCATCTTTTGCCAGACCAGACTGGACCCAGGGTCATCACTTTCTGGTCTTCCTTCCACACTTCATTCCTGGCTGTGGCTCTGCTGTTGGAGATGTGGCAGGAGGAGGAGTAGGACCTGGAGGAGGAGGAGGACTAGTAGGACCTGGATGAGGAGGAGTAGAAGTAGAAGGACCTGGAGGAGGAGGACCATGTGTGAGGTCACAAATGTGGGTATCAGATGTTAGTTGGGCCCTCAACCCCTTATTGAGAGCTTCCAACATTAATGACTCACACATGAGTTGTTGGCCCTCCTCCATCCGCTGCATTTTACAGGCAATTATGGCAGCAAAGTCCTCCTCCACAGTGTGTGGTGCTCCCAGGGCCTCTGTAGCCTTCCAAAAGAGGACTATGGCAGCCTCCTCTAGGGTACTCCTCTTCCTGCCACTTTCTCTTTGCAGGTGGATGGGAGGGACCTGCATATCAGGCAGCCTGCTCGGCCTGGCCACCTCCTGGCTGAGACTTCCCTGTGTATGAAAAAGGGACATGGTTTTAGTTTTTGCATCATCAATCACAATCATAAATTAGTACTCCAAACTAACATCTAGTTAACATCATTGATTGGACAACCTGAACTATTTAGAGGAATGCTATACCTGGCTCAAGCTGGGCTCCTCCACATGTTGCTGCCTGGAAGGCCCAGGTTGGGCGTCAGAAGCCTCAGCTGGGGGGAAGGAAGCATGGAAGGAAGACTGGAGAGTGATGACCTGGGTTCAGTCTGGCCTGCCAGAAAATGCAGCCTGTCATAGTACCACATCCTGAGGACATAGATGTCACCTGCTGCTCCAGATCTCTGCAAATCCTGGACTTTCTTGCGCTCCCTTAGATATGTGCTCCTCAGGCCACCAATTAGGATCCTCAAATAGGTGATGTCTGCCGTGGGGATCACCTGCTTCACAATTTCCAACAACTGATCCAGTGCTGCCTTCCTCTTTGTTTGGTTCTTATAATGTGGGTGGTTGATCTCCCACAGACAAGGCAGCTCCCTGAACATGTCAATGAAGATTGCCATGAAGTCAGTATCGTTCAAGATATCCATTTTCACTGCAAGACACAACACAAGACAAACCCTAATGTCAGACAAAACTCTCCTAATCTTGTTACAATATAGGCCTCAATGTAGAAGCAGTATAGGCCCAAGTTTGGCTCTTACCTTCGTTATCATGATCGGCGCCTCCGATACTCCTTCATCCGCTCACAGATCATACGTACTACGCACGCGTGTTACGCTTTATACACACTGCGCATGCGTGTAACTCCGCCCGCCCCTGACGTTCTTTCTAGTCTATTCCCCGCCCCTTTTCGCTCAGCGCAGTGGGTGAAGAGCACATGGCGGAGTCAGAGCAGGTGCGTGCTAATTATAGCAACGAGGAGGAGGAAAGCCCGGATCCGGGAACGTCCCGATACAGAAGGAGACGATTTAAGGCCACAAATATGTCCTTTGGGGAGATGTTGGAGATGGTGGACATCCTGAAGAAGGCCGACTATGACAGGAAGTATGGACCTTACCCGAACCCCAATATCAGAAAGGCCAAGATCATGGCGAAAGTGGTCAAAAGTCTGCACCGGAATTTCGGGGTACGACGCTCGAAGGATCAGCTCAGGAAGCGGTGGTCGGACCTGAAATTAAGAGAGCCCGAGCATTACAGAAAGATCCGGAGAGTGCTGCAAAAAAGTAAGTAGTTGTGCTGTGTTCCTATTCTTTTTGTCTTTATTACGTTCGTGCTGCTCCATATGCTTTTCTTAAGTGTTGTACAGTTTAAAATGGCAACTTTAATGTTCATGGGCCCATTATTCGTTCATATCAAACATTTTTCTTTCGGCCTATAAAACACCATTGTTTAGGCCATATGTATTTGCCAGCATTTTTTAGGGCCTACTTGTATGAAAAATATTTGGTTGTGTAGATGGGTTTGTTACACTCAGCAGCTGTTTAGACATCTGGACACTGGAGCACTCGTGTGGGACACAAGAACACCCTTTTTATTAGGGGGCCCACACAGGTGCTCCAGTGTATACTATAGGGGGGTCTCCATCTGTGAAGCTTGTACAAAACAGGTAAAGTATTGAAGCTTGACAAAGGACAATAAAAATGCTACATCTTGGAACTCTGCCCAAATAGACAATTGTACCCCACTTCCAAGCAATGTTTCATCTTTAGATTTCGGCCATCAAATATCTGTGTGCTAATTATACCATTTTTGTTTTACATAGGGGAGAAAAGACTCGGAGGACACCCCTCATCCGAGGAGACCACAGACCCCCCACCTCTGGAAGAAGGGGAAATATCCCCAACCCAAGCTGAGCAGGAGGAGGAAGAAGATGTGGTGGAAATTGACACCACAACAGGTGAGTGTCTGCGACCACAGACTCAGGTAAGAGATGGATGCCGGCTTTTTTGATACCTGTTTTTGTTTGGTTTCTCTCTTTTTAGGTGATCGTGATGTTGTGGATCGAGATCCTTTCACATCAGAAAGTGCCCAGATCCTGATCGGGGAGATCATGGGGTGTAATTTAGAATTGGAAAACCTCAAGAAAAAAATCAATGATGTTATTCAAAAAAATAATAACATCATTGATGTTTTGGGGCGAATTTAAAACCCCTCAAAATCACTTTGTTTTTTTGTGTGCTACAATCTTAAAAATGTTTTAGCGATGTTTAGAAAAGCCAAATTTGGAGGATGCACACAATATGCCAACATGTGCTATCTGCCATCACGGGAGATCAATGGACGCGTTTTGGGGGTGCAACCCCTTCCTCAATAAAAAAGTAGCTGTGAGGAAGGGGTTGCTCCCCCAAAACACGTCCCTTGATCCCCCGTGATGGCAGCTAGCACATGTTGACATTCGTAAATTGGTGTGCATCTTCTAAATTTGGCTTTTCAAGGGGTGACTTCACCCCATCTGAAAGCAATATCAAACACAGTTCCTAAATACTCATGTCTGATATTGCCTTCAAGTTTTACCATATGTGAACTTTGTAAGTTCAAGATTTTTGTCTTTCTTGTTGGTTTTACACATGCCTGTTTTAGCTTAAATGGACATTTCTATTTTTGATAATGCCACCCCAAAAATTGTTATACAACAAACATGTTGGTTTGTTTTAAAAACCTTTTCTAAATGCACATGTGATTGTGCGGGTATTAAAAAGATTGTTATCAAGAATGTGTGGATTATTGTCTCAACGCTACAACACTTTTGTGGTGATGTAATTGCTGTTTTCTGTGAAAATGGGGGTTATTTCCTAAGGGCAAATCCTCTTTGCACTACAAGTGCAGTTTCAGTGCAGTTTCAAGTGCACTTGTAGTGCAAAGTGTTTAGTAAATAACACCCAACAGTGCTTTGTATAAGGTTACACAATCACGCCATTTTCAGGACTCCCCACATTGCTGTCAGGGTCAGCTAAAACAAACACAAGCAGTAAATGTCACCAAAGATTAGCTTTTTTTTTATTTGATAAAGGCTTCACAAATTGTCTGGCATATGAATGGCCCCCCTACCCGCAAAGAACTCAAGGTATCTTAACCGGACATCACGGGCACTCAGGGAGGGCAAGCCAGGACGGCCACTTTCAAGCGCCGTCAGGGTTGTTTCATTTAGAATTCTGGCCATTAGGCCCAACTGAGTCAGCATAGTTGGCAGAATGTTGGCGTAAAAAGTTATGTAGAACACAGCACGCCAGGATTAGATGATTAAGTTTATAATCCGCCATATGGATGGGTGTCAGAAATAGGCGGAACCGGCTGGCCATGATTCCAAATGTGTTCTCCACCACTCTTCTGGCTCTGGCCAGCCGGTAATTAAAAACCCTCTGTTCCGGGGTGAGGGTCCTCATCGGGAATGGCCGCATAAGATGGTCCCCCAGCGCAAAGGCTTCATCCGCAACGAAGACGAATGGGAGTCCTTCCACATTGTCTTCTGGAGGTGGCAAGTCCAAGCTGCCATTCTGGAGATGCCTGTAAAACTCCGTCTGGGCGATGACTCCACCATCGGACATCCGGCCATTCTTCCCCACGTCCACATACAGGAAGTCGTAATTAGCCGACACCACCGCCAACATCAAAATACTATTGAACCCCTTGTAATTATAATAGTATGACCCCAAGTTGGGTGGTGGGACGATGTGGACGTGTTTCCCATCAATTGCCCCTCCGCAGATAGGAAAGTCCCACCGCTGGGCAAAGTGGGAGGCCACAGTCTGCCATTCCTGTGGCGTGGAAGGAAACTGTTGAGGAAAACAAAAAAATTACTATTTTTGCACATAAACATGGCAAGCAGATTAGACACGAACATTCTTGGCCAACATCCAGATAACATTTATTAAGGGGAATTTTACAACACCAAAGTATAAGGTACACCTATCATATTCCCCCTCCCCCCCTCTCATGGGCCATTTCTAACATTATAGGGGGGGTTCTTGGACAGGTAACCCTCTCCACTTCATTGAGAGATGAATGCCTAAATACAGGGTATTACTTGGAACAGCCCCTCCTTAGTTACACTATTGGCAGCCCACTGGACAGGTAAGAAGTGTCCTAATACAAAGATATAAATACACACTGTACACATTTGAGCACATTTGGACATTCTGCTATTACCTATCAAGATAATAATAGGATACAAAAACTTTAAACAGTACCATTTGAAAGTATACAGGCAGGCCCTTGCACTACATGCTTTGGGGAATTCATCCATACATCTGACCCACAAAAGAGGTGAGTATAGTGTGTATGGGTTTGGCAAAGTCACCAGATAGATTATTGAGGATAGATAGAGAATTGGGATCAGCTGACTTAGCAGTTGGGGGGAGGGAGAGTTACTAAAAATGATTTGGGGACACCACAAAAAAAAGCCTCTGGCGCTCTGCCTGAATTTAAAGCACAAATCACATTTCAAAACATTTTAGGGGGTGTTTGGGGTAAAGCACTACTATGGAGCTGATAAAATACATTGTTAAGTGACTACATGAGGTGAATATAGGGGCAGGAGAGCATGCTGGGGAGGTAAGTGAAGGCAAATATGTATGAAGGACTAAAAAGAAAAAATTACATAAAAATCCAGCATGCATGAGAACAAAGGGACATTCACAGCATATTACAATCATGGTAATTAGGGAATGAGGAGAGAAATACAATATATTAGCAAACATTATATACAATCAAATGTGATATTAAAGGATAAAAATCTTACCTTCATATACTCCTTCGTAGGACCTGGATGATGGCAGAACAGGTCTCTGGGATAATGATACCCAGAGCCTGGGGGGAGATGCCTGTCGAGAACTTGAGGTCCTGCAGACTTCTCCCTGTCGCCAAGTACCGCAGGGTGGCGATGAGCCTCTGCTCCAGAGTGATGGCTTGCCTCATGCAGGTATCCTGCCTGCTGATATAGGGGGTCAGCAAAGCCAGCAGACGGTGAAATACGGGGTCCGTCATCCTGAGAAAGTTCCTGAAATCATCAGGATTATTCTCACGGATCTCACAGAGCAAAGGCATATGAGAGAACTGGTCACGCTGAAGCAACCAATTCTTGGTCCATGAACTCCTCCCCACCCTGTTCATGAACTGGACTTGTGTCAAGGTCAGGACCCCAACACCAAGCCCCCGCACAGCACGAACTCTACGAGGAGTACGTATACGCAACATGGCTAGAAATCGGTCGGCTGCTCAGAACGAAGTAACAGAACGCACTGAAGAACAGCAAGGCCTGTGAAGAGCGACCTGAAAAACAGCAACGAATGAACAAGAACACAATGACTAATGAAAGTCACGCGTAGCTTGCTTGCACGCACTGAAGAGCAGATACAAACCCACAAGCACAAACTGAACCGCAGAAAACAATCTAAAAGCCACGAGTCTGAAAAAGCGCGAATCGTCTCTCACCAAACTTTTACTAACACGAGATTAGCAAAAGGAGCCCAAAGGGTGCCGCGCTTGGTTCTGAACTGGCCTTTTCTAGTCTCGTCGGACGTGGTTGACGTTACCGCGTTGTTGGCGATCGGAAATTTTGACAACTTTGTGCGACCGTGTGTACGCAAAACAAGTTTGAGCCAACATCCATCGGAAAAAATCCTAGGATTTTGTTGTCGGAATGTCCGATCAATGTCCGACCGTGTGTACGGGGCATAAGGCTTTAACAAACGTGAAATTTCACTTAATTGTTATGTGTATTTTCATAACATCATTTACTTATCAGTAATAAATTGTGTTGCTCAGAAATGTCAGAATACATAGCTGCAAGTTTTATAATAATCTCCGGTTAATAAGAGACAAACACATAAAAAATAAAAACCTTGAAAGAAAATAGAGAGCAAATATCTTTTGGATTATAAGGTTGCTAAATCCATTTGCAAGCTGATTATGGACAGCCAGTAGATAATTCATTTATATGAACTCTGAGGATATACAACACATGTAACCACTTGAATGATAATGAGTCTAATTAATGTTCCAGAAATTTAATAGAAATACATTAAGACATGTTGAAAGACATTTTCATAGCAATAGGTGACAGATCTGACAACCTCATTAAACTTTCTGCCAATTAAAAACTTTCTTTCTCAGCTCCAATCAGGTCAACTTCTAAGCAGCAAACGAGTCTCAAAATTAATTTGAAAATGGCACAATAGAAATAATGCTGCCATTTAGAGACCTTTATTTAAGTGGCTGTGACATGTATGGTTAAATCTATTTTATGAAATTGTTTAAAGGGAGTTAAAGAAAACATTAGTATCACAGCATAGCATTAGCACATAAGTGATGGTAGAGGAGACAAATCCTGAGATCAAAGTAAAACATACAGAAAGATATCTTCAAATGTAATGTGCCTCATTGGTACCAAAGCAGCCTGCTCCACCTTGCAAGCTCCATGTATATCCAAAGGTGTATATATAACTGAAAGTACATGTAAAACAAGACAGAGCACCCTAGATATTTCAGATAAAATTCTCTTTAGTTATTAAAATAAAGATAACTAGCACTTGCAACGTAACGAATTTGTAAGAGCGTGTAACCAGGCAAACCAACCCCAATCAGATGTTGGGTCACTGTACAGATACAACTACTGTTACTCCTGGAAAGCCTGCAAGAATGGTAAGCATTGAAGGAGAGCCAAGTTTGTTTGTCATTTTGGATAGAGCAAGGGAGGGTTATAGCCCTGTCAGATTTTTTCCGCCATCTTTGTCCCAGTGCCCAGCAGTGCAGCCTCATCAATGCCCATCAGTGCAGCCTCATCAGTGCGCATCAGTGAAGAAGAAAAATTACTTATTTGCAAAACTTTATAACAGAAAAAAAAGTTGTTTTTTTTTCAAAATGTTTGGTCTTTTTCCATTTGTTTAGCAAAAAAAACAAAAAAAATCCAGTGGTGATTAAATACAACCAAAA
The DNA here is from genome assembly GCF_042186555.1 of Aquarana catesbeiana. Taxonomy (NCBI): domain Eukaryota; kingdom Metazoa; phylum Chordata; class Amphibia; order Anura; family Ranidae; genus Aquarana; species Aquarana catesbeiana. Next base: position 391,219,966 of record NC_133325.1, read on the forward strand.
GAAAACTCTATCTGTGTCAACAAAAATTATACCATTTTCAGATGGTTACAGTGTTACATGACTGCGCAATTATCATTCAAAGCGCAGCAGCACTGAAAGTTGAAAATTGCCCTGGGCAGGAAGGGGGGAAAATGCCCAATAGGCAAGTGGTTAAATATTTAAAAAAACCTTCAGCAGACGTGCCTATTCATTAAAAATAAAGTATATACTTTGCTAGTCTACCAGCCTGAAGATGGCCTTTAAAAAAAAAAAATCCTACAATCCCCTGCACAGAAGAAATAGATAGAGGTCCCGATTAGGAAACTTTGTAAAGATGTTCATGTTTATTTCACTTCACTGCACTTCATTTCACATTTGAGTAAGTCAAAAGATGGTGATAGTGCAATGGGCTCTGTTGCATTGTACAGTGCTGACAATATAATGTGTTTATCAGACAAATAAAAGCTGGAGGGGGAAGATGTTTAGGCATCTTGGCATGGATGTAATGATTTACATTGTCCAATGAGCTTGTGATACCACAAGGGCAAAGCTGTCTTATTGGCTATGAAATATTGTGAGGTGATTCAAAGAAAACAAAATGAGAAATGTTATTGGTAATATACATTTTTCGTGTTTTTTTTTTTAACTCTATGGCACTTTAAACATTGTTTTACGGCTGCTATAATCACCCTTATTACTTTTCATCTATGACAACAATAATGTTTGCATAGATTAAATCCCAACTCCAGATAAAACTTTGTTTCATTTTGGGTAGCATGGGTAAGGGTCATATCCTTTGTTAGATTTGTATTGCTGTCCATGTACCTATGTCCTACTGTGTGATTTCTTCATTAAGAAGCAATGGGAAATATTCCTTGTCAAAAGAAGTTTATTGAGTATACAATGTTATAAAGATACATAAAGTAAGTTTACAAGGATCTATAAAGTAAGCTCATTGTTTTACAGTAGGGTTTATATAGTTAAATATCATGAAATTTCAAATATTAAACATTGGGTTCACGTAAACCTAAATTAAAGATATATATCATTTCCTTAGTTACTTTTGTAGGTATTTAAATGATTTATACCTACTATACATATTGTTTACAAGTAGAGTGTATATAGGTCAAATAAATTCTGATAATGAGCTTTAATCGTAAGGTGGAGAAAAGGAAAGAGAAAGAAGAAAAAGGGTAGAAAGGTAGAGGTATGGTCCACAAGGTTGTCCCGCTCGTCAGTTTATTATTCTTTTTAGTTCTCTTTGAAGCCTTAGAATGGGTGTCTCTGTAAGTCATTTAATCTGTTACCATGGCAACAGGACAGAGTCATTGAAGTTTGACAGGAACTGTTGTTTTATCCAAGGATGACAAAGTTTTTCAAATTTTGGAATTTGATTTTGATCGATGGCTACCATCTTAGCATGGGACATTGTATTATTCATTCTGTGAATTGTTTCTGCTAGTACCAATGTAGGAGATTTCCATGCCTTGGCCACTGTTTGTTTTGCAGCCGTTATTAGTTGGATCATAAGTTTGAATTGAGAGAGTGTTAACCATTCCGGTTTTAGATTAAGTAAAGTTAAATATGGATCTGGTTGTATTATTTTTTTAAATATTTTAGATGCAATCACGAAGACTTCCTTCCAGAAGGTTTGGATTACTGGGCACGTCCACCATATGTGTAAATATGTGCCTATTTCTGGGCATCCTCGAAAACAAAGAGCTGAGGTATTAGGTGAATATTTTGCCACTCTAGCGGGTACAAGGTACCAGCGAGTTAGGACTTTATAATTTGTCTCCAGTGCTAAGATGTTGGGTGAAGATGACTTAGATGTGAGCCATATGTTAGACCAGTCCGTGTCTTCTAAAGTTCGTCCCAGGTCCTCCTCCCACCTCTGAACGTAAGAGGGTCTATTAAGATTTGCTACTCCATATAATTGATTATAAAGTGATGAAATTGTACCTTTAGCAAATGGATCTTTTGTACAGATTGATTCAATGGGAGTGTAGCCAGGATCAATTCCATGTTTGTGAGTGAAATATTAAGCACTAGGCATTTCTTAGGATTAATCATAAGGCTGGATAGGGCTGCAAATCCATCAAGAGCTGGTATTAAGTTAGGACCAGAGACCTGTGGTGATGATAGAAAAAGTAATATATCGTCTGCGAATATACATAATTTGTGTGTAATACCTCCTACTTCAATGCCAGTTATAGTTTGGTTTGTTCTGATGTATTGGGCCATGGGTTCGAGTATAAGGGCAAATAATAAGGGAGATAATGGGCAACCCTGTCGGGTACCTCTTTCGATATTAAAGGCTTCAGATTTGTATCCAGCATATTTTATATAGGCTTTGGGTTTATTATATAATGCTTTGATCCATGTTAAAAAGTGGGGTCCAAAACCCCATTTTTGTAATGAATATTGCATATATTGCCAGGATACTGTGTCAAATGCCCTCTTAATATCGAGAGATAGAAAACATAAAGGGATTTTCCGTTTTTTAGCAATATGTGCCAATAACACTGCCCTGCGTATATTATCGCCTGCCTGTCTATTTGGCATGAAGCCTACTTGATCTCTATGTATTAATTTTCCTATAATGCTATTGAGGCGTTTTGCTATTATTTTTGCTAATAATTTAATATCGAGGTTTAACAGAGAGATAGGCCGATAATTCACACAGGAAGTATCATCAGAAAGGGGTTTTGGGATCATACAAACAATTGCCATTAGTGTTTCTTGCCGAAAAGAATGTCCATCTAGAAGTTTGTTAAAAGTTTCAGTGAGAATGGGAGAGAGTATTTCTGAGAATGTTTTATAGTATAAAGCCGAGTAGCCGTCTGGGCCTGGTCTTTTGTTAAGTTTTAGGTCTTTTATGGCGTTAGCAACTTCATCTATAGTTATAGGCTCATCCAAACTGCTTTTTTGATTCTGAGATAACTCAGGTAAGGTTATTTTTGAGAAGAAGGATTCAGCCTCTGTAGGATTAAATTCATTGTTTGTCTTGTATAAAGTTGCGAGATGTGAGTGAAATTTATGGACTATTTTAACTGGATTACAAGTGTAAACATTTTTTGATAATTTCAAACGTATTGGTTTGAAAGATTTGTTAGTTGAATTTAATGCCCGAGCCAAATATGTACCTGGTTTGTTTGTATTCATGTAGAAATTGTGTTTGCAGCGTTTGAGGGATCTATCAACTGACTCAATGAGAAATAGATCGTATTCCAATCTAGATTTTTCCAGATGAGATTTTGTACTCTGAGATGGATTATCTTGAAATGATATGTAGGCTGCATTAAAATTGAGTTCTAGTTTTTTTGCTAGATTTTTGCGTTCTCGTTTAAATAGTGCCATTTGTCTTTGTATTGTACCACGCAAGACAGGCTTATGAGCTTCCCACAGTGTTATTGGGGAGATGTCTGTTGTATTATTAATTGATATGTATTCCTTTAAAGCTTGTTCAATGGCCATCTGATGTAGTGGGTGTTTGAGCATTATGTCCGGTAAGTACCACGTTGGGTCATGCGCTTTTGGTATGGCTGAGGCTATAGTAGTGTATACTGCATTATGGTCAGACCACGGAATCGGAATAATATCTGATGCAATAATTTCTGGTATCATTCCTATTGTTAGAAAAATATGGTCTATTCTGGTGAAGGTTTGATGAGGGTGCGAGAAATAAGTGAATTTCTTTTTCATTGGGTTACTTTCTCTCCACGAATCTACCAGATTGTATTTGGAAAGAAGTTGAGAAAAAGGTAATCTAGAGGTTATTTTGGATGGTGTAAAAGGTGATTTATCTAGAAATGGGAGGAGGACCTGGTTCGAATCCCCACACATTATCACTGTTCCTATTTTGTGTGTATTAATCACTTGTAATATATGTGAGAGGAATGGTGTAGGTTGTTTGTTAGGAGCGTAGTAGGAAATCACCGTGATTGCTGTATCCATTATATAACCCACGAGTATCAGGTATCTACCTTCTGGGTCTTTAATTTCTGATGATAAGGTGAATGGTGTGGATCGGTGAAATGCAATTAGAGTTCCCCTTTGCTTGGTACAGGCAGAAGCCGTGTAAATTTGTTGATAAAAAGGAAAAAAATATATTTTGGAGTAGAATCTTTGGTGAAGTGTGTTTCTTGGAGGCATACTATGTGAGCCTTCTTGTTATGGAAAGTACGGAAGGCTTTGGTCCTTTTTTGAAGGACATTTATTCCCTGAACATTCAGGGAAAGTATATTCAGTGGTGCCATGGTACCAGATCAAATAGTTTTGACTTACTTTTTGTTATGCAGAGCTGACTGCGCAGATCAACCTGTGTGGACTGAAGAGATGAATAGATAGAAAAGAAACCAGTGAATTCTGGAGTAAAGAGTAAACAAAAAACATATGAGATTAGATGATACATTGTATAAATTATTTTTTGCAAGTAATCACAATTTACCCGTGAAAGAGAATAAATATCTCTCTCAGGGGAATAAGTGCCTTCGTCACACTCCCACATAATATGGTTGGGAGAATGAGGAGGGCTAGTGGGGGTACACGGATCTTCCGCTTACAGGAGAGAAGTGCTATGTCAAAAGACATCAAAATGATGTTTCATTAATTGGAGTGCAGAATATAGTTTGTGTTGAAATTATTTATTCCAGGGTGGTTGTATATGGTTAGTCTTGCCCTAGGCTAAATAATTCAGTTAGAAAGGTACTGTTAATAACTTTGGTATTGATGAAGATAGTTTGAATTATTTTGGGATTTTAACCCTTTTAGAGTAAACAATTACATATTTTATTCATATGTATCTGTTTAGATATGTTAACTCATAAAATTGAGGTTGTATTGCTTCAGATTAGAATAAATAAAAACATAATTCTAGGAACTAGTTAGGTAATAATATATTTGTTTTAAGAAAAGAAAGAAAAAGCTTCCATTACTTCTGGATTATTGAACATATTTGTCCTAAAAAGTAATAAATCTATTGTTATTACCTGATAATATATAACTGAACAAGAATTTCCTTATTTCACTTATATATTCTAAGGCTATATGAATCAGAAGTAATAAGAAATATAACTGGAATGTAACATGATCCCACACAGTGTGTGACTATCAGAATGCAGTTACATTCAGTTATAAATACAGGTTTTTTATAGAGAACCATCTCTTAGTATAATAAATGAAGAGATATCAGGAATTAGGATGTCAGTCCATTGAATCTTCTTGGTCCATGGATGATGTGGCATAATGGCCTCTTTTGTGAGAATGATGATTCCCATTTTGTTCTGAAATTTTCTGAGTGCTGCCTGAAGGTGAAGATGATGCCATTCTTCTGCGTGTGGGAGAGTTGCTGCTTGTGGGTTCTGTCAGATTTAATTTTAAAAGGGTTTGTTGTAGTTCATCTGCTGATCTGCTTCTGTAAATTGTACCTTGGTAGTTAAATCTGACTGAAAAGGGGAAGCCCCATTGATACATAATGTTGTGGCGTTGCAGTTCCATTAGTTGGGGTTTCATGGATCGTCTTTTAGTAATAGTAAGTTGGGATAGGTCAGCAAAAATATGATAATTGTGTCCTTGAAAATTAAGTTCCTTTTTTTCTCTTGCAGCAATTAGTATTTGTTCTTTCGTTCTGTAATAATGAAATTTTGTGATTATATCACGTGGGGGTCCATCTTTCTTTTTGGCTGTGAGGGCTCTGTGTACTCTGTCCAGTTCTAAACGTTCAATAGGGATATCTGGCTTTAGTTCTTGTAATAGAGCAGTAATAGTAGATTGCAGGTCTGTCACAGTTTCAGGTATTCCCCTTATGCGCAAGTTTGAACGTCTGGCTCTATTTTCGTAATCTTCGAGCTTAGTTTGAAGTATTAAATTCTCTTCTTTTAATTGTTCCAATTCTGTTATATTTACTTGGGTTGTAATTTCAATTTCATCCATTTTTATTTCTAAGGCTGCGGTGCGGTTTCCCAGCTCTCTTATTTCTTTGGTTAGGCTTTTTGTTATTTGGTCTGAGGTTTGTTTTAAAGCCTTATGAAGCATCTTTTCAAATTGTAATAATATTACTGGGGATGCTGAGGAGGTTTGTGGAGAAGTTTGTGAGAGGATTTGTTCTGTATCTGACTCAAATGGAGAGTCTTGCTGTGACATTTTCTGTCTGTGAGAGCGCCCTGATGCTGTATATTGTGAGGTGACTGGAGCTGCTTTAGTTGCAGTGAGTGCCTGTGAGCTCTTTGTGAGGTGATTTTTATTTCTGCCACGGTTTCCTCCCAGTACCATATTTCCTGCCCAAACTTTCACAGTTTGTTCCCTGGGGCAAAAAGGTTCAAATGGATACCTTTTGAGCCTGCAGGCTCCGTTTTGTCCTTCTCTTCTCTCCTCAGCGGTGTGGAGCTCTAACAATGCATGCCTGCTCCGCTAGGCTCCGCCCATCTCCCTCTCGCAATGGGAAATATTCAAACTCCAAAGCACAGGCAAAAAAAAAATCTGTAGTAGAGTAAGAATGGGTTAGAACTTATGACAATGTAGTTACTGTATTGTTGTCTGCGCCTTCCTGTCCTGGTGAAACCACTCTCCCTATGTCTGTTATGGGAGTCCCCTCAATGGGGATAAGGACAAACAGACTTGGCATAAATTTTAATTCTTCCCCACTCTAATGCCCCCTCCACACGATCGGACAGTCCGATAACAAAATCCTTGGATTTTTTCCGACAGATGTTGGCTCGAACTTGTCTTGCATACATACGGTCACACAAATCTTGTTGTAAATTCCGAACTTCAAGAACGCGGTGACGTAAAACACTTACGATGAGCCGAGAAAAAGGAAGTTCAATAGCCAGTGCGGCTCTTCTGCTTGATTCCGAGCATGTGTGGAACTTTGTGCATCGGAATTGTGTACACACGATCGGAATTTACGACAACGGATTTTGATGTCGGAAAATTTGAGATCCAGATCTTAAATTTTGTGTGATGGAAATTCCGATGGAAAATGTCTGGTGGAGCCTACACACAGTCAGAATTTCCAACAACAAGCTTCCATCGAACATTTTCCGTCGGAAAATCTGACCGTGTGTACGGGGCATTACATTTAAAAGGAATCACCCAAAATTGTGCTTTAAACAGCCCCATTAAACTCTGAAAAGCCAGACCCTAGAAAAGATCTATGCAGAGCTGTTCCAGGCAAATTCAGCTGGGAGAGGATCATACCTTTTGTTGTTAGGCCCCAGGAAAGGAATAACACCAGGGGCAACTACAGTGCAAAAAAATGTACAATGGAAGCCCTAAGGCACATCAGCAAATTTTCCTCAATGGTATAGTCTGGATGACAGTTCTAATGCTGCGTTTGTGCTTTGCATTGCATTTCCATTGATGCAGTTTGTCATATTATAAATGCTTTGCGGTGAAGGCAAATTAGGTCAAATGCAGCCTTTTTCTTTGCAATGTATGTGTTTGAGTAGCTATAGCGGTATGAATAAGCCAGAATTTTTAAGCAATGGCGGTGTGCTGAAGCTCTTGGACAAAACATTGGCCAGTTGTAGAAGAAGATGATTCCAAATCTCATTGCAAACCTGAGAATGTCTTGAAATTGCCCAGGAAGATTTATACTAGCATGTTCATAATGCTGCCTCAGCTTACTAGTCAATGAGACTGAAAATAACAAAGGTAATGAAAGAACCAAAACTGTGTTTTCTTGGTGCTAAACTACATTAGAAAATCACAGTAAATATGATTCTATAAATAAATATTCTCTTGTGCACTGCACAACATGTATATCAAAAATAAAATACAATGTGTTGGAAATTCCTACAAAAAGCTGTTATTTGTATTTGTTTTGCTTGTTTTGCTCAAGACATATCACTATAGGACCTTTATGTTCTAAATAACATATCCAAGTCATTATTGCTCAATGTAATGCAGTATCATATGCAGCAAAGTTATACCATGGAGACATTGTTTTAAGCTTTGAATGATTTTCATAAATGGATTCCCTTAAAAAAAGTACATTAGTCTTATACTGTATACTACCATTCAACAATAAACAGAATTGTAAATTATTTTACTGGTAAACAACTAATATATTTACCAGATGAATTCAGTTACCCAGAAGTAAATCAGAAAGATTTATTGCTATGTAATACCATGATAAATTAGACCAAATTATAAAGTAAAATAAGAATAACTACAATATCATTCAGCTAACTACTGTGAAAGCTAAACTTTAATTAAAGGAATAAGCTATTACTTTTTTCCACCTGCCATGTTTTAATTTATGTAGCTGAAAAATTGGAGCTTCTGTAAAGTTCCCTGTGAGAGCCAAACGAATTGCTAGACCAGAAGTACACAGCTTGGCCATTGGCTAGTGTCTTCCAGATTGCTGTACTTACAACACAAAGCGAGACTTTTATGGAACAAGTCAAGGCTCAAATGTAGGCATTTTACTACTGTCTACTATTTTAATCAATTTAATGTTTATAGCACAGCTAGGTTTTTATTTTGTAATACCCGCAATATCTTACAATGGATATGGCTATGAAAGTAAAAGGTAGCACTATGTATTTTGTAAATATTTGCATTTTTAATATTCATAATATCTGCTTTAACCTCAACTGAATTCAATTTATAAAGTCTACGTGACAAGTCACTAATATCTATCTTACAAGGTTAAAATAAATACATTGGAGTGGCATATTTGTAATTGTGCTCAGCCTGTTTGTGATTCAAGCACCTCTGTCAGACAGGACAACTAGGCCCTGTATATATTACAGTTGAGTAATACATCCCATTCTAAAACCCACTACAGTCTGTGATTGGACAATAAAGCAGTATTAACATGTTGAGTAGCTTATCACTCTGTTCACCCCACCTGTAAGGAAGCTTGCACTGTGAAATGTTTTAAAGCCCCACATGGCTCAGTGCTGCCCCTCCTCCATTCTGAATGCTGTAACTTGGGAGGTTAATATGAATACAAATTCAGGTATATTTGACAGATGCATGTAAAGTCTACTAATTGTTCAAAGAATCCCTAACTAAATGATATGACATAGTTACATAGTTAGTCTGGTTGAAAAAAGCTCAACCAATATAAGGGGAAAAAATTATACAAACCTATATACAGTACACAATTCTATACTCAGTTTATTCAGAGGAAGGCAAAAAAAAAAAAAAAAACAATAAAGCATGATCCAATTTGCTCCAGCAGGGGAAAAAATTCCTTCCTGATCCTCCAAGAGGCAATCTGATATTCCCTGGATCAACTTTACCTATAAATATTAGTGTCCAGTTATATTATGCGTATCTAGGAAAATTATCCAGGCCTGTTTTTAAAAAAATCTACTGAGTTAGCCTGAACCAGCTCTTGAGGAAATCTTTTCTATATTTTCACAGCTCTTATTGTGAAGAAGCCTTTCTATATTTGGAGATTAAATGTATTTTCCTCCAGACATAAAGAGTGCCCCCTTGTTATCTGTGATAATCTTAAAGTGAGTAACTTGACACCAAGTTCATTATATGGACCACTTATGTACAGTATGTATACATGTTGAAGGTAGACTTTATATGTCACATGCAAACTTCTAATGTGGGTTTAAAGATGATTGTTGATTTTGAAAAACTTCTTGGTACTGCCAATTTTTTTACATTAGGCTTTCTGTGTGTAAAAGGTAGCAATGGGGTAATCCAGCATCCCCAGCAGGTGAGTTCCAAGATCACCAGATTTCAACAAAATGGAGTTGTGTGCGCTATAGAGCTATGTCTGGATAAGAAATGGAATTTCTCAGCAGGTAGTATTCACCTTTAATCCACAGATGCCCCCCCGAGTACATTTTTAAAAATTCACAAAATACAACTGTCTTGAAACTCAAGGGGGTGAGGGGAGCATTTGAATGGGGAAGAGCATGGAAGCATCAGACGAAAACAATGTTTGAGCCTGTATGAGAGTGGCAAGGAAAGCGAATTATGAGTATCTTTGGGAATAGGGAATGAAATGAGTGGATCAGGGCTGGGGCAAGGGGTGGGCAGAAGGGGAGGCTGCCCTGGGTACTATGGTTTATTGCAGGGATGGGGTGCCCTGGAAGGGGGGGAGCAGATTGGCACCTTTGCCCTTGGTGCTGGATGACCTTGTCACTCTGTAAAGTGCTGCATAATGTGTTTGTCCTATATATATTGTGTGAAATTAAAAAAAAAGACACAGCAATGCTGGGGATGCTGGATTACCCCATTGCTACCTTTTACACACAGAAAGCCTAATGTAAAAAAATTGGCAGTACCAAGAAGTTTTTCAAAATCAACAATCATCTTTAAACCACATTGACCTGTGCTTTTGCATGTTCAAATGTAGAGCTGTTAAAAATGTAATTGAAAATAGTGTCAATAGGGTTACCTACAGGGATTTACAGTGGAGACGTAAAGTATTCGGACCTCTTAAATTTTTCACTCTTTGTTATATTGCAGCCATTTGCTAAAATCATTTAAGTTATTTTTTTTTCCTCATTATTGTACTCACAGCACCCCATATTGACAGAAAAACAGAATTGTTGACATTTTTGCAGATGTATTAAAAAAGAAAAACTGAAATATCACATGGTCCTAAGTATTCAGACCCTTTGCTCAGTATTTAGTAGAAGCACCCTTTTGATCTAATACAGCCATGAGTCTTTTTGGGAAAGATGCAACAAGTTTTTCACACCTGGATTTGGAGATCCTCTGCCATTCCTCCTTACAGATCCTCTCCAGTTTTGTCAGGTTGGATGTGTAATGGAAATTTGTAAGTTCTGTATATAATTGTATTGTATTTTGTATGTATTGCACACTGCCCTCACTGTGCACACAGCACTAATAATGTTTTCAGTAAATGTTTACATTCTTTCGAGTCCAGATTAGAATAAGCCTGCCTATGTAACGCCCCTTGTTACGATAACCCTACAATTGTAATATTAATGTGATACCTACGTAATCATGTGCATAAAAACCTTCAATTGCGTCATAATAAAGCAGAACAGTTATGTGGAAAGATGCTGAGCGTATCTTTTGTGTCTGTTCCCTACTGCAGTAGTTATTATTAATTTGGTACCACTAATCAATATGAGGATAGGAGTTGCCTATCATCAATTTAACTGAGTCAGTATGGCGAGCTTTGCCTTAGGAGGGGTTTCCAGGTGACCCTGAGTATCCGAAACGAGGAGCTTGAGACGATCCGGGAATTTCTGATAATCAGCCGGCTGAGGTAAGCCTTTTGAGTTATCAGACTTCCTTGATCAGTAAGGCATTTTCGGGACAAAGGGTACCTATTTTACTCCCCTTAATCGAACTGTATTGATTGGTGGTTATATGTTATGTTGTCCCTGTCTATTGTCCATCAGAGTGCTATAGATAAGAAAGGGAAGAATAGTGCTGTTCACAGGTATATGTAGTAAATCTGCTAGATAAAGTAGTTTAGAGGCAAGAGGGTATAGGCACACGTAGAGAAGAGAGAAGACTGGCCAGTCATTATGGGCATTGAATTAAGTAAGGGAATGAAGGGTAAGAGACCCTCAAAAATGCCCAGCGCAAGAGGAGCGCTATATATGAACCAAAGGTGCGGTTCCGCCTATACTGAGCCCCTAGATTAATTGGTTAAAGTGGACAGGGATCCACAATGGGTAACTGGGTTACCAAGGTCCACAGGGACTAAGAATCATGCAGAGTAAACAGCTAGAGAAACAGCTATCTATGTGAGCAGGATGGACCAAGGGTGACATTAACACTAGACAGAAAGGGACATTTTCATGTTAAGTTGTGGGATGAATTTGGGGTCAGGCACTACAACTATGAGAGTTAAAACAGAATACTTTATATGTTGTCAGAGAGGGAAGATGGGATGAGCACTATGGCTCCCCGTCTGATCATAGAAGCTACATATAAAGGATATCTGAACAAAATAAGGAATGCAGAATTTAAGGCAGGGAAATATTAAAGAGTTAAAAGAAAGTGAGAGAATGATATGCATGTGTGAATGCTGGGACCTTTAGTTCTATCCCTTGTGTGTGTCATGTACGCAGATATGACCCCCTTCTTTGTGCTCTCATAAACGAATGTGGCTGAGATGAGAGGTCAGTGATAAGATGGAAGGACACCATGCCAATTCCAGTTTTTTAGACAAAACATGTGCCGGGTTAACGAATCTAATGGTAAACAATGTGATCACAATTATTTTGAATCTGTTTTCCAAACATGGTAAAATGAAGGTTACATTTAACTGTGTATTACACAAATTGAATATCCTTTGATAGTGGAAACAGTGCATTTAAAAAAGGGTAATTAAGTAAAATTAAGTAATAATGAGTATTCATTTCTAATATGAGTTTAACAATTTTATTAATAATTTAGATATATTGAAACTGGTTAAGATAACCTTTGGTTGGAAATGAAATCCAGGTTATTGGGGAAATTTGTAAAAATGGGATTAGTTTAGATTAAGATAACAATTTTGTAATTTTACATTTATTCAATAAGCCCTTATTGAGAGAAAAAAAGATTAAGATGAGGTTGTTATTTTGAATAAAGCTGCTGCCATAATATTTAACAAAGCCAAGATGGATGGGATACATAAGAAGTTTTTCTACAAAAATGAAATTTTAAGGTTCTTGATAATAACTTGATGTGCGGTCCATGATGTGAGAGTAATAATAAATAAAATTTAAATATAACAGACCCATCACATCAAGTCCACACACCCTGTTAGGATAGATGCCACCTGCAGCCAGTTGTTTTATAGTTTTTGATGCTTTCTGGTCCATCATACAGATTGTTGATCCTTTTGTTTTATTTATTTTTATTTTTGAAATCCAAAGCAGAATGTATGGATTGTGAAATGATGTGCCCCTTTTTCTTGTAAGTACAGTGGTATAAGCAGAAGAATATTTTGGATTTATGGGCATCTCTCCATGACCGCAGGGTATTGTTATCATTTATCATAATATTGCCAGGAAGAAGTTGTCTTTTGAAACATGAAACTGGAGTTCTTACACAAACAGCGTGATAGAAAACAAGCCATTGTAATATATTTATGCAAGCAGGACCCAGTAATGAAGCGTTCATCCCGATATATCAGAGCTGTAGCTTTTATGCAAAGGTGCTATTAGACAAAGTTAGATATTGTTTTGGTCAAACATTTAATTTTTAATGGTCTGACATTCTGTGCAACAAATATACAGCTAACTAAATGTTTGTCTAATGAAAGGTTTAAAATATGAGTTTGTTTATGTACAAATCTAACAATGAAAAATGTGTACATTTGAATCCAGCCACCTTATTGCCTCTATTGGAGGAGGCTGGAGACAAAGGAAGACACGTGTGTTAAAATTGATGGTGTAGGAATCAGCTGCTGTGAGCCCAGTGCAGGACACACTCCCTGAAGACCCAGATATTACATTTTTTGTAGATTTGAGTATGCAGTTTATCACCCAGAAGGATACTCTGTATTCAAAGTCATTGGATCCTTTTTCCCCAGCTCAAGAAGCAGAGCTCCATGTTTTAGCAAAGCCTGTGAGCTATAAAAAGAGTGTATATTTATATAGATAGTCAAGATATAGAGAGCTTTTGGTTCCATTTAAAGGGCCAGAAGTTTGTTTTTACTTCGGCAGGTAAACCAACCAAGCATGCCAAGTTAATTTGATCGGCTGTTTTCAGCCTTCCAGGTTCTTGCTGAGGTAGCCATATTAACTTTCGCACATGGAAGCAGACCAGGTGACTAAGGATGCTGCATTTACAGCCCCGGACACTTGATGGGTCTGTGCAACTCACAGATTCCACCCTAGTTCTGGCCCAGTATAGCTGGGATTAATAATTCAACTTTAAGGACCCCAGAACGAGAAGAACAAGTGGTCCACAGGGGGCAACTTCTTATGAAACAGGACTTTGGAAAAGGTGATCATTTATGTCTGCCAGCCACTCTTTTCCCTCCAGCTTGACACATGGACCGTGTCATCAGTCACAAGCAGTTATGGCTGCCTTAGTAAATGAGCGTGGGATAGAGCCAGGGTTCCCCACAGTTGTTTTTATAACATACCACTTCTTGTTTTACCTGTTACCAAAGGTGTTACCAAAAGCTGAACATCTCTCCCAGAGATTACAAAAAAGATATATCCAGATGCCCAAGTTAGGATCTTACGAGTATGCATTTTGTCTGTATGGACATGTTTTTTGGATGTCCAGTGGCAAATGCTACTGCAAAGGCCACAGTAAAAAGTGTTATCAGAAGTAGTTTGTAAGTACAGAGTGCCAGAAAGTACAGAGAGTAACAGAGGAAATCATTTTTTATAGGAGAGTCCTTAATAGAATTTTTGAGGTTTTATTTTTACACCCCTTACTGTCTACAATGTAGCAGACAAAGTAGAGTAAGAAACTAGAAACTTTTGCCTGAATGTTTTCTTATATTTTATCAAGCCCCTAAGGGGGATGTTGGACTCTCTCCCTATGGGATTTGGTTTGGGAGTGTGTTACTCACTTGCTTATATTTTGTCTCAGCAGCTGAAGTCCTCCATTCGGATCTCACAGAGAATGTTGCTGATCTTTTAAGGTTTTTGACAAACTCATTTATGTGTTTTCTCCCCAATTCCAGATCCTAAAAGTTTGGAAGGATCTAAAACTAAAGCCAGGTGACTTGTGGATTGTTAAGAGACATTTATATATAAGGAAAAGTTTGGAGACTCAATACAGCATCTATTTCATGTACAGTTTTTGCAAAACGTGAAGAAAAAGTCACCTGGATCCACACCAGACACTGCAAAAATGACCAAATTAAAGAAATCTCTGAGTTTGATTTGTTTCCCTCTTTTGATCACAGTCTAGGGTACTTTTTGATTAAATTACTTTAATTGTAAGGGATATATATATTTGAAAAGTAGTTAGCCATGTTGAAGTCATATTTTGTCTTTTGTACGTCTTCCATTTTATGTAGAATTGTCTGTGTTCACATATGCTGATAAGTCAGCATGCCCACAATTAAGCTAGAAGGCCATTCTGGCCACAGAAGTATACAGCCAGTACTCTGTAAATATGTCTTATCAATCATTTGTTTTTCACAATGAAAAGTCATTTTGTAATGAAAAAGTTGCTCAGCTATTATTTTCTCCACAATGGAGTTTTTTGCCTCTTTGGCCAGGACTACCTCCACCTAAGCGTGTGGAGGTTCCAGGTTAAAGGTGATAGCAGGTATGGTTAGTGATCAAAATATTGATCAAAAGAGGGGAGACTGTAATGGAAATTTGTAAGTTCTGTATATAATTGTATTGTATTTTGTATGTATTGCACACTGCCCTCACTGTGCACACAGAACTAATAATGTTTTCAGTAAATGTTTACATTCTTTCGAGTCCAGATTAGAATAAGCCTGCCTATGTAACGCCCCTTGTTACGATAAACCTACAATTGTAATATTAATGTGATACCTACGTAATCATGTGCATAAAAACCTTCAATTGCATCATAATAAAGCAGAACAGTTATGTGGAAAGATGCTGAGCGTATCTTTTGTGTCTGTTCCCTACTGCAGTAGTTATTATTAATTTGGAACCACTAATCAATATGAGGATAGGAGTTGCCTATCATCAATTTAACCGAGTCAGATGGTAAACGTTGGTGGACAGCCATTTTTAGGTCTCTCCAGAGATGCTCAATTGGGTTTAAGTCAGGGCTCTGGCAGGGCCATTCAAGAACAGTCACAGAGTTGTTGTGAAGCCACATCTTCATTATTTTAGCTGTGTGCTTAGGTTCATTGTCTTGTTGGAAGGTAAACCTTCGGCCCTGGTCTGAGGTCCTGAGCACTCTGGAGAAGGTTTTTGTCCAGGATATCCCAGTACTTGGCCACATTCATCTTTCCCTTGATTGCAACCAGTCGTCCTGTCCCTGCAGCTGAAAAACACCCCCACAGCATGATGCCTCCACCACCATGCTTCACTGTTGGGACTGTATTGGACAGGTGATGAGCAGTGCCTGTTTTTCTCCACACATACCGCTTAGAATTAAGGCCAAAAAGTTCTATCTTGGTCTCATCAAACCAGAGAATCTTATTTCTCACCATCTTGGAGTCCTTCCGACTGCATCTCTAGAGCTCAGCCACAATGATCGTTGGGTTCTTCTTTACCTCTCTCACCAAGGCTTTTCTCCCCCGATAGCTCAGTTTGGCCGGGCGGCCAGCTCTAGGAAGGGTTCTGGTCGTCCCAAACATCTTCCATTTAAGCATAATGGAGGCCACTGTGCTCTTAGGAACCTTAAGTGCAGCAGAAGTTTTTTGTAACCTTGGCCAGATCTGTGCCTTGCCACACAATTCTGTCTCTGAGCTCTGCAGGCAGTTCCTTTGACCTTATGATTCTCATTTGCTCTGACATGCACTGTGGGCTGTAAGGTCTTATATAGACAGGTGTGTGGCTTTCCTAATCAAGTCCAGTCAGTATAATCAAACACAGCTGGACTCAAATGAAGGTGTAGAACCATCTCAAGGATGATCAGAAGAAATGGACAGCACCTGAGTTAAATATATGAGTGTCACAGCAAAGGGTCTGAATACTTAGGACCATGTGATATTTCAGTTTTTCTTTTTTAATAAATCTTCAAAAATGTCAACAATTCAGTGTTTTTCTGTCAATATGGGGTGCTGCGTGCACAATAATAATCGAAAAAAATGAACTTAAATTATTTTAGCAAATGGCTGCAATATAACAAAGAGTGAAAAATTTAAGGGGGTCTGAAGACTTTCCCTCTCCACAGTAGCTTGCAAGACATCTAGGCAAAAAAAGAAGTCTAGGTTAAGATTTAAGGGCAAAGGACAGATATACCTTAAATTAATGTAATTGCATATTTTCATGCTTGAATGGTGGGTACCTTTTAAAACAGTGGTGTAATAATGGTCTTCCCTCTTACATGCCTTTACACATATACAGTTATCCTGCTGATAGTCCCTGGGAATTATGATGAAACAATTACAGCTTCATAAAAAAATCTGAATAATCAGCTAAAAATGGCAGGTATCTCATGACAGGTATCTAATTTGTATTGCTCATTGCCTGGCACGTTATGTGCATCCTTACATGCATTACAGCCTCTATTCATATCTATGATGAATGGGGTTGTCATTCAAATACAGTGCAGTACTGCATCACATATCAGGGTGTGCAAGGATGCATTTTTGTGCATTTTATTTTTCAGCAAATGTCCTCTCTGCCATGCATTTTGTAAAAATTACAGCTTGGTTCATTATGCGGCTTTTAATGTACCAAGCAGATGCAGTACATCTGACACTCAAGCTTTATGTTTGGATTGCAAGCATTTTATACTTTAAGCCAACTTAATTGAAAACATACATAAATACCTACTGATCTGAATGAAAATAAAAATGTTGTCTTTGGTAGCATGATCAATTTTGTTAATTAACTAATTAGCTTGCCATGCTTTAACAAATGTCACATTGAATTAGCAAGTGTACTCAAACTAATTGAGTTTACGTCCTCAAGTGATTTTGTAATTTCAGCACAGTAAAACACTGAATCGACTTAAAATGTAAAATACACAGAATTAAAAAAAAAAAACTAGTGAATCTGCCATCAATATGCAAAGTGCAGGAGAAATCATCAGCGTAATTAAGATAAAATACTTTGAAAAGTCATAAATTATTATCAGCTCGGCTGTGTAAACGAGCAGTAAAATATAGATTTAACCTCACGGCGTCAGAGTGGAAGGGGTTACGTGTTGTAAGTCTATGAGTGCTGCTCATACCCCAGGTCACAAGAGATCAAAATATTTTTATCTAGCTTCTGCTTCCCGGCAAATTGATGACAGGAGTTTGACTGATTAAAAAAAAAAATCACAAAGGAGAGAATTTCTGTCTCTGTACACATGACAGAATACTCATTTCTCATCTATTACTTCCAACATTTTATGGTTTTCTATTTCGTTTGAGAGGAGACAACATCTTGTGTAATGCATGTATTGCCCATGGTTTCCCTCTTTAACCTACTTTATTTTTTCCGTGGTCTAGTGAGCACAGATCTAATAGAAGAGCAAGTGACTTGCGCTGTATGCTTCTTAAGGATGGATCCCAGTCGAGATATAGCCTATGGAAATTAAATCAGTCGATTCACACTAAAGATCACTTATCCCCCCTATGCATGAAATTAATCATCTTCTACATAATGGTGAAGGCCAGGTTAAATCACATGGATTTGTACCAAAGCAGTCTGCAAGCCAGGACATCAGTTATTCTATTGTTTGCTTTACTTTTTTTCTTAAAGTATAACTCCAGCTTTAGGTAATTTATCAATCTTATATACAAAATACTATAGTTTTCACCTATCTGTTTATGTCTATGTTTTTATAATTTTTTTTCCATCTCTGAGATTTCTCCTGTCTTGTCCACATGTTTTTTTTTTTTTTCAGTTAGGTGTATTTTATAATATAACATGCAGGTTCAGAGTTATATTGTCTACTTCCCGATAGCCAGCTGTCTTGTGCTACCACCCTCCTACCACACTAGTGGATTGGCTAACTTTAGTATCAAATTAAAAGACTAAGATGTGATAGGCACACAGGACATGATGAGGATGTAAAAGGTGAAGGAGGGCTTGCCCATTGTGCGTCAGTTCACCTAGAACAAATGACTATAAGACTAACCTAGCAGTATATCAGAGCAAAAAAAATGAAAAATGGAACTGTATATATCACCAATAGTGCAATACACATTGGTTAAAATACCATCAATTTTTATTATGTACAAACAATAAAACCATATTTGTTACATATATATCATAAACACATGTGATATCATATGTACAAGGGCAGTACGTAATACCAACAGAACATCTCAAAGACATCCCACTTGGAATTGGTAGTTGGGATAGGGTCAGGTCAACACGTTTCACAGGACCCCCCCGCTTTCTCAGGACCTCTCGGGACCTCTCAGACCTCATTCGGATCCACAAATGACAGAATGTGTAATTTAAAACTGAGAATAAACAAAATATCAAATTATAATACAATCATTATGAACAATAGCAACAACAATGCACATTCACAAAGGGCATCAGTTCAGCAGGATGCAGAGATGGAAAATGAGGAACCAGTCAAAACTTGTTGGATCAAAAAATGTGTGTTATTACCTCAAACAAGCTCATCAAACAAATCCACGTGATTCTACTAGCAGTTTAGTTCTAGGTGTAGGGACCAAGAGTGCACAAATTGTGCAGGAAAGCAGCACTGAAGAATACAGAACACCAGTCTTGATCATTTATTATACCTAGAAATGCATTACTGGCTGCTAATATCATGGTGCCTATGCCACCACCGTAACTCTGTTGGCTATGAGTAGGGCAGGGTAGTAGTACAGCAGGGTGGATGGACTACAAATGTATATACATTACTTCACAAATCTTCCGGTAGGTATAAATAAGAGCCTCTATTTGTTTCACTGGTTTGGATGGAGTTACCTTCTAAAATAAGATGTTGCTTAGAACACTATTTCTCAATTCTATTAAATTACGGCTTTTTATAAATACCAGTGTCCATTTATCCCCTGGAGTAGATCACTGTAACATACTTTGATGAACACTGGGTGTTAGGAGCCAGACCACTTATTGGTGGTACTGTCATCCACTTACCTGAAGACTGGAGTTCCGGTGCCAACCAGCAGGTATCTCCCAGCAGTAAGCAGGTCCCAGGAATTAGTCTTCATGTGATGCTGGCTGCTGGGAGGGTATTTAGCTCCTCCTTGAAAATCACTCAGTGCCACAGCGTTTTTATCTGTGTGTTCATACTGTATTTTCTGCTGCTCCTTGTACCAGTTATCCTGATCCTGCTGCCTGTATATGCTTCCCACAACCCTGATCCCTGTTCTGGACCCCTTCCTGACCTGTCAAGCTGTTCCTTATACGCCCTGCACGACCCTGCTTTACCCAATGTTCTGACTTGTACATAGCTTTAGTTAGTTGTTTTTCGCCTTTTATGTGTGTTCACTGATGTTTCTAATAGGATGCTGTGTTTATGTTTGTCACTTGTATAGATCAGCCCCAGAGCAAGAGGAACGTGCAGGGGTCGCATGACTGGGGGGAAGCTGGATTGATGCACCAGGAAGTCTTGGTGTAGGAAGTGGGTTGGGATAGCTGGGAGCACAGGGCAGTGCTAGGAGTTCATTTCTGTGTTTAGTAAGGAGGGGCGGAGCCGGCCATTCGGGCGCAAATCTAGGAGCACACAAGCTTAATGATTTGTGCTGTTACCTCTTCATGGAGAACCTGGACCACATCCTAGAGCAACTGCGCTCCTTCTGCCCTGCATGGTGCAGCCCGGTGTGGAAGATATGCCAGATATGCCACTCCCCCAAGGCAGCCGCGGCCATCACGGGAGGTAGCGGAGGTCCTGGTGGGGACGGCGTCGATGCCAGAGCGTCATCTGCTGGTAAGCAGAGGGCCCCACATGAGAGGAACGTGGGGGAGAGCGATTGTGATTAGGTGTGTAGTGTTTTATTTTCTCTCGGAGATATAGCGGAGCGTTTCCTTGTATGCATTTGTGGGTGAGGCAGAGGGTCTTGAATGTGATCCGATTCTTTACGGTTAGCCAGTGTAGGCTCCTTAGGGATGGGGAAATGGATTCCCAGGGTTTTTTTCCTGTTAACAGTCTTGCCGCCGTGTTTTGGATGAGTTGTAAGCGCGCAAGCAGATATTGGGGTAATCCTACGTAGAGCGAGTTTGCGTAGTCGAGTCGGGAATTAATGATTGTTCCAACAACGGCCGCTTTGTCCTCTTCTGGGATGAAGGGAATGAGTCTACGTGGCAGGCGGAGGAGATGGTGGGATCTGCTAACTACTGATCCTATTTGTGCATCCATTGTCATTCCTGAGTCAAAGATGACTCCGAGACTCTTGGCTTTGGTGCGTGGAGAGATGGTCTGTCCGAAGATGGTGGGAGGTGTCCACGGAGTCTTAGTTTTGGAATTTTTGTTAGCGTGTAGGAGAAGAAGTTCTGTTTTTGAACCGTTGAGTTTGAGGGAGCTAATGGTCATCAAGTTATCTATTAAAGTGAGGCATTTCTCTAATTGCTGATGATGGTCTTTTTGTCCGGTGATGCGAAGGTAGAGTTGGGTGTCATCAGCGTATGATTGGAAGCAGAGGTCCGTTTTTCTGATGATATTGAGGAGTGGGCGGATGTAGATGTTGAATAGCACTGGTGACAAGGTGAGCCCTGAGGGACTCCACAGAAGATTGCCCGGGTTTCCGAGGTGAATGCTCTTAGTTTCACTATCTGAGAGCGATTCTCTAAGAAGGATGCAAACCATTTTAGAGCAGAATCTGTAGCTCCTGCTACTTCTGCGAGGCGGACAAGTAAAGTATTGTGGTCCACTGTATCAAATGCTGCACTGAGGTCTAACAGTACCAGGAGACATGATTCTCCATCATCTGCTGCTTCAAGGGCGTTGTCCCATATTTTGAGAAGTGCTGTTTCTGTGCCATGGCCTGGGCAGAAGCCTGATTGCAGAGGGTCCAGGAGTTGGTGTGCGTCCAGGTTGCATTGTAGCTGATGTACTACTGCTTTCTCCATAATCTTGGAGATGGTGTTGAGGCTTGTTATCGGTCTGCGGCAGTTAGGGTCCTTAGGGTCGAGATTGGGTTTCTTTAGCGGGGTTTGATGATGCCTTGCTTGAGAGTGGTTGGCACAATCCCTTCTTTGAATGATTGATTTATGAGGTGTGTAATGGTAGGGGCCAAGATGTCGGAACATTCTTTCAGGAGTTTTGTGAGAATGATGTCGTTTGGTGATGTGCTGTTTCGAAAGCTTCTGATGATGTTTTTAGTCGTGTCAGTGGTGATTGGGGACAAAGAGAAATTTGGTGGTTGTGTGATGTTCGTGTCGATATCCTCTTTTTGCTTTGGTTGAGTGAGGTTGGTTGTTATTTTCTGATGAATTGATTTCCGAATGTTGTCGATTTTGTCGATGAAGAAATTTTATAACTGGTATCGAGTATCGTTTGCTGGGGGCTCTAAGCAGGTTGGGTTCATTGACTGGGCGACTATTTTGAAAAGTTCCCGCTGCCGGTTTAAGGCAGTTGAGATGGTGTTCGAGAAATGTTCTTTTTTGGCTTTGAAGATTGCCTTGTGGTATTTCACAGTGAGTGCTTTGTAGTTAGTATGGTTTTCCTTGGTAGGATTTCTTCTCCATGCTCTTTCAGCTCTTTTACATTCTTGCTTGAGTAGGGTGAGAGTGCCATTAAACCATCTCAAGTTTTTTTTTGTGGACAAGTGTTCTGCGTTTGGCGCCACTGAGTCTGCTGTCCTGGGTTCTGGGGATGTGTTGCTACAGCAATTGATGGTGTCTTTTTTAGCGGGCTGTAGAGATATGGTGAGCAGGGGTGTCGCAGCAGCGCCCATTGCTGCCACGATCTCGCCAGCAGCGACATGGGTGGTCGGGGGGGACGGGCGACCGGTCACCTTGTCCTCACCAGCTATCCTATTAGCGCTGTTGGGTCAGCAGTTACATATGGCAGCATCCGGGGCAGCTGCAGCTCCTCCGGCGGTGGTAGGGGCCCCGCAGGTAAGTACAGGGGTGGGTGCCTCTCCCTCGGTAGTGGCAGGAGCTTCCCAGGTGAGTACAGAGGGGGGTACCACTCCAGGGGCGTTGTCCATGGATGGGATTCGGTTGGCGGACGCAGCTCGATGCAAGGTCTACGTTTACTACGGGGGCACCTCTGGGTGCTCACCTAAAAAAGTGGAGGTGAGGGAGAAGATCTGGAAGGGTGACTACGTGGAGATCTTTTTGCTGCTGGTGCTCGAGTAGTTTACTCTGGATAAGGTTAAGCTGGACGAGAGCAAAAAGGAAGAAGAGGAGAAGTGGCGTTCTCACCTTATCCCGTGCACACTTGCGAACTGGATGCAGGCGTTTAACATATTGGCTAGTGTTATAGGGAAAAGGCACTTGAGAATTGTTCAGCCTTATTCTGTTATCTTGATCCCATTAGTGAGGCCCAGACGGGTATGGGAGGGTGGCGTGTCTGCGCTACGATGAGCAGTTCCTACAATGGAAGGCTGTGAGACCATCCTTGCGATGGGATCACAAGGACATTGGTTTGTGGATGAAGCTCATGATGCAAGCCAGGCTCGAGCTGCAGCCCTTTCATGGGGGGGCCGGGGGTGCCCAAGCCTCTTCACCTTCGGTCGGAAAGCGCAAGGTGTTCTGTTGGCAGTTCAACGAGGGCAATTGCAAGTTCATTGAATCATGTTGTTTTCGCCACAAGTGTTCGGGCTGCGGAGGTGCCCATCCCTTGTCCAAATGCTTTAAGAAAGGGAGGAAACAGGGTGATGCTGGAGAAAGGGATGACGGCGGTTAAAGTGAAAAAGATGGCGCCGTACCTAAGTAGGTATCTGAACAGGGGAGTAGCGCGGACAATGTGGTTGGGCTTTAAGGAGGGTTCCCAATTCCCAGTGAGTTGGTGGAAGTCCCTCCCGTATCGGCCAAACTGCAATCGCCATATGATCACCCGGACGTGGTTTCTAGTAAACTGTGGAAGGAGGTAGCATTAGGCAGGATGGCGGGTCCATTTTCAGAGCCGTCGTTCTGGCAATTGGGGGTTTTGCCGTTGGGGGTGGTCCCTAAGCTGGAATTGAATCAGTTCTAGCTTATTCATCACCTTTGCCACCCGAAAGGTTCGGTCGGTGAATGATGCGATTAATCATGCTCTTTGTACTGTGTCATATGCCTCCTTTGACGAGGTGGTGCGGTGGGTTCAGTGGTTTGGTTGGGGGGCACTGATGGAAAAGACCGACATTGAATCGGCTTTTCGCTTGTTGCTAGTACATCCGGATAGCGTGCGTTTGTTGGGGTGTTGTCGGGAATATTTTGTGGATAGATGCCTACCTATAGGTCGTGCTATCTCCTGTTCTTATTTTTGAGTTGTTCAGTCCTTTCTGGAATGGGTGATCAGGGATTTGTCGGGCCTTTGCTTAATTTTGCACCTGGATGCCCTCTGGGTGATCGGTCTTGTCTGATTCTGTTGGCCACCATTCAACATGTTTTCCAAGTTTTTGGGGTTCCTCTGGTGCAGGACAAGACAGAAGGTCCTGTAACAATGTTGAAGTTCTTGGGTATCGTTATCGATACTGATCTGATGGAGTGCCGGCTGCCGAGCAATTAGCTGGAGGATCTCCAGGGGTCGGTGGCGGCAGTGGCCCGCCGCTCTAAGGTACAAATTGCGACACTTGCAGTCATTGTTGGGGGAAACTCAACTTTGCGTACTGCATTATGCCTATGGGGAGGGTGTTCTGCAGACGTTTAGCGGCTGCCACGGCGGTGGTCAAGGCCCCGCATCACTTTGTTCGGATAGGTCAGGATCGCAGGGATGATATCCTGGTCTGGGAGGTGTTTTTGGCGCGGTATAACAGTAGGTCGTTCTGGCTGGGGCCTGTGGTACAGGCAACGGAACTGGAGCTGTTCACAGACGCGGCAGGGTCCGCGGGTTTTGCGGCTTACTTTCAGGGGCCTCGGTGCGCAGATCAGTGGCTGGAGTAGTTGGAGGGGTCCGCGTTGATCAGGAATTTGATGTTGTTGTTCTCTATCATGTTGGTGGTGGAGCTTTGGGGGGGTCGAGTTCAGGAACCGGAGGGTTCGTTTTCATTGTAATAACCTGGGGGTGGTGCATGCGATCAATTCACTGTCGGCATCATCTTTGCCGGTAGTGCGTTTGTTGCGTCAGTTGGTGTTACGTTGTCTCATATTGAACATTGTTGTGTGTGCTGTGCATATCCCAGGGGTTTAGAATGGAGTGGCTGATGAGCTTTTTTGCTTACAGTGGGACAGATTCCGGCAGTTGGCACCGGAGGCGGATCGGCTCGGGCTTCTGTGCCCCAGTTTATTATGGGATCTTCTGCTGGCATCGAGATGGCGTTGGTTCGGCGGGCAGTTGTGGAATCCACCTGGCGATCTTATGAGCAGGTTTGGCGGGAGTGGTACGAGCTGGAGAGTAGCATTGGTGGTTGTCCCAGCAATAATGACAGGCTCCATGCGTTGCTTTATTTTCTGGGCCGGAAATGTGAGGAGGGGGTGTCTGTTGCGTCTTTGAATTGTAAGATGGCTGGTTTGGCTTTTTTGTGTAAATTGGGAGGGAATGAGGATGTTACCAAGGCTTTTATAGTGCGTAAGGCGTTGCAGGGTTATAGGAAGGGGCGCACCAGACCTGCTTCCAGACATCCGGTGTCTTTGGGAATGTTAGAGGTTTTGGCGGGGGTGTTGCCTCAAGTGTGTTTTTCTTCCTTTGAAGTTCAGCTGTTTAAGACAGATTTTGTGTTGGCTTTTTTTGGAGCGTTGAGAGTGGGCGAATTGGTCAGCCCCTCGAAATCGGTGGTAGGGGGGTTGGACGTCCCGGATATGTTGATGAGGGGCGATTCGGTGACGCTTCTTATCCGTAAGTCAAAGACGGATCCATTGGGTAAAGGGACCAGGGTTGTCCTGGCTGGGGAGTGTTCCTAGCCTGCCGCTATGCCCGGTCGCGGTACTATGGGAGTGGTTGGTGCTACGGCCTCCTGGTGGGGGCCCCCCTTTTGATTCACTAAGCCGGGGTGCCTTTGTCCAGGTATCAATGTGTGTCAGTGTTCAAACGATGCCTGGAGGTGGGGGGGTTCTCTGTGGCGGATTACTCGTCCCATTCATTCAGGATAGGCGCGGCGACAGAGGCATCGAGTTGGGGTTTGAGTGATCGAATCCTGCAGCTTTTTGGGTGTTGGGAATCTCCTTGATTCAGGTTGTATGTCTGCCTATGAGGGTAGAGAAGGGGGGGGTGTTAAGTCCTGTCTGGTTTTTCTGTGTTTGTGTTATGTGGGGCTGTTTTCCTGGGGCTGTCATTGTGGGCCGTGTGGATGTTTCTTAATTCTGTTGTCTATGTTCCCGTTGTGTTTTTTGTTTTACAGTCCCCGTGTGTCTGATGTGGATCCTGGGCCATTCTTATGTGCACTGGGGGGCAAAATAGGCATGGGTCAGGCCGGAAGGTAGACAGCTGGGGTTTTTCCTGGGCACGGTGGATAGGGATCCCGGGGGATGTTGTGGTCCAGAGTAAGGCCGGAGATTCAGCAGTACGCTCGTATGGACCAGCCCCCAGATGTGCTGTTATTTCATGTTGGGGGCAACGATCTTTGCCTTAGGGCCTCCAGGGAACTCATTCCGGATGTGAAATGGGATTTCTTGCAAAAAAGGTCGGCCTTCCCTGAAACAGTTATAGTGTGGTCAGATATCATTGGGAGGGCTGTTTGGTGGGGGGCCCCGGTCTGTTGAGTGAATAAATAAAGCAAGAAAAAAAGTCAACAAGGCGGTGGCGCTTTTTGTGGTCCATAACGGGGGCTGGTGGTTCGCCACTGTGAGTTGGAGGGAGACAATGATCTCTGTTTGAGGAGGGATGGGGTACATTTGTCCACAGTGGGCATTGATATGTGGTTCCTGGGGGCTCCAGGAAGGTCTCCAACGGACCTTACGGCTGTGGTGGGTCGCCCACGCGTAAGGGGTCACTGGTGGGTTACTATGGCAGGGGTCTCTGGTTCCTGAAGGTCGGAATGGTGGATGCTATATATATATATATATATATATATATATATATATATATATATATGGATATATAATATATGGTGTGGTACGGTTGGGGCCTATCTCGGTATGGGTACTTTCCCTATCTGGAAAATGGGCAATTGGTCATCGAGCTGAATGGTGCAAAAAGGTGGTAATAATTTGTCCCTGAGCAGGTGGGATCACGGCTAGGGGCTAGGATGCCATGGTGGTGGTGGTCAGCTGATGAGATAGTATCACCTTCTTTCAGGAGCCTTCAGACGTAGCAGTCAGTTAAAATGTTTGGGTTATAAATATATGTTATATATATATATGTTTATTTTATATATATATATATATATATATATATATATATATATATATATATATATTAAAATAATAAGTTATTTTTATACAGTTTTGTTGTTTGGAATTAATAAAGGGGCCATTGTTGGCCATTTAATCTAGACGGTGTTATGTGTTTCATTAGTAAATTAAGATTAAGTAAGTAGAGGGGTACTAAGGTGGTGGTTGTTAGAGCATCTAGCACATCAGCCTTACACTAGTCAAGATCAGCCCCGGAGCAAGAGGAACTTAGTGCAGGGGCTGCATGACTAGGGGGAAGCTGGATTGATGCACCAGGAAGTCTTGGTGTAGAAAATGGGTTGGGATAGCTGGGAGCACAGGGTGGTGCTAGGAGTTCATTTCTGTGTTTTTTAAGTAGGGGCGGGGGCGGAGCCGGCCATTCGGGTGCAAATCTAGGAAGAGGTAACACACAAGCATAGTGATTTCCCTCCCTCCCTCCCTCCCTATAGGCAGCTGCATGTATGTGTGTTTGTGTTTTTTCTTTTGTGTCTTGTTGTTTCAGGTACTGTTGGCAGGGGTCTCTGGTTCCTGAAGGTCGGAATGGTGGATGGTATATATATTTATATATATATATATATATATATATATATATATATATATATATATATATATATATATATATATATATATATATATATATATAGTGTGGTATGGGTTGGGGCCTATCTCGGTATGGGTACCTTCCCTATCTGGAAAATGGGCTATCGGTCATGGAGCTGAATGGTGCAAGAAGGTGGTAATCATTTGTCCATGAGCTGGTGGGATCACGGCTAGGGGCCAGGTGGTGGTGGTCAGCCGATGAGATAGTAGTATCTTCTTTCAGAAACCTCAGATGTAGCAGTCAGTTAAAATGTTTGGGTTCTAAATATATGATATATATATATATATATATATATATATATATATATATATATATATATATATATATATATATATATATATATATATATTTATTTTTATATATATATATATATATATATATATATATATATATATATATATACAGTCCCTGACAAAAGTCTTGTCGCTTGTGTACAAATTGACCTGAAGTGCCACTAAAATATATTTCTAATCAAGATTTTGTTATAAGAAATGGGTCATTTTAATTCCAACTGCTTTTGTAATAATGTTTCAGTGCAAAACGAAACTGACAAAAAGTATTCTAATATTCACAGCTTGGTAAAGCCCATTGCATCAATTTTTGCCAAGACATAAGTGTTGTCGCCTTGTTATATGAGTTTCACCTGTGACTAATAATGGATCAATTAGGTCTCAGGTGTGTATAAAAAGAACACCAGTACACTAGACCTTCTCAACTGCAACCAGACCTCTGCAAACATGAGACTAAAGTGTTGATTATCAAGAGGCTGAAGACCAGATCCACTGCTGATGTGGCAGACACCTTCAATGCGTCTCAGCGTCAAGTTCAGAGGATAAAAAAAAGATTTGAAGAGACTGGAGACGTTTTGGACAAGGCCAGGTCAGGCCGACACCGCAAGACAACTGCTCGAGAGGACCGTTTGTTGGCTCGAAAATCCAAGGCCAGCCCATTTTCCACTGCAGCAGAGCTCCATGAGACCTGGTCACCTGAAGTCCCTGTGTCAACCAGAACAGTTTGTCGGATTCTGTCTCGAAATGGCCTCCATGGTCGAATCAGTGCCCATAAGCCAGCACTAAACAAAAGACAATTAAAAAACCGTGTGGCATTTGCCAAGGGCCACAGCCTGCTAAAAGGATGGACTCTGGAAAAGTGGCAGAAGGTGGATTTTTCAAATGAATCTTCTGTTGAATTACACCACAGTCACCGCAAATATTGCAGGAGACCTACTGGAACCCGCATGGAGCCGAGATTTACCCAGAAAACAGTGAAGTTTGGTGGAGGCAAAATCATGGTCTGGGGTTACATCCAGTATGGGGGTGTGCGAGGGATCTGCAGGGTGGAAGGCAATATCAATAGTCTAAAATACCAAGAAATCTTAGCTACCTCTTATATTCCCAACCATAAAAAAGGCCAAATTTTGCAGCAGGATGGTGCTCCATCGCATACTTCCATCTCCACATCAAAGTTCCTTAAGGCAAAGAAGATCAAGATGCTCCAGGATTGGCCAGCCCAGTCACCAGACATGAACATCATTGAGCATATGTGGTGTAGGATGAAAGATGAAGCATGGAAGACGAAACCAAAGAATATTGATGAACTCTGGGAGGCATGCAAGACTGTTTTCTGTGCTATTCCTGATGACTTC
This sequence comes from Aquarana catesbeiana, assembly GCF_042186555.1. Taxonomy (NCBI): domain Eukaryota; kingdom Metazoa; phylum Chordata; class Amphibia; order Anura; family Ranidae; genus Aquarana; species Aquarana catesbeiana. Next base: position 391,249,088 of record NC_133325.1, read on the forward strand.
ATCAATAAATTGTATGAATCCTTGCCAAACCGCATGGATGCTGTCCTTCAAGTTCATGGAAGTCATACAAGATATTAAATTTGGATCTCACAGCACCACTACTTAATTTGCTGACATATTTTTGGATTTTCAGTAAAGTTGTTCAATTTCTGTATAGGCGACAAAACTTTTGTCTTACCAAAATTTGACCTGTCTGTCTTGATTAAATGATAAATCTTTTTTCAGTGAAACTAATTTATTTCAGTGCATTAAACATCATTTGGGAGAACTTTAGCTTTTCATATGAGCTACTTCTAACACCAATTGATTAATTAAAAGTCAGGTTAATAGCAGGAGTTTCTACAAAATAGAGAAGCGACAAGACTTTTGTCAGGGACTGTATATGTTAATTTTTTTACAGTTTTGTTGTTTGGAATTAATAAAGGGGCAATTGTTGGCCATTTAATCCAGACGGTGTTATGTGTTTCATTAGTAAATTAAGATTAAGTAAGTAGAGGGGTACTAAGGGGGTGGTTGTCAGGGCATCTAGCACATCAGCCTTACACCAGTCATCTGTTTTTATAAATCTCATTGCGTTGTTTAGTTTTGAGTCTGGTGGCCACTGCATAGCTTTACATATCTGGTTATGCCCGGTGTGCAGGATACCAACATGTGGTGTCCTAATACTAGGTGACGCCAACAGGTTAGGTCTCCTGAGCTAAGGGAAGCAGCCAAAGGCAAGTTAGTCTCCTGTTTTTATTGTTCATTGCTTATTTACTTAAAGTGTATTTCCACTTTTGCAGCCAAATTTGGATAACAACCACTTTACAATTGTTACATGCTCCCTTTTCTATAACTTAAAAAGTATATTTAAAATTACTGCTTGCCTGTTCTAGTGCTCTCTTCTTGCATATAAATCTTACCAAGCTCTCCCCTGCTATGTCATGTTACGGAGGGTGTTGTAGGGTAATGTTTACATTAATTAAACCTGTCTAGTTTAACCAATTACCAGGACATCATTAAATTCTCTTAATTCACTCTCTGTTTTTCTGGGTTTTTCTCTTGGCTCCCAAATTACCGTCCCCTTTACCCCCACTACCCTTCCCCTAATCCCCTTGTCTTTTCCTCTACTCTTCTTTCTTTTTTCCCTTTTCTAACTTTCTCTCCCAGTATCAAAATCTGCCCTGGATGATTGTATCCTCCTTTCCTGTCGAGCACCAGACATACAGTGGAGTGAGTACCATCTCTTGTCCTACTACTCATTGCTTAGAAAAGTTAGTTCAATATCCTTATTTATTGTACCATAGCTGAGTGGAAGGTGGCGTTGACTAAAGATTTACAGTACATGTTGGTTGTCACTGTGTTTACTACTTACTAATAAGACAAATTTCATATGATCATGTAGTCATGTCATACATACTTCCCAGTACCACTATTTTGGAAAGTTTGAAAGTAGAGATACATGTACTACTTATTTGAGAGTTCATCGTAATCTCACTCTATTTATCTAATTATGTTGTGATGTTACTATACTCTGTATAGCTGCTGTACTAGATATGTTTTATGTCACCTTGTTTCTGTTCCTGCTTTTCACCTGTAAACCTCTATAAAACTTTATGGAAAGAATTAAACCTATCTGTACTGTGCTGCCAGATCTTATCAATTTAGATTTGAACTAGATTTGTACACTGCCTGTCCTAAAAAAAAGGGTTAAAGATCTCAGGGCTTGGGTTTTGCTTGGGATGTTAATACATTACCTTCTGCCATCTTACCATCTTTTTAACCACTTCAGCCCCAGACCATTTGGCTGGCCAAAGACCAGAGCACTATTTGCGTTTCGGCACTGTGTCGCTTTAACTGATAATTGCGCGGTCGTGCAACGTGGCTCCCAAACAAAATTGACGTCTTTTTTTCCCACAAATAGAGCTTTCTTTTGGTGGTATTTGATCACCTCTGCAGTTTTTATTTTTTGCACTATAAACAAAAAAATAGCGACGATTTTGAAAAAAAAACGCATTATTTTTTACTTTTTGCTATAATAAATATCCCGAAAAAAATATATAAAATTTTTTTTTCCTCAGTTTTAGCCGATACGTATTCTTCTACATATTTTTGGTTAAAAAAACCCGCAATAAGTGTTTATTGATTGGTTTGCGCAAAAGTTATAGTGTCTACAAAATAGGGCATAGTTTTATGGCATTTTTATTGATAATTTTTTTTTTTTTACTAGTAATGGCGGCAATCAGCGATTTTATTGTGACTGCGACATTATGGTGGACACATCGGACAATTTTGACACATTTTTGGGACCATTAGCATTAATACAGTGATCAATGCTAAAAAATCGCATTGATTACTGTAAAAATGTCACTGGCAGTGAAGGGGATAACCACTAGCTGACGCTGTAGGGGTTAAGTGTATCCTAGGGAGTGATTCTAACTGTGGGGGGGGGAGCTATGTGTGACACGTCACTGATTACCGCTCCCGAGGGGGTCTGCACTGATGGAGGGGGGTCTGCACTGATGGAGAGGAGTCTGCACTGAAGGGGTCTGCACTGATGGAGGGGGGTCTGCACTGAGGGGGTCTGCACTGAGGGGGGTCTGCACTGATGGAGGGGGGTCTGCACTGATGGAGGGGGGTCTGCACTGAGGGGGTCTCCACTGAGGGGGTCTATACTAACTCTGGGGGGGCACCTGATGCAAGGACGGACTCTGCTGGGGGCACCTGATGCGAGGACGGACTCTGCTGAGGGCACCTGATGCAAGGAGGAACTCTTCCGGGGGCACCTGATACGAGAACAGACTCTGCTCGGGACACCTGATGCGAGGACAGACTCTGCTGGGGGCACCTAATGCGAGGATGGACTCTGCTGGGGCCACCTGATGCGAGGACGGACTCTGCTGGGGGCACCTGATGCGAGGATGGACTCTGCTGGTGGCAGGCGACGTGACTAGTGACACCCTCAGGGATCCCACTGATTCGGCATTATGGTGAGCTGAATGATTTAATTTTATTTTTATTGCTATGTCACGCCTACAAACGCATGCCCCGCCCCCTAATTATTATATGGCTCCGCCTACAGCCAAAAAAGTGTCCCACATATTTTTTTTGCAATGTTGGCAACTATGCTATTGTCTTACCTTATCTCCCTGATATCCTCTCCTTTCTCCTGTGAACTTCAGCCCTTATCTCTACCTGAGCCAAGGCATACAATCAAGGTTGGAAATGTACAAATGATAATTAAAGAAAGTGACATATAGTTTTTTCAGACCAAGGAGGAAGTGACTGCTCTGGGCTTCAACAAAATGGCAGTCTCCAGCAAGAAGAAACAGGAGCAATGCTGGAGGCAATTTATAGCACACACTTAATTTGGTAGCATAAATATTAATATGGAATGTATATTTTTTGCTAAATAACATTAATTGTTATCAAACTATTTATGGGTAAAGTTCCACTTTAACATATGACACTGATCTGGCAGCTCCTGTGAGAATGAGGAGTCTTAGTGATGACACTTTTTCATCATTATATTAACTGCCAGAATGGTGTCATGTATTGAGAATACTATAGAAACAACTAGGAGTGGAACAGTGGAAGACTGGTGATCTGAGATCTGCTGGGGAGGAGGGTTGTAGTTTAAAATTTGTCTGAACCACCAATGCTTACAATACAAAATGAGTGTGTTCATAGTGATCCTGCACTGCTCCTCTCTTCATACTCTAGCAACGACTCTGCATTTCTTTTACCCTGTGTATCCAGCATGTCTGCAGTATGTGACAGCCTCCTGTAGCATGTCTGCAGTCCCTAAATGCCTTCTGTAGCATGAAAAAGAAGCCATACATTTGACTTTATGAAATGAGGATCCCATGGCCTTCTGGGCCACTTGCTGGAGCTAGCACAGTATGCTCTAATATTTATTTTACATTTAAACCTGCCTGATGTCTTCCTGTAATACTGAAGCCGAATAAAGCCACTTACATAGTGCTCACTGAGTCTGTACTATATTTGTTATTATTATTATTTATTATTATTATACAGTATTTATATAGCGCCAACAGTTTACGTAGCGCTTTACAACTTGAGGGTAAACAGTACAAATACAATACAATTTGATACAGTAGGAATCAGAGGGCCCTGCTCCTTAGAGCTTACAATCTAAGAGGGAAGGTCAAGAGATACAAGAGGTAATAACTATGGGTGATGTGCTGATTGAGAAGATAAATGTACAGTTTTTAGGTGGGGGCCAGATAGGCTTCTCTGAAGAGATGAGTTTTCAGGGATCGTCTGAAAGTGGATAAAGTAGGAGAAAATCGGACGGATTGGAGTAGAGCATTCCAGAGGATGGGGAATGCTCTGGAGAAGTCCTGAAGGCGAGCATGGAATGAGGTGACAAGGGAGTCTGAGAGCAGGAGGTCTTGGGAGGAGCGAAGAGAACAATTAGGTTGGTATTTTGTGACAAGGTTAGAGATGTAGCTGGGGGCCAGGTTGTGGATGGCTTTGTAAGTTATAGTTAGTATCTTGAATTTAATTCGGTGACTGAGTGGCAGCCAATGCAGAGATTGGCAGAGGGGTGTGGCAGACGCTGAGCAGTTTGTGTGGTGGATGAGCCTGGCAGCAGCGTTCATGATGGACTGAAGTGGGGATAGCCTATTTAGAGGTAAACCAATGAGGAGGGAGTTGCAGTAATCGAGGCGGGAGATGACCAAGGAGTGGATTAGAAGCTTTGTGGTGTCATTGGTTAGGAAGGGGCGTATCTTGGAGATGTTGCGAAGACTGAGGCGGCAAGCTTTGGATAGTGATAGAATGTGGGGTCGAAAGGTTAGTTCAGAGTCCAGGATTACACCTAGGACCTTGGCGTGGGGAGATGGGTTCATAGTTGAGCCATTGATCTTGACAGGGAAATCAGGGGAAGTGGCACCTGAGGGAGGAAATATCATGAGCTCGGTTTTGGATAGGTTGAGTTTGAGGAAGTGATGTGACATCCAGGCTGATATGTCTGCTAGTAAGTTGGTAATGCGTGAGGAGACAGATGGAGAGAGCTGGGGGGTGGAGAGATAGATTTAGGTGTCATCAGCGTAGAGATGATATTTAAAGCCGTGGGAGGCAATCAACTGACCCAAGGAGGTGGTGTAGATTGAGAAAAGGAGAGGTCCAAGAACAGAACCTTGGGGGACCCCAACGGAAAAAGGAAGAGGAGAGGTGGAAGTAGAGTTGTAAGTGACACTGAAGGAGCGGTGGGATAGGTAGGATGAGAACCAGCGAAGAGTACAGTCACGGAGACCGAAGGAGTGGAGTTTTTTGAGGAGGAGGGGGTGGTCCACTGTGTCAAAGGCAGCAGAGAGATCCAGGAGAAGTAGTACAGAATAGTGTCCATTGGCTTTAGCCATTAGTAGATCATTTGAGAGTTTAAGGAGAGCAGTTTCCGTGGACTGTTGAGGGCGAAAACCGGACTGAAGGGGATCAAGAAGTTTATTCATGGTCAGATGGTCGCTTAGTCGGTTGTAGACCAGTCTTTCAAGAAGTTTGGAGAAGGAGAGTAAGGAGATGGGACGTAAGTTGTTGAGATTGGTGGGATCCGGTGAGGGCTTTTTTAGTATGGGGGTGACTAGCGCATGTTTTAGAGAGTTTGGGAAGATGCCACAAGAGAGGGAGAGGTTGAAAATGTGAGTTAGAGAGCGTAGAATCGAGTCAGAGGGTGAGCGTAGCATTTGCGAGGGAACAGGATCCAGGGGGCAAGTGGTTAGATGAGTGCTAGATAAAAGTTTAACAACCTCAGTAATAGTAGCAGGGTTGAATGAGGGAAGTAATGATTGTGTCTGTGGACATGGGGTGTTGCATGGGGGAGGTTTTTGCGCATTGGTGATCTCCTCATGAATTGTATCAATCTTAGTTTTGAAGTGATTGGCAATCTCCTGGGCAGTGAGTGAGTTGGTGGGTGGAGGCAGTGGAGGACAGAGTAGAGTGTTGAAGGTAGAGAAGAGTTGACGTGGACTGGATGAGAAGGTGTTAATGAGTGTGATAAAGTAGGTCTGTTTGGCAGTGTGAAGGCAGGAGTAGTATTTTAGGAGGGCAGATTTATATTGTGTGAAGTCTTCCTGGGTCTTAGTCTTATGCCACAGGTGCTCAAGAGCGCGGCTACGTTTTCTGAGACTTCTGGTGTCATCTGTTTGCCAGGGTTGTAGCAGTCGGGGCCTAATTCTGCGTGTAGTGAGGGGGGCAAGCTTGTCTAGGGAGGAAGACAGTGAGCTGTTGTAGATGAAAGTAGCTAGGTTGGGGCAGGACAGAGGTGAGATTTTGTCATAGAGGTGATCAGTAGCAGAGTAGAGAAGAGAAGGGTTGAGGTGGCGAAGGTTTCTTTTTGTGGCTTCTTTTTGTAAAATAATACACTCTGATTTTGATATCTAGAATAACTGTGTCCAAAAGACTAATTAACAAACAAAAGTGAGGGATAGGTGCTAATATGAACCCCAAACATCACATATAAAATAATATTAGTGAGACCTTCAGTAAGTGAAAGCTCTATAGTATCACCACTATTAAAGTGCGTAACAAACAATATAATCAAAGTGAAATACATCTATAATAAATGAATCATATAATGACAACACTAATTAAAGGACAAAAACACAAAAGTCCATCAATTAGTGCCAGGGTCTGTGTGTTTAGATTCCCTTTAAACGTGCTCCACACACTTCATGCAAATGAGAATTGCTGCCTCCAACCAGTGCTCTTACATGTATTTACACCACAATCATGCTATAACTCACCAGATCCCTAGACCCAGGTTGAAGTGGGTCTAATAATGCTTTATAGGAGTTCCAAGCATGGTGGTGATGAGGCCAACTCCCTGGTATCCTCCTCCACGAGTTCTCAGAAACAAGGATAAAACACCAAATACAGGATCATAGTGCAACCCCTTTATTCGGTACCATACTGCCAGAAAGTACAAATAGTTTTATGCTCACATGTAAAAGTGCCATTGACAACACTAGCAGATTCCCAGTGTACTATCTGTCTCCAGCAGGGAAACACAGCAGCGCTCATCTGAGTGTAGCAGTTATGTATAAGGTGCATCATTTATTTAGGGTTAAAAATTGGCAACTCACAAAGGTAGAGCTAGTAAAGGTATGTCACATAGGTGGCCTCTCAGTGTGGTCCTGGGCCCACTCTGGTGGTTTCCAGGGCTCCGAGTCGGTCCGGCAGTCACCTTTTCGTCAGCTGTGACATCACTGGGTATGAAGTACAGAGGGCCGTATACATAACTACTACACTCAGATGAGAGCTGCTGTGTTTCTTTGCTTTCTTGTTTACAGAGCCACGTCCTCTTTGATAGCTGGCTGCATACACTGAGAGTAGATTCAACAAGGACTATTGAACTCTTTAATCTTGAACTTTTGACTATTGTACCCTTTACTATTGAATTTTCTAATTTTTGGGCATTTTTGTTTTGGATCCCAGTTGCCCATATTAATAGTTTTCACACTATTGGGCATGGACCTATTAAATGCTCCTTAACCATCTACAGCGCATATATTCTTCATATCATATTTTCCCCTTGCCGCTCTCCAAGCGCCACTGTACACCCTATTTACTATCTCTCTCCAGACCGCTGCTCGCCCCACCAATGAGATGGCAAAACGTTGTGCTTTCCACTGTCCCTGAACTCGATCTTCCGAGTACGTCAGATGTACCGTGTCACCTCCTCAACACGTTTCACTTATGCACTCTAGTTTTGATTTCCTGATTAAAACCCTGCTAGTGTCTCACTCTGAAATTTCAGGCTACTAAAGCCACTTACGTAGTATGCATCACACTATATGAAATGGTACACTCTAAAAATGATTAAAACCTGCCTGATGGTCCCTCTGAAATTGCTGACTACTAAATGTGTTAAAAGAGTGTGCATCAAGTCTGCACAACCTTTGTCCTTTTTTTTGTGTTTTTTTTAAATACTATATTCTATTTTAATTTGCTGATTAAAACATTCCTGGTGTCTCCCTCTCAAACAGGGAGGCATACCCTGAAATTCACAACAACTGATGCAGACTATTGTCTCAAATGTGTTCCAAAAGACTGTGCACCACTTTTAGAATGCATGCGAGACACTTTCCCAAAATCTGTCTCTGTATACCAAAAGAAATAGAAAGTTAGTCTTAATTACTTTCATAAGATATGAACTGTTGGTATTTTGTTCTGAAGTAGACATAGAGCAAATTAGAACTACCTGAATTTGGCGAACAAATCGCTGTCAGAACCAAAACTGTTGCATATGTTTCTGGAATTAAATGCAACACATTAACAAGCGCAATTAACACGCCAAAAGAGGCTCAGCAGCTTTATTAAATTCCCCCTATAGTGTGCATCATATCTGTACTATATTTGTGTCTTTTTTTGTAAAATAATTCACACTAATTTTGATTTCATGATTAAAACCTACCTGGTGTCCTCCTCTGAAACTACAAACTACTAAAGCCACTTACATAGCGTACATCAAGTTTATAATATATTTGTGGATATTGTCTTTTTTTTTTATCTCAAGGCTGTAGCCTTCTGTAGGATTTTTTATTTTTTTCCGAACAAATTTTGTTGGCAATACATGCAGTAGACAATGCAGCAAAAGGATATATGTACTGTGAAATAGTGTCAGAACAAAATCGAGGTCAAAACAAAACATAAACACGGATTCCAATTTCACTACATCACATACATAACAGCATATGGCTGAAGGTAGGTATTGTGGATTAACATAGCCAAACAGGCGGTGCGGGTTTTAAAACACAGAAGCCAGGTGCTGGGATATCTACATAAAATCTCACTTAGAACCCAGAGAGTAATAAGGAAACAGGAGTAGGGGGTAATGGTATTTTAAAATGGGGGGGGGGGGGGGTACTGGGGGTGTCATGCTTCTGGAAGGGGAAGGGCGTACAATAACTAGCGGTGGAGGACCCAAGGTAGGTAGTGTCAAGCATTTTTTACACAGTTTGTGTACAGAAAGCCTCTTAAAATGTAATTTCCTATTATGTTTTTGGAGAAACAAAAAGAGTAAATTCTAGTTTTTGCACACAAGGCATCAATATGTAATAAATACCAGCCTTTCTAGCCAAACTCTTTCCAGGACAACCTTCAACTTGCTGACACTGTAGCACACAAGTTGGCAACTTTTTACAAATTTTCTGAGAGTGCCCTTTCCTGCAGACCTTCTGGCGATCTGCCCTGGAGATTATAAAACTAACTAGTGGTTTCTCCCTCTTGGATATCTCAGCAGCCACCTTTCTTCATCTTACTCCAATGCAGAGTAAACGCTACAAAAAATATTTGCTTCTACAGTTGCTGAATAAAGGCCAGCATACCCAATGCATTGAAACGCACCTCACCCCCAACTGTGGGACAATGGTTTGCCAGGCTGAATGACATACAAGAAATGGAGGACCTCATAGCGGCCCTTAGGGACAGGACCTCAGATGTGAATAAGAAGTGTTTTTTTCTGGAATGACTTTAAATACTCTTTCAGGTACAACCAATGGTTGTGTGAGTAGCTTTCCTTTTCTTGAACGGCCAAAAAGTCCATCTACTATATTTCTTAGGAATTGATGCAGGAGGCCTAGTGTGATCATGATAAGTACTTTAACCCCACACATGTGTAGATAGCACTGGACCATTATTTAATTCTCCCCTCCCAATTTTCTTCCTTTTCCTCAGGTCCCCTTCCCTACAATTCTGGCTAATTCCCCAGATGTTGTATTCTCCCTTATTTTTGGATAAAAATCAGTTGGCATCGCTACACTTGGATTGTGACCTCTCGTTTCTATTTGACAACACATGTATTGGTTGGATTGCTGTATCAACAATTGGTTGTATTTTCAGTCAGGTGACTATATTACCTGTAATATTAACAATGGCAATGCCATGATCTCTTTGGTGAGATATATTTGTACACTATTTCTTTTTATATATATGTGATGCATCCTTTTAATAAATAAAAATTGTTAAATATTGTACGTAATTTTATGCTAGTGAGATTGATTCACTGATTTTCTCAGAAGTCTAGACTAAAATAAAAGTCAGATTTTAGGCACCCCCTGCAATAGAAATGTAAGTATTGGTATGATATGCCCCAGGGGTTAATAACATTTAAAGGGATACAGATACTGCAGCTTTCCTCACTAGAACACAGAAAGTGCATCAGCTGAATAATAATGATCCAAATCCTCCCAATTAGAGTGAATATGTGATCAGTCTGGTGAAAAATAGCTATTCCTTCACATCAATAAAAGGTAGAAATCTTCTACAAAGTTTGTTAAAATCCCTGCAGTGCATTGATCACCAATGTAAAAAAAAAAAAAAAGTGTATGTACTCTTTTAAGGCACCTTCCAAGCATGTGCTTGGAAGGACTAATGTTTTCCCATGTCACCCCTGCATTTGCATAAAAAGGAAGAGCCTCCCCCTCTGTACAGTGTTTTTTTTGTTTTGTTTTTTTGCATTGGTACGTTTCCCATGGCAGAACCTAGCTCCTCATTTGTTTAACAATCCTTTGCCTATTAGCCTTGAAAAGTGCCAAAACTGATTTAGGATTTGCCTCTAATGGGTTTTGGATTAAAGTTTGAAATTTTTGGACATACCATGAGTTCGATGAACAGCCTGAACTGAACCAAGGCCAATTTGCTCATCCCTACTAAAAGAAATTGGTGGTATCATCTCTCCAAAAACAAATTCACAATTTCTTTTAATTACTGTATATTTTTTTTGTGCTATATGGCTTTTTTTGTAATACATAAAAGTGATCTCTAGGCTTTAAAGAATCTGTAAACTCTCACCTTGTAAAAAATCCAATGTAAAGTAGAAATGCAAGGCAAAATCAGGTCTTAGAAAGGTGGGGGTGGAGATTTCAGGGGTTTGGGGGTGTCAGCAGGAGGCAGAGCAAGAGAAATACACTGATCTTCCCAGTGATTAGCTGTGGGCGGGGGGTCATGTCAGCACAAGTTTTGACCATAGGCGAGCAGGCTGAGGTGGATGTGCTTTTATGCCTAGCTTTGCCAGTTTAAAATAGGAAATAAGGGGACAGGCAGAAACACCAGGTATTTCACATAAAGAAAGCAATGCAAAAAGAACAGGATAGTTTTTAATACAAGTACATGGTACAATGCACACATATGAGATATATGAAATGTTGGTGTAACATACACTAGCCAAGCTTTTTTGGTGATTAAATGAATACTGTGAGGCCTCTTAGATGACTTTACATGAACCACACCCTTTATGTGAATTAACCATGCCCATAATTCAAATTAGTGATGCCCACCTTCTTTTTTTTTTTTTTTTAATCAAGTTTTTATTGGAATTTTCAAACAAAAATTAACATGTACAGAAGAACAATAAGAAATTGCTTATAAATGCAGTAATGCAGACGCAGCCGCTTTGGTATTAAGATTAAGCAGCAACGTTACATAAATGTGTTTGCTTTGAGAAGCATAGAAATGGTACAACGTTTGCTACAATTAACATGGGAACGTCAATGGGTGTTCTTATTGTTAATAGATGTATAACTGTACAGGGGGTCCCCTAGTTACAAACATCCGACTTACAAACGACTCCTACTTACAAACGGAGGGAGACAACAGGAAGTGAGAGGAAATCTACCCCTAGGAAAGGAAATTCACTCCTGTAAGAGTTATTATGGGGAAAAGGTATCTCCACTAATGCTTTATCACCAATCCTTGTTTCCACAACAACCCAAAATTTTCAAAATCCAATTGTCATTGGGACAGAAAGTGAGGTGAAATCTTCTGAACAGGGGCACAGACAGCAAAACAAATGTCACAGGGGTGATAACCCTTCCCTATGCTATCCAAAAAGTTTAAAAATAGTTTTTTTGGCTGGAGCTACACTTAAAAAATTTACCTGTTCCGACTTACAAACAGATTCAACTTAAGAACAAACCTACAGTCCCTAACTTGTTTGTAACCCGGGGACCCCCTGTATATGGATAAAAATATAAGCAAATCTTTATATCTTGGTGGGTACAGTATTGTGGTTAGAGTAGGATGTTTTCAATACCGTCTATAGCTTATGTAGATATGGTGTCAGGTGCAGGGGGTAATGGATAGAAATGGGATGTTTTATATAAGAGGCCAGAGAGGTATGTAGGGGGGGGGGGACGGGGACTTGATATGGTAGGTCAGTGTGATAGTGTAAGGTTCAGTAGTCTAGTTCATGGTTATGGGTGATTTGTGAGTTTTGTTGGGGTGGGGGATCAAAAAATGGAGTGAGAGGGGAAAGCGGAAGTATGGAGGGAGGGGTCGTGGGATACAGTGGAATGAGGAGACAGGGAAGTACCTAGGTCCTGCCACAGCCCAGTGAAGGTAGTCATGTTATGTATTGTTTGTATTCATTTGTAGTGGTGAAGTGTATCCAAGATGTCCATGTTTTGGTGAACTTTGCTTGAGTGTCAGTGGATTGGTTGATGAGGTCTTCCATTACGTGTGTTCGATGTATACGATGGAACCACTCCTTTATGGTAGGTGGTTCAGGGGAGCGCCATTTGGGGGGTATGCACATTCTTGCTGCGTTCACCAAATGCATGGCCAAAGAATGATGGTATGCTGGTATATAAAAAGAGGAATGACGTAGTAGGAACATTGCAGGGACGAAGTCCAGGGCATAAGTGGTGATTCGTGTGATTAGGGTGTGAACTTCTTTCCAGAAAGGTTGGATTTTGGAGCAAGACCACCAGACATGTAGCAGTGATCCTGTGTCTGCTTTACATCTCCAGCATGTTTGGGGTATTGTTGGGTTGAAGTGATGTAGCAGGAGTGGAGTTCTGTACCATCTGGAGAATAGTTTATATGCATTTTCTTGGACTTGCACGTTCATCGAACCTTTGTGGATTAAAGTATAGATGTTAGCCCAGTCTTGATCACTCAATTGTATTGAGAGATCTCGTTCCCACTGTCTATTAGTCCAATGTGTTGTCAGGGTGTGTTCGTTGAATAGGAGGGTGTATATTTGCGAGATCAGGTGTGTTTGAGTGCTGTTGCTTAGACATAAATTTTCAAATGGGGTCATGGTTCTGGACCAATCCGGGTTGGGTTTTGGTTTGTTGAAGAAATTTCGTAGTTGGACGTATGTCCAAAAAGGAAAGGAGTCTATTTTTAATCTTGAAGCTAAAGCGGTTTGTGATAAGAGGTGATCCCCCTCGAAGAAATGTTCGGCTCTGACAGTCTGGTGGGGCCATATGTCTGTTAGAAATGAAACATGTATTCCCGGGGGGAAATCAGGGTTTTGTCGTATAGGTGTCATTTGTCGTATAGGTGTCATCTCTGATGAGATTTTGTGCTTACTACAGGTGTTTCGGAATGAGATCAGTGTAGGGTTGATAAGTGGGTGTTGAGAGTATTCAGAAGGTATAGAGAGGGAATTGATCCATGGGAGGTTTTGAATGGGCACCATTGAGAACGATTGTTCCAAGTGAACCCAGTCTTTGTGCTCGGAATGTACGTTCCAATCAATGATTCTAGCCAGGTGGCATGCTTGTTGGTATTTGCGTATGTCTGGGATTCCTATGCCTCCTAAGAGTTTGGGTTTGGTCAGTCTTAAGAAGCTCAGTCTTGGGCGCGTTTTGCCCCATATGAATGTCGTGCAGGCTTTTTGGTATGTAGTAAAGAATTTGGGTGGTATTTTGATCGGGATAGTTTGTAGGAGATATAAAATTCTGGGTAGTATGTTCATTTCGATGATAGCCGCCCTGCCGAACCAGGAGAAGTATCCTGAGGACCATTTCTTCAAATCAACTTGTATTTTTTGAAGGAGTGTGGCATGGTTCAGGGCGTATAGATTTGTTAGAGGTCGGCACCTGAATGCCTAAGTATGGAAGTGCATGTTTATTCCAGGTGAACGGGAAGTTAAGTTGGCATGCATTGTTGACAAATTTCTGAGGGTAGGGAGATGTTCAGGGCATTTGATTTTGAAAAATTGATTTGGAGATTTGAGAGGGTATGAAAGGTTTGGAAGTCTTTAAGTACGTTCGGAATTGTGGTAAGTGGGTCTGTAAGGAATAGAAGGATGTCATCCGCGAATGCTGCCAATTTATATGTGCGGTGTTTAATTTGTATACCTTTGATGTCTGGGTTGGAGTTGAGTCGTCAGAGGAGAGGTTCAAGAGAGAGAATAAAGATTAAGGGGGATAGTGGGCATCCTTGGCGAGTTCCATTCGACACGGAGAAGGCATCCGACAGGTGGCCGTTAACCTTAACTTTTGCAGTGGGACTAGAATACAGTGCTGATATGTAATTTAGCATCGTTTGGGGAAGGCCTATAGTTTTGAGGGTTTCGTTCATGTAGTCCCAAGCCACCCTGTCGAATGCCTTCTCCGCGTCGAGGGAAAGCATAAATCCTTTGTTTTTGGTGGATGTGAGCCAATGGTGGATATTGAGTGTCTTGAGAGTATTATCTCTAGCTTCCCTTCCGGGGACAAAACCCACTTGTTCAAGGCCGACTAGCTGGGGGATCAGGGGTAGGAGTCGATTTGCTAAAGTTTTTGCGCACCATTTAAGGTCAACATTGAGCAGTGAGATAGGTCTGTAGTTGGTAACTAAGGAATGGTCTTTGTCGGGTTTGGGAATTACTGCTATGTGGGCTGAGAGGAGGTCTCTTGGAGGGTCAATTGGTTGTGCGAAAGAGTTGAATGCTTTTAAGAAGGCGGGTGTAAGTAGTCCTGCGTACGTTTTGTAGTAACCTGCCATAAGGCCGTCTGGTTCTGGGCTTTTGCCCGTTTTCATCTGTTTTAGAGCAGTGTCAACTTCAGTGCGGGTAAGTGGGGCGTTTAATTCCTGGGCTATGGATTCTGATATAGGAGTTGGGCTATATTTTTTTAAGAAGTCGGATATCATTTGAGCGCGGGTGATGTCGTCTGTGGGGGGGGTGGGGTTGGTTAGGTTATATAGTTTACTGTAATATTGTACAAATTGTCAAGCAATGTCTGGGGTTTTGTTTATTTTATGTCCTGAGGGGTCGATGATATGGTGAATTGTCATGTTAGATCTAGATATTTGCAGGGCTCTGGCTAGCATTTTGCTTGCTTTGTTGCCAAATTCATAAAATTTCCTTTTAGATAGGATGTATTTGCGTTGTATTTGTTTGTCTAGTAATTCTAGAAGATCTTTTCTAGCCTGTATCAAGTCATTTAAAGTGGTGAGTGCTTGAGAATGTTTATGTACCCCTTCAAGTCTACGAATCCTTTCTATCAGATCTGAGTGTTGTTTCCTTTTTTCCTTGTTTCGTTTTGCTGCCGCTGCGAGGAAAGTGCCCCTAATTACGCTTTTATGGGTTTCCCAATTGATTATTGGGGAGATGTCTTCTGGGTTGTTTTCTTGGAAAAAATGTTGTAAGGTGGATTCTATTGCCATTGTGATAGAAGGGTCGGTGAGTAATGAGGAGTCTAACCTCCATATTCATGAGCCTGGTGTTGTTTCGGGGAGCTGAAGTGATAAAGAGATGGGATGATGATCTGAGATAGTCATGGGTTCAATAGATGTTTGATGGAGTAGGGATAGGTCATTTTGTGTCAGGAAAATGTAGTCTAATCTGGAGTATCTGTTGTGTGGTGTTGAGTAGAAGGTATAGTCTTTAGCGTCTGGGTTCATGGTGCGCCATGTGTCATGAAGTAGTAACCTTTTGAGTAGGGATTTGATTTCCCTGAGGGCCTTATATGGAAGTGCTGAGGATCCCGATGATGTGTCTTGGATAGGGTTTAGTGGAACATTGAAGTCGCCACCCAGTACAAGGGTGCCTTCTTTGAAGGTCGTGAGAGCATTCGTAACAGACCTAAAGAAAGGGACTTGGTGTTTTTTTGGTGCGTATATGTTTGCCAATGTTATGGTTCTGTTGTGTAGCGAGCCTTTTAGGAAGAGATATCTGCCGTTCGTGTCTATAAGCGAGTCTGTGATCTGAAAGGGGCAGTTTTTTGCAATGAGAATCGAGACCCCTTTCGTTTTGTGTAGGGGGTTTGTGGCATGTAACACTGTTGGGTATTGAGCATTAAGTAATTTCGGAGTATTATTGGAACGGAAGTGTGTTTCCTGTAAAAATATAATATTAGCTTTTAGTCTGTGCATGGTAAGGAGGAGTTTGGAACGTTTTTCTGGTGTATTAAGTCCCTGTACATTAAGGGATACTATTTTAAGCACAGATTTATCTTTGCTATGGATTTCGGTACCATGGTAAAGTTATTCGTATGTGTTTTTACAATGAGGTGTGGGCTGTGGCAGGAGGATGGGTGTGGGGAGGGGTTGAATCTGGGTAGTAGAGTGAGGAAAAGTTTTCAAAGGGGACGGGTAAAGGGGGCCGGCACTATGTGGCGTTCTGGTCACCTAAATCGGTGTCCCAAGCCACAGAGATATATTCACCGGTAAAATTCAGTGGTTTTAATCTTATAGTAACGTGTATAGGGGCTAGGTGTAGTATATTTAGCCACTGTGTGGGAGTTGGTTTGTCAATTGAGAGATATGGATGAAGATAGAAAAAAAAATAAATAAATAAGATTGACCAAAGTGGTCCGTCTCACCATCAGCCTTATGTCTTAGAACTGGGGGTGTATGTGGGGTGGTGGGTTTTAATAACTTGGTTGTGTAAGGAACGATCACAAGGATGTGTTGGCACGCATGTAGAGAACGGGTAGGATGGGTGCGGTGGGTTGGGGTTTTTTGTAGTTAGTTATTATAATGGTAATATAGGGTGGAGCCCTGTGTGGGGCGTCCGTGATCAGGTAAGTTGGTGGGTAAGGATAAGAACAAATGCATAGAGGATATCAAGCAACATCTGTCGTTATTGACCTTAACTGAGACAACGGGTGAGTGTCCTGTCTGCGACATTTAAGTATTTTCAACTGAGCGCACGAAAAGGTCGTGTGCTCTCAACAATTTTTAAACAAGAAAAATACAATCAAATCAAAGTGAAATAAAAGTGGTTTAACTGAAAATATTATAACCAGTGGGATGTCTGTAACTTAGTTTTCGTCTGTCTGTGGAGAGTATTAGAGTGCGGGTATTGTGTGTGCTCAACATTACATCTATGTTCCTGGTCTCCATTGCTTGATGGGGGTGCTGTGGTGTGAGCCAGTTATGTAGGGACCGTAAAATCTATGTCTCTATTCACAACCTTCCATGGATAAAGTTATGTCGTGGGCAATGTATGAATGTATGCTTCTATTTCTAGTGGTCCGTAAAGGGTGTTGTGTGGTGGGCATTGTAGGGAGTACAATAGATTATTTAGGCTGCTAATGTTTCACATGGAGGGGGTAGTGGAGGAAGTAGTGTATGGATATAATAAAACCTCCACGTCCCTGTCTCCGGCTGTTCGTGGAGTGATTTGCTACGTAAGCAGTGTAGAAGTATAGTAGGACTGCTAAACTTCCAGTCTTTGGTATGCATGGGGGATGATGTGAAGTGAGTGGTGTCAGGGCTCCCTAGGACTTCCGTGTGTTTAGCCCTATCTGTCTGTGGAGGATGTTATGATGGTAGTAGTATAGGTGCACTATAAAGTAGATATGCCATTGATCCTAAGTGCTCAGAAAGGGTGTAATGTTAAAAGAATGTATTAGGCCGGGAGAGTTAGTGATCACGTATTCCCACTTAACATCAAGAGGAGAACCCGGGTATAAGACCTCTGTGTGTAATGTGAGGTCTAATCCTCTTCCCCTTATGGGAAGTGTAACATTCTGTAAAGCATCATAGGTCAGGAAGGCATAGCAGACAATACATACGTCTCTGCGAGTTGTTCATGGTTGTTGGAGAGTTAACTTTTCGTCCATCGGAGGAGTTGAAAGAGGTGGAACTGGTATGAGGAACGTTGAGTTGATGTCCGTCGAGGTTAAAATAAAGGGGATTGCCTTGTTGCAGTGTCGTAGTCTGTGGTCGGAGTTGTCCTTTTGCCCTTCTTTGATGTCATCCGGTGCTCAAGGAAACAAAGTGAGAATAGATGGTGGTATGACATAGAGTATTATGAACATGTCAATGGGAGTAAAGTGCACAGATAATGAGATCAGTTGATCCGTAAGTGAACATGACCTGTATAGGTGTCGGGGGTCGGTTGGTAGGTGTTTGGATAAGCAGGGTAGGCAATCTTCGTAGGTGTTCATGGTGTAGATGGGTGTTCCGTTGGGGGTCTCTAGTTGTGTTCAGTTAATAGAGACGTGATCCTGGGGATCAAAAAGGAGAGAAGCAGATGTTTCATATCTACTTCTCTCATAGAGATATGGATCGTTAGCGGTCTCAGCGAGCTCGACGAGGCAGGGGTGCTGTCATGGGGCTGGATGGTGGATGACGTGGACCTGGAGAAGAACCGGTTCTAACGGCAGACAGTGAACGTCTCCTGCGGAAACTGGTGTTGAGAGCGTCCATCGGTTCATCTATTTGTGGATGTCGATTGGGAGGTTGCAAATTGAATTCTGCGTACCAGTTAGGGACTGGGGTGTACGGTATATCAAGCGTACGGCAAAAAAAGTATCAAGGTCCTCCGGAACTCTTAGGAGTGCTGAGCGGCCCTGATATGAGGCGGATAAGCCGAAGGGAAACTTCCATCGATAACGGATTCCTCTTGTTCGCAAGACATCCAGTAGAGGGCGCAGGTCCTTGCGGGGTCACAAAGTAATGGCTGAAAGGTCCTGATAGATATGGACGGGTTAGCCATCATATTCCAGCGTTGATTTTTCGCGGGCTTTTTGTAGGAGTTCTTCCTTGATGGAGAAATCATTTACGTGACAGATAATGTCCCTTGGGGGGTCAGTGTCTCTCCCTTTGGGGCGGTCTAGAAGGTGGTTAAAAAGACCTGTCACCACCGGGAGAATTCTGTCCTGATCCACCGATTCGGGTATGCCTCTTACCCGTAGGTTATGTCTTCGTCCCCTGTTATCGAGATCTTCAACATGGCGTTGAAGATCTCTTAGCTGCATTGTGTGAAAGTCTACCTTATTATGAATGATCTTCACTGTAGATTGTTGCTGTGCTGCTTTGTCTTCCACACGTTGTATGCGGCCTGTGATGGCCTGCAGCTCATGACGCAGGTCTGTAATAGCTGAGAACAGGGTGTCTTTTATGTCAGCTGCTACTGCTTGCAGGTCCAGTAAACTCGGTTGTCGGTGAGACAGCGGAGTGGGTTCCTGTGGAGAGCGGCTATGTTCGGTGGGGGTTAGGATGATCTCGGCTGGAGGCAGAGAAGAGGCTGAGGTGGGAGGAGAAGACGCCATGGTTGTCCGCTGTGTCCGGAAGATCTCCGGTATTGTTTGGCTTGTGCGGTTAGCGAGTTCTCTCGGGGATCGGGATCTGCTTTGCGACGCTCCGCGGGAAGACGTTCCCATTATTGCGGGGCGGATGTTGTCTGTGAACCCCGTTAAAAGCGGATTTTAGGCTGTGGTGAGAGGGAGCCAGAGGATCAAGCGGCCATCTTCTCTCAAGGCAAACCACGCCCCTGCCCACCTTCTATCACTGAGGGACAATAGCGCATCACTACTGCGTCAGCCTTGTAGCATTCCCCCAGTTGAAAACTCTAGTAATGCTGTCCCACTATACTAGTACATCACACACTCCTGGTCTGCATCACCAGAAGGTTATTATCACTATTTACAATTGCAGTTTTGTAGGTTTCTGTATCACATGTACAGCCTGCCCATGTTGCCTCCTATGCAGAAAATCCCTTACTTTACTTAGTAAGTACAGGTTCCCTGTAAACCAGTGGTTCTCAACCTTTCTAGTGCCGTGACCCCTTGATAAAATTTCCGGAGTTGTGGGGACCCCTAACAGTAAAATTATTTTCATAGCGTGGGTTGTCAGCACCCAAGGCAAGACAAGTAATTTTTGCCCTTAACCCACAGACATTTAGTGCTCCCTGACTCCCTTCCACTCGTACAGTATTAAAACCCCTTATGGTACATTTTAGGATGTACCACTCTTTTTTTTTCTCTGTTCTCCTTTCCCTTTTATCTCTCTCTATCCTAATTTCTTGTTTTTTTTCCCCATCCCTCTCTCTAGCCGACTTTCTTGTTCTTTCTCTTATTCTTTCTCTCCCTTTTTCTTTGTTCCTCCCCCTCTTTTCCTCTCCCTTCTCTTACTCCTTGATGGAGGGGTGGGGGGAATGGGATGAGTGGCGGTGCTGGGGGGAGTTCTGATCGGCCAACTTAGGTGCTCTTGATCAGGGTCATCTGTTGATCTGGGGACTTTTAATGGCAACTATAATCCCAGGTAGTGTTACTCACTGTCTCTGACTTTGTGGTGTCTCATAGCAGTGACACCTATGCCAAAATCAGGAGATAGGGTCTCCTCCAGCCCCTCCCACTTCACATTCCTCACTAGTCAGCTGACCTCTAGTTTCTGCCCCCAAGCCATGCTGTGAACTGAATGGGCGGCTGCAAAGAGGCTGAGTGGGGAGCCACGGGCTCCGGGAACAGCCCAGCTGGGCGGGCGCAAAAAGGCTGGGAGAGTGGTGCGGGCTTTAGGAACAGCCCAGGATTCGGTGACCCCTGGCAAATCATCATTCGACCCCCAGGTTGAGAACCACTGCTTTAAATAAATACAAGAAACCAGGTGTGCCATTTGTCTTAAAACTAATAGTTTATTGTACTGTATATCAATATTGAATGGTACAGTTAATTGCCAAAGACTATTATCCATCAAAGTTAAAGAATGCATACCCTCATTTTATGCATGACTTTTTACATTGGTTAAGTGGTCTGTGTTGTGAAATCATGAATGTAATAAGTTAGATAAACATTTCCCCACTTGGTCTATGCATGGATAGGTGACAAAGTGAGCTAAAATAAGTTGCTTGCCTTATCAATTATAAAAAGTAAGATAGCTGTGAGAGCTGTATCTGCAAATTGGAGTCTTAGATGCGCTTCCTTTCACACTGGTAGGCAGTCTTTTCCTCTGACAGATGTATTTCATTATCTTGCATTAGCTGAAGAGACAGTCCCCTGGGTGAAGCATTATCATAAAGTGATGCATACAGGGCATTCACTTAATGAGTTTCCTTTTTTAGCAAATCAGGAGTTCTGAGTTTAGAAAGGACATTAACTCGGTACTGCCAAAATTCACAGAAAGTATCTTCAATTTTTAAGAATATGTTTTCACAAATAAATATCTTGCAGATAGTAAAATTATTTGCCATTTAGAATGTAATTGTGTATCAGTGGAGCAGTAACACAACATATATACGGTATAATATGAACACATACCTAAGAAGTATGTGAAAATAACAAATAGTTTTGATTTTGCCATTAATTAATTATACTAGAGAGGATAAAGGGCCTGTCTCTTCATACTGCTGCATTTAAGACACCCATTGTTGTTAAATGTTTTTGACAGTACACAAATAAAATAATATAAATATAATTATTAATAAAGATATACAGATATAATCCTAATGTACACTATATTACCAAAAGTATTGTGACGCCTGCTTTTATGTGTACATAAACTTTAATGGCATCCCAGTCTTCGTCCGTAGGGTTCAATATTGAGTTGGCCCACCCTTTGCAGGGATAATAGCTTCATTTCTTCTGGGAATGCTGTCCACAAGGTTTTGAAGTGTGTGCCAGAAGCGCATATGTGAGGTTAGGCACTGATATGGATGAAAGGCCTGGCTAGCAGTCTCTGCTCTAATTCATCCCAAAAGTGTTCCATCGGGTTGAGGTCAGGATGCTGTGCAGGCCAGTCAAGTTCCTCCACCCCAAACTCACTCACCCATGTCTCTATGAACCTTGCTTTGTGCACTGGTATGCAGTCATGTTGGAACAGGAAGGGGCCATCCCCAAACTGTTCACACAAAGTTGGGAGCATGAAATTGTCCAAAATGTCTTGGTATGCTGACCCCTTAAGAGTTTCCTTCACTGGAACTAAGGAGTCAAGCCCAACCCCTGAAAAACACCCCCACACCATAACCCCGCTCCACCAAATGATTTGGACCAGTGCAACAAAGTAAGGTCTATAAAGACATGGATGAGCGCATTTGGGGTGGATAAACTTGACTGGCCTGCACGGAGTCCTGACCTCAACCTGAGAGAACACCTTTGGGATGAATTAGAGCAGAGACTGCAAGCCAGGCCTTTTCATCCACACTACTACTGACCTCACAAATGCGCTTCTGGAAGAATGATCAAACATTCCCATAGACACGCTCCTAAACCTTGTGACCTTCACAGAAGAGCTGAAGCTGTTTTAGCTTCAAAGGGTGGGCCAACTCAATAGTGAACCCTACGGACTAAAGCATCGTACACACGATCAGATTTTCGGTAGGGAATTGTGTGATGACAGACTGTTTGCCTAAAATCCGAACGTTAGTACGCTCCTTCAGACAATTGTTGTCCAACTTTCCACCAACAAATGTTGGATGGCAGGCTAGTAAATTTTCGGCAGACAGCGGTTTGTTGTCAGATTTTCGTATCGTGTTTACACAAGTCCATCACACAAAAGTCCAAAGTACAAACACGCATGCTCAGAATCAATGCTTACCAAACACGACATTAGCAGAAGGTGCCCAAAGGGTGGCGCTCAAGAGCTGAAATTCCACATAGTATGTCACAACGTTCGTGTTTGTTTGTCTACAATTGTGTACCGTTGCCGACAATTGTGATCCCTGTGTCGAACACGCGTAGGGGAGGGGCCAGGACGGAACGAGAGTTTGTGGATCTGTCACAGATTTTTTTTTTTTTTTTGAAAGCCTATGGCGTGCATAACACACCCAAAAACTTCACCCCGTGCATAAAAAATGTGCACACACATAAAGAGTGCTCACAAAAAAGTGCAATGGTTACACAGACGTGCCAATTCCCTGATCCCCCGGGGCGTTAGGCTCCAGACGAGGACAAAGGTACTTACAATAGTCTATCTGGCCGAAACCAGACAGACCCCATTCTCTGGAAGGCCTGCCGAAGCAGAGCCCACCCATGTACTAGGTGGGGCTCCCCCGAAGGGAGACCCCATGAGTCAGGGCGGACGAAGCCAAAAGGCCATGTCCACCCCTCCACAAGACTTTCAGGGCTGGCCTGAGGACCCGTCCTTACTCATCACACAGTGACAAACGTGAACAAGACGTGACAAACACAGGATTTCAATCAAAAGAAAGAAAATAAATAGAAAGTGGGGAAGGGATAGTGGAAAGGAGAGTGAAAAAGGTGGCCATTGTGTAAAACAATGACCAGGCCCTCCGGCCAGGAATAAAAAATTCTTCTGGTCCTAGCCAAAAGGCCCGGCCCAAGAGGCAGGTGCTAAAAAAAAAAGCATGTTTATGGTGCAGTGACCGTGGTGCCTCAAATCAAAGTGACTGCCACTCACAGTGATTTTATAGCACCCCTGGACTGCCACTCCAGGGGCACTACTCCATAGGCTTTCAAGACCAACCCTGGCCACCAGCCCAGACCACAGCAGACCCCACCCCAGGCAGAAAGGCATGGAGTTCTGGAAGCTTGGTGAGAGCCCTTTACCATCAAGCTTCACGGTCGTTCCGTCCCTCCTACCTAATTACATTCGGGAAGTACTGGCCGCTCCCCCGGTGGGAGAAAGGGGAGCCAGCGTTCTCTCCCGAATAACTGTCCGGAGCTAGATCTGCCCCAATCCAGGCCAGAAGGCCAGGGTTCCGACCCTCCGGTTCAGACCCCGTGGTTCTCCATTCACATCAGAAGGCTTCCCTTTCGGCTACGAACCGTCCAGGTCACCTTTACTCCGGCAGGTTTTGCATAGCAACCACCATCCCATCTCTATCTTGCCATAGATCAGGGACAGAAGCAAGCGCCACCTCCTGGAAACTGAAAAGAACAGATTTTTTTTTTTTTTTCCATACTACTCAGACTGAATCACCAACTCAACGAGTTTTTAAGCTCAACATATCCTTAGAGCAGTGTTGTTTGCATCACTTTAGTATAGCCTTTTATCTTTTGCAAAAAGGTAAAAAAATCCTTACATAAAAACATATCAACAAAACCGTACTCCTACCCCACTCCCCACCTCTCATGCACCCAAAACTCCTCTGCTTCCTTCTCCCCCATCCATCCCTTATCATATAACAACACCAAATATAATTTTGCACGGAACATATTAACACAATCTCTTTCAGACAACATCACTCTATTCCTCCACCACCAACACCTCGCATCCCATACCACTTCTTTGAAAATACAAGACATAATCCACATCTTTCTTTGCTTTTTCCTCCACCCCTCCACCACCCCAAAGAAAACAACCTCTGTTTCAAACACCTCCACGCCAGTCACCCTCTTCACTAAAGGTTCCACTCTCTTCCAGATCCTTTGTACGAAAGTACACTCCCATAATGCATGCCGTACATACTCAATTTCTCCACATCCTTCCCTTGGACAGTCTTCTCTTCTGGACAAATCTCTCCCCTTCAGAAAAGCCAAAGTTAGCAAGCATTCATGAAACGCCATCCAGCATATCTCCTTCTGCCAATTTGTAATACCGCTCCATGAGAATCTTGCCCAACACTCCTTTGCAAATTTACTCCTCACCCCTCTTATGTTTTCCACCACCTCCTCCCTTCTCAGCCACTTCACCACACACTCCTTCTTCAATGCCCCCACTCCCAACCCTCCCAGGCCGTACTGCTTAAAGAACTGCTCCAACCTGAGGTAGAAGGAAGGCGGGAACAAGGCAACCGGTTTTGTCAGATCCTTTATACACCATCCCCATTTTATTAGGGACCAACCTGCCAAGTACCTCATTAAATGAGCAGTCCTCCCACCAACAGAAAAGGCTTTCCAATGACTAAACCAAAAGTGCATCCCTAAAAAGGTTTCAACATTCGGGAAGTCATACCCCCCATTTTTACTGCTTTTTGTCACTATGGTTCGAGCCACCCTTTCCATTTTAGCCCCCCCAAAAAATAGGAACAACTTTCGTGCCATCTGCTTGATCAAAATCTTGCTTGGAGGAAACACAATATTAAAATATAACAAAAGGGGTAGCACCACCGCTTTCACCACCAGAGTCTTCCCTGTCAAAGTCATCTTCCTCATCTTCCAAAATTCCAACTTCTTGGACATCTTCTCAATTGATTTTTTTGCGTTAGTTTGCCCCATAAGATTCCTCTTAAAACAAGTTCCCAGCACTTCTATAGACTCTGTTCCTTTCAATTTTGACCCCGACGTACTGAAGGTTCCACTTAAGGGGCATACCTGACTCTTTGTCCAATTCACATTCAACCCAGACACTATCCCAAAGATGTTCAATTGCAACTCAGCTCTAGCAAGATTCCTCTCGGATGCACATACAAAGGCCACGTCATCCATATAACATAGGGATTTAACGTTATCACCACCTCCTCCTGGAATAAAGAAACCTTTGAATCCTTTATCTCCCTGCACAGATCTTAATAGTGGCTCCATTACGCATATGAATAGGATAGGGGACAGGGGACAACCCTGCCTTACCCCAGAGCACACTCGGAAGGGCCCAGACACACTCCCGTTCACGAGCACCTGACTAGAGATGTCTCTGTATAATCCCTTTACTATCTTCACTACATCTTTTGGCAATCCCATTGAGTCAAGTACTTGGAACAAAAAGGAATGTGAAACTTTGTCGTAGGCTTTTTCCAAATCAATACCGGCCACCGCCAGGGGCAGGTTATTGGTCTGTGCGTAGAATATCAGGTCTCTCAACAATATTAAGTTATCGGCAATCCGTCGCCCAGGGACCGCACAGACCTGCCAGTCCCCCACCAACTGGTTAACCACCTGCCCCAAACGCATGGCCAGCACTTTGGCCAACACCTTGTAGTCGTAATTCAGCAAGGATATGGGCGCCAGTTCTTAATATCCCTACGGTCTCCCTTCTTGAAAATCAGAATAATTACACCCTGCTTCATCGTATCTGACATCACTCCAGAACTCATACAAAGGTTTAAAAGTTCCACTACATGCTCCTGTAACAAAGGCCAAAATTTCAAATAAAACTCCATTGGAAGTCCGTCTTTCCCAGGGGTCTTGTTTCTAGACATACTCTTCAAAGTAGCTTCCACTTCCAAACCTGAGACCGGTTCCCCCAGTCCTTCACCGTCACCCGGGTTCAGGTTTCCCTTCACTACTTCACAATATTCTTTCCTCTCTTCTTCTGATGCCCCCTTTTGTTCACTATACAGCTGTTCGTAAAAATTCACAATCTCCTTCACCATTTTTTCCCCTTCCACCTCCACTTCTCCTTTAAACACTGTCCACATCAGGCTTTTCTCGTTGAATGTTTTTTTGAAGAAGAACCTAGAACACCGCTCCCCTTCTTCCATTTCTTGCACTTTTGCACGGAACACAATTCCTTTACCTTTCTCTTTCAACCTCTTGTTTCTTTCATCCCTCACCTCCTGTAATTCCTGGTCCACCTCATACCCCATCTTTTTACATGAGAGCAAGAAGTATAACCTCCTCAACAAAGCCTCATCACACTCTCTCTTCTCCTTAGCTTTCTGGGCACACATACCTTTAAAAAACCCCGCCACTCTACCCTTCGCCCAGTCCCACCACCACCTCACATCAGGAAAATTCCCTTTTTTCCTCACCAGATTCCTAAAAAAGACTTCAAATCTTTCACACACCTCCACATCCTCCAGAATTGCACAATTCAGTTTCCATAGTCCACTGCCAAACTTTACCCCTCCTTCCAGATCAACCGTACATACTAACATAACATGATCCGAAAAAGTCACAGGACACACACTATATTTCTCCACACCCACTGACTCAGACACAAAGATGAAATCGATCCAAGATCTGACGGATCCCCTATCTGAAAAGAAGGTGTACGATGGCCTACCTCCCTCCACCTCAACCGCTGCATCCTTGAAATGTAAATCCTCCACCATCTCATTTAAAATTTTGGATGTAGAATCCACACCCTTCTCCTGCCCCACACCATCTCTCTCAGCAGCCTTCCGCACACAATTGAAATCCCCAGCCAACACGGTAGCCACCCTCCCTGGTAAGTATAATTTTAAGGTCTCAAACAGGTCCTTTCTTTCTCTCCACTCAGCAGGGGCATAGCAATTCACGATCCGCACCTTCACACCCAGATAATCCACCATCACCACCAACACTCTCCCAGGGATCACAACCTCATGAGATATAATCTGTATATTAGGATTTTTCACCAATATTCCCACTCCTTCACTCCGGGATTCGCACGCAGGTGACCATATAGCGGGGCCATATTTCCACTCCTCCACCCCTGGCCACTTATCCACACTACACTCTTGTAAGCATAGCAAATCAGCATTTGCATCACCCAACTCTTGCAGTACTGCAGCTCTCCGCCATCTGGACTTCACACCTCTCACATTCACTGAACTAATAGTCAATGCCATTAAAAAAATACAAAGAAATGATACAGCCATAAATAAACAATTAAATTATACTTCATCTCTCTCCAAACTCTTGCATCTTCTCCTTAGGGCCGGAGAATCAACAGATTCTACAACTTCAGCCTCTTCAGCAGGGAACACTCCTCCTTCTCCAGCCTTCTCCAACCGGGCTCTCTTGCCGGATGAGAAGCTGTCGCTGTCTTCAGCTCCGCTTACCGGACGCTGAGCACATTCCACACTCGCATCACTGTCCTCCATCTCTTCTTCATCTTCCTCCTCCTCTTCCTCGCTTGATGATAAAGCACCAATGACAGATGATGTAGCCATTGGGCTAGGGGTAGAGAAGGATCCAATGTCCAGCTCTGATGGACTGCCATTCTCCTGTTCATCTCCAGACATTTCTTGACACATCCCAGCTCCAGTTTCCATCTGTTCTTCTACTCCCGGGTTTCTCGACTCCTCCTCACTGACCGTCTGGGACGCTCTTCTACCCTTCCTAGTGTTACCAGACGCCTTGTGAGTACTCCCAGCTGTCACTTTACTCACAGTGTCACCACTGGTTTCCTTCACATCGCCCTTCACACCACTTACCTCCTCGGGTGCGGTTTCACTGACCTCATGCACCGGGGGAGTACTAGTTGAGGCCGCATCAGGCTGATCCGCGGGTCCCCTCCTAGCAGTCTCCTCACCAGTCGCACTCATGGGTCTCTGCCGCCCTCCTCCATCCGTATACATCCATTTCTCAGATGCCATAATATCCGCCCATCTTGTTTTGTAAAACTTATAGTCCTCACACTGTCTAGCCATATGTCCAGGTTTCTTGCAAATGTCACAAACCTTCTGTTCCCCACACTCTTTGGCCAGATGTCCGCTTTTACCACAAAATCGACATTTCTGTCCCTCATCACACTCCGAACTTATATGTCCGTACGAAAAACACTTGCGGCAATACCTGGGCTGTCCGGGGTAAAACAAAAAACCTCTCCCCCCTGCAATGGTGAAAACTGCCGGGGGCCGCTTTACTCCCCCCCACACAACTTGAATCGTTCTTAAATCGGCCCACAAAACGATACTTTCCAGACCAGATTCCGAATTGGTTCCGTACCTTCTCCCCGCCTCTTAGATCTGCACAATAGTTGTTTAACCGTTTCATGACTAAGCCTATTTTTGAAATTTGGTGTTTACAAGTTAAAATCCGTATTTTTTGCTCGAAAATTACTTAGAGTTCCCAAACATTATATATATTTTTTTAGCAGAGAATCTAGAGAATAAAATGGCAATTGTTGCAATATTTTTTATCACACGGTATTTGTGCAGCGGTGTTTTAAACGCAAATTTTTGGAAAAGGGACACTTTCATGAATTTGAAAAAATCCGAACAGTAAAGCTACCCCAATTTTTTTGTATAATGTGAAAGATGATGTTACGCCGAGTAAATAGATACCAAACATGTCACCCTTTATAATTGTACGCACTCGTGGAATGGCGACAAACTACGGTACCTATGAATTTCCATAGGCTTTAAAAAAATTTTACGGTTACCAGGTTTGAGCTACAGAGGAGGTCTAGGGCTAGAATTATTGCTCTCGCTCTGACGATCGCGGCGATACCTCACATGTGTGGTTTGAACACCGTTTACATATGCGGGCGCGACTTCCGTATGCGTTTTCTTCGCTGCGCGAGCTCGCCGGGACAGGGGCACTTTAAAAAACTTTTTTTTTATTTATTTATTTATTTTATTTATTTTTTACTTTAAAATTGTGTTTAAAAAAATTTTTTTTTTTTTTTTACTTTTATTGCTGTCACAGTAATAGGTGGTGACAGGTACTCTTTATGGAGGGATGGGGGGTCTAAAAGACCCCCCATCCCTCCTTTACACTTCAAAGTATTCAGATCGCCGAAAACGGCGATTCTGAATACTGTGTACTTTTTTAAATTCAGCGCCATTGGCAGCCGAGTAAACGGGAAAGTGACGTCATGACGTCGCTTCCGCGTTTACAACAAGAAGGCTGGTACGAAGCCGCTCACAGCTTCGTTCCAGCCCGCCCCCAGCCGCCGAAGATTCCCGATTGGACACCGGGCCTCCCGATCGCACGGGAGGCCCGGTAACAACAGCGGGAGGCGGCGGGAGGGGGGGGATGTCCCCTCCCGCTCCTCCGGTATAACAACCGAGCGGCTTTTAGCCGCATCAGTTGTTATATACGGGTAGCCGATCGCCCGCTGGAAACAACGGTACCGGGATGATGCCTGCAGCTGCGGGCATCATCCCGGTATAACCCCGGAAAGCCGAGTACGCATATCTGCTTACGGTCGGCGGGAAGGGGTTAAGAAAGCCCGAATCAATGCAGGGTCCGCAAAGGGATTGTACAAATGCACAGTTATGACCTTTTCCTCTTGCATAAAACGTGGGATGATCTCGAACATCTTGACCACATCTAGTTCCTTCTTCTGCTTTGCTCCTTCAAACACAGCCCAACAGACCTCGGACGAAATGAAAGTGACATCATATAAACCTTGTTGCTGAAAATCTTGCAAGCAATATATGCTGCTCACCTTTAAGCCTAAAGCTTTCTTCAACAGATCCTCGACCACGACCTTCAGGTTAACCATCGTCTTAAATTCCGGCCTCGCCTGGAATCTCAGTGAGTCTCGCAACCCACGAGCCGCCATCCTGGAAACCACAAAGGCCTCCGCTTCTCCTCCGCCCAGGGGTACCCCAAAAGGGGCCCCTGAAAATCGCTCCCACCACCTTCAAAAGGGCGATCGCTTCTCGTTGTCTGGGGACTAATCCTACAGCCAATAGCAGCAAGGGGGGGCCCTCCGAAAAGGGACGCTCCCCCCAAGGCCGACCTTCGGGTACCCCAGACACCTCCTGACTAAGTCACACCGCAGTATATACCACACCGGATCTTAGCCAAAAGGCCGAGAAGCGTTTTGTCACAGATGGGACGCACACCATACTCCTGCACCAATTCATTGCACGCTGTGCGGTGCACTGACGTACCTTGAGTTTGTGAGTACCCCATTTGGGGAGAGTTTTTTATTGATTAAATAATTTTTAAAAATGATATCACACCATCAAGCGTTTTTTCCTTATAATTTTGCATATCGCATTGGAACCTGATTGTATTGGAACCTGGTATCTGGTGACCTATATTGAGCCCTGGGGTGGTTCAAAGGCGTATTTTGACTTAGTTAGCAGCTGAGTCACACGCCCTGAGGTGAGCATATTTCCTGGGGGGCACTGGATTGCACCAAAGCATGGTTTTCATCACAAGGAAAATTTATGAGCACGCTGTAAAATAACATCATTGGACACTCAATCACATTTTTTTATATTGATTTATCAGATTTCACAATATTTTGTATTGTTCTATTGAGGACTGTTTGTTCACATGTATTGTGTGGCACCAAGCACTTTTGGTAATATATATATATATATATATATATATATATATATATATATATATATATATATATATGTATATATATATATATATATATATATATATATATATATATATATATTTTGTATAGGATTTTGTTTTCACTGTAGCAGGCTTGGTTGAATTGATTTTATACATTGCACTTTAATATAAGGTTATATATACTGTACCTTAATGAGCTTATGTATAGTTTATTTATTTTTGTGTTTTAATATTGGGTTTATTATTATCACTATAATAATTTTTAAGTGTCACTATATGGTTCTATTCATGTCAATGGACATACACATATTTCAATTTATTATTTCAGTACACTTTAGCGAAACGTGTTTCTTTTGCCTTTTATTTTGCACGATATATGAGATGTGTTCAACATATGCAGCTGAGTAGTGTTATTGTGTAAGCATTAGGTACACTTGTGGCTCGCAGGACTTTTTTTTCTAATTAATTGTGTACCGTTTGTAAGCAAGACAAGTTCCTGGCACATGCCCTTCGGACAAAAGTCTGCCGAAAATCCGATCGTGTGTACGAGGCTTAAGACTGGGATGCCATTAAAGTTCATGCGTCTGTAAAGGCAGGCGTCACAATATTTTTGGTAATATAGTGTATATGACTGTGCATATTCTTATTCTTATGTGTCTTTCTCATTTAGAAGTAACGGTAATGCCTCCCTTCTCCTGCTGAGGAAACAGGCACTTTACACAAACATTGGAGGACCTAACAGACAGCAGGAGTTCCCCAAATTAATGTCCACCATCTTTCCACTTTTTTTTTTTTTTTTTAATTATTTTTTAATTTTGTAATAAAGTTTATCAAATTTATTTTATTGCCTGCGAAGTTTATGGGGTACCAGTAATTCGTCCATATGTCTCTATATTTAGCATTCTATTGCTAAATATTCTATTGCTATACATAGCTCTCAACTTGTAGCAGTTGTTATCATTTTTTCCCAGAACTGTTTATCTGTGAAGGTTCTCAATTTTTCCTGGTTATGGTATAGCTAGTAGAGGGTTTAGTCAGCCATATATGGATCAAAATTTGGCCTGTTTAGCAGAGACTGGACAAATTTTGATCCATGTATGGGCGCTGTGGTTGTACAGAAGTCAAGGAGGATTTCCCATTCCACATCAAGTGTGTGAATGGGGGAATCAAGTCTTTTTTTTTTTTTTTTTCATTAACCTGCTGGTTCAATGAAAAAAAAAATTACTTAACTATGGACTGCCTTAGTCACATTCTACTGGACTTGTTCTGTAAGGTTGAAAACATTTCACTTCTCATCCAAGCAGCTTCTTTAGTTCCAATGAGTGTCTGGCACATATACTACCATTTACAGCCTCATGGGTAACTCAGTCACCCTAATCCAATCACCATGGATTATGTTAGGAAGATGCTTGTAGGCAGATGCAGTCTAATTTCTCCACTGCAGGTGGTACTCTTCCATAGCAGCACTACAGTTGGAGAAGAAGTCAGGAGGAACATGGTTCCTCTCTGGTTTCCTGGGTGACTGGGGAAGCTATCCCATTGGATGCTGCCGCCCATGTGACTTTGCAGCCATCTTGGGTCACACAGAGCCTTTTTAAGGTTCTGGCTCCCAGGTTTGGCA
This sequence comes from Aquarana catesbeiana, assembly GCF_042186555.1. Taxonomy (NCBI): domain Eukaryota; kingdom Metazoa; phylum Chordata; class Amphibia; order Anura; family Ranidae; genus Aquarana; species Aquarana catesbeiana. The sequence goes on from NC_133325.1 coordinate 391,281,464, forward strand.
TGCATTTTGTGAGTTAGTAGAGTAGAGACAGATACCCCACATGGTAGGGATAGAACTAGTGGCAGGGAATGGTTCCTGATGAGAAGAGAAAGCATAGGCCTTACAAGTTCTCTGGACATCTGCCTGCTTTGACGAAAAATGACCAGGTCACATTCTACCCCTTTCTACAGGCAGTGACAGTTCAGCTGAATCCTGCTCTCTATACACTTTCAGAACTGTGAGTGATCCTGGCTGGGCTGCCTTCCCACTGGGTCATTTGTGAACTGTCTCCGTATTATTGGCGATGCACCACACTGCACCTCACCTGCATGCTGATTTCCAAGAATAAGATATAAACTTAAACAGTCCGCATCTGCCTTCACATATTCCATGGTAAGGTGACCGAGGTACCTTTGTGGCTATAAACAAAACATGTTCTTACCCTAATTAGACCTGAAAAAGCTGCTTGAATAAGTAGTGAAATGTGAACATTACAGGGCAAGTTGAATGTAACTACATAGCTATTAGCAGTTATTCCAAAACTTTCACAGTCTCTGAATTAAAGTAAACATTTCCACTCTATGTAATGCTCTATTGTAGCGTTTTCTCGACATAGAGTTGGAACAGAGGAGATATGCTGGCTGCATTAAGCTTTATATTCAAGCTAAAAATGAAGATGGTTCCTATCATTATCTTAACCAGCAAGAACCCGGTGATCACATGCCCTGGTCTAGTGGTCTAGAAAGTATCAAATTCATGTACCTGTCACAAGACACTTTAGCAAAATCTGTCTGAGCCAGGGTCTCTCGCTGTATGCTAAAAGAGAGCTTGTCTTATTTAACTCTACTTTAGTAATATATGAACTGTCCATATTTTATTTTTAATTTGATGCATTCATTGCTTCAGAATATAACAGTGGGGCATTTAAAAAACAACCTGATTTTGGCACTCAAAACGCAGTCAGAGATAAAAGTGTTGCAGATGCTTCATAAATTCTGCGCAACATTGTAACACGAGGTATTAACACCAAAAATTGGTGTAGTGAATTCCCCCCATAGTGTACAGGTAGCAAACTTATGGAAGACCAATAAAATGGAGTTTTCCCATTTATAATGAAAAGCCCATATAGGCTCCAGGTGAAACTATTGATAAATTATATGGATGCACTCTTGTGAAGGATTTAATGTTTCTTCCATAAATAAATACTCTAAATACATACACCTATACATTACATACAAAGACTAGTAAAGCAGATAATTGCAGTACAGAGGATGTTTTTACAGTCTATTTAAGTGTAAGAAGACAACGACTTTCCCAAGCCCGGTCTTTGCAAAGTACTAACTGAGGGGACATGGAAGAAATGGGGTGGGGACTAGCTGCAAATTAACTAACTAGCACTAACAGGAGGGAAGGACAGAGGAAAATAACAAAATCACAAAGTAAACAAGATGCAGTGGCCCAAAATTTTCACTAGATGTCAGCATACTAAAAGGAATATTAACCTCAAGTTGTTCAATTAAAAAAAAAACACAGACAAATTACATAAAAAATGGACAGAACAGCAATTTTATATATTACAATAATAAAATATTTTTTATTCAACTATAATAATAATTAAATGTCATTAATAATCTCTATATTATACAGTATCTTGCCTAATATAAGGTATGTGCAGTAATCCACATTAATCCCTAAAATCTATATATAACTACTCTAAAAATGCACACATACAGGACTATTACAGCACAGAATATTAGTGTCTCACACAAGAGCAGGAGAAGTACAACACTGCATTACAAGTAACTAGAATGGGATGCAGAAAAAAGAATTGACTCAGCTATTGAAAAAAAAAAATGCCTTGCAAAATCCCATTTTAGGCATATTAAAATTATCAAGTGACTTGGCACATATACTTTATAACACTGGACTAGCAAAGAGATGTCATTAAATGCCATAGAGCCCTGGTACTAAATCTGAGCACAAGTCCCCCATTATCTCATGCAGCAGCAGCATCAGCATGTTCTCATATATAGTCCATCGCATGCTAAAATTAAACAAAATGTTTGTAATTTTTATTCCTCTAAACCATGTTAGTCTGCTAGAGTCTCATATAGTTGCTAACAAAAAGTAAAATGGTATGTACAGGAAAGGGAAATACATAACTTCTAGATCAGAGCACACAACTAGTAAATGAGGGGGAGGCGCAGTCATAACTGCACTGTCTGACCTCGTGGGCAGTTGCACTTTTTGCCCCCCCGCACCTATAGTTTCACACAAGCTACAGACACCATATAGTTATATACAAACCTAAAACTACTTTCCATTTACAGTATGTTTTTCTGCCTGGATAATTGACTGAAGATGAAAGACACCCACTTAGATACAGTTTTTTTTAATTTGTTGGCAGGTATTCACTGCAGACCTTCAAAGAAATCCAGCACAATGGATAAGCAACTTCACAGCAGCTATTCAAAGCACAGAATGAATTCCTACAGAAGATTCCCCTTTACAGACATACCCCACTTTTAAGTACACAATGGGGTTTATTTACTAATGCTGGAAAGTGCAAAATCAGGCTCACTTCTGCATAGAAACCTATGAGCTTCTAACCCTAGCTTGTTCAATTAAGCTTTGGTAATAAAACCTGGAAGCTCATTGGTTTCTATGCAGAAGTGAGCCTGATTTTGCACTTTCCAGCATTAGTAAATAAACCCCATTGTGTACTTAAAAGTGGGGTATGCCTGTATATACAATCGAATCACAGATCGGAAGTGGTGATTAATCAGTTCTATGCTGCAAAGTTGGGTATTTCAGATATTTAAAGGTTGCTCCACTTACTCTTGACTGACAGGGTCACTTAAAGTAAATGTATAGCCAAAAGTTTTTTTTTTTTTTTTTTTGATGATGTAGGAAACAATTGGAACCCCTGCCAAATCTTTATTGTTGCTTGTGCCTCTGTTAGGTAGATTTGTAATGGATAAATGCAATGTTTAGCTTTAGTTGTATATTTTTGAGAAATGCAATGGCAATAGATGTGCAATTTTTCATTGTGCTTTTTCTGGAAGCAAGTGGATCATTTCATTACCAGATCTGTACATTTTTCCTGAAAAAGAAAAAGTTTCAACCCTCAGTATTGCTTGGTGAAAAATATAATTTCTGCATCTGTACTTGTAAAGGAAATAGCCATTACAATTTTAGCTGGGTGCTGTGATCAGGGGCACAGCTGTGGGCCGTATGTGAAATCCCCTTGCTCCTGCTCACCATCTCTCCTGGAATTAGTGCATGAGCCAATCAGCACCTGGGAGGGAACTTGCTATGCAGCTGCAATAGATCATAGGACATGTAGTCCAAAGGAGCGCTGGTCAATGGGGGGCAATACCTCTTTATGCCCAGCTACAGGAGAGTCCCCTCCAGAGAATTCTCTAGAGTCCCAGTCCTCTAGAAAATCCTCTCTACCATGGTCACTCTCTTCCCATCAGCCAGCAACTCTTCTATGAACTAAGCTCCACCCATACTATATCAGTTCATGCAAGAAAGAAAAGGAAATCACCCTCCTTCCTGGAAGGATTTAAAAGAGAAACACAATTAGATTAATCACAACATGGACCCTGCCTGCAACTGCATTTTTCTAAAAATCCTTTCTTAAAATCTCAAAATTTCTTTCATATACCATTTTTTTTGGTGTTAACAAAAATCTCTTTCCCTTCAACTTTCCATTTATTGGTTGCAGCAAGCAGTGCACATCTATAATAGTCCTGTACACCACTATGCATAAACTACAAATTCCATGTTTTCATTCATTCAGGCTAGTTTTTCTGGTCCTGTGGGCAGTGCTGTGTAGGCAGGTGTGTGCTTTTACATTCTTCCACTTGTGGATGGAGCTTAGGCGACTGTGTGGGAAAATATTAAACTGCACTTGCTAATGCCTGAACTTCAGGCTGGGAGCTGTAGTCATGTGACAGTCATCATTAGGGCAGGTCTCCTAGGCTTAGAAGCGAGCTGAAATTACACTAATTCCTTGCTCTCTGTGCTGACTCTGATGATACTTTAGACCAGGGATCCTCGAACTATGGCCCTCCAGCTGTTGCAGAACTACACATCCCATGAGGCATTGTAAAACTCTGACATTCACAGACATGGCTAGGCATGATGGGAATTGTAGTTCTTGAACAACTGGAGGGCCATAGTTTGAAGACCCTTGCTTTAGACACTCTCATGCTTACAGAACACCACTCCCAAGTGTGCAGCATTTTGAGGTCGGTACCACTGAGTCTGTACTGGGCTCCACCAATCCAGCAATGCAGGTCACCTCTCCCAGTGACTCATCCCAAGATTGCTATGGGATACAGGAAAAGTTCTCTATCCTTCACTCTCAAGCCTCTGTGCTTGCTCTCTTCTCCAGGGGTCCCTCTACACATTCTTTTTGATTATTCCAGGCTGGGTCCCTAGGCACTCTGTGGTGCTTGTCCGGTCCCAAAGAGTGGAGAACTGGCCACTAGTGGAGGTACCAAGTACTTAACCCCCTCCTCTACCAGAGGAACCGTCATCTGTCTCCTGGCTGATTGGCTGCCTTAAGCAATGACACAAACATGGTAGTCCTCAGCAACAACACATCAACTTCCATTGGACAGTACTTTGTGTGTTAGACCCATGTATTGTATCTTCCTCTAGCATAGTCCCCTTGCTGTGTTGCAAGCCATGTTCTTTTGATATGCTGTGCATGCACCCCTTTAACCTCCCTGACGGTATTCCCGAGCGTGGCTCAGCGTTAAATTTCAGCACCATTAGCGGTAACCCCGAACCACACTTGGGATTACATTACAGGATCCTGGTGTGGTGTTACTTAGGAAAAATAGAAATACAAACTGCACTATAAAATAAGTGAACAATTAACGATGAAAAAGCAGCAATACCAACAATAAACATCAATTGTGAGGTAAAACATAAAAAATAAAAGAATTGCGCTAATACATGTGCAGTTTTACATACATAACATAAGTAAAAAAGATTTTTGGTAATATGTGTAAACGAGGACGAATGCAGATAGCAACTGCATATGATCCACAAAAATGTCCCATCAAGTGAAGAAAACTCAATATAATAAAAAAGTGACTCCAAATAGCCCACAAGTAATAGAGGAAAAGTCCAAGTGATGATTAATGGTTAATCCGTGACCACAATAGAGGATCCACCACCAAGAATAGAAGGGGTTACTTCTTACCAAGTGGCCATGATCCCCCACTACAGAGGATCACAGCTAGCAGGCAAACTTTAAAACAGACTATGGAAACTTCTGTCGGCATCCACTGGGGGTCATCACACCGTCAGCCACAACATCAGAACTCATGGCAGAGATGCACCATAAAACACAAAAGGGAGCTGCATCCAGTGCCCACAAGTGTTGAAGACTACTTGTGGGCACTGGATGCAGCTCCCTTTCTGTATCACTGCCTGCTTACATTGGTTTGCAAATTTCCATTGACCAAGGGTGGATGAAAAATTATTGCAAAGCAATGTGAGTGGTTCAGACAATTGCATTTATGGGGATAGTTTGAGGGTGCTGGAAGAATTTTATGGGGTGCTTCAGCATACCCAAGCATCACCCTAGCATCGCCCCTGCAACTGCCTGTGGAATTTTTGTTGCAATTGCTTGATGAAAAAATAAAATTGGACCAAACACCAAAAAACATAAGTCTGACTACTGATATGCTGACTGATATCCCTGACCCCCCCCCCCCCCCCCCCCTTCAGGAATTAAACAGGACCATTCCACTACATCTGTATAAGGAAGTAACAAATATACTGAGAAAGATAGAAAGATGTTAGAGGGAGAGAGTCATAAAATAAAAAAAGAGTCTTTGGGCTGCCCCGCTACTGTTAATCAAAAATAAAGATGGCACAATTAAATTTTGTGTAGTTTTCAGAAGGCTGAATGCAGCAAGAACATGTGATACCTATCTGTTACCTAGAATAGAAGTACTTGAAGGATTAGGGAAGGCAAGGTACAATTCTTCTCAACCCTAGTCCCAGTAGCAGAAAAAGATCAACCAAATACTGTCTCTATAACCACCGTGGGATTCTTTCAATTTAAACGAATGCCATGCACCCACCACTTTTCAGTGTGCTATGGAATACTGTCTGGGTGGCTTAAATTTTGAAAATTTACATATTTATTTGGATGACATAAAAATCTCTTCCTCATTTTATTTCAATAACACTTTTAGCATTTGGAGAACATCCTCGTGAGATTAGTAAAGCATGAATTAAAGTTGAAGCCACGAAAATGTTATCCACTGAAAAATTCTATTGATTATTTGGGATATGAAAACCACTTTTGAGGATAGCCATGTGTAAGCAAGAATGGCTTGATAAACAGGAGAAGGATGGGGCAAAGAAAGCTTAAGATTGCTTCAACATTGGTCAAGGCTCAAGATCTTTAAATGGATCCTGTACTGGAAGGTAAAGTTAATAGATTATTGTGAACAAGCTTGGTAAATGGCCTTGTCTGGCAAAATGGCTGAACCTCTAATTAATCAAATTTAGGGCAAATCTCTGGGGCCAGAAAATGCTTTCAATTGAGTTCAGTTCCAGAAATTAGAACCCCTGTAATGACTTGGAATTCAGCATCTCTCTTGCAACTAGCAATGGATTACGTATGATTAGACATAACTGATAGGTGATCAAACTGTTAAAACAGCAGCATGTGTAATATGTAAAGACATTTACACTCAGACCAAGGACGCTGTTTTGAGGGAAATATTTGTAGGAGCTATGTTAGCAATATGGAAACCATAAATCAAGCACAACTCTGTATTATACTTAAGATAATGGGGCCTGTGAACAATTCAGCTGAACCCATTTCCATCTTTTAAAGACCCTAGAAAGAGAAAACAAACATTCCCTTCTCTATAAAAAAAAAATCCTTCTGCATCCAATACAAAAAAAGACTATACAGTATGTGCAGGCACACTACATATAATATCTAAAATCTCATCCTTTGGGGGTTATTTACTAAAGGCAAATCCACGTTGCACTGAAAGTGCACTGCAAGTGCAATTTCAAGTGCAGTCGCTGTAGATCCGAGGGGGACACGCAAGGAGAATAAAAAACAGCATTTTAGCTTGCACCTGATTGGATGATAAAATCAGCAGCGCTTCCCTTAATTTCAGATCTTCCCCTCCGATCTACAGCGACTGCACTTCCAAGTGCACTTGTAGTGCAAACTGGATTTGCCTTTCGTAAATAACTCCCTTTGTGTCTATATGTCCCATGTACAGCCTCCACCTACTCCCATGAACTTCATGTTGCTAATTACTTTTATTTATTTTTATTTATTTATTTATTTCAGGTACTTATATAGCGCCGTCAATTTACGCAGCCCTTTACATATACATTGTACATTCACATCAGTCCCTACCCTCAAGGAGCTTACAATCTACGGTCCCTAACTTGCATTCATACATACTAGGGACAATTTAGACAGGATCCAATTAACCTACCAGCATGTCTTTGAAATTAAAAAGCTAAAGCCATGCCTCCTGACCTGCCAGCTACACACAGCAGTAAAGATATCACGTCATCTATACACTTGTCCATGACATTGTGGTAAAAGAAAGCTAACATTTGCTCTACTAAGAAAAAAATAATCCCAAACTTGTTGCATAAAAATAAACTCCCAAATAAAAATAATTCAGTTGATGCTGTTGATAAATTATTAATCTCTCATAGGAATTAACATCCTCAAGGTCTACACATCTGCACCGAACTACCATCACGTTACCATGATCCTTGTAAAATATATAATCCCTCTCAACAACATTGCGCAAAGGCAAAACAATAAAAAAAAGACTCATTTTGTGCCCAACCTGAAAGAAAAACAGAGAAAAAAAATCAATAAATCATATGTCAGTCATTTATTTACCGCAAGGCAAAAATACATGTATCTAAAATATACAGAGGTTTATATTGTGCAAACTTTGACATTGATGTTATGTTGAACATATATTTATAGACAATACCCTGAAAATTGATGTAGTGTAATCCTTATATTTTAACCATACCAGAGAAAATGTTTTATGAGTATTTATTTATTAATTACTTAAAGACACGAATAATCAACATTATTAGAAATGATTACCCAGTAGATTTTTACATTAAAAATCAAAGAGTGCATTCCCAATTATGAGCTGATGTAAGTGATACCAGTTAAACAAAGTTCTTAATGTGAACAATTCTTTCATGTAATACTAGCTCTAGAACCCCTCTTCAACACCCTTTCACCTTTTCTCCATTATGAAGTGATGGGACAGGACACCATCTTTAAAACCTAAATTGAACCAATGTTACTTTTATTAGCCTGGCATGAAAAACGTAAGGTAACACTAATTAGTGCAATGGGGTATTCATTAAAAATCATGAAACCACTGTAAATATAGGAATTTGGGTTGGTGTCAGCTTCTTTTAGTCCACTGTACAATACACCTCAGACTAGGAAAGCAAGAGGCAAAACTGGACGTCAATTATGCACATGAACTGACATGTGGGTGAATTGACAGTCAGTGAATTTATTCAAACATAGGTCTATACTCAGACAAATGGTTAAAAAAAAAAAAAGAAAAGAAAAAGCAGTGAGATGCATTCATCCAAGGTGCAGGGGGGGCAGGTATGCATCTAATGCTGGGACCACCCTAACACTGTTGGTCGTGTTGTCTGGGGAAATCCAGCATGGCTCAAACGATCTATCCGGATGCCACCTCCATGTGGCCAAAGGTCTAGATGTAAATCACTGTGGTAGCCCATGCTACATACAATAAATGTTGTTCTATTCCAGTGTGTGCTGGAGTTTCTTCCCTTCCTGCATGTCCACCACTCATACAAGCCTTGTATTTTTTCAATGAACACAAGGCATTTTTTGATTGACTGAGATGGTAAGGAGAGGCAGATCACATTATTATCTCCATCTCAGCCAGTTAGAGAACACTGGAAGAGGACACCAATTATTGCATTACAGCTTCACCACCCACCACATGAAGGTGGTAATTGGCCCAAAATAAGTGTTTACATGAATTTAATTCCCAGGAGTCCTTCTTTAAAATGTTTCTTGTTTCCCTGGCAGTCAGTGCTACTCTCCTCTTTCTGGCATCCTCAGACTTGGGCCTGCCATTGCTGTCCCCATGTAAAATGTATAACTACTGCAAACTGAAGAGGTTTTGGGGGGAGTTGCACAGCTGGGAATAAGCCTGTAGGACAGGAAGAGGTAACCATTACTATCTTCCTAGACTAAATAAGGATTTAACCCTACAGTGCAGGAGTGGTATTTTTATCTGCAAGGATATTTTTTTTTGCTGTTTGGAGTTGGACTTTAAATAGTTTTGCCCTGCATGACCACAGCAAAAGTTCACTTTAAACTATACTTTTTTCTATTTGAATTTCTGTTAGGGTTGAAAAAGGAAACATTTCTGGATTAAATGGCATTGTGCAGAACAGAAATGTATGGACTCAAGGCAAAGGGCTGTTAGCAGGATTGCATTCTGCTATGTTCTCCATCACATTGCAGTTGTCTTCAAATGAATATGCAGTTTGCAATTCAAAGTAGAAATGTAATGGAGTTCCTCTTTACCCTACTTGTCCAGCAGTGAATGCAGGCACCTGTAATTCCTTTTCCCAGAAACCACTGTGCTCCCACCATCCCTAGGGCTCCAGGGATCTTAAAATCATCGAGTCTGTCTGATTGCATGAAGAGACAGAAGAATTTGAGTGAGCCTACATCCACAGAAGATCTGTGGTTAGCTTTCCAAGATGTTTGGAACAACTTACCTGCCGAGTTCCTTAGCAAGATGTGTGCAAGTGTACCTAGAAGAATGATGTGGTTTTAAAAGTAAAGAGTGGTCACACCAAATATTGATTTGATTTGGATTTATTTTCTCTTCCATTTTGTTTATTACTAGAAAAAAACTATTAACACTTCCATTTTACAAGTATTCCTAATTTACAGCATTTTTTCACACCTGCCCAAAACACTGCCTTTTGCACAGTAGTGTATATTAGGTCAGTTTACCCCTGTATCCTGCCCTATGAGCTTCCCTACAGGCTAGGAGAACTTTGACCACCCTTCGGATGGTTGTGTTCAAGCTGGTAGTGTTGTGAAGTAAGAGTATGTTGGGATGTGTCAGTAATATATATATATTTTTTTCTTTTACATTATTGTTATTGTGGACAGCTGATTTGACAATTTTTTTATAATCATCAGCCCAATCACTGCCATAAATACTGTGCTAGCTGTCCCTGGAGTAATGCTACACAACCTCTTTAACCTGTATAGTGCTGTTGCCTAGTGGCCTTTGGGGGGGACTACCACTAGGCAGCCCTGTACTACAGTGGTTTCTCAGCCTTTCATATATTGTATTATGCTTGTTACAACCTTTATCATTTTATTGGCTTTCTTAATTTATCTTGCATTAATACAGAAAACCTCAAGTTGCAGGTTACTGCTTGTTTGATCATGTGGTTAATACTTCTACACAATAGAAAAGTATTAAATACAGTAGTGTCTTCTTTTATCTAAGCATTATGGTAATATGTATAAGGCTGTCATGAGGTCCTGACTGCCATTACCGAAATCCCAGGTCTGACAAATCAATGCCCATGTCCTCTTTTACTGGGTGTGACTTTGGGATTGATTTGCTAAAGGCAAAGAGACTGTGCAATTTGCAAAGTGCAGTTGCTCAAGTGCAGTTGCTCCAGAGCTTAGTAAATGAGCAGAAGCTTTGCTGACTTCCACTTCATCCAATCATGTGCAAGCAAAAATGCTGTTTTTTTTTTTTTTTTTTTTTCTTGCATGTGATTGGATATTCTTTGCATAGTGAAGCTTTCCCTCATTTACTAAGCTCTGGAGCAACTGCGCTTGCATATTTTGCAAGTATTTTTGCCTTTAGTAAAATCAATCTCTTTGTGTCATTATTGAATTGTTTACCTTAGCCCCCCATTTAGAATGCAGACATTCCACAACCTAAGTAACACAGGCAAATATACACATCTTATGGGGTAATATTCCAGAAAGATGGAGGAAAGTGCAGGTTTGCACCATGTTTTGGAAATAGTCAAAGAATGTATGCTGTCAGAAGCCAACCTGGAAATGTTATGATCTTCTTAAATATGGGACTAGCAGGGCAGGAAGACTAGTGTTGGATCTTAGGAGGGTTTTGGGTGAAGACCCCCCCCCCCGCTCTCCCAGGAGGGTGGGTGGAGTAAGGGGTGAAGTGGTGGTGGAAAAGGTTACCAGATTTCGATAAATTTTGGTTGTGAAGTGAACCCTTGAGGATGCTGGATAGTCAGCTTTCAATAAACTTTGTACATTAAACTGTTAAGAAGCTCATTTTTAATTTGCAACTCTGGACTGTTTAATAACATAATGATTCACGCTAAATGGGGCCTATAGGCAAAAAATAAAATGAATGGTGCATGTCAGATTTGGGCACACTGTGCTACCTGAGAGAGAAATGGGCATAGATGTTAATTGCTATAGCAGCTGCAAACTGCAGGTGCTGCTGTTTTCACCAATGCATGGACTTCCTGAACTACCAGATAAATAAAGCAATACCAATACAATACATAGCAAAACAATTGGGCATCTAACTGTGACTATTTAAGTTCACTTAAAATAATAAGTAATTTAGCTAATGATCATTAGCTGGTTGTACTCTCAGTAGCTACTTGCAACAGTTTCCAATGTAACAAATTCCATTGTTATTCTGCACTAAATATTCAGTCTTAGGACCCATTCAAACTTCACAATAGGGTCATTAGCAATTACATGCAAGAGAGCAACCCAGCTAGCTAACTCTAAATAGATGCCCTTACATAAGTTTTGATTCTCCAGCACATTGAAATCAGCAGCTGCTGCCAGGGGCTAATCTAGCTTGAAATTATAACATTAAGCTCCCCCACCCCCACAATTTTGCTTTTCTAATCTTTTCTGGCTAATGATAGAGCTACTAATGGCTGAAGGTCAGCTCTCAGGTTGGTGGGCATGATGGTGACCATAGTGGACTATACTTGCATAATGTCTTAAATAGTCAGATTGAAAATAGACACAAGTTCCTCTAGTTCAACCAGTAGAAAAAGGAATACATAAAAAGCCTCCATATACTGAACCCTATACCCATAGTTGATCCAGAGAAAGGCAAAAAAAACCCTATAAAGCATGGATAAAAATTTCTTCCTGGAGCCCAAAGGTAATTGGACTTTCCCTGAATCAACTCTCTTTGGTGTTATTAATTATAAATGTTAATATCCAGTAGGGATGAGCTTCGTGTTCGAGTCGAACCCATGTTCGACTCGAACATCGGCTGTTCGCCCGTTCGCCGAATTGCGAACGATATGGGCCGTTCGCGCTAAATTCGTGTGGCGCGTCACGGCCCATAATTCACTGCGGCATCGCAGTGCATTGCTGGCTGATGATTGGCCAAGCATGCACTATGACCCGCATGCTTGGCCAATCACAGCGCCGTCAGTAGAGAGAGCTGTAATTGGCCAAAGCCAGGGTGGCTTTGGCCAATTATGGCTCAGGGGATTTAGTACACACTCCACACTATATAAGGCCGCCTGCACGGCGGCCCTGTGTAGTGTGTGTTCCGGTGTGCTGAGAGATAGAGAGAGAGAGAGACAGTGTCATTTGATTTGAGTTAGATAGATTAGGCAGAACAGTCAGTCAGTTAGCTGCACTTACAGTGTATTGTGTATATATATGCATCCCAGGTGTTGCATATATATATATACACTGTATTCAGTTTAGCTAGATCCGTTCCTGTTATCTTCTATCTAGACTATTTACATTTAATGCAGTGCGTCCTGCTCACAGTGTTCAGCTAGATCCGTTCCTGCTATTTACATTTAGTGCAGTGCGTCCTGCTCACAGTGTTCAGCTAGATCCGTTCCTGTTATCTTCTAGACTATTTACATTTAGTGCAGTGCGTCCTGCTCACAGTGTTCAGCTAGATCCGTTCCTGCAATTTACATTTAGTGCAGTGCGTCCTGCTCACAGTGTTCAGCTAGATCCGTTCCTGCTATTTACATTTAGTGCAGTGCGTCCTGCTCACAGTGTTCAGCTAGATCCGTTCCTGCTATTTACATTTAGTGCAGTGCGTCCTGCTCACAGTGTTCAGCTAGATCCGTTCCTGTTATTTACATTTAGTGCAGTGCGTCCTGCTCACAGTGTTCAGCTAGATCCGTTCCTGCTATTTACATTTAGTGCAGTGCGTCCTGCTCACAGTGTTCAGCTAGATCCGTTCCTGCTATTTACATTTAGTGCAGTGCGTCCTGCTCACAGTGTTCAGCTAGATCCGTTCCTGCTATTTACATTTAGTGCAGTGCGTCCTGCTCACAGTGTTCAGCTAGATACGTTCCTGTTATCTTCTAGACTATTTACATTTAGTGCAGTGCGTCCTGCTCACAGTGTTCAGCTAGATCCGTTCCTGTTATTTACATTTAGTGCAGTGCGTCCTGCTCACAGTGTTCAGCTAGATCCGTTCCTGCTATTTACATTTAGTGCAGTGCGTCCTGCTCACAGTGTTCAGCTAGAGCCGTTCCTGCTATTTACATTTAGTGCAGTGCGTCCTGCTCACAGTGTTCAGCTAGATCCGTTCCTGTTATCTTCTAGACTATTTAAATTTAGTGCAGTGCGTCCTGCTCACAGTGTTCAGCTAGATCTGTTCCTGCTATTTACATTTAGTGCAGTGCGTCCTGCTCACAGTGTTCAGCTAGATCCGTTCCTGTTATCTTCTAGACTATTTACATTTAGTGCAGTGCGTCCTGCTCACAGTGTTCAGCTAGATCCGTTCCTGTTATCTTCTAGAGTATTTACATTTAGTGCAGTGCGTCCTGCTCACAGTGTTCAGCTAGATCCGTTCCTGTTATCTTCTAGACTATTTACATTTAGTGCAGTGCGTCCTGCTCACAGTGTTCAGCTAGATCCGTTCCTGTTATCTTCTAGACTATTTACATTTAGTGCAGTGCGTCCTGCTCACAGTGTTCAGCTAGATCCGTTCCTGTTATCTTCCTACTGACAGGCAGGCTTGTCTGGTTACAGTATATAAAGCTACCTGAAGAAAATTACAGGTGTGAAAAAAGATGTATGGGGGGCAGGAGGCGGAGCCTAACGGAGCAGACATGCATTGTTAGAGCTCCACACCGCTGAGGAGAGAAGAGAAGGACAAAGCGGAGTCTGCAGGCTCAAAAGGTATCCATTTGAACCTTTTTGCCCCAGGGAACAAACTGAGAAAGTTTGGGCAGGAAATATGGTACTGGGAGGAAACCGTGGCAGAAATAAAAATCACCTCACAAAGAGCTCACAGGCACTCACTGCAGCTGAAGCAGCTCCAGTCACCTCACAAGATACAGCATCAGGGCGCTCTCACAGACAGAAAATGTCACAGCAAGACTCTCCATTTGAGTCAGATACAGAACAAATCCTCTCACAAACTTCTCCACAAGCCTCCTCAGTATCCCCAGTAATATTATTACAATTTGAAAAGATGCTTCATAAGGCTTTAAAACAAACCTCAGACCAAATAACAAAAAGCCTAACCAAAGAAATAAGAGAGCTGGGAAACCGCACCGCAGCCTTAGAAATAAAAATAGATGAAATTAAAATTACAACCCAAGAAAATATAACAGAATTGGAACAATTAAAAAAAGAGAATTGAATACTTCAAACTAAGCTCGAAGATTACGAAAATAGAGCCAGACGTTCAAACTTGCGCATAAGGGGAATACCTGAAACTGTGACAGACCTGCAATCTACTATTACTGCTCTATTACAAGAACTAAAGCCAGATATCCCTATTGAACGTTTAGAACTGGACAGAGTACACAGAGCCCTCACAGCCAAAAAGAAAGATGGACCCCCACGTGATATAATCACAAAATTTCATTATTACAGAACGAAAGAACAAATACTAATTGCTGCAAGAGAAAAAAAGGAACTTAATTTTCAAGGACACAATTATCAAATTTTTGCTGACCTATCCCAACTTACTATTACTAAAAGACGATCCATGAAACCCCAACTAATGGAACTGCAACGCCACAACATTATGTATCAATGGGGCTTCCCCTTTTCAGTCAGATTTAACTACCAAGGTACAATTTACAGAAGCAGATCAGCAGATGAACTACAACAAACCCTTTTAAAATTAAATCTGACAGAACCCACAAGCAGCAACTCTCCCACACGCAGAAGAATGGCGTCATCTTCACCTTCAGGCAGTACCCAGAAAATTTCAGAACAAAATGGGAATCATCATTCTCACAAAAGAGGCCGTTATGCCACATCATCCATGGACCAAGAAGATTCAATGGACTGACATCCTAATTCCTGATATCTCTTCATTTATTATACTAAGAGATGGTTCTCTATAAAAAAAATATATTTATAACTGAATGTAACTGCATTCTGATAGTCACACACTGTGTAGGATCATCTTACATTCCAGTTATATTTCTTATTACTTCTGATTCATATAGCCTTAGAATATATAAGTGAAATAAGGAAATTCTTGTTCAGTTATATATTATCAGGTAATAACAATAGATTTATTACTTTTTAGGACAAATATGTTCAATAATCCAGAAGTAATGGAAGCTTTTTCTTTCTTTTCTTAAAACAAATATATTATTACCTAACTAGTTCCTAGAATTATGTTTTTGTTTATTCTAATCTGAAGCAATACAACCTCAATTTTATGAGTTAACATATCTAAACAGTTACATATGAATAAAATATGTAATTGTTTACTCTAAAAGGGTTAAAATCCCAAAATAATTCAAACTATCTTCATCAATACCAAAGTTATTAACAGTACCTTTCTAACTGAATTATTTAGCCTAGGGCAAGACTAACCATATACAACCACCCTGGAATAAATAATTTCAACAAAAACTATATTCTGCACTCCAATTAATGAAACATCATTTTGATGTCTTTTGACATAGCACTTCTCTCCTGTAAGCGGAAGATCCGTGTACCCCCATTAGCCCTCCTCATTCTCCCAACCATATTATGTGGGAGTGTGACGAAGGCACTTATTCCCCTGAGAGAGATATTTATTCTCTTTCACGGGTAAATTGTGATTACTTGCAAAAAATAATTTATACAATGTATCATCTAATCTCATATGTTTTTTGTTTACTCTTTACTCCAGAATTCACTGGTTTCTTTTCTATCTATTCATCTCTTCAGTCCACACAGGTTGATCTGCGCAGTCAGCTCTGCATAACAAAAAGTAAGTCAAAACTATTTGATCTATTGCCATGGCACTACTGAATATACTTTCCCTGAATGTTCAGGGAATAAATGTCCCTCAAAAAAGGACCAAAGCCTTCCGTACTTTCCATAACAAGAAGGCTCACATAGTATGCCTCCAAGAAACACACTTCACCAAAGATTCTACTCCAAAATATATTTCTCCTTTTTATCAACAAATTTACACGGCTTCTGCCTGTACCAAGCAAAGGGGAACTCTAATTGCATTTCACCGATCCACACCATTCACCTTATCATCAGAAATTAAAGACCCAGAAGGTAGATACCTGATACTCATGGGTTATATAATGGATACAGCAATCACGGTGATTTCCTACTACGCTCCTAACAAACAACCTACACCATTCCTCTCACATATATTACAAGTGATTAATACACACAAAATAGGAACAGTAATAATGTGTGGGGATTCGAACCAGGTCCTCCTCCCATTTCTAGATAAATCACCTTTTACACCATCCAAAATAACCTCTAGATTACCTTTTTCTCAACTTCTTTCCAAATACAATCTGGTAGATTCATGGAGAGAAAGTAACCCAATGAAAAAGAAATTCACTTATTTCTTGCACCCTCATCAAACCTTCACCAGAATAGATCATATTTTTCTAACAATAGGAATGATACCAGAAATTATTGCATCAGATATAATTCCGATTCCGTGGTCTGACCATAATGCAGTATACACTACTATAGCCTCAGCCATACCAAAAGCGCATGACCCAACGTGGTACTTACCGGACATAATGCTCAAACACCCACTACATCAGATGGCCATTGAACAAGCTTTAACGGAATACATATCAATTAATAATACAACAGACATTTCCCCAATAACACTGTGGGAAGCTCATAAGCCTGTCTTGCGTGGTACAATACAAAGACAAATGGCACTATTTAAACGGGAACGCAAAAATCTAGCAAAAAAACTAGAACTCAGTTTTAATGCAGCCTACATATCATTTCAAGATAATCCATCTCAGAGTACAAAATCTCATCTGGAAAAATCTAGATTGGAATACGATCTATTTCTCACTGAGTCAGTTGATAAATCCCTCAAACGCTCCAAACACAATTTCTACATGAATACAAACAAACCAGGTACATATTTGGCTCGGGCATTAAATTCAACTAACAAATCTTTCAAACCAATACGTTTGAAATTATCAAAAAATGTTTACACTTGTAATCCAGTTAAAATAGTCCATAAATTTCACTCACATCTCGCAACTTTATACAAGACAAACAATGAATTTAATCCTACAGAGGCTGAATCCTTCTTCTCAAAAATAACCTTACCTGAGTTATCTCAGAATCAAAAAAGCAGTTTGGATGAGCCTATAACTATAGATGAAGTTGCTAACGCCATAAAAGACCTAAAACTTAACAAAAGACCAGGCCCAGACGGCTACTCGGCTTTGTACTATAAAACATTCTCAGAAATACTCTCTCCCATTCTCACTGAAACTTTTAACAAACTTCTAGATGGACATTCTTTTCGGCAAGAAACACTAATGGCAATTGTTTGTATGATCCCAAAACCCCTTTCTGATGATACTTCCTGTGTGAATTATCGGCCTATCTCTCTGTTAAACCTCGATATTAAATTATTAGCAAAAATAATAGCAAAACGCCTCAATAGCATTATAGGAAAATTAATACATAGAGATCAAGTAGGCTTCATGCCAAATAGACAGGCAGGCGATAATATACGCAGGGCAGTGTTATTGGCACATATTGCTAAAAAACGGAAAATCCCTTTATGTTTTCTATCTCTCGATATTAAGAGGGCATTTGACACAGTATCCTGGCAATATATGCAATATTCATTACAAAAATGGGGTTTTGGACCCCACTTTTTAACATGGATCAAAGCATTATATAATAAACCCAAAGCCTATATAAAATATGCTGGATACAAATCTGAAGCCTTTAATATCGAAAGAGGTACCCGACAGGGTTGCCCATTATCTCCCTTATTATTTGCCCTTATACTCGAACCCATGGCCCAATACATCAGAACAAACCAAACTATAACTGGCATTGAAGTAGGAGGTATTACACACAAATTATGTATATTTGCAGACGATATATTACTTTTTCTATCATCACCACAGGTCTCTGGTCCTAACTTAATACCAGCTCTTGATGGATTTGCAGCCCTATCCGGCCTTATGATTAATCCTAAGAAATGCCTAGTGCTTAATATTTCACTCACAAACATGGAATTGATCCCGGCTAGGGCTGCACTCCCATTCACATGGGCAGAAAAATCAATCCCATATCTTGGAATTCATTTAACAGCATCTCATTCTGACTTATTCTCAACCAATTATCCTCCTGTATTAAGACAGATCACAAATCTAATAAAACAATGGTCGCAACTTCCTTTATCCTGGATAGGGAAGATTAATGCAATCAAAATGACTATTCTACCCAAATTGCTTTATCTATTCAGAGTCCTCCCTATTCCAATTCCTTCCTATTTTTTGAGAATAGTACAAAAAAGAGCAACTTTGTTTATATGGGGCTCTTCTAAACCACGTATACCTATACACACACTACATCTTCCCAAAAATAAAGGAGGCCTGGGATACCCTAATTTTACTAACTACTACAGAGCAGCACATTTGGCCAGTCTGTCCAAATACCATGCAAAACAGGAAATCCCATTATGGGTATTTATAGAGGCTTCAGAAAATGACCCTCTATTAATATCAAATTTATTATGGCTTGATCCTAAAGACCGCTTTAAAATTCATAATCCCATAACTAAACACTTCTTATCTCTCTGGGATAAACTAAAAACCAAATATCAGTTACAATCTCCACACAATCCTCTCCTTTCTTTTATCAGAAATCCGGCCTTTTATCCGGCATGGATCTACCCAAATTCTTTTAAAGCTTGGACAACATCAGGCATTCAGACACTAAATGACTTCATAGCATCTAAATCATTCCTTTCATTCCCATCGCTTAGAGAAAAATACGATCTACCAAACTCTGAGATATTTAGATATCTCCAAATCAAAAATTTCTATACACTATTCCTAAAGGGGGATACACCATTATCCCAATTATCCATTTTTGAATCAATCTGTACAAAAGATCCATTTGCTAAAGGTACAATTTCATCACTTTATAATCAATTATATGGAGTAGCAAATCTTAATAGACCCTCTTACGTTCAGAGGTGGGAGGAGGACCTGGGACGAACTTTAGAAGACACGGACTGGTCTAACATATGGCTCACATCTAAGTCATCTTCACCCAACATCTTAGCACTGGAGACAAATTATCAAGTCCTAACTCGCTGGTACCGTGTACCCGCTAGAGTGGCAAAATATTCACCTAATACCTCAGCTCTTTGTTTTCGAGGATGCCCAGAAATAGGCACATATTTACACATATGGTGGACATGCCCAGTAATCCAAACCTTCTGGAAGGAAGTCTTCGTGATTGCATCTAAAATATTTAAAAAAATAATACAACCAGATCCATATTTAACTTTACTTAATCTAAAACCGGAATGGTTAACACTCTCTCAATTCAAACTTATGATCCAACTAATAACGGCTGCAAAACAAACAGTGGCCAAGGCATGGAAATCTCCTACATTGGTACTAGCAGAAACAATTCACAGAATGAATAATACAATGTCCCATGCTAAGATGGTAGCCATCGATCAAAATCAAATTCCAAAATTTGAAAAACTTTGGCATCCTTGGATAAAACAACAGTTCCTGTCAAACTTCAATGATTCTGTCCTGTTGCCATGGTAACAGATTAAATGACTTACAGAGACACCCATTCTAAGGCTTCAAAGAGAACTAAAAAGAATAATAAACTGACGAGCGGGACAACCTTGTGGACCATAACTCTACCTTTCAACCCTTTTTCTTCTTTCTCTTTCCTTTTCTCCACCTTACGATTAAAGCTCATTATCAGAATTTATTTGACCTATATACACTCTACTTGTAAACAATATGTATAGTAGGTATAAATCATTTAAATACCTACAAAAGTAACTAAGGAAATGATATATATCTTTAATTTAGGTTTACGTGAACCCAATGTTTAATATTTGAAATTTCATGATATTTACCTATATAAACCCTACTGTAAAACAATGAGCTTACTTTATAGATCCTTGTAAACTTACTTTATGTATCTTTATAACATTGTATACTCAATAAACTTCTTTTGACAAGGAAAATTACAGGTGTTCTATTTGATCCTATTAGTACCACGGTCAGGCAGCTAGACTATTTACATTTAGTACAGTGCGTCCTGCTCACAGTGTTCAGCTAGATCCGTTCCTGTTATCTTCCTACTGACAGGCAGGCTTGTCTGGTTACAGTATATAAAGCTACCTGAAGAAAATTACAGGTGTTCTATTTGATCCTATTAGTACCACGGTCAAGCAGCTAGACTATTTACATTTAGTACAGTGCGTCCTGCTCAGAGTGTACAGCTAGATCCGTTCCTGTTATCTTCCTACTGACAGGCAGGCTTGTCTGGTTACAGTATATAAAGCTACCTGAAGAAAATTACAGGTGTTCTATTTGATCCTATTAGTACCACGGTCAGGCAGCTAGACTATTTACATTTAGTACAGTGCGTCCTGCTCACAGTGTTCAGCTAGATCCGTTCCTGTTATCTTCCTACTGACAGGCAGGCTTGTCTGGTTACAGTATATAAAGCTACCTGAAGAAAATTACAGGTGTTCTATCCCAGCTTAGTGCAGCTACAGGCCATTAGTATGTCTGGAAGGCCAAGAAGGAGAGGCAGACAGTCACAAGCCAATAAGAGAGGGCAAGCAGGCTCTGTGTCTAGTGCTGGTCGTGGAGACGGTGCATCCTCATCAGCACGTGGCCATGGGACACGCTTGGCCTTTTTTTCGGCAGCTGGCCGTGTTGAGCCGCAACATGCGGAAGACTTGGTCGAGTGGATGACCAAGCCGTCCTCATCCTCCTCATCCTCTCTCACCCATGCCCAGGGTGCTTTGTCTGGCAAAGCAGCGGCCTCTTCCCTCAGCTCAATGTCATCAGTGACTCCTTCCCTAGCTCCACCATGTCCTCATGAGGATTCCCTCGAACTGTTTGACCACAGTGTTGGGTACATGCTCCAGGAGGATGCCCAGCGTTTGGAAGGCTCTGATGACGATACTGAGCTCGATGAAGGCAGTAACATGAGCACGGACAGAGGGGGTGCCCAAGAAGGACAGCAATCTGGCAGTCATGCTCCCCCTGCTGCAGCATACTGCCAGGTTTGCTCCAGTGATGAGGAGGGAGGGGATGATGAGGTCACTGACTCAACGTGGGTGCCTGATAGGAGAGAGGAGGAGGAGGAGGAGGAGGCGGCGGCACATCACCAACGAGGCAGGATGCCCTCCAGGGGCCAGCCTAAGGGCAGCACATTGACTGCATCACACCCCAAAGCTCCACATGTGCAGGGCGCTGCAGTCTCTGCGCGTTATTCAAAAAGTTCTTTGGTGTGGGCCTTTTTTGAGACGAGTGCATCAGATCGCACCGCTGCTATTTGCAACATATGTCTCAAGCGTATCTCGCGTGGCCAAAACATCTCCCGCTTGGGTACCACATGCTTGACCAGACATATGTTGACCTGCCATGCAGTTCGTTGGCAAGCGTATCTAAAAGACCCACACCAAAGAACAAAGAGGATCTCTCCTTGCTCCTCATCAGCTGAGATTTCCAACCCCACTAGACCTTCAGTCCTCTCTGAGACCTGCAGTGAGAGGAATGAAGGTGTAGAATTAGGTGTGTCACAGCCAAGTACTTGTGGGCAATCTGCTTTTGGTACACCGACGTCAGATTGTACCAGGCAAATTTCCCTGCCCCAGCTGCTGCACCGCCGAAAGAAGTTTGCTCCCAGCCATCCACATGCCCAGCGGTTGAATGCTAGCTTGGCAAAATTGCTAGCACTTCCACTGCTGCCTTTTCAGTTGGTAGACTCTGCCCCCTTCCGTGAGTTTGTGGAATGTGCGGTTCCTCAGTGGCAGGTACCCAAACGCCACTTTTTCTCACGGAAGGCGATTCCGGCTCTCTACCGGCATGTGGAAGGCAATGTCCATGCCTCGCTGGACAGGGCGGTCAGCGGTAAGGTGCATATTACCGCTGACTCATGGTCCAGCAGGCATGGACAGGGACGTTACCTAAGTTTCACGGCGCATTGGGTGACTCTGCTGGCAGCTGGGAAGGATGCAGGACAAGGTGCAGTAGTGTTGGAGGTTGTTCCGCCACCACGCCTCCAAAATGCTGATTGTGACACACCTCTCTCCTCCACCCCCTCCTCTTCTTCTTCCTCCATGGCCTCTTCCTCGGAACCAGCGGTGCTCCGTAGGCGTTCAAGGGGCTACGCAAGTACGCAGGCCAAAAGATGCCATGCGGTGCTTGAGCTGGTGTGCTTGGGGGACAGGAGCCACACTGGGGCAGAGGTTCTGTCAGCTCTGCAGGGGCAGGTTCAGAGGTGGTTGACGCCACGCCAACTTAAGGCAGGAATGGTGGTTTGCGACAATGGCACCAACCTCCTCTCTGCCCTCCGACAGGGACAAATGACCCATGTGCCCTGTTTGGCTCACGTCCTTAACTTGGTGGTGCAGCGGTTCTTGGGCAGGTACCCGGGCTTACAGGATGTCCTGAGGCAGGCCAGGAAAGTCTGTGTGCATTTCCGCCGGTCATATAATGCCAGTGCTCGGCTGACGGACCTCCAAAAGGAGTTTAACCTGCCCAAGAACCGCCTAATCTGTGACATGCCCACCAGGTGGAACTCAACGTTGGCCATGCTGCAGCGGCTGCACACGCAGCAGAGGGCCATCAATGAGTACCTGTGCGACTATGGCACCAGGACAGGGTCAGGGGAGCTTGGTTTTTTTTCCCCACGCCAGTGGGCCATGATCAGGGATGCATGCACTGTCCTGTCACCATTCGAGGAGGCCACGAGGATGGTGAGCAGTGACAGTGCATGCATCAGTGACACTGTCCCCCTTGTCCACCTGTTGGAGCACACGCTGCGTGGAATAATGGACAGGGCACTTGAGGCAGAACAGAGGCAGGAAGAGGAGGACTTCCTTAGCTCTCAAGGCCCCCTTTATCCAGACAGTGTTCCTGCGTGCCCGCTGATCACACAGGAAGAGGACGAGGAGGAAGAGGAGGAGGAGGAAGATTGTGTCAGTATGGAGGTGGAGCCTGGCACTCAGCATCAGCAGCAGTCTTTAAGGGATCAGTCCCAAGAAACACATGGACTTATACGTGGCTGGGAGGAGGTGGCTGCGGACCATGTCGTTCTTAGTGACCCAGAGGACTCCGGACCGAATGCCTCAGCAAACCTACGCTGCATGGCCTCCCTGATCCTGCAAAGCCTGCGTAAGGATCCTCGTATTCGTGGTATCAAGGAGAAGGACCAATACTGGCTGGCAACCCTCCTTGATCCACGTTACAAGGGTAAGGTTGCGGACCTTATCTTGCCATCGCAGAGGGAGCAGAGGATGAAACATCTTCGGGAGGCCTTGCAGAAAGGTCTGTGCAACGCGTTCCCAGAGACTGGGAGGTCACAAACTCCTGTTTCTGGACAACGTGTTGCTGAGGCTTCGGTCAGTCAAAGAAGGAGCGGTGGAGAAGGTGGCCGTCTGACCGATGCGTTCAGACAATTTTTTGGTCCGCAGCCCCAAGGTATGATCGGTTCCAGCAACCATCGCCAGCGTCTGTTTTACATGGTGCATACAACAGAAAAAGGGGTGACCAACCAATTTTAGGAGAAAGGGCCGTGCCACGTCCAATAATTTCTAGAAACAAAACAAAGGGGTTCCCCTGGGTGGACTTTCCTGGCACTTGCAAAAGTAAAGACTAATAAGGTGTGTAGAGAATAGAGGGCATTTATAAAAAAGGTATAAATTTTATTCGTATTCACAGGTACATTTTGATAAAAACAAGCAGTAAATATTTAGACTAACATAGTGAAGACTACATGATAGCCATGATAAGCAAACAAACAAAACAATTAGTGATGAAAAAGCTCTTCTCAAGCCCGACGCGTTTCGGGGTACTTAGTTTCTGTACAATCCTTCTTCAGGGGCATAATCTGAGAGAGAGGAGTTCATCTAGGCTGATTGAGAGAGAAGTAAGAGAGAGAAAGAAAATAAGGTAATGGATAAATCTCTAAATAGTATGCAAAAGGGGGGTTGGGGTGATGAATACATCACCTACCTGAAAATATATAATTATTTGCTTATAAAAATTTGTATCCTAAAAGCAAGGAGAGCCATGGAGGAAGGGCAGAGTATGGCAGAAAATATACGTGTTATAGCTGGTGTAAACCAGAATACTTAGACGGTGAGAGATGCAGGTTGGTGGGCTGCAGTCACCATGGGGGGAGTTTTGGCAATACTCCCATCCCGCCCGACCCGGGCGCGTACAAACCAGAGCGGCGTGCTGAGGTCACAGGAAGGCGTCCCTAAAAAATAAAAGAATGTAGAAGGGACCTTAAGATAGGGTCCATAGTAGATAGATAGAAAGAAGTAACTAAATGTATGAAATAATGGTAGAGTAGGAATAAGGTTCATAATGGAGAGCATGTAAAGGATGGTATATATATATTTTATATTTTAAAATGCATCAAAATTGGGTCGCATCAAGGAGAGCAACAACGGGAAAATCCCGCTCATCTTGAACCCTAGTGGCAACATACAAATATGTGTATATATGAATTTAAATTTAAAGTTTAAACAAAATATAAAGTAAATACATAATAGCACGCTCAGCGGGTAAATATGCTAAACATGTATGTTGGGGGTATCCATAATGCATATTCTGTAGCAGATAGATTGAAAATATTAAAAGCAATATCATAATATATGGAGTTTTAAAAGGACAAGTATATTGGTGCACAGCCTATATGAAAATACTTTAAACAACTTGCAGGGACCAGGGTGCGAGCTAGCTCATAACTGGTAGTGTATAGTTGGTATCGCTAAGCAGAGGGGTGTTAAAAGTATCTAGAAACAAAAATGCTGGAGTGAGGGAAGGTAAAGAAAAATGAATGAAAAAGTCATACCTTAGAAAGTATATGGTAACAACCTCACAGCCAAGCGTCCGGTATGTGTAGCGTCTTGGTATGCCGTAAGTGAGGCTGATTTAAATAGCATGGCTGCCACAATCAGCTGGCGTCAGAAATGAGGCACAGCTGTACCGTGAGCAGCGTCAGCTGGGACGCATAATACTGACCCCCCGAGGCGAGCGTGCGCGGCGCCGCCCCAACCGCGCGTGCGCGAACGTCACGGCGTTTGGAGCAGCGTCACGCACACCCGCCCCACCGGCACGGAAGTGACACTCCGGCGAGAGCGCATGCTCGCCTGGAGTGCCAACATGGAGGCAGTGGGCGTGAGTTGGAAAAGCGCCCTAATACCTCACTAGGCGCCGCCCAAGAAATTCCTGTGGAATTCCACAGGAATTTCTTGGGCGGCGCCTAGTGAGGTATTAGGGCGCTTTTCCAACTCACGCCCACTGCCTCCATGTTGGCACTCCAGGCGAGCATGCGCTCTCGCCGGAGTGTCACTTCCGTGCCGGTGGGGCGGGTGTGCGTGACGCTGCTCCAAACGCCGTGACGTTCGCGCACGCGCGGTTGGGGCGGCGCCGCGCACGCTCGCCTCGGGGGGTCAGTATTATGCGTCCCAGCTGACGCTGCTCACGGTACAGCTGTGCCTCATTTCTGACGCCAGCTGATTGTGGCAGCCATGCTATTTAAATCAGCCTCACTTACGGCATACCAAGACGCTACACATACCGGACGCTTGGCTGTGAGGTTGTTACCATATACTTTCTAAGGTATGACTTTTTCATTCATTTTTCTTTACCTTCCCTCACTCCAGCATTTTTGTTTCTAGATACTTTTAACACCCCTCTGCTTAGCGATACCAACTATACACTACCAGTTATGAGCTAGCTCGCACCCTGGTCCCTGCAAGTTGTTTAAAGTATTTTCATATAGGCTGTGCACCAATATACTTGTCCTTTTAAAACTCCATATATTATGATATTGCTTTTAATATTTTCAATCTATCTGCTACAGAATATGCATTATGGATACCCCCAACATACATGTTTAGCATATTTACCCGCTGAGCGTGCTATTATGTATTTACTTTATATTTTGTTTAAACTTTAAATTTAAATTCATATATACACATATTTGTATGTTGCCACTAGGGTTCAAGATGAGCGGGATTTTCCCGTTGTTGCTCTCCTTGATGCGACCCAATTTTGATGCATTTTAAAATATAAAATATATATATACCATCCTTTACATGCTCTCCATTATGAACCTTATTCCTACTCTACCATTATTTCATACATTTAGTTACTTCTTTCTATCTATCTACTATGGACCCTATCTTAAGGTCCCTTCTACATTCTTTTATTTTTTAGGGACGCCTTCCTGTGACCTCAGCACGCCGCTCTGGTTTGTACGCGCCCGGGTCGGGCGGGACGGGAGTATTGCCAAAACTCCCCCCATGGTGACTGCAGCCCACCAACCTGCATCTCTCACCGTCTAAGTATTCTGGTTTACACCAGCTATAACACGTATATTTTCTGCCATACTCTGCCCTTCCTCCATGGCTCTCCTTGCTTTTAGGATACAAATTTTTATAAGCAAATAATTATATATTTTCAGGTAGGTGATGTATTCATCACCCCAACCCCCCTTTTGCATACTATTTAGAGATTTATCCATTACCTTATTTTCTTTCTCTCTCTTACTTCTCTCTCAATCAGCCTAGATGAACTCCTCTCTCTCAGATTATGCCCCTGAAGAAGGATTGTACAGAAACTAAGTACCCCGAAACGCGTCGGGCTTGAGAAGAGCTTTTTCATCACTAATTGTTTTGTTTGTTTGCTTATCATGGCTATCATGTAGTCTTCACTATGTTAGTCTAAATATTTACTGCTTGTTTTTATCAAAATGTACCTGTGAATACGAATAAAATTTATACCTTTTTTATAAATGCCCTCTATTCTCTACACACCTTATTAGTCTTTACTTTTGCAAGTGCCAGGAAAGTCCACCCAGGGGAACCCCTTTGTTTTGTTTTACATGGTGCAGGAATACCTAGGGGCAAGATCAGACTTGGACACCTTTCCCACCGAAAATCCTCTGGGTTACTGGGTCTTGAGGATGGATCACTGGCCAGAGCTTGCACAGTATGCAATTGAGCTACTGGCCTGTCCTGCATCCAGCGTTCTTTCGGAACGCACATTCAGTGCTGCTGGAGGCGTGGTAACCGATCACAGGGTGCGTCTGTCCACCGACTCGGTCGATCGGCTGACCTTCATAAAAATGAATGAGTCTTGGATCACCACCAGCTACCAAGCACCTGATGCTGATGTAACCGAATAATTTTTTTTGAAATCTCAGATCCCTTCAAAGACTGCCTATGCTGATGCTGAGTGACTATCCCTGAGTAATTATCCTCTTCCTCCTCAATCATCACGCTGATAGCTTGTAAGAACATTTTTGGTTCTGGGCGCCACCACCAGTGCCTAAGGCACAATTTTTCAGCCCCTGTTTAACAGGGGCATGTAATTACAATTTTTGATGTAATACTTTGCAGCAGGGCTCGTTCCTGCATTCCAACTAGAGTGTCTGTGAGGGGTTGCAGTGTTGTGGCACCAGCACCAGTGCCTAAGGCCCAATTTTTCTGCCCCTGTCTAACAGGGGCGTGTAATTACAATTTTTGATGCAATACTTTGCAGCAGGGCTCGTTCCTGCGTTCCAACTAGAGTGTCTGTGAGGGGTTGCAGTGTTGTGGCACCAGCACCAGTGCCTAAGGCCCAATTTTTCTGCCCCTGTCTAACAGGGGCGTGTAATTACAATTTTTGATGCAATACTTTGCAGCAGGGCTCGTTCCTGCGTTCCAACTAGAGTGTCTGTGAGGGGTTGCAGTGTTGTGGCACCAGCACCAGTGCCTAAGGCCCAATTTTTCTGCCCCTGTCTAACAGGGGCGTGTAATTACAATTTTTGAAGCAATACTTTGCAGCAGGGCTCGTTCCTGCGTTCCAACTAGAGTGTCTGTGAGGGGTTGCAGTGTTGTGGCACCAGCACCAGTGCCTAAGGCCTAATTTTTCAGCTCCTGTTCAACAGGGGCATGTAATTACAATTTTTGATCTAATATTTCACAGCAGGGCCCTGTGAGGGCTTACAGTGTTGTGGCCACAGCAACACCTAAGGCCCAAATTTCTGCTGAGTATATAGGGCAGGACCCTACTTTCAAACATCTAACTTACAAACGACTCCTACTTGCAAACGGAAGGAGACAACAGGAAGTGAGATGAAATCTACCCCTAGGAAGGGAAATTCTCTCCTGTAAGAGTTAATATGGGAAAACAATTTCTCCTTTCCACTGATGCTTTCCAATCCTTGTTCCACAAAAAAACCCAAATTTTCAAAAAACATTTTTCATTGGGACAAAAAAGTGAGGTGAAATCTTCTGAAGAGGAGGAAAGACAGCAAAACAAATGTCACAGGGGTGATAACCCTTCCCTATGTTTTCCAAAAAGCTTAGAAAAGATTTTTTGGCTGGAGCTAAACACGTTAAAAATGTTCAAAATTACAAACAGATTCTACTTAACAACAAACCTACAGTCCCTGTCTTGTTTGCACCGCCTGTATACTGCTGTTCAGAGTATATAGGGCCTGGTGGCCCCACACCTTTCCTTATTTTAATTTGGGTGCGGGGTTCCCCTTAATATCCATACAAGACCCAAAGGGCCTGGTAATGGACTGGGGGGTACCCATGCCGTTTGTCTCACTGATTTTCATCCATATTGCCATGACCCGACATGACATTAAACCCGCAAGCAGTTTTAAATGAGATTTTTTCCTTTAAAAATGACATTTGGTGCAGGGACTGTTCTAAACATGGGAAACACGCGTCACTTTACAGGCATACTATAGACACCCCCCAGGTACGATATTTAAAGGAATATTTCACTTTTTTTTTTTTACTTTAAGCATCATTAAAATCACTGCTCCCAAAAAAACGGCCGTTTTTAAAAGTTTTTTTTGCATTGATACATGTCCCCTGGGGTAGGACCCGGGTCCCCAAACCCTTTTTAGGACAATACCATGCAAATTAGCCTTTAAAATGAGCACTTTTGATTTCGAACGTTCGAGTCCCATAGACGTCAATGGGGTTCTAACGTTCGTGCGAACTTTCGGTCCGTTCGCGGGTTCTGGTGCGAACCGAACCGGGGGGTGTTCGGCTCATCCCTAATATCCAGTTATATTTTGTACATTTAGGAATGCATCCATCCCTTTTTTAAAGAATCAACTGAGCTGGCCAGAGCTAGTTCCTGAAGGAATCTAGAACAGATTTTCACAGCTCTTACTCTGAAGAAGCTTTTCTGTATGTGGAGGCTTTTTTATTCTAGAAAAACAGTGAATAACTGCACCACTTTTACTATATGGACCCTTCTTGTATTTATTAAGACAATCACTGGTAGACTCCATCGGAAGCTTAAGGTAACCATGCAGAAGCGCAACTCGGAAACAGAGACTGACCACTTTCATCCTATCACAAGAAGTGCCTGAAAACAAACCTTCACGGCACAACCACAAGTTGTTATTTTAATGAAATCTGCAAACCCAGTGATAGCAGAAGTCATCTGGGTCCAGTGCTGAGTGGCGGCTCTTCTGCATAGTAACACTCGGAACTGCCACCATTTACAGAACACCTTGTATTTTTTCAATTATTAAAAGACATTCACTGATTGAAGAAGGTAGAAATGTGAGACTCTGATGTCACTGTCGCCACCTTGTCCACACAGAAATTGCCTTGTATTCATTGAAAAAGATACAAGGCCTTTTATAAATGGCAGCAGTCCTGAGCAAATGAACCCCTCTGCTTACAGTGCAGCTAGGTAGCCACTCGGCGCTGTACCCCAAAAGATCGCTGCTCTCTAAATTAGCCCTAGTATGTATAAATATGAATGTGAGTTAGGGACCTTAAACTGTAAGCACCTTAGATATATATCTATATATATATGTAAATCGCTGCATAAATTGATTGCGCTATATAAGTACCTAAAATAAAAATAAATTATATTACCCCATCCATTTCTCAGCTTTAGTCCCTGAGACCAGAAAATACCTAGTTCATATAACCTCAACTCATTCCAGACCATTGTTCCCTAGCTCTTACTTCATTATCGGTATTCACCTTAGCAAGAGCTCCTTGCTGTCACGGCAGATCTCTAACATTTCCTTTAAGTTCACTCGATAGTAGGTCCACTAAGGAACTTGCCATTTATAATGTCTCACATCTAGAAGAACTAGGGTTTGCACACCATGTCTCATAGTATTTTTACACTAAGCCAGACACAAAAGCTGAAAACACGAACATGCCAAAATAGAAAGAAGTCAGCTGAAAAAAAAAATGATAGATTGGACTAGGAACAAGAAAATTTGTTGACTTAATGTTTTGCTATTGCTTCATGCCATATTGTATATATCTTTATATTTGCATATATATTTACTGTTTATTGATCAAGTCTTAGATAGTATGTGACACAAAATGCTTTTTCACCATATTCATTACAGCGGAGTATACATGCTGTGAGTTATTGTGCAGATATTTTAAATATGATTACTGAACCATGGATTTACAATGTGCAAAATGTCATAATCTTACAAATTTCATGACAACATTTGTAATGATGGTTTATTAAATTATAATTTACCACATAAGGACCAAAGATTTAATAGATACTTAAAGCCTAAATGAAGCCAAAAGAAAAAAGAAAAATCAGTACAAGAGATATTTCCTATAGTCGGTAAGACATATCCCTTGTGCTGATGCCTCTTCTCTTAGTAGAAATCCTCCTCTGTCCATGGGGGTTTATAGAAATAAGGGGTTAGGGGATGTCACAGGATTTTATCAAGAGAGCCTGATTAATAAATCAGGCTTTTTTTATGCCCACCCATTCTGCAGAGCTTTTCCATTCATAGAAGCTGTAACTACATCTTCTATGCATGAAATGTGATCTATGAATGGAGAACAGATAGCTGATTGATAGCTCTGTCCCTCTATTCATAGATCCTGTTTTATTCATTGAAGCTGTAGTATAGCTTCTATGAATGGAGCAGCTGGGTAGAAAGGAAAAGCATAGTCGGGCTCACTTGATGAGAGTATGTGACAGTCCTTAAATTTTATAAAGAAGGATGATGATGTCAAAGACATCACAAAGTCAGACAGATTTACTGATAGACAGCACACACTGTGTCCTTCCACCAGGGGCAGATCCAGAGTCTAGTCTCGGGAAGGGCACTGCCAGAAAATATCTTTTTTTTTTTTGCGGGCAATTTATAAGGGAAATGGCTGGTGTTTGGCACCATGGTTGTTATGGTGTCAGGATGATTGAAGCACATCATTTATATTATTACATTGTAATATAACATGAAATGGTTCAACTCACCATAATGCAGAATCAGTGGGAGCCTGAGTGTGTCACTTGCCACCGTTGCCTGCCACCAGATGTGGATTGTCACTTGCCACGTCACCTGCCACAAGTTGTGGATTGTCACTTGCCACGTCACCTGCCATAAGTTGGGGATTGTCACTTGCCATATCACCTGCCACACGATGCAGGTTGTCGCTTACCACGTCACCTGCCACACGTTGCGGATTGTCACTTGCCACATCACCTGCCACACATTGCGGATTGTCACTTGCCTGCCACCAGATGCGGATTTTGGGCAGTGAGAGATGGTGTCATCTCTCTGCTCCACCGCCCGCCGGCTCACTGATTGGCAGCCGCCCGCTCACACACCGAGCCGCTCAGCTGCCCGCCTGCTCTCTCACCCACCACTGAGCCGCTCGCCCGTTCACACACCAAGCCACCCGGCAGCCCGGCCCGTCTGCTCTCTCACCTGCCCACTCACACACGAGCAACCCAGCCCGCCCACTGAGCTGCCTGCTCTCTCACCCACCCAGCTGCCTGCCTGCAACTAATTTCTCGGGGGCAATTGCCCTGTTGCCCCCCCGGATCTACCCCTGCCTTCCACACTAAGTCTGCCTAGGGTGGACCTAGGGGGGAAAGTATGCAGTGTGTGCTGTCTATCAATAAATCTGTGTGAGTTTTGTGATGGCATTCTGTGGCCTCTTTCTTTACAGTGGCGTGTCTTAGACAGGGTGGTAATGGACACCTTGGGTTCTGCACCCAGCTGACTGCTAAGCGAAAGAACAAACTGGGCAGGTTTGATGCAATGAGGTTTTAGGAGCCCCTCAGTTGTATTACCCCCTGCCACACCAAAAGATTAGGGTGGCAGGGGAGGGGGGCATGGATTATTTCTACAAACAAAAGAGGCATTAGGACAACCTCAGCTGTAGGATACTGATTTTTCTATTTTCTTTTTTGTTTTGGCTACACTTTTTATTGGGCCTCCACCCCTACTGGGTGGCCTCCCATGAGTGTACCTGCCAAGAGGTTGTGATCTTCATGCAGGAGATACTGATGCTGGCTGAACTATGGCTTTTGAGTGATCAATATAGCAGCTGGTTACACAGCCCATTTAAAGTGATAATACAACAATTTTGTTACATTGTATTTAGTTGCTGCTGTTAGTAGTTAAGATGATATTAAACCCCATGGTTCATTAATCACCTGTTGAGTATGTAGCTTCTTTATCTTTTAATTCTTGCCTATGTTCCTGTTTAAGCTAGTGCCATAATTGCTGCTCCAGATTTCAAGGTTTCAAGGTGGCCCCTTTCTTTTGCAGTGTACTATGGAGCCACCTTTGCATTTAGGGATTAGGGTTGTGTTTCCCTACACTATGTGCATCAATATGTAGCATCCTGGTGTTTAGGTAGGGTTGCTAACAAATTTAGTCTGCCAGGTAGTAAGTGGCTAATTTTTAGAAGATCCACTGATTTTTCCCTCCCTAAATTTGTGTTTGCTGCCCTTCTCTTTTCTGTCACTGGGTAGCACTGTTGCCGGTGATATTGGATTGACAAGAGCCTAGCAAAGTCAGACCAGTGGATGGGTTGTCTCGGCCAATTGGCAGGGGTTTCTTTAGCCCCTTGGCCTGCAATGAGAGGTTATTTATTTGGGCGGGGTCAGTTGATCGCTGTTCTGTGCCACCTAGATGGCTGTCTGGGTGGACGTGTGTTGAAATACTCCGGGTTGCTAGGCCAGAATCCTGAGGCCTATCCCGAGAGTATCTGACTGCTAGGCTGCCTGAGGCCTATTCAGGAGTAGGACAAGCTAGCCAGAGACGGTGAAGAAGTGGGAAAGCTTCAGCACGTGCCAGGCCAGGGACCCAGCGGGTTAGCGGGGGTGACGCTTGAGGAGTATACAGCGGGTTTTCTGTGGAAGAGCTTAGAGGATCAAGTGACGACTGGGATCTTGAAGTCTAGTGAGAGACTGGGAGCTCAATGAGTGAAGATTTACAGTGGGATACTGTGAGATGTAAGAAAAGACCTATACCAAGTTACTGTGAGTTACATGTAAGGATTACTATTGACTGTTGCAAGTTCATTTGCCTTAGGAAACAGCAGTTCTACAAATACAGTGACCATATCTGGCTGAAAAGCCCTTAACCTGTATAGCTGTCTGCCTATTTTGTCTCTGAGTCTGCCAATTACCATTGTACCTGCCTAAGGGTGTCCTGGCCCTAACCCTCTCTCTAAATGGACTAAGACAAACTCGTGCTAAGGTTATGAAATTGTGAAAAGTGTAAGAAAAACTGCAGCAGCTGTTGCAAGGGTGCTACAACCTCAAATAATAAAATACATGTAAAAAAACAGCGCTTGCAAAAAATCTCAAATATAAATCAATATCTTAACATCTTATACTGTGATAATCAAAAAATACATCAATATATGAACATACAGTAAGTGGACACAGTCTATAAATGTGCTGAGCGTTCATAACAATACATATAATAAAGTGCAGCCATGCTCCTAATTTGTTACAGTATCGTGTGCCACTAGGGATGAGCCGAACACCCCCTGGTTTGGTTCGCACCAGAACCTGCGAACAGACCGAAAATTTGTGCGAACTTTAGAACCCCGTTGAAGTCTATGGGACTCGAACGTTCGAAATCACAAGTGCTAATTTTAAAGGCTAATTTGCATGGTATTGTCCTAAAAAGGGTTTGGGGACCCGGGTCCTGCCCCAGGGGACATGTATCAATGCAAAAAAAGTTTTAAAAACGTCCATTTTTTTTCGGGAGCAGTGATTTTAATGATGCTTAAAGTGAAAAAAAAAGTGAAATATTCCTTTAAATATCATACCTGGGGGGTGTCTATAGTATGCCTGTAAAGTGGCACGTGTTTCCTGTGCTTAGAACAGTCCCTGCTCAAAATGACATTTTTAAAGGAATAAAAGTCATTTAAAACTGCTTGCGGCTTTAATGTAATGTTGGGTCCCGGCAATATTGATGAAAATCAGTGAGACAAATGGCATGGGTACCCCCCAACCCCCAGTCCATTAGCAGGCCCTTTGTATGGATATTAAGGGGAACCCCTCACCCAAATTAAAAAAAGGAAAGGTCCCAGGCCCAGGCCCTATATACTCTGAACAGCAGTATACAGGCAGTGCAAACAAGACAGGGACTGTAGGTTTGTTCTTAAGTAGAATCTGTTCGTAATTTTAAACTGGTACATTTTTAAAGTGTAGCTCCAGCCAAAAAATCTATTTTAAGCTTTTTGGAAAACATAGGGAAGGGTTATCACCCCTGTGACATTTGTTTTGCTGTCTGTGCACCTCTTCAGAAGACTTCACCTCACTTTCTATCCCAATGACAAATGTTTTTTGACAATTTGGGGTTTTTAGTGAAACAAGGATTGGTGATAAAGCATCAGTGGAGAGGAGACACGTTTTTCCCATATTAACTCTTACAGGAGAGAATTTCCCTTCCTAGGGGTAGATTTTATCTCATTTCCTGTTGTCTCCTTCCGTTTGCAAGTGGGAGTCGTTTGTAAGTTGGATGTTTGAAAGTAGAGGCCTGCCTTATATACTCTGCAGAAATTGGGGCCTTAGGTGTTGGTGTTACCACAACACTGTAAGCCCTCACAGTTACTCTTGGTGAGCGCAGGAACGGGCCCTGCTGTGAAATATTAGATCAAGAATTGTAATTACATGTCCCTGTTGAACAGGGTCAGAAAAATTGGGCTTTTGGTGGTGGTGGTGGTGGTGCTGGTGCCACAACAATGTAAGTCCTCACAGTTACTCTTGGTGGGCGCAGAAACGGGCCCTGCTGTGAAATATTAAATCAAGAATTGTAATTACACGCCCCTGTTAAACAGGGACTGAAAAATTGGGCCTTAGGCACTGGTGCTGGTGCCACAACACTGCAACCTCTCACAGATACTCTAGTTGGAGCGCAGGAACGAGCCCTGCTGCAAAGTATTGCTTCAAAAATTGTAATTACACACCCATGTTAAACGGGCTGAAAAATTGGGCCTTAGGCACTGGTGCTGGTACCACAACACTGCAACCCCTCACAGATACTCTAGTTGGAGCACAGGAATGAGCCCTGCTGCAAAGTATTGCATAAAAAATTGTAATTACACGACCCTTGAAATCTGACATTTCAAAAAAAATTCTTCGGTTACATCAGCATCAGGTACTTGGTATCTGGTGGTGATCCAAGACTGATTCATTTTTATGAAGGTCAGTCGATCGACCGAGTCGGTGAACAGGCGCACCCTGTGATCGGTTAAAAAGCCTCCAGCAGCACTGAATGTGCGTTCCGAAAGAACGCTGGATGCAGGACAGGTCAGTAGCTCAACTGCATACTGTGCAAGCTCTGGCCAGTGATCCATCCTCAAGACCCAGTAACCCAGAGGATTTTCGGTGGGAAAGGTGTCCAAGTCAGATCTTGCCCCTAGGTATTCCTGCACCATGTAAAACAGACGCTGGCGGTGGTTGCTGGAACTGATCATACCTTGGGGCTGCAGACTAAAAAATTGTCTGAACGCATCGGTCAGACGGCCACCTTCTCCACCGCTCCTTCCTTGACTGACCGAAGTCTCAGCAACACGTTGTCCAGGAACAGGAGTTTGTAATCCCCCAGTCGCTGGGAACACGTTGCATAGACCTTTCTGCAAGGCCCCCTGAAGATGTTTCATCCTCTGCTCCCTCTGCGACAGCAAGATAAGGTCCGCAATCTTACCCTTGTGACATGGATCAAGGAGGGTTGCCAGCCAATAACGATCCCTCTCCTTGATACCACAAATACGAGGATCCTTCCGCAGGCTTTGCAGGATCAAGGAGGCCATGCAGCGTAGGTTTGCTGAGGCATTTGGGTCACTAAGGACGACATGATCCACAGCCACCTCCTCCCAGCCATGTACAAGTCCATGGGTTTCTTGGGACTGTAAATGATCCCTTAGAGACTGCTGCTGATGCTGAGTGCCAGGCTCCACCTCCATGCTGACACAATCCTCCTCCTCCTCTTCCTGTGTGATCGGCGGGCACGCAGGAACACTGTCTGGATAAAGGGGGCCTTGAGAGCTAAGGAAGTCCTCCTCTTCCTGCCTCTGTTCTGCCTCAAGTGCCCTGTCCATTATTCCACGCAGTGTGTGCTCCAACAGGTGGACAAGGGGGACAGTGTCACTGATGCATGCACTGTTACTGCTCACCATCCTCGTCGCCTCCTCAAATGGTGACAGGACCGTGCATGCATCCCTGATCATGGCCCACTGGCGTGGGGAAAAAAAAATCAAGCTCCCCTGACCCTGTCCTGGTGCCATAGTCGCACAGGTACTCATTGATGGCCCTCTGCTGCGTGTGCAGCCACTGCAGCATAGTCAACGTTAAGTTCCACCTGGTGGGCAGGCGATTAGGCGATTCTTGGGCAGGTTAAATTCCTTTTGGAGGTCAGCCAGCCGAGCACTGGCATTATACGACCGGCGGAAATGCACACAGACTTTCCTGGCCTGCCTCAGGACATCCTGCAAGCCCGGGTACCTGCCCAAGAACCACTGCACCGCCAAGTTAAGGACATGAGCCAAACAGGGCACATGGGTCAGTTGTCCCTGTCAGAGGGCGAAGAGGAGGTTGGTGCCATTGTCGCAAACCACCATTCCTGACTTAAGCTGGCGTGGCGTCAACCACCTCTGAACCTGCCCCTGCAGAGCTGACAGAATCTCTGGCCCAGTGTGGCTCCTGTCCCCCAAGTACACCAGCTCAAGCACCGCATGGTATCTTTTGGCCTGCGTACTTGCATAGCCCCTTGAACGCCTATGGAGCACCGCTGGTTCCGAGGACAAAGCAAAGGAAGAGGCCACAGAGGAAGAAGAAGAGGAGGGGGTGGAGGAGAGAGGTGTATCAGAATCACCAGTAGTAGCATTTTGGAGGCGTGGTGGCGGAACAACCTCCAACACTACTGCACTTTGTCCTGCATCCTTCCCAGCTACCAGCAGAGTCACCCAATGCGCTGTGAAACTTAGGTAACGTTAGTCTTGGAAGAATTCTGCCATCGTCTTACCAAACTTTATTCCCCCCCAAATCACTCCTCAATACAGGGCCTGAACGCTTTCTTAAAAGAGTTATCTCTACCTACCCTATCCAAATCCCACATCTCCCTAATGGACCGAGATATACAGGTCTCTGAGGTTCTTCAATGCATTAAGGAACTGAAAGTGGGCAAAAGACCAGGCCCAGATGGTTTCACCGTTTTGTATTATCGAAAATTTGCTGAGGTTCTGGCCCCACACCTAGTGGCTATGTATAACTCGGTCAAAGGAGGTTACACATTTACACCAGATTTGCTCACTGCCAACATAGTAATGATCCCTAAGCCAGATAAAGACCATTCTTCCTGGGCAAATTTTCGGCCAATCTCTTTAATAAATATTGATATGAAGATATTGACGAAAATTCTGGCCAATCGCCTGAACTCCTTTCTACCTCGCCTGATAAAAAAGGACCAGGTGGGATTCGTCCCTAGTAGGCAAGCGGGAGACGCCATTAGACGACTCCTCCAAATCCAACATATAGCCCACGAAAGATCCATAGAGACAATGTTTCTTTCTTTAGATATCAATAAAGCCTTCGATACTTTATCATGGCCCTATTTGACACAGGTCCTCACTCATTTCGGTTTTGGCACCTCCTTTTTGAGTTGGGTCTCAGCCATATATCGCTCCCCCCAGGCTAAAGTGCGTTATTATGGATATGAATCGCCTATTCTCCCTATTAAGAGGGGAACACATCAGGGATGCCCGCTCTCCCCACTTTTATTCATACTAGCACTTGAACCCCTAGCAGAAGCCATACGCTCTCATCCAGATATATCAGGAGTAGAAGTAGCAGGCACCGCGCACAAATTGTCAATGTTCGCGGACAACATTTTATTAACCATTACTAAACCTAGAATCTCCCTCCCCAATTTATTCTCCCTCTTAGACTCCTTTGCCTCATTCTCAGGCCTTTCGGCAAAATCTAGAGCGATGTCTATCAACCTTCGGACCCTGGAATTAGAATCCCTACAATCGGCATTCTCATTCCAGTGGTTAACCTCACTACCCTATTTAGGTATTAAACTTACTCCGAGATACTCGGGATTGTATCAAGCCAATTTTCCCCCACTTTTCCGAAAGCTGGAGGCTATGCTTGCCTCTTGGTCCACACTCCCGATTTCTTGGTTCGGCAGAATAGCGACAGTACGCATGACATACCTCCCTAAACTACTCTATTATTTTAGAGTTCTGCCAATCCATGTGCCCCCCCATATCATTCGAATACATCAACGTAAAATTATGCAGTTTATATGGGGCCCTAAGAAACCCGGGATCAAGAGGCAAGTACTCTACGCGCGCAAAATCAATGGTGGCCTTTCAGTTCCTAATTTACGAGCATATTACACGGCTGCGGGTATTGCCCCAATATCTCACCTCCATGAGAAGCAACAAATGCCACTATGGGCCACCATGGATTTAGTCGACGCACACCCAACACCTCTAGCTTCTCTTCCGTGGCTTCCTAAAGCACATCGCCCCTCTACCATAGGTCCCTGTCTAGCTCACTCTCTTAAACTGTGGGATGAGGTTAAGTACTCAGCAGGCCTAATTTCTCCTCATCTCCCATTACTTTGCCTCCTCCATTGCCCTTTATTTCAACCAGGTTGTGATAATCCACTGCAGTTTAAATGGTGGTCTGATAACGGCTTTACAGATATCCATTCGTTATTCACCCCAACCAAGATCATCCCTTTCCCTGCTTTACGCTCCTCACATGATACCCCCCTTAAGGAACATTATAGCTACCTGCAAATTAGGCATTTTCTCCAACAGCTTACAAAATCCCAATCGGCCCCCTTTACCATGACCCCTTTTGAAAGTCTTTGTAGATCGCGCCCCCAATCCTCGGGTCTGATCTCCCTCATATATATTGCTATAATTAATTCCAAGATGCCACCACTGAGACCTTATCATCTTCAGTGGGAGGCCGAACTCGGAAAACAATTAGACCCAGAGGATTGGCAAGGTATGACTATTATGTTATCCAAATGCTCTAAGAATGTTCTCTTCTTGGCAATGGCGACCCTAGGGGGGGGCCAGAGGGGGCCCTGAGCCCCCCAACATTATGCTGTGCCCCACCATGTGCCGCCCCCAAAAAAAAAAAATTTTTTTTTTTTTTACAAAAAATCAATGTCTAAGAGGGAGATAGTCCCCAGTCAGCTCCTGCGGGTGATTCCTCCCCCCTCCCCTGCTCGCTGACACTGCATAATGCGAGCGTTCACACAACCACGGCCGCCTGATCTGCTCCTTCACCTGCATCCTCATTGGCAGGGAGAAGAGCGAGTTGCAGGAAGGACTCCACCAGGACTTTCAGTTACTGAAAAAACAGACTGATTTCTCCCGTCCTTAGGACAGGAGGACCAGCCTGTAAATTCCAAGAGATGCCAGACCAGCGCTGTCAATAGCAGGGGCAGGACAGCAAGAGGAGGCTGGGGAACCCCACAGTGGCAGAACACCAGGGCCCGGAGGCAAGACAACCTTTGCAACCCTGATAGTTCTCCCACTGCTTTGGATACTTATATTTTCTTGATATGCTGGTGACATATATCTCTTGTTTTCTGCCACCCTGGGGGACCCCAATACAGTAGGAAGGGAGCTCACTGCAGAACATGTGAAAGGGCCCGTTGTGGGGTCGTAGTAAAGGGCCCCAGGATATATATATATATATATATATATATAGAAAAAAAAGACGTGGACCGATGCTTGATGCAAAAAAAGTCATTTACTGAAGATATTTCAATTAGTACATGCAAGCCACTGTACAGTTCCGAGCGCACATCGCTCTTCGTCAGGCTATTCTGGCTGTGTGTGAAAAGCCAAAACACAGATTTCCTCTTATCCACACCCAGTCTACCTCACACATGTGTATCAACTTAATTACTAAAAGACAAATAAACAACCACCTATAAAGAGAATTAACCCTGATTGTTTCAACAAAACAAGTGAAAAAATCTCCTAACCTTCAAATATACATTCTACTATATACATTAGTCATACTAATATACACATTTCTCTCTCATTTTAAGTGGCAAGTAAGCTCTTTTAAAAATACATCTCATACAATATATTAGTAATGACACCACTGCTTCTTGGAGAACGCCTATAAAGTCTTTTATAGATGGCACTATACCCCGGCTAGATTAGCAAGCTTCGTCCCATCTTATTCCCCCCTTTGTTTTCGTGGGTGTTCACAGGAGGGCACGATGGCCCATATCTGGTGGACCTGCCCCAGGGTTTGCAGATTATGGGTCAGAGTTTACGCACTACTACGCAATCTTTTTAATACCACTATAGAGCGGGACCCTTTCGAGGCCCTCTTATGGAAACCAATTGCAGAACTTCTTCGTCCTGAACGCCAACTAGCAGCACATATTTTTACCGCAACCAAATTGACCATAGCTAGGGCCTGGAAAACTCCGAACCTAAGTTTTGAGGCAGTTAAAAACTGTGTGAATAATATCATGGTAAACGAGAAACTTACGGCCATATTATTGGACACGCATGATAAATTCCTCAGGATATGGCAACCCTGGGTGACCCATAATCACCCATCAAGATTTGACCTAACGCTTCTCTCTCTATAATGAGGCTCCGTCCCCCACCCCACCCCAGGGTCCCCCCCCCCCCTTTTTCCCACCCCCCTCTCTCCCACTTTCAATTCTTCTTTCCTTTTTCTTATTTAGGCCCTTGGGCTTAAATCTTCAGAGAATGGATACTTAAGGTAGCGAAGAGGAGGAAAAAAAGGGAAAAAAAAAACCAAAAAAAAACACTACTTTATACAAAGCTACGTTAGCTTTTTTGAGGTTAACCAATTTAACTTGAATTTGTTTCTGTTTTTTTTTTATCTTTTCCTTTATTACCTATGCAATGTTATGTCTTCCAAATATCATCTCACAAGACATCCTTTAAATGTTCAAGAGTGTTTGCTAACATAATACTCTATGTTTACAGTTTACCACTAGGCTAGTAAGCCGAGATGAAGACTCTCCTTAATATGTCGCCAGGCCTCGGCTTTGAGTGGCCTGAGACATGGCTTAAATCTTTGAATGTCAGTATTACCCAGCCGGATACCGGCATTTTATACCTGTTAATTCTAGTTGTATCCATTACTATTTTGTACTATTTTGTTGATATACATTTTCAATAAAACTCTTTGTACAAGAAACTTAGGTAACGTCCCTGTCCATGCCTGCTGGACCATGAGTCAGCGGTAATATGCACCTTACCGCTGACCGCCCTGTCCAGCAAGGCCAAGACATTGCCTTCCACATGCCGGTAGAGAGCCGGAATCGCATTCCATGAGAAAAAGTGGCATTTGGGAACCTGCCACTAAGAAACCGTACATTCCACAAACTCACGGAAGGGGGCAAAGTCTACCAATTGAAAAGGTAGCAGTTGAAGTGCTAGCAATTTTGCCAAGCTAGCATACAACCGCTGGGCATGTGGATGGCTGGGAGCAAACTTCTTTCTGCGGTGCAGTAGCTGGGGCAGGGAAATTTGCCTGGTAAAATCTGACGTCAGTGTACCAATAGCAGATTGCCCGCAAGTACTTGGCTGTGACACACCTAATTCTACACCTTCATTCCTCTCAGTGCAGGTCTTAGAGAGGACTGAAGGTATAGTGGGGTTAGAGATTCCTGCTGACGAGGAGCAAGGAGAGGTCCTCTTCATTCTTTGGTGTGGGTCTTTTAGGTACGCTTGCCAACAAACTGCATGGCAGGTCAACATATGTCTGGTCAAGCATGTGGTGCCCAAGTGG
Source organism: Aquarana catesbeiana (assembly GCF_042186555.1). Classification (NCBI taxonomy): domain Eukaryota; kingdom Metazoa; phylum Chordata; class Amphibia; order Anura; family Ranidae; genus Aquarana; species Aquarana catesbeiana. Next base: position 391,324,061 of record NC_133325.1, read on the forward strand.
GAGATGTTTTGGTCACGCGAGATACGCTTGAGACATATGATACAAATAGCAGCGGTGCGATCTGATGCACTCATCTCAAAAAAGGTCCACATCAAAGAACTTTTGAAATAGCGCGCAGAGACAGCAGCGCCCTGCACATGGGGAGCTCTGCGGTGTGATGCAGTCAGTGTGCTGCCCTTAAGCTGGCCCCTGGAGGGCATCCTGCCTCGTTGTTGATGTGCTCCTCCTCCTCCTCTCTCCTATCAGGCACCCACGTGGAGTCAGTGACCTCATCATCCCCTCCCTCCTCATCACTGGAGCAAACCTAGCAATATGCTGCAGCAGGGGGAACATGACTACCAGATTGCCTTCAAAACGCTGGGCATCCTCCTGGAGCATCTACCTAACACTGTGGTCAAACAGTTCGGGGGACTTTTTAGGAGAACATGGTGGGGCTAGGGAAGGAGTGACTGATGCCGTTGAGCCGAGGGAAGAGGCTGCGTTGGCAGCTGCTTTGCCAGACACCTGAGCCTGGGTGAGAGAGGATGAGGAGGATGAGAACGGCTTGGTCATCCACTCGACCAAATCTTCCGCATGTTGCGGCTCAACACAGCCAGCTGCCAAAAAAAAGGCCAAGCGTGTCCCACGGCCACATGCTGATGAGGATGCACCATGTCCATGACCAGTACTGTTGCCTCTAGACACAGAGCCTGCTTGCCCTCTTTTATTGGCTTGTGACTATCTGCCTCTCCTTGTTGGCCTTCCAGACATACTAATGGCCTGCAGTGAGATGTAGCTACACAAAACTGGGATGTATATATATATATATATATATATATATATATATATATATATATATATATATATATATACCAATTATACTGCAGCTAGCAGAATCAACTGCCTGCCTGTAGTATTATTAGTATGAGAACACCTGCACTTGTCTTCAGGTACCTATACTGTAGGTGCAACTGTGCAGGGTACACAGTACACTAACTCACTAACTGGAAATACTTCAAGAGCCTGCCTGTGCTGTTAATAGGATCAGAAGAAGCACACAATTACTTGGCTTCAGGTAGCTATACTGTAGGTGCAACTGTGCAGGGTACACAGTACACTAACTGGAAATACTTCAAGAGCCTGCCTGTGCTATTAATAGGATCAGAAGAAGCACACAAGCACTTGGCTTCAGGTAGCTATACTGTAGGTGCAACTGTGCAGGGTTACACGGTACACTAACTGTAAATACTTCAAGAGCCTGCCTGTGCTATTACTAGGATCAGAAGAAGCACACGAACACTTGGCTTCAGGTAGCTATACTGTAGGTGCAACTGTGCAGGGTACCCAGTACACTAACTGGAAATACTTCAAGAGCCTGCCTGTGCTATTAATAGGATCAGAAGAAGCACACAAGCACCTGGCTTCAGGTAGCTATACTGTAAGTGCAAATGTGCAGGGTACACAGTACACTAACTGGAAATACTTCAAAAGCCTGCCTGTGCTATTAATAGGATCAGAAGAAGCACACAAGCACCTGGCTTCAGGTAGCTATACAGTAGGTGCAACTGTGTAGGGTTACACAGTACACTAACTGGAAATACTGTAAAAACACCTGCCTGCCTGTCAGTATATTAGGAAGAGAATAACAGGAATGGATCTAGCTAAACTGAATACAGTGTATATATATATATATATATATATATATACATACACACAACACCTGGGATATATATATATATATATATATATATATATATATATATATATATATATACACACAATACACTGTAAGTGCAGCTAACTGACTTGACCTGCCTACTCTATCTAACTTAAATCAAATGACACTGTCTCTCTGTCTATCTAACTCTCTCTGCCGCAACACACTACACAAGGCCGCCACGCAGACGGCCTTATATAGTGTGGGCGTGTTCTAAACCCCCTGAGCCATAATTGGCCAAAGCCTCCCTGGCTTTGGCCAATTACAGCTCTCTGTGCAGACGGTGTTGTGATTGGCCAAGCATGCGGGTCATAGTTTATGCTTGGCCAATCATCAGCCAGCAATGCACTGCAATGCCGCAGTGAATTATGGGTCGTGGCGTGCTACTCGAATTTGGCGCGAATGGCCCATAACGTTCGTAATTCGACGAACGACCGAACACACGATGTTCGAGTCGAACATGCGTTCGACTTGAACACGAAGCTCACCCCTACTCATCTGTCCATAGGATGTTGTTCCAGAACTGTGAAGGCTTTTTTAGATGTTGTTTGGCAAATGCTAATCTAGCCTTTCTGTTTTTGGGGCTCACCAATGGTTTACATCTTGTGGTGAACCCTCTGTATTCACTCTGGTGAAGTCTTCTCTTGATTGTTGACTTTGACCCACATACACCTACCTCCTGGAAAGTGTTTTTGATCTGGCCAACTGTTGTGAAGGGTGTTTTCTTCACCAGGGAAAGAATTCTTCGGTCATGCACCACAGTTGTTTTTCATGGTCTTCCGGGTCTTTTGGTGTTGCTGAGCTCACTGGTGCGTTCTTTCTTTTTAAGGATGTTCCAAACAGTTGATTTGGCCACACCTAATGTTTTTGCTATCTGTCTGATGGGTTTGTTTTGTTTTTCAGCCTGATTTGGAAATAACCTCAAATAAAAGCTGAAAGTCTGCATTAAAGCACATCTTGTTTGTTTCATTTCAAATCCATTGTGGTGGTGTATAGAGCCAAAAAGATTAGAATTGCGTTGCTGTCCCAATATTTATGGACCTGACTGTATATACACAATACACTGTAAGTGCAGCTAACTGACTTGCCTGCCTACTCTATCTAACTTAAATCAAATGACACTGTCTCTCTCTCTGTCTAATTCTCTCCACCGCTACAACACACTACACAAGGCCGCCACGCAGGTGGCCATATATAGTGTGGGGCGTGTACTAAACCCCCTGAGCCATAATTGGCCAAAGCCACCCTGGCTTTGGCCAATTACGGCTCTCTGTGCAGATGGCGCTGTGATTGGCCAAGCATGCGGGTCATAGTGCATGCTTGGCCAATCATCAGCCAGCAATGCACTGCGATGCCGCAGTGAATTATAGGCCGTGACGTGCCACACTAATTTGGCGCAAACGGCCCACAACGCTTGCAATTCGGCAAACGGTCGAACATACGATGTTCGAGTCGAACATGGGTTCGACTCGAACTCGAAGCTCATCCCTATGTGCCATGCTCCCATTTGGTGACCCCACTCACCAAAGTACTGGACCCTCAGCTTTGCAGTCTGGGGTCAGAAAAAGCTGTGATCTAATGATCTGGAGTGTGAGGAATCGATTCTCAGAGACTTCTCCAGAAAGGTATTCTTATATCAGAGTGGATCGACCATGCTTGATACATGGGAAACCAAAGAAGGAACTCATAGTAAAATATCATTAAACTAGGTGAAATGCGCAAACTAGGTGCCACTTACGAGATAGCTGAATAAAACAGGCATCAGTGTATGAACATCCGAGTCCGCCGCTAGTCGACGTTCGTTAAAACCATTGACGCAACGTCCGTCTTCCGTGGAATGCACGCCGACCAGCGGTGGACTCGGATGTTCATACACTGATCCCTGTTTTGTTCAGCTATCTCATAAGTGGCGCCTAGTTTGCACAATTCACCTAGTTTAATAGTATTTCACTATGAGTTCCTTCTTTGTTCTCCCATTTATCGAGCATGGTCGATCCACTCTGATATAAGAATACCTTTCTGGAGAAGTCCTTGAGAATCGATTCCTCACACACCAGATCATTAGATCACAGCTTTTTCTGACCCCAGACTGCAAAGCTGAGCGTCCAGTACTTTTGGTGAGTGAGATCACCAAAGCGGAGTGTGGCACACGACACTATAACAAGTTTGGAGCACCACGGCACTTTAATATATATTTTTATGAGCACTCAGCACTTTAATAGACTGCGTCCACTTATATGTTCATGTATTGAGGTATTATTTGATTATTACAGTATAAGATGTTAAGATATTGATTTATAGTTGTGATTTTCTGCAAGCACTGTTTTTCACATGCATTTTAATAAATCTCTTCTGTTTGCATCCAAAAAGTGACTGGCGCCCGATTATTCCATCTTGCATTACACCCACAATGCCTAGTAACCCACTCTACAAGGAAGGATGTCAGCTCTCCCTGAATCTGGAGGTCACTATTAGGCTTCTAGAGGTCAAAGCCAGCGCTACAAATAGAAAAACACAGCTCTGTAGCCTAGGATGGCAAGGCAGTCCCCTGCTCCTCCCTCTTCCCCAAGCTAACAGACTGTCTAGGAACTGCACTGTCCACTATAAACACTTTCCCGCGAAGACTGAAAGTTGAGGGAGTGAGCAGTAGCCAGGAGAAAGTGTAAAAAAGAAGGTTGTAAACTGCGAGTGCTGGAATAAAATTTCATAGTTTACAAACAATAGTTTACTAGAGAATATTTATTTTATTTTCCTCAGGGTGATACACTAAAAACTCCTGAGGGTTTAATATCACTTTAATGATGGGCTTGCCCTGTAATCTGCTGTTTCTTTCAGCTGCAGCAGACCTGTTAAGTGGAAAAAGTTCTTTTTTGTTACATAAAATCTCTTTTTAATCTCTTTTCTCTATTTACGCTCACAATTTTTTTTTTTTACATTCTAGTTTGTTTATTTCTAGGCTAGCCAAACTGTTAAAATTGCTTTAGTCTATAAGGGGAAAAGAGGTACAAGAGTTGGCATGGTTAAATGTTGGGCTTGCAGAAGCAATTCTATGATAGAAAATGTAAGCCTTATCAACAGACTGAGCTGTGTATTTGTACTAATTCATCATTCTAAAATTATTTTATTTCTACACGTTACAGAAAATAAATAGAATATACAAGGAAGTTCATGAAAAATGAAGTCCCTCTGTAAGGATATATGCTGTACTTCTATTTTACCCACAACAGCACCTCTGTGTAATCTACTGAATAACATCTTGACTATTCTGAGCACAAGCCCCTAGGCTTTTGATAAACTCTTGCTTTTGTGCTTGCTGCACATTTGTATTACATGCCCAATCTCGGGAGTTCCCATTGCACACAGAAAATGGGAGCTTCAACAAAAACACTGGAAGAATGATGTATTTGCTGCAGTCAATAAGCCATTCAGAGCACTACACATCATTGCATACCTAGCATGGAGAGTGCTTCGAAGAAGTCACTTTCTATCATACCTACTCAAACTGCGTAAACCCAAGAATTGAAGATGCTTAAATAGGTGATGGAGTGGCTGGGAGTACAAGAGAACATTCTGATCAGACAAGGTACCAGACAGCAGGCATGATGAGAAGTCACCAAACTAGAAGAGCCATCACCGATAGGCTGGTGGGGCTTGTGGAACCAGATCAGTAGCAAGACTGGCCTAAATTCATCAGCACCGGTCAGCAGGAAATAGCACCAAGTGAGTAGGTAAGGATTGACAGGATCAAGCTAAAGATCAGCAGGAGTTGGTTAAAGCTGAAAGCAGAACTCCAGCCTCACCATTTTTCATGTCCCATCTGTTTCTATTGTTGGTGCTCACTAAAAAACTAAGTTACATGTGTTTGCAGCATTTACCACACTGTGCAGTAAAACACAGTATTATGAGCAACACGTCAACTGCTGTAGAGAAATTCCTGAGTCTCAGGATTCAGTATGCACAGGGAAGAGGTGGGCTCAACAAAAAGTATGAGGCACACAGTGGGGAGATGAGGGGGAGAAACTGATCTTAAAATTTAAAACCAAGCTAAAATAAAGGGAACACCAAAGAACATGGTCATATAACCATAAAAACCCCTTAGATTTATTTTTAAATGCAAGCAGTGTGAGAACCTACATTTGAGTTGGTATTAGGCTCTTGTAATCCCCTATACAGTAGATCTCTAACTGGAAGACGATGGGGCAGCACCAGGAGTCGATCAGATATGCTGCAGTGCACATCTAATGACAAAATGCATACTGATTAAAGGGGAAAGGAGTATGGGCTGACAATCGCGGTAAAAATGCGCTAATACAATCGAGGGATGCCTGTCACCCAAAAGAAGCTCCTGTATTTCTTTTGATCGACAGGCGTCCCACGATTCTGTTCGCACGTTTTCACCGCGATTGTCGCCCGATGAATCATGGGAAAATCACGATACATCTGGGGTGATATTAAAATCAACGGGCAACGCACCGTCAACGCACGGGTGTCCAGCGATTTGCCACTATTGGGAATCGCGGGCAGAATCGTGGCGACAATTGCGGTAAAAACGCCCAAACTGAATCGCGGGACATCTGCCGCTCCCAAAAGAAGTACATGAGCTTCTTTTAGGCGAGGGGCGTCTCGTGATTCTATTTGCACGATTTGACCGCGATTGTTGCCCCCATACGCCTAGATGTGAACGGAGCCTTAATCACGGATTGGGGGTCAACTGTATTTCATTAGTGCAGTAGGAAAAAATCTATTTACAAGCCTAGCTCCACTGTCTGGAAGGGCTGTGTAAATGTAGGAATTGGTAAGACGGCTCCCATATATGCATTTTAACTGTGTATTTAACTGTTTACCAGGTGTTGAGTTGTTAAAAAAAGTGTGGCATACACACAAATTACAGTAAACAACTGATCAGGTAACAGTTATGTGCCTTTGCTGCATAGTCACGAGAATGATCTTTCTTTGTCTCCTTCTTTTTGCAGAACAAAGGGAGAGGAGCAGGGGTTGCTGCAGTCTCACTTAAGCCTGTTAACCACTGGGTTTGAACAAAAAAAACTGACAGATCACTATGCCAATACAAGCAATGTTGGTGCGGCATGCTCCACCACTGTGCTATTATATTCTGACAGGGGGACTGACCACCCCACTTCTCCCGCCACCAGAATACACTGATCAGCACTTGCAGCCATTCGCTGCGAGCTCTGATTGGATTGCTGGTATTCCAGCATAGCATATCCCTTCGACAAAAAACGTTCGTTAGACCAGCTTTTGTCGGACAGACTGCTGTACACACTGATTGACAGTTGGCTGGTTCCTGCTGAACCGACTGATTTTTGGGCAGTGTGTGCCCAGCATAAGTCCCCTATCCCCCTGTTCTTGATGAGCATGCAAGATATCCTATTCGGATTCCCCTTGTTCAGTGGTATTTATACAAAAAAATTTTGATACAAGTAGAAATGGTACATCCTCAAACAGTCATATTGTAAATGTGCAACATAGATTTTCGTAACAAGATCCATTAAGAATACAGACAGAGCACCTATGCCCATAAACCATAAATTGACTCAATTTTCTGTATGAGTTCTGGCAAGATAGTAAGCAAACTAAATACAGACCTTTAGGCTATATACAGTATGTAATAAGTATTGCATGGAAAGACCGATGCATATATATTCCCATATGGTATATATAAATTAAAGCAAAACAGGAATTCATAAGACCAAAGGCGAGTACCAGAATTATCATATCTTGGAGCAGTCCAGAAAATTTGTAAAAGAGAACTATGAATAAATGGGGAAAAAAAAGAGAGAATAAAGTTGAAGAGGAAAAGAAAACCAGGAAAAGGAAACAGAGAAACAAAGTGAGGGATCGATTAGGAGCTGATTGAGAGATGTAATAATTTGGGCTAACATGATGTGTCTGATCTGAGAGATACAGTACATCCAAGTAGAAGTCCTTCCTTACCAGAACAAAGGGGATTAGTAAAGATCTATCCATAAATGAGACACCTGAGTGATTGGGTTTCCCTATGTGATGTTTAATCACCCCTGCCGGTGTGACTCATTGCCGTAAGTTATTTGGGTCCACAATCTCTGGTAAGCGCACTATCATCATCCACGGAGGGATTGTCACGTTGGTGGTCGTTTTCATATATGGATTATCACTCCAAGCACTGTTGTGGATTTTGATTCTACATGGACACATTATTGATGGCCCTTTGTGGACTTTTTTTTTTTTTGCACTTAGTGTTGTGATTCCTATATATCTTATCACTTTTATTGTGACATATGCTTTTACGTATTTACTTCATGTACTTTTTAGTGCTGCACTTCTGAGTTTTTAAAATTAGTATTAAACCCTCAGGTTTTTTTTTACACATATTGCACTAAAAAATAAATATTCTCTGTTAAACTGTTAAAATTCTTACCCCAGAACTTGAAGTTTACAACTTTCAATACTGCTGGATACTGCTCTCTTAATGCTGTTTCCCTGAACTTCCAGTCTTTACAGAAAATAATTAACAGAGGACAGTGCAGTCTTCAGTCTGTTAGGTTGGAGAAGGAGGAGGGAGGAGCAAGGAAGTGTCCTGCCATTCTAGTCTATGTGTTTCTATTGATTCATACGGTGAAGGAAAACACCACTCTAGTCTGTGCATGCAAGGGTGGCTCCATAGGATGCTAGAAGATAAAGGAGCCACCCTGAAACATGAAACATTACAAGTAATTAGAACATAACAGGACCTTCTTCTTTTAGGGCTCTTTCACACACACTTTGAAAAGCGATCCACTGCACACAGGATAGGTGGTGAGGAAGCAATATGTCACTTCTTGACCGCCTGTTTTAAACCTGAAAATGCAGCAGCACCACATTGCAACCATGTGCATTGCAGGCAGTTGCACAGCAGCCCTATTCACTTGGATGGGTCATGTTCAGCAGCACCACCGCTGGCCATTTAGTTTTTGTTGCAGCTGTGGCATGTGTTCATGTGTACAGCCCTGAGTGGCTGCATGCCCTTGTTCAGGTGGGTGGTCAGGAGGGGTAGTAAAACTGCTTCTCAACCATCTGATTTTATTTCCCCCTGACAAATTGTGTAAACAAGTCCTTGCTACATTATGTCTTCAAGGGGGGGCATGGTTGTATCCTGACATAATTTTGCCCTAGGCATGGTGGAATGAAGATGTCCTTTTTTTACAAGCTCCACAATTGTGCTACATGATTAGTAAAAACTCATGTTAGAATGCACCGTCAGAAAGCTGCTGCTTTAAATGCTACCTTACAACTGTACTGACAACAGAATTGATGCTGCCTCTTCTAAATACTGCCCTAGGCACTGGCACATGACTATCTTAAGACCCATTCACACCATATGCATAGGCTTGCACAGGGCAGACTTGCCCAACAGTCCCAATGTATAGACAAGGTAATTCATTCTTATGTCCTATTGGCTGTTGAAAGCTGGAAAAAGTAGGACTTGCTGCATTTTTACGTAGTGCAGCATGTTGCGATGCACTACGCCACATCCCAACATGCAGCAGTTCATAAACATTAATGAAATGTCATTTTGTGACATTTCAATAAAGAAAAAAAAGAGGTAAACAGTGTGATGTATTGTAACCGCACCGCCCCATCACAGCGCACATCAGCTGGCACGCTATATTTAGTACATAGTGCGCACTCGCTGGTATAAATGGGCCATATAGCAAATAGAGCCCTGGACTGGGGCACTGCAATTCTTTCAGCCTGTAGAGAAGACTATCATTTCTATTAAACTGTTCCAAATCCTTCCACTTTCAGCACTGCAGAACTGTTCCAGATCCAGAACTATTCCACTATAAGTATTCTTCTTCAGCAAAACCTGTATATTTTCCACAGTAGTGTTATTTTTCTACAAAGTAGACCCCCCTACGTTATTCTCGCACAAATTTGTCTGTATTTCCTCTTTTGGCAGACTTTAACTGCAGCAATAAAAGTAATTTATTTTTTGGTGTTTTCAAAAAATGCTCAAAGCAGCAAAACTAAAAGGGTCCCTAAATAAACAGTTTTAGTTCTTCAAAGCATAAAAAGACTAATCATAAAATACTGAGTTCTAATATGTATACAGAACATGCAGAGACTGTTCTCTGTGAAATACTTTCTAAAAGACAATTATGCCCCCTAGTGGTTGCTGCATAAAACTGCAAATCCTGATAGTTTTTGGGCAACTATATAATTGCAAAAGTAAGAAAAAGATCTAGTGAACATCCAAGGCCCTATGTTTTACCTTAATTTGCAAAAGCTAACAGCAGTTTTAGCAAGAAAGCTGTTAACAAGTTTTTTTGAATCTCTTGAAAGACTGCAATGTGTAAAAATGTTATATTCTGATAACCGTGCGGTTGGTATTTGTCATGAGAGAATTCAGTATGCTAGTTTGCATTGCTTTATTTGTATTTTTATCCACATTTTCATGATAATATTGGTACCAGCTAAAGTCTGTGACTGCTGAATAAATATCTTAAAATGTAACAAAAAAAAATATTGCTGGCAAATAATCTTTTACTGTACAATGCATAAGAAGACTGCACTTAAGTTGATGAAAACTTCAAGTAGATTTATTTATTGATAACCCATTAAAACCCAAACATCATAAATATCATAGCTCCACAGGCAGGAAACAGAGTTGATGCGTTTCACACAGACATGAGTTGTTCATATTAAGTCTTTACTGCTGTAAAAGCATCTGCCTTACCTGGCAGCATGCACAGCTCACTGTACATTCTTGGCATACCTTTGATGGTGGCATGAAGTAAACTGCTTGTGTATGTATTGGATTTATGTGATCCTGGCCTTAATCAAGGTGCCCAAAAATGTGAAGATGTCAGCAGGGGTGACAGATTTTATATATATATATATATATATATATATATATATATATATATATATATATATATACAGTCAGGTCCATAAATATTGGGACATCGACACAATTCTAATCTGTTTGGCTCTATACACCACCACAATTGATTTGAAATGAAACAAACAAGAGGGTATTTACATCCAAATCAGCTGAACGGTGTAGGAATTACAACAGTTTGTATATGTGCCTCCCACCTTTTAAGGGACCAAAAGTAATGGGACAGGTTAACAATCATCCATCAAACTCTTTAATACTTGGTTGCAAATCCTTTGCAGTCAATTACAGCCTGAAGTATGGAACGCATAGACATCACCAGACGCTGGGTTTCATCCTTGGTGATGCTCTGCCAGGTCTCTACTGCAACTGTCTTCAGTTCCTGCTTATTCTTGGGGCATTTTCCCTTCAGTTTTGTCTTCAGCAAGTGAAATGCATGCTCAATCAGATTCAGGTCAGGTGATTGACTTGGCCATTGCATAACAACTTCTTTCCCTTAAAAAACTCATTGGTTGCTTTCGCAGTATGCTTCGGGTCATTGTCCATCTGCACTGTGAAGCGCCGTCTAATGAGTTCTGAAGCATTTTGATGAATATGAGCAGATAATATTGCCCGAAACACTTCAGAATTCATCCTGCTGCTTTTGTCAGCAGTCACATCATCAATAAATACAAGAGAACCAGTTCCATTGGCAGCCAAACATGCCCACGCCATGACACTACCACCACCATGCTTCACTGATGAGGTGGTATGCTTTGGATCATGAGCAGTTCCTTTCCTTCTCCATACTCTTCTCTTCCCATCACTCTGGTACAAGTTGATCTTGGTCTCATCTGTCTATAGGATGTTGTTCCAGAACTGTGAAGGCTTTTTTAGATGTTGTTTGGCAAACTCTAATCTGGCCTTCCTGTTTTTGAGGCTCACCAATGTTTTACATCTTGTGGTGAACTCTCTGTATTCACTCTGGTGAAGTCTTCTCTTGATTGTTGACTTTGACACACATACACCTACCTCCTGGAGAGTGTTCTTGATCTGGTTGTGAAGGGTGCTTTCTTCACCGGGGAAAGAATTCTTCGGTCATCCACCACAGTTGTTTTCCGTGGTCTTCCGGGTCTTTTGGTGTTGCTGAGCTCACCGGTACATTCTTTCTTTTTAAGGATGTTCCAAACAGTTGATTTGGCCACACCTAATGTTTTTGCTATCTCTCTGACAGGTTTGTTTTGTTTTTTCAGCTTAATGATGGCTTGCTTCACTGATAGTGACAGCTCTTTGGATCTCTATTGAGAGTTGACAGCAACAGATTCCAAATGCAAATAACACACTTGAAATGAACTCTGGACCTTTTATCTGCTCCTTGTAAATGGGATAATGAGGGAATAACACACACCCGGCCATGGAACAGCTGAGCAGCCAAATGTCCCATTACTTTTGTTCCCTTAAAAAGTGGGAGGCACATATACAAACTGTTGTAATTCCTACACCGTTCACCTGGTTTGGATGTAAATACTCTTAAATTAAAGCTGAAAGTCTGCAGTTAAAGCACATCTTGTTTGTTTCATTTCAAATCCATTGTGGTGGTGTATAGAGCCAAAAAGATTAGAATTGTGTCGATGTCCCAATATTTATGGACCTGACTGTATAGTACTGTATCTCATAAAAGTGAGTATACCCTTCACATTTTCGTAAATATTTTATTATATCTTTTCATGTGGCAATACTGACAACACTGAAAAAATGACACTTTTCTACAATATAAAGTAGTGAGTGTACAGCTTGTATAACAGTGTAAATTTGCTGTACCCTCAAAATAACTCAACACATAGCCATTAATGTCTAAACTGCTGGCAACAAAAGTGAGTACACCCCTAAGTGAAAATGTCCAAATTGGCCCCAATTAGCCATTTTTCCTCCCCGATGTCATGTGACTCCTTAGTTGAGTTGAGTTGAGTGCACGTGCTCAACATCATATCCAGAGGTTGTCTTTGGAAAATAGTATGTGAAGTGCTGCCAGCATTGCTGCAGAGGTTGAAGGGGGGGGGGGGGGGTCAGCCTGTCAGTGCTCAGATCATACGCTGCACACTGCATCAAATTGGTCTGCATGGCTGTCGTCCCAGAAGGAAGCCTCTTCTAAAGATGATGCACAAGAAAGCCCGCAAACAGTTTGCTGAAGACAAGCAGACTAAGGACATGGATTACTGGAACCATGTCCTGTGGTCTGATGAGACCAAGATAAACTTATTTGGTTCAGATGGTGTCAAGCGTGTGTGGCGGCAACCAGATGAGAAGTACAAAGACAAGTGTGTCTTGCCTACAGTCAAGCATGGTGGTGAGAGTGTCATGGTCAGGGGCTGCATGAGTGCTGGGGAGCTACAGTTCATTGAGGGAACTCACTTTTGTTTCCAGCGGTTTAGACATTAATGGCTGTGTGTTGAGTTATTTTGAGGGGACAACAAATTTACACTGTTATACAAGCTGTACACTCACTACTTTACATTGTAGCAAAGTGTCATTTCTTCAGTGTTGTCACATGAAAAGATATAATAAAATATTTACAAAAATGTGAGGGGTGTACTCACTTTTGTGAGATACTGTATATGTATATCATAAATCCATCTTCAAATTGTGCAACTAGTGTCCGAAAAATGAAAAAATCCCAGATACAGGATATTTAGATACAGGATACTTTATTAATCCCAAAGGGAGTTTATTAATTCCAACGCTCTGAGCTAAATCTCCACTATCATTTTTGTATATTTATGCACTATTTTTATGTTATAATGTGCAACGTTGTGCATACTTGCACATTATAGCAAAACTCCTGCATAACGTCAATGCAGTTTCATTCCACTTTATTGGTGATGATTATAACTTTACAAAGTTTTTAGCAAGCAGACGTTTCAACCAAGGCTGAATCTTGCTAAAGCTTGCTGATGCCTGGTTAAAGCTTGTATTGCAGAATGGAACCTCCCACTTTCTGCTTTCTCCCTATGAAGCAAGCCCTTAGGTCCACTATCCTATCCGCCTGGCTGTATGCTGCTTCCAGGCGACTGACTATCTTGTCCAGGAAATCTTGATCCTCTGCCAGAAGGTGCAGCATGAACCTCCTTGCTTCCCCTGTAAGAGAAATTATAACCAGTTCTGCCTGCTGAGTATAAGGAATCCCATTACATTGGGTCAGGCCCCGCAATCTCCTGATCCAGTCATCCAAGTCCTAAACTGGTTCTGCATACTTGGGTAGCTCCTGTGGCAAGAATCCTACCATGAACAAGGTATTTGTAGTGGCATATATAGTTGTCAGGAACGTGTGCACCCCTGCTCCATCATAGCTGCTGGTTCCAGCATCCTGGGTTTAGTTGTGGCATTTTCCTTGACTGTCTGTCAACCTGCAAGGTGATTAATGTGGCCAGTGTCTGGGTGGAGACCAAACCTGTTATAAGGTAGCCAAGCCTTTAGTCTCATGCTTGTGATAGAGTGTGATTGTGTGTGTAATACCTGACCAAGTTGCCTGTTTGTCTGTCCTGCTCTGCTAGATTGGATTTTCCTGTGTATGACCTTGGATATTCACTATTCTCTGAAATCTGCCTGCCTTTTACCTGGACTGTCATTAAACCACTTTGCCTGTCTGCCAACCTGTTTGCTTTGCTCAGTTCACGCATGCCCTGGCGTGGTATATACGTTGGCAGAATGGTGCTAGTAGGCACAAAAGGGCATACAGATAAGTCCCCTTTAAGAAGCGGTGTGGTGGGCGCGCCGCGATCCCTGTGACTGTGACCGCGGGTCCCGCAAGCTCGATGCCTGCCAGGTGCATGCAATCGTGTCACGGTAGAAAGAACGGGGAAATGTAAACAAAGCATTTCCCCGTTCTGCCTAGTGACAGGACAGAGATCACAGCTCTCTGTCATCAAGAGCAGTGATCACTGTCCTGTGTGTTAAAACTCAGACCCCTAACAGTTAGAATCACTCCCTAGGAGACACACTTAACCCCTTCACTGCCCCCTAGTGGTTAACCCCTTCACTTCCAGTGTCATTTACACTGTAATCAATGCATTTTTATAGCATCGATCTCTGTATAAATGACAATGGTCCCAAAATAGTGTAAAAAATGTCCGATGTGTCCGCCATAATGTCGCAGTCCCAGTAAAAATCGCAGATGGCTGCCATTACTAATAAAATAAAAAAAATTAAAAATTAAAATGCCATAAAAGTATCCCCTATTTTGTAGACACTATAAATTTTGCACAGACCAATCAATATATGCTTATTGTGATTTTTTTTACCAAAAATATGTAGAATACATATCGGCCAAAACTGAGGAAAACATTTTTTTTTTAATATTTTTTTGGGGGGATATTTATTATAGCAAAAAGTAAAAAATATTGTCTTTTTTTCCAAAATTGGCCCTCTTTTTTTGTTTATAGAGCAAAAAATAAAAACCGCAGAGGCGATCAAATACCACCAAAAGGAAGCTCTATTTGTGGGAAAAAAAGGACGTCAATTTTGTTTGGGTACAACGTCGCACGACTGCGCAATTGTCAGTTAAAGCGACGCAGTGCCGAATCGCAAAAAGTGCTCTGGTCAGGAAGGGGGCAAAATCCTCCGGGGATGAAGTGATTAATTCTTCACAAAGCACAATTTACTGTTATTTGTTGTTTTTTAGAAATTGTCCAGTAAAAACTCCAGAAATCTTTATAGCAATCATCTAACACAATAAATGTGTATCAGCCAGCAAACCCATTAAATTAAGAATCCCTTATTAATACACAAATGTAAATACCCAGCTAAATCACACAGCATTTTGTTACGGAACACAGAGTCCGCTTTAGAATAATACTGTGAAGGACAAAATCTAATGGGCCCACAGCAAATGTAATTTACAATATCTGCACTGAGTTTAAATCATTTTTTCATGTGGCGCACGCTAATAATTATATTGGTGGTAATATTTCAATTGAGCTATGGAGTGCTAATGCTTTTAAATGAATGTTTGTAGTTGTTTTTATAGGCAGCTTATATCATACTGCGTTATGTTATGGAGTCCAGAGTCTGCTTTAGATTTAAATTGCGATGGACAAAGTGCACATCCTTTAGTGTTTTTTTTTTTTTTTTTAAACCAAATGTTTATAATATCCAGAGTGAGTTCCATCAGTTGTTTAGTGTGATGCATGCTGGTAAATTATATTTCAATGATGATAACTTGGCTGAGCTATGTACCGTTTAATGCTTTTAAATAAAAGCTTGCCGTTTTTGTAATAGACCAAGTATAAATACAGAATTCATTTTTAATAAACTGTGGCAAATTAAATTGAATATTGCATATATTATTATATTAATTTTAATAGCCACATGTGAGGAGTCTGTACAGGTCTCTTGAGACATTACAAGAAAAGGTAAAACAAAGTGCACAAGGTAGTGCAGATATAACACCATTTGATGAATAAAAGGATAAAACTGAACTTACAATAAAGTGACTTGATCAAGACATATTCTCCTGTTCAGCTAAGTGGACCTCAGATGTACAGAGCTTGCAGGCATGGGCAGCCTCCTTGCCTAGCTGCCAGTGAACAGTAGTGCGTTTGGGGACTTTATCTTGTGACATGCCCGCAGGCTCCAACAGTCTATTATAACAGACTTGGGAATATTAGAGGATTTCCTAGCAGTATCTTGAAACGGTCAAATATCCCATTACTAGAAAACAAGGGGAAAAAAACTATGGGAATTACAAATGCACAGTCTGTATTTATCATACTCAATGAAAATAAGCCACACCATTATTATATGCCTATTTAACCATTTCTGATAAGCTACACCCACTTTTTACTGCACTTTTATCTTATTGGTCAACTGAACATAGTTTCTTACCTTTATTTTTTCTAGTGGGTACTGTCACAAACACAGCATGAATTTCTAAACCAGCGATCTGCTGCATGTGTAGGATTTTAGAGAAGCTACAAATGAAGCAGCTTTGCAGTCATCATGCAACTAAAAATTGTTTGTGGGTTCTTTCATGAGCTGCAATTTTTAATGCTATACATATAGCTGTCACTTACAGTATCAGAGTGCATAGTTGCAAACATTGTCCAAAAATTTCTAGGGACATTTTTTTGTCTGTAGGTGGAGTCTTATTATAATTAGGGGGTGGGGCATTAGTTGTAGGCGTGACATAGCGGAGGGAAATGGGCGTAGTTTAAACTAAATAGTGGGCGTGGCTTAAAGGAGTGTGGTTAGGGCCTGAGATGAAAGAGGGATGGAGGGAAGAAGAGAGGGAGAGAGAAAGAAAAATGCAGTTTGCTACTTGTCACCAGAGATGCAGCGCTCACTTGTCACCAGAGATGCAGCACTCACTTGCCACCAGATGCAGCTTGTTACTTGTCACCAGTGATGAAGCGCTCACTTGTCACCAGAGATGCAGCAGTCACTTGTCATCAGATGCAGCTTACTTGTCACCAGAGATGCAGCTCACTTGCCACCAGAGAGGCAGCTTACTTGTCTCCAAAAATGCAGCTTACTTGTCTCCAGAGATGCAGCTTACTTGTCACCAGAGATACAGCTTACTTGTCTCCAGAGATGCAGCTTACTTGCCACCAGAGATGCAGCTTACCTGTCACCAGGGATGCAGCTTACTTGTCACCAAGATGCAGCTTGCCACTGGATTCTGAGACCTCCATGCTGCCGTATCGCCAGAGCCGCTGCTAGAGGTCCGGGGTCAGCACTGGTGATATTGTCTCTGCCACCATTTTTGCAAAGAGCAGCTCTCGTGGAGCCCAGGTGGCAATAAAAGCGGCTGCCAATAGTAATGGAGCTGCCGCCAACCCCCCTGTTCCACAGACTGGCCCACAACCCAGTCTCCGCCTCTTGTTTCTTCCATGCGTCGGCCTCAAGCAGAACTGCAAAAATGTGGGCCACCCCGGATCCCTAGCAGCGGCGACAAGCAATTCATCATGGACACCGGGACAAAGCCAATTTCCCATGAATTTTCCCAGGACACGTTAAGACCGGGATTTAGGTCTGAATACGGTGGATGTTCTGGGAAAATTGTGACTGTTGGCAAGTATGAGAGTGTTCCCAAACTTAATGTAACTTTAAGAGAAGCTTCCGTTATTTCTGTAAAAATTAAAAGTCAGCTGATACAAAAACTGTAGCTGGTGACTTTTAACATACACTCACCTGTCCAGGGATCCAGCGATGTCCTCACCCGAACTAGGTTTCTCTACCGGTCTGTGGGTCCTGGCATTGGTATGTTAACTGTGGGAAGCCACAGCCGGCTGCCCCATGCACATGAGTGAGCCGCGCTGCGCTGTGTAAATGGTCCTGCAGCCTTCTGAGACCTGTGACTTCCAAATTTTCATAAGGAATATCCAAGAAAGAAAGATCAGTGAAAAGTATATAAAGTATGAGTATTAGAAATTTTGAATGATGATATTACAGTGTATAGAGGCAATCTTTACCATTTGGATGTAGCCTCTGTTTACGGAATTAGTTTAGCCTGGCCTGTGTGGCAATGTACATAAAATAGGTTTTTCATATACAGACATCCCAAGTCTCCCTGACACTTGCAAGTGAAGGGCGATATCCCAGCTGCAGGGCCGATCCCGGGCGGGAGTGGCGTATCATCCATGTGTGCAGGGTGTTCACTGAGACCCACACTGCACACATGGCTGGTCCACTGGCTCACAGCCGAGAATGATCGGTGCTGCAGGAGGGACAGCTGTGAGCACCAATCTCCCTGCATAGCTTTTCAGCTGACAGCTGCATCTCCTCCTCTCTCTCCCACGGCTGTCGGCTAAAAAGCTATACAGGGAGATCGGTGCTCACGGCTATCCCTCACGCTGCACCAGTCATTCCCGGCTGTTTGCTGTGGGAGGAAACAGCTCCTCTGGCCCCCTGTGTGCTCCTCCGGCCCCTTTCCTCCTTCTCCAACCCGCTGTGTGCTCCTACAGCCGCTCCTCCGGCCCCCCTCCGTGTCCTCCTCTGCTCCAGCCCCCTGCCCTCCTCCTCTGCCCCCCCCTCGCCCCCCCACAGCTGGCTTCCCTCCTCTCCTCTTGCTGGGGGGTTGTTTCAGGATGGAGAGCGGAGGAAGGGACTGGCAAATATGTCATTTACCGGGCCCTTCCTTTTTTAAATTGGACACAGTAAGCTAATGCTCGCTCCTGTGTCCTGTGAAAACTGAGCAGAGTAAACTAGGTTTACTCTGCTTCAGTTTATTATTGGACAGGAGCCTCTGTCTTCTGTCCATTCATCTTCAATGCTGAGAAAGGGACTAGGGAATCTCTGTCCTCAGTCCCTTTCTCTGTCTCAGGGGGCAGATGTCAGGGGCATGGGTGTCTGCAGAATTTTTTCGGGGGGGGGGGGCATCATTTTAAGGTCACCCATGCTCCACCCCTTTTTGACAATGTCATGAAGGGGAGGGCTTAGTCATCATATAAAGCGCAAGCATGGAAAGGTTTGAGAAACCTGATGCAAAACCTTAATAGAAGGATCAAGCTGCCATTGTCTGATTAGCAATTTCTAATCTGTTTTTGACCTCTACCCTGCCCCGCCCCTAAGTCCGCCCCTAAACACCCCCTCGCAAATTATCTCATGAAATTACACTGTTAAATGTTTTATGCAGAATTAAGTTCTCAAAATAAATATTAACATATTTTTAACAGAGGACGGAATATTGGTTAACAGAGGACGGAATTAAAATTAGACTTGAGAAACTTAACATTAATAAATCACCGGGACCAGATGGCTTGCATCCGAGGGTACTTAGGGAACTCAGTCAAGTGATTGCCAGACCGTTGTTCCTAATTTTTCCAGATAGTCTACTGACTGGAATGGTACCAGCTGATTGGAGAAAAGCCAATGTAGCACCTATATTTAAAAAGGGCCCAAAATACATCCCTGGGAATTACAGACCAGTTAGCCTAACATCGATAGTATGTAAACTCTTGGAGGGGATGATAAGGGACTATATACAGGATTTTAGTAATACGAACTATATCATTAGCAGTAATCAGCATGGATTCATGAAGAATCGTTCTTGCCAAACCAATCTATTAACCTTCTATGAGGAGGTGAGTTGCCATCTAGATAAAGGAAGGCCTGTAGACGTGGTGTATCTGGATTTTGCAAAAGCATTTGACACCGTTCCCCATAAACGTTTACTGTACAAAATAAGGTCCGTTGGCATGGACCATAGGGTGAGTACATGGATTAAAATCTGGCTACAAGGGCGAGTTCAGAGGGTGGGGATAAATGGGGAGTACTCAGAATGGTCAGGGGTGGGTAGTGGGGTTCCCCAGGGTTCTGTGCTGGGACCAATCCTATTTAATTTGTTCATACACGATCTGGAGGATGGGATAAACAGTTCAATCTCTGTATTTGCAGACGATACTAAGCTAAGCAGGGCAATAACTTCTCCGCAGGACGTGGAAACCTTGCAAAAAGACCTGAACAAATTAATGGGGTGGGCGACTACATGGCAAATGAGGTTCAATGTAGAAAAATGTAAAATAATGCATTTGGGTGGCAAAAATATGAATGCAATCTATACACTGGGGGGAGAACCTCTGGGGGAATCTAGGATGGAAAAGGACCTGGGGGTCCTAGTAGATGATAGGCTCAGCAATGGCAGGCAATGCCAAGCTGCTGCTAACAAAGCAAACAGAATATTGGCATGCATTAAAAGGGGGATCAACTCCAGAGAGAAAACGATAATTCTCCCGCTCTACAAGACTCTGGTCCGGCCGCACCTAGAGTATGCAGTCCAGTTCTGGGCACCAGTCCTCAGGAAGGATGTACTGGAAATGGAGCGAGTACAAAGAAGGGCAACAAAGCTAATAAAGGGTCTGGAGGATCTTAGTTATGAGGAAAGGTTGCGAGCACTGAACTTATTCTCTCTGGAGAAGAGACGCTTGAGAGGGGATATGATTTCAATTTACAAATACTGGACTGGTGACCCCACAATAGGGATAAAACTTTTTCGCAGAAGAGAGTTTCACGAGTCTTGGTAAACTCTCTTCTGCGAAAATTAGAAGAAAAGAGGTTTAACCTTAAACTACGTAGAGGGTTCTTTACTGTAAGAGCGGCAAGGATGTGGAATTCCCTTCCACAGGCGGTGGTCTCAGCGGGGAGCATTGATAGCTTCAAGAAACTATTAGATAAGCACCTGAATGACCACAACATACAGGGATATACAATGCAATACTGACACATAATCACACACATTGGTTGGACTTGATGGACTTGTGTCTTTTTTCAACCTCACCTACTATGTAACTATGTAACTATGTAACAATATTAACATAAAGCATATCAGTTCCCATCAGTGCAGCCTATTAGTGCCCATCAGTGCAGCCTCATCAGTGCAGCCGATCAGTGCCCATCAGTACAGTCCCACCAGTGCAGCCTATCAGTGACCATCAGTGCAGCCTCATCGGTCCCCATCAGCGCAGCTTATCAGTGCAGCCTCATCAGTGGCCATTAATGCAGCCTACCATTGCCCATCAGTGCAGCGTATCATTACCCATCAGTGCAGCGTATCAGTGCCCATCAGTACAGCGTATTATTGCCCATCAGTGCAGCGTATCATTGCCCATCAGTGCAGTCTATCAGTGCCCACCAGTGCAGCATATCAATGCCCATCAGTGCACCATATCATTGCCCATCAGTTCAGGGTATCATTGACCATCAGTGCAGCGTATCATTGCCCATCAATGCAGCACATCAGTGCCGCGTATCATTGCCCATCAGTACCACATATCATTGCCCATATGTGCAGCCTATCATTGCCCATATGTGCAGCCTATCATTGCCCATACGTGCAGCCTATCATTGCCCATACGTGCAGCCTATCATTGCCAGGAGGATCTGCCGGCTGGATGACACAGAGTGGGGATCTCCTGCTGAGACGTGGCTTGTATATGAATAGCCGCTACTATCAAAAGAAGTCCCGCCTCCTAGACCGGCTACTTTATTAGACAGCACGCTGGTCCAATGCCAGTCCAGTAGGCGGGACTTTGTTTGACAGCGGACGGCTATTCATATACAAACCACGTTTCAGCGGAAGATCCCCGCTCTGTGTAATCCGGTTGCTCGATCCATCTGACAGTTTCCTGGCTGACTGCTTCTGGCAGAAGCGGTGTGGCCTTCTGTACAGGACATCAGAGTGGCCCGGGGGAGGGAAGCCCCCCTCCGACCCGCTCTGATGGCCACACCGCTTCTACCAGAAGCGATCAGCCAGGAAACTATCGGAAGGATCGAGCAACTGGATTACACAGAGCGGGGATCTCCCGCTGAGACGTGGCTTGTATATGAATAGCTGGCTGCTGTCAAACAAAGTCCCGCCTACTGGACCGGCATTGGACCAGTGTGCTCTTGCCCCCCCATGCAGACACCCATGGTCAGGGGTCTGTTTAGACCCCTGATATCTCACCAAAGCCCACCAACAGGGCTGATAAAAAAAATGCAATAAATATTAAAAAGATTTAATTGTAAAAAAAATTATAAAAAAAAATAAATTGTAAAAAAATATGTAGCGCTGGTAGATTTTTTTATCTACCGCTGATAGGTAAATTTAGTGGGTCGCTTATTAGAGGAAGTTAGATTTGCCTCTGTTCCAGTTTGGCTGACGTTGCGTGTAGTTCCACATTGAGCCGGTGGGTGTCATTGTCACCTTCGGCCGGTGTTGGAAAAGCAACGTGTTGAAGCGGATGAGTGCTCCTCTGTCCCGGAGACAACTCGGTGGAGGTGGCCCTCCGAGTTGCATTCT
This sequence comes from Aquarana catesbeiana, assembly GCF_042186555.1. NCBI lineage: Eukaryota > Metazoa > Chordata > Amphibia > Anura > Ranidae > Aquarana > Aquarana catesbeiana. The sequence continues at coordinate 391,346,387 of NC_133325.1, forward strand.
GGGAGAGGGTATTTATGGGTCAGACGCCATATTTTGGGGTTCGTTTTCAGCCACCTGGTGGCCCTCCTGGCCGACAGGTATTCACTAGGAATACCACCTTGTGGTCCTCCGTCCTGGAGGCCCGTGTCGCTGCGGTGTGTGGGTGGGCCCAGAAGCCTGTCTGGGGCCTACCACAGCAGCAGAGGAATGGTCCTGAGTTGTCTATCCTGAGTGAACAAGCTGGACAACCGAGAAGATCCCAGGGGGAGGACCCGTCATGGAAGGATCATGCAGAGTGCTGGTCTGGAGAGGGGCCTGGTGACTCAGTTGGAGGACGCATTCCGAAGTAATCTTACAGTATAGTACTGCCGGGCTGGCTTAAAGGTTTAAGTACTATATCTGACGTTCACCACAAACCAATACGTCCTGTGGCAGAGGATCGTACGGGTTTTATTCCAAACAAGTCTGTGACAGAGACTTTTGTTCGTGCTACGTGCTGGCTGCTAGGCAAGTGAGAGATGTCTATCCAGGCGGGCAAAGATTAAATCCTACAAAAAGGGGAGACTATTCAATTACAAGTGTTCAATTGCAAAGAATGTTCTGAAGAATACTACAGAAAGGTATTTGAGCTTCCCTGCAGCTTTCCTTCTACCTCTTTCCTGCTATTTCCCTTGTTTGTTTATTAAAGCATTGGAAAACCTACTCAAGTATTTGGTGCTTATATCGTCCAGAGGTAAACTCAACGGAACCCTAGACCCGGTGCCGGTGAAACAGAGGTATCGAGAGTGAAGGTAACAGCCCGCTTTAAACCAGCATCTCCACCGAGAGTTATTGCTACAAATATATAAAATAAAAAACTACTGACACTCCCCCCTGCCCTACCAACACTGCCCACTGCCCCAAATGTCTCCTTCCAAAAAGCATTGTGAAAAAAATACTTAAACATAAAAAAATACTGACTTCATCCACTGCCTTACTGACATTGTCCACTGCCACATACCACCCACCGCAGTTTTTTTGGTAAGAGACTTTCCTTTACTCAGGTGTATCCTGTTTTAGGCAGGACTATCTAAAGAAACCCATAGACATGGGATCTACCCCCAGTGTGGCTGAAATACAGAAATCATCATCCAACATTTATGGATACAGTAATTGCTGGCTGTGATGTGAGAAGAAGGTTTGTTGTTCTGTGTCAAATGTTGCTTAATGCAAAAGAGATACCTTCTGAAATCCAGTCTGTATGTACAGTATGTCAACTTGCTGATTTGACAAGCTTCATAGGCAGTGTCAACTCACAGTAAGACCAAATGTAGTTTTTCCAGGCTAGTAGATTATAAACACACATTATAAAACACAGATGTGGGTTTATTTAGATAGCACTCACAATTTATACAGCAGTTTACACATTGTACATTCACATCAATCCCTGCCCTCAAGGAGCTTACAATAAGGTCCCTACCTCTCATGCATACATACTAGGGCTATTTTTTTTAGACAGAAGCCACTTAACCTACCAGCATGTCTTTTGAGAGGAAGAGAAACCTGTAGTACCCGGAGGAAACCAACACAAGCACAGGGAGATTATGCAAACTCCATGAAGGTAATGTTCTGGTGGGGATTCACCTAGTGCTGCAAGGCAGGATTGCTACCCACTAAGTCACTTTACTGTCCTCTCTTGTCTTTCTAGAGGTGATGAAGTATTTCAGGATAAAGATTTCTGCCTCTCTAAAGCAACCCCCCAACCATTTTGGTGTGTGGTGGCCCACTTACGAACAGTACACGGACCGGAACTGGTCCGCGGCCCAGGGGTTTGGGACCCCTGCACCAAAGACCCTCATAACACAGAGAAAAAAAAAACGAAATATAAGCATTAAAAGACTGGGAGTGTCCAACTAGGAAGTGTACTAACAGCAAACAAAAGGAGCATACCATGTAAAATAGATGGCAAATAATGAAAAAGACTGCTGTGGCAGCACACTTGTCTTGGCTTTATTACTTAGAAATTCATTGACTTGAAACAAATGTGTATATCAAAAGTGACAGGACACCTTCAGAAACTGGAGAGTAGTGGCAGCTCCTAATGTGTTATTTTTCAAGGTAAACTCCTAGCAAGCAGCTAAATACACAGCTGGAATACACAGACGTGAACTGCTTAGTTGGCAAAAGATTTGCAATTCGCTTAAACCAGTATTGTGATCCGGGCTCCTCTACCCTGCTACATAATCAAGTTGCACTATAACCACCCTTCTGATTGGACAATGAATGTGCATCACCACACTGATGAAGATATCATCTTGCTCTTACTGTGCTCTCTTCTTCTATCAGCAATCTGACGGTGTTAGACTGATACTGCAATACAGTAAAGCCTGCTGTGTCAAGGATTTCATTAAGCTATATATAGAGACTTTTGAAATCCGCACTAGCTAAAATAAATTTAAATGAATTGTGAGTATTTAACTGGAGCAAATAGTTGTGTTTCTATATCTGTCTAGAGTTCAGCTTTAGAGCCTGTCACCAAATTAAAAAAATGCAGGTAAAAGTATAGAAAAGGAAGTATTTTAAATTCTTACGTGCATAATTTTTCCTTTCCTTAAATTATTATTTTTTTTCAACTTGTAATGTGCTTCTGAACTTGCTAGCAAATTTGAATATTGCAGTAAGACTCAATTCTCTAGCACTAGTCTTCCTTCTTCAACATCATAGCCCTGTCTTTATCTGTGTCTCTAATAAGAGCCCTTTCACACTGGGGCATTGGAGGCGGCGGCGGTAAAGCGCCACTATTTTTAGTCGCACTTTTTGGTCGCTAGCAGGGAGCTTTTAACCCCCGCTAGTGGCCGAAAAAGGGTTAAAAGCGCCCGCAAAGTGCCTTTGATTTCAATGGGCAGGAGCGCTTTAGGAGCGGTGTACTGCTCCTAAAGCGCCACAAAAATGCAGCTTGCAGTACTTTTTTTAGCATCCTGCCAGTGCACCGCTCCAGTGTGAAAGCACTCGGGCTTTCACATTGGAGTGACAGGAGTGGTGCTTTACAGGTGCTATTTTTAGCGCTATAGCACCGGTAAAGCACCTCAGTGTGAAAGGGGTCTAAATGTCTGTGTTGGCCAAACTTCTACACCCCTCATCTCCCTAAATTTTTTTTATGTACCAGCCCAGGCTGAAGTAACAGTAAATTCTATAGATGGTCACTTGAGTGACAGCTCTGAATCTGCTGTGGATGCTGACCTCACATTGAAGATGGTGGCACCCACCAGTAATCTCAGGACTTTTAGCAAGAACCCAACATGCACGCAGCAGTAAGCCTGCACAATAGAATGATTTCAGATTAAATATTCAGACTACTGCAGGCCATAGATGGTGCAAAGATTTGCAAAATTCCCCCATCAACGCAGACAGTACTGACAGGGGAATCCCTCCTGCTCAGCAATTATCTTCTCCTGGCAGGGGGTGGGGGAAGTCGACCCCGCTGGGAGAAGACAGCAATTATTGCTAGCAGCTATAGCAGCTGCTAGCAATAATCGCAAGTGAATCCGGCAGGCTGGTTGTACCTAAGTTGCTCATTCGATCAACTTGGTACATTCAGCCTGCCCGCACACAGTTCGAATCCCAGCCGGTTCCTGCTAAACTGTCTATGGCTGGCCTAACTCGGGGTAAAGCAAGAGGTTCAGCATGACAACCAGGTGGCTAGCATTTTCCAAAAAATGCCAGCTTTCTCGTTTCTCTAATGGTAGGTTTACTTCAAATTGGATATAAACCCAAAATATATATTTTAGTATGTTCGTCATTATACATCACTGTGCAGTTTCATTTTTTTGTAAATCTGTTGAAAACTTTATTACCCGGAGACCCTGCTAATAACAGCACTCCCTTTTTCAGGTTGATAATACCACTGCTTCTCAATTAGCAGCAGTGTTGTCAGCCTGCCATGTAAGATCTTTCAGTTGGCAGTTGGGCTTTCAAACTGACGCTGCTGCAGGGAATGCTGAAATTCATGTGTGAGTATTGAGACAGTTTTGGGTTGGCTGCAGTCCAGAGTCTCCTGTGAGTTGCTCTGTTTCATTCTCTGCCATTTCTCCTTTTCTATGTTGATGATTTTGTTATAATGTACCAATTTCTTTCTGTAGGTGAATACTGGACCTGCTGGGACTCCAGCTGGGCCCTAGGCTTTTGGAAATCAAAGGAGTTAATTTGAGTCAACCCTAAAGGATGAAACCCAAAATTGGTATGTTGGGCTGGTGTGAAGTAAATTTCAGGATAACATAATGGCTTACATTTTCCAAAAATACCTGCAATAATAAATATCCGTATTTACCCCACAGCAGCCAGATTTACACAGTTAAAGAAGAATTCCAGGCATTGTATATTTTTACACAATTACAATGGTCCAATTTGGACCAATGTAACTAGGTATATACCATACCTGGCCATTGTCCCTGGCAGCTGGAAGTCACTGAAGTAGACAATGCTGCTTCAGTGATCTCCACTTGTTTCTGGTCCCATGCTGAGCTGCTTCTCTTCTGAATACAGGTCAGCCACTCTACGTGGGTGCCATTGACAGAATGCTTTGCATCTTCTGAATGAATGCTGATTGGACAAGGTGAAGAAGCAGGGCGGTGACATCAGATAATTGAGTCATGTAGTGTTCTACATTTCTCCTAAATAAAGGACATATTTTGATGCCTTTGTGCAGTCTCATGAGTTGGGAGAAAGTCTATAATATCTGGCAGTTGACAGCACTTCAACTTTCATGTTTAAGGGGATCCCAGACCCTTAAAGTATGAGGTTTAAATAACTAAGGGCTTGTGTAGGCTGTGAATCTGAACCACACATCAAATGCAGGCCATAGCTTTCTATTCGTTTTAATGATGTAGTGTGGATGACAATTCTCAGGCTGCATTGACCTGCTTCGTGTTACTTTGTTTAAACACATGAGGTCCTATTGAGATGTATTTTCTTTGCAGGCAAAGCAGGTTAAATACAGCCTTTTTCTGGGTTTCATGTTTGCATGCATGCATGCTTTTCAGCAGTACTGTTTGAATGCATAGGCAGAATTTGACAATGCCTGTCTACACAAGCCCTAAAGCAGGTAAATTTATATAAAGAGGGAAAATAAATGTGCTCCCACCACAGTTGCTGTCACCTAACCAAACGCTCCCAATCACTCCTTGCGATCAGGAGTTTGTGGATCAGGTGACCGCCTTGACAGCCAATCATGGCTGTCAAGTGATATTAAGCCCCGCCTCCTGGTGTCATAAACCTCTTAAAGGGCCGGGAGGTGCAGGCACTAAGAGGTTAAGTAAACTTTTTGGCACATATACAAATAGCTATATTGGCAAATATAAAAAAAAAATGAATGCAGTATCTTGAAACAGTTTTGCAACTCTGGGCATAATATGCACGTCTCAGACATTTAGAGCTGACTGACCCTGCCCAACTTCTGCAATTCCATATTGGCCATTGGGGCTGCATCTTTCTAATCAGAAGCTGGAAGCTCCAGGTAGGGACCAGTCAGATGTCAGCTTTTTTAGGAGGCAGAAAAGCTATGCAAGAGTATGCAAAGCTAACTCTGGAACCTACATTTCACTTATAATGCCAATTAGCTATCTTATGTACCACATTCACGTACTGAATGATTTACATTTTACAAATGTATTGTCTTAAGTTAATTGGAGACCTATTTTAAAAACCAAAAAGTATTCATATTCAATTTTTTAATACTGCCATTATTATACATAGTAATTACTGCTTTTCTGAAACAGCATGTTGCATTCTTAGGAATTATTTTAAAGTGTTGGCTATAAGACAAGAAATAGTAATACCGCAGGGGTCAATTCAATAAAGTGAAATGCATGCAGTGTTTTCATTACCATGCTTTATTTACTAATTTTCACTATTCAGTTCATTATATTTTCAATAAATTAAAAATGTTATCTTCAGTGAAATAGTTTAATCTACCAGATTACTTTTTTTTATCATTATAGATTTTTTTCAAATAAATGTTTTATTTCTTAGATGAGCAGAGGGATAAACAACTGTGTTGTGAACATATTTCTCTAGATTATTGATTTTTATATGTAAGTCAATTCACTGCTAAAAATACTGTTTCCTTCTGGCTGGCATTACCTGAAGTTATGTACAATGTACTAATGAGAAAAGCATAAAATCGAGACATTTAAGTTGGAAGTAAAATCCTAACCCATTAGAAGAAAAAGGCCTTTAATGTTTAAATAGCTGTTATTTCATGTGAAATTGATAATGCCACACCGTGCAATAAGTATAAGTTTTAAAGAGAGAATTATATTAACACAACATAAAGAAAACAGTTAAAATAACTCATGCTGCTTAGTGAATCGACCCTAATTAAGTAAGTTTAACAATTTGTTTTGTATTTATTTTATACTATTAATGAAATGCCTTTAATTTGATCTTATACATTGCCTTATATTCGTTTTTTCACACGCAGACCAGTTATTGTTCCTTTAATTTTATTCCATAACAGGGGATCCTTTAGGGATCAGTTACTCCAGCATCTATGAATTTCCTTACTATGCATGTCCCTGCTGCCTAGTTAAAAACTCTGTATGTAGAAATGGGTACTTTTACACAACATGCTCGACAACTCAACAGAATTTCTGCCAATGTTATTATTATATGCCACTGCAAGTTTCTCCCTGCCAGTACCAAACATCACAAGGTCAAGTGAACCCCAATGAGCTTTGCCATTTTGCTAGTGTGCAACAAACACAAGCAACAATGTCACCATGCAACGCCGAGCAATCTTCTGGTTTTCAAGATTCACATGCTGTCATTGATACAAAAAGCTTTTTTAATTGGGTTATCAGTGGTGAGGAAAGCAGTTCTTATGGAATTCGTTCTAAAGATATCATCAGGACGCAATGTTCTACTTTCAATGGTAACTTACTGGAGCACCTGGTGGATCCCAACAGACTTGAATCTTCAGAAAATGCATTAACACAACAGAGAGTGTTACAGTACAAAAGTATTTGTGACTTTTCCCCTGGTAACACAGAAGAAAATTTGGCAAAGTGTCATGAACAGGACTTAAGTTTTTCACTACAGTCTCTTCCATCAGATCTATTCTCATGTGACTATGAGAACACTGAAGTGGCTTCATTGGTTTCTAGCATGGACTATTTCTATAATACAAGCACATATGGAGTCATGCCTCTGGAGTGAAAACAGAATAAGAACACACCCAAAAGATTCCATCCACTCAGGAAACTAACAAATCTTCCCCTGGCATGATAGCAAGCACAGATGGACACATACCATAATCCATACATCACAAACGTTTTTGTGCATAAAGAGTCATTTTTTTTAATTCTTGTTAAATAAATTATTTATACATTTTTCCGTATCTTGTTTTAGCTATCAAAACATGTTTCTAATTTGTTTAATGTGACACTATACTCAATATATTTTTAACCTCCAGAGTCCAGACAGATATAAAAACATTGATTACAGTTATGTGATCTTTAAAAGTTTTTTCATATGCAGCCAATGAAAGTACCAAAATTTGTCCTGATATTAGCTTCTCTTTATCCCCTGTACAGAAAAAGACTGGGAAGGGTAGGTATCTTTAAGAGCCAATCAGGCATTCTGCATGCACATGTGTTGGTGGGAGGGAAGATCAAAGTAGATAAATGCATTAGTCTGCTGCCGCTCCTCCACTGTTCAAACACAAGCGGGGGGGGGGGGGGGGACCAGGCTGTCTTGCATAACTGCAGCAGAGAAAAGTTAGGTCACCAACTTGGCTTGACTTTCTGGCAGGGCAGTATAAATCTCAGGACTGGATGGACAGAAATGTACATTTTCTGGCAGATAAGACAGCTATTAAAATATGTATTTTAACGGTATACTTGTTTGCCTGGCGCTCAGCTTTAAATAACAATGGAAAGACAAAGAATAGAAAAACTGCTAGAAACTCATTACCACCTTAGTGGCATTATAATTCTTCCCACCAGAACCTCTTGTGTGTTTTTCACCTGCATAACCATTTGCTGACTACATACGTATATATACGTTGTGGTTTGCAAGTGGTTTACCAGGGTAATGACTGATGCTATTGGCCATAACTCAGGTTTTTTTTTTTTTTTTTTTTCAGCTGGTTACTGGCTTTCTCATGAAAGCAGTGCGAGTGGCTGATTAGCTGCTGGATGGCTTTTAGTAGCAACGGGAGGGGACGTTCCTCCCCCTCCATTACCATTTTTACCAGCATGCCCGAGAAATGAGCTGACGGTACAGGCGGCTGGTCACAGAGGCGAACAGAGAACCAGATCATCTCTAATCGCCTCTATGGCCTTGTAGGATCAGAGCGACATTGTGACGTTACTTCTAGTCTAGGGCGGAAGTACATTTTTTTTTATCTTTTGCTTTTTACAGATAAAGGAGGGATATAGGGCCATTTTGAGCCCAGGTCTCTCTATAAAGAGGACCTGTGATCCTTATTTCTAATACAATGGATGTTTACATTCCTTGTAATTGGAATAAAAGTGATAAAAACATTTTTTTTTAAACATTAAAGGACCAGTGTGAAAATAAAAAAAATAAAATGTAAAGCGCCCCCATCTATCCGTGCTCGTGCGCAGAAGCATACATAAGTCACATGTGCATATGTAAACATACCACACATGTTAGGTATCGCCATAAACATGAGAGTGAGAGCAATTCTAGTGCTAGACTTCCTCTGTTACTCTAAACAGGTAATCTGTAAAAAAATTTAAAGCGTTGCCTATGGAAATTTTAAATACCATAGTTTGTCGCCATTCCATCACCGTGCGCAGTTTTAAAGTGTGACACGTTAGGTATCTATTTACTTTGCATAACATCATATTTCATTAAAAAAAAAAAAAAAAAAGGGGGTACATATTATGTTTTTTTTTATGTTTTAATTCATTAAAAAAAAAAAAGTTTTTATTGCGTTAAAAAAAACGCTGCGCAAATACTGCGTGACAAAAAATTGCAATGATTATTATTATTATAATGATAATTTTCTAGCAAAAAATACAGATTTAGACATGTAAACAAAAAGTGCCAGAAAAGGCTTGGTCTTTAAGTGGATAAGATATGCATTGATCATGTAGTTTCATGGGTTTTTTTTCCCTGTATGCACAAACTATAGTAGAGTATATCTTCACATTCCGTTGTCACAAATTTATGCTTATTTAAAACATGAGGCCGGTGGCATGACACTGCACAGGTTAATACATTATCTCTGTCCGTAGTCTGAGAACTGACATTTTCTGGAAAAAAACTACACATCCCACAATCCCTGGGTCTCTCTGACTAGTGCACTGCAGGTGGGAGCTATTTACAGAGCTTACCATCCTGGATGTGATGTGTTTGTTTTCTGCTACCAAAAATGTTGGTGAATACAGATTATTACATACATGAACTACTCAGACAAGTACATATATGTCTTCATTATTTCTGTTGCTGGTTCCATGATTTTATCTAATTAGCCTGTTTATTTTTGTCTAGTGTATATAGTTAAAAGTGAACAGACAGAGGAATGGAGTTCCCCCTAATACAACGTGAGTGAGTGTAATATGCGTTTGGGTACAAATGGAGGAGTAACGCAGAGAAGGAAAAATAGAGAAAGAAACAAGGAAACTAGTGTAAAGGGTACTTATGCCTCGTTTCCACTGAGCGAATCGGTTTGGTTTGGTACGGTACGCTATTTTGAGTGTTTCCATTATGAAAGCGGCCCATACAACCGAACTGCACCATTCTGGGTCCTGCTTCAGATATGGGGCCATAGAAAATGGTACGGTATGGTTAGGGCGGAGCTACGATAAATTCCACTGATTGGTGGACGTGTGACACCATGCTAGGCATTTTTTTCTAAACCCACGTATGGCCCCTGGCGGTCCGACTTGCAGTGGAAACGCTCACCTTAATAGGCCGGACCATTCTAGGCCTTCCAAACTGTACCGACCCGAACCGATCCACTCAGTGGAAACGAGGCATATGTTTCAAAGTATCTGTCCAAAAAGTCAAATTGCAGGGGATGTCTAACTTGCATTTGTAGTCTGGGAAAAGAAGTGAGCCAAATACACAAGGCAGAATACCTCTAGTTGTTATGTGTATAAATAGTGTATAGGATGCATCCAGTTGCCATGCTTACAAAGAAGTGACACTTTTTCGTAGTTTATGTATATCTGGCTGCAAATTGAAAAACAAAGGTTATTTGTAAACAAAATTTCCAAAAAATAGCATGTACGTGTAGTATTTTTATGTGTTATATAAAATTTTAAGAAATGTGAAATTTACCAGTCCTAATAAGGATATGGACGATATATAGCTACCTTCTCCCCATTCAGAACTACAATCACAGGGGCTGATTTACTTAAGGCAAATAGACTGTTTGCTTTACAAATGATGCTGCACTGTGCAAGTGAATTTGCTCCAGAGCTTACTGAATGTGGTGCAATTACACTTTGCAAAGAGTACCCTATCATGTGCAAGGAAAATTTTTTAAAAAAGTATGTTGCTTGTACCTCTTTGAATAATGGTCCTCAGCAGGGCCTCACTAAGCTCTGGAGATAATCTCCTTGCAATTTGTAATGCTTTTAGTAAATCAACCCCACAGTGCCTAGAAGAGAGAAATCTTCCAGGACGAATTACTGTAGTGGTTCTGGGATGTCATGTGACTAAGTACCAAGGACTGCAAAGAAATATGATGCTGGACGATGTGAATCTGTAACCATTACGCAAAGGCTATTTGTCCACTTGTTTTTGCCCTCCAGGCCAAAGGTTCCCAGTGCTCCCTTGGCTAGAGTATACTACCCTGTTTTTGATCACAATAAAATCTATCCAAGTAGCTAGAAATAGCTGGACCATGCCGCATTACAAATTCCATCAAAAACAGAATTTCATCTCATGAATGGATGGGCAAAAGGGTTTGAAAATTGACTGCCATCTGAATCAAATTATTCTCTGGATAGATTAAGTAAAATTCTGTATACTACCTGGCTCTTAATAGTCTTCAGGAATATGGCTAGGAAATCTGCCCAAAAAAAAGTAAAACCATGACATATCCTACTGTAATCAGTGTTACCAAAGGGAATACATTGCCTTATATGGAATCCATTACATGGTGCTCTAATGGGTTATGGCCACTCACTGCATGAAGTGATCACTAATGGACAGGGCACAAACTGACTTGGCCTAAACATTTCAAACAATGCTGAAGTGCAGGCACCTTATAGTACCTGCCCTTTTTAGTCTTCAAATCAATCCCTATGTCTTTGGAGAGCTTTCTTGAATCCAATGCCCATGATGTACTTCCAAGCTAACGAATGTTTGGAAGTAATTAAAGATTAATCAAATACATTTTCATAATTAACATCAGCTATATCAGATATTTTATTGTTTATTACCTGTAAAGTAGCAAAAAATGCTAATATTTGTTTACTCTGAGAACTGTAACCTGGTTGATGCACATATTTTCTTACAGTTTTAGATCTTTTCCTTTAAGAGAAAAAAATTAATTAGTTTTATTTTAAACAACTTTGGTGCTGAAGCTCAGGCACAAAATGAATACTGGCAGTTGACATCAAGTCCACAGACATGCAGGTTACTGTTCTACTTTCAAAGCAGGGACTTTCCAGTTGACTTTTTCAGCTAATATGAAGGCCACTTTTTTCTCATAATATGCTGCCTCATTGATAAATGTAGGGTACAAGATTTTCTCATCCTCATAATACACATCTCTTCCACTCAAAGTCTTAAAGATCGGATCTCCAGGCTTCAAAGGAACATAGTCTTTGTCCTAAAAAGAAAATAGCATCAAGTTACCTACAAACACATTGAATTATATTAATAAACATCAGACAAACCAAGACATATTTAGCATCATTAGTTGGCCCTTTGCCTGTATCTACACTGAGGAGTCACGTTAGTTACAATTTGAAACTTATAGATGGAGAGACCGAGCGCCAAATATTGTAAATATGGGTTTTAGACTGAAATCTTCATTTGAAGGATATCGAACAATGAATGTTTATCATTAACAGCATATAAATATGTCCCTAGATTCTAACTTAAATTAGAATTTAACTTTACAATTAAAGGTTTGTGAGCTGACAGATTATTTTACATAGCAGAAGATACATATTAAGCTTCTTTTACAACATTAAGCCTCTTTTTATAACATTTGTACCTGCTTGTGTGAAAGCTTCTGTGGAATGTACACTGAGCTGGGCATGTGCAACTCAATGTACAATGTAAGCGTGCCTTGGTGGCAGTATTAAAGTGGAACTACACTCTCTCAATTAACATGGACTATTTTTAATCATTATGATGCTAGCATTAGTAAACAGATAGGAAAATATATTATTTTTACTTGTTTAAAACTTTTTTTTACATTTTTTTAGTTACTTCCTGGTTTCCAAGTATAGGCAAATGATGTCATATATCCCAGGAGTCTTCAGAAGGGGAGGGGGGTTTTCTTAGCTAAGCACACCCTGCTGCCTGCGTGTCTAAGCTAAGGGCAGTTGGATTCCAGGAAGTAAATGTTACATGAATCATTTGCCCTTACTCAAGATGTTCTCAGCCAGAAAAAGCAGGGGGGCGATTCCTCAGAAAAATAATGGGAGAGCTTGCTTTGAATATTAAAAATGAATTAAATAGCATTTTTGGTTTGTAGTGCTCAGATGCAGTGTAGTTTTGCTTTAATGAACTCCCACACACATGCACTTTATGCCATTCTGACCAATCAAAATGGTTAAAGATTCCTAACCCATAAAAAACAGAGAAGATGTCAGTGCCACCAAGAGAGAATTCAAATGTTGCATTGCTCGTGTGTAAGAATTCTTCTTTAAGGCTAATACTCCACATAAAAATAAGTTAAGGCAAAAGTTATTTTTTTACGGTTTACTTAACCCTAAATACATAACAGTAACAGTATAGTATATATTATTTTCATTAATGTAATTTAGTTTAGGAAATTACAAGCATAATGGCACTGCATTTTGTCTTCTGTCACATTTACAGTGTATTGTTATGCCCTGTACACACGGTCGGACATTGATCGGACATTCCGACAACAAAATCCTAGGATTTTTTCCAACGGATGTTGGCTCAAACTTGTCTTGCATACACACGGTCACACAAAGTTGTCGGAAAATCCGATCATTCTGAACGCGTTGACGTAAAACACGTACGTCGGGACTATAAACAGGGCAGTAGCCAGTAGCTTTCATCTCTTTGTTTATTCTGAGCATGCGTGGCACTTTGTGCGTCGGATTTGTGTACACACGATCGGAAATTCCGACAACGGATTTTGTTGTCGGAAAATTTTATAGCCTGCTCTCAAACTTTGTGTGTCGGAAAATCTGATGGAAAATGTGTGATGGAGCCCACACACGGTCGGAATTTCCGACAACAAGGTCCTATCACACATTTTCCGTGGGAAAATCCGACCGTGTGTATGGGGCATTAGAATAGAGAATGGTTAAAAAACCCTGTATTTTTTTCATCTATGTCCTGTTGGAGAGATTTCTATCCTTTCAAAATATTGGATTTTCCACCAATTTCTGCCTTAGTGACAAATAGTGGGGACACTGAAAGAAAAAAAAAAAAAAAAAAGTGAAAGATGTTACGATGGCAGCCTCCATATTCTCCCAGGACAGGTTTCTATTAGCATTGTAAAGTTTGCTACCTGTAAAGAAAAGCAGCTTCACTCCTGCACATTAAAAATACATTTAACACCCAGGCTGCACACTCGTTTACGCCCAGCAATGCTGAATAGTAGCTAGTACGGGTTGAGAATTTAAATAATGGGCAACAAGTTCAAAGCTGGCAGAATGGCTAAAAATTGGAAAGTGTAAGCAAATCCCCTGCATGTTTTTCTGAGATATTGAATTGTCACTGTATTTCAAAGAAAGATGGACATGGTTTAAAGCAATGATATATAAACTTTGAGAATGGCTCTTTCGTTCATGAGAAGATTCTTTTAATGGTAAACCATAATGTACTTTAAATGTAGCACCCCTAACCCCCAGAATCATGGTGGTATCTCCAGAGACAAGGGCGGGACAGCATTTCATCCCAGAGCTGAGTCCATGGCATAATCTGGGAACTAAAAGAACACTGGGTGCCAGTCACTTTCTGTATTTTTAGTAGTTATAATGGTCATCACACACAGGGAGTTGAGGGTTAGGGATCCCAGATACCAAGATCATTTACAGACCCCTCCAGATCCATGTCCAGCTCCAAAGTGTCAGGACCTTTAGGCCAACCCAGGAACATTTTAGGCAGCTGGTTCACAGGCTTTCCTCTCTCTTGCTGGTTCCAGAGCCCTCTGTACTGTTTCCTAGGCTTCATTGCATCCTCTCAAAGAGAATCACCAGGCTTTGCGAGAAACCTTCAAGAAGTCTTCAGCTTGGCTTTCTCCAGCTAAGTCCTTCCCTTTGGTCTTGATCTTGGTTAGCCTCCTTCGACAGACAAGACAGTTCGAGGGCCATTTGAGGCCTATCTCTACATCCAGAGCACATGGCAGGCCCCACTTAGGCTATGGGCCTAATAGACAGGTTAGTCCAGTAGCAGCTTCCAGGGCCGCAGCCTGGGGGAATTGAGAGATATCAAAAGGCCTGCCCCAAATTTTTAAAGCCTCCCCCAGTATGCACCAGTAGCCATGAACCCCCTACTGAGTTGGCTTGAGGAAATATAAATATTCATAACCCAGTCTTGTTGTGGAATCTCATACTATTGTCAGTGGTAACAGTGACACCTACTGGCAGCAGTGAGAAATCACAGCTCCACTGAGTTTAGGGAAAGACCAAGTGAAGAACTAAACTACAAATCAGTCTGGGTTGACTACCACCCAGCACAGGTAAATGTAAGTAGCAGTCCCTGTTTAAGACAGGGTGCTACATAAAGAAGACATATAATGTGAAACCCGTGCTCCAAAAAAGACAAGTGAACTTCTCAGGAGGAATTAGGCCAAAAGCTAGGCTTTCATATGTGTATGATTGTTTTTCATTTACAATAGAGTAGTTTTCCCTATAGTTTCTATCTTTATATTAGACAGAGCAGTAATTAACACAGCAACACACATACTTACACAAATATATAGTAAGATTTCATTTAAACGGAGTCCTTTCTCCTAAAAAATGTACTGGAAATAACCACCTAACAATTTACCCTTTACAATAAAAATCCTTTATCCTTTACTATACTTTGATAATATTACAGGATTCAACTCTTATGTATGCTCCTCCTCTTGTACCTTCCCCACCCAAATTATATCCAGAATTTTTTTTTTTAAACTGAGCAGGGGACTTTTGCAAACCAACACATAACTTTTTTTTTACAAGAAACCCCAACACATAACTTAATCAAAGAAATAGCTTCAAATCCCAACCCAGCAGAAGCTCAAGAGAAGCAATTGCTATAGACTAAGTATCCCACACCGTACATTAGGTACAGTATTTGCTACATTGTTTCCATCATCAGACACATACACCAAACAGGGAAAGATTATCTCCAAAACTTTTTTCAGCTGTTATTTTTTGAAATTTGATGATTATTATAAATATTGCTATTCTAGCAAAATACAGTGGTTCAACCGTTGGAGGAAAGATGAATATGGAAGAAAATTCTACTAAACTACTAAAATGTGTAAGTCTACCTGCAGCTCAGCATGGATGACAGCTGTGATTTCTCCTGTAGAGTCTCGAGGAAAATCCACCCTGGATACAAACTTGTATATATCAGTTTCAAAACTTGGAAACTCCTTACCTGCAAAAGAGACAGAAAACAGGATTATGATTTGCAAGAAAACAATGGGTAATTGTTGCTACAGCTTTAGATGCAAAAATATGTTATAATGCAAAAAGACACATACTTGTTTCTCTATATTGCAGTGGTTAGATGAAGCTAAATGGTGGCCCTTTATTAGTTATAATTTTGTAGGTACTTTTACCCATGCCAGTTGAGTACACATCGAAAAGCTATGTAGATATTTAACATCCCTATCCTTCACCAGTCTTTATTTCAAAGGGCAGGTAGTTGTAAACCTCACTGCAAATACATTTATTATAGAAATTATAAAATAAACACTCGCACTAGGCCTCCATAGAGCTGGGGGCTGCTGCACCAAATCGTGCCTAAATACAAGACCTCAAAAAAAAAATTATTATAAAAACAGGTCCACTTTAAGTAAGAACAGGTCACTTTAAGTAAAGAACCAAGTGATTCAATACAAATAATAATAAAAAATATAAAAAACGATTTAAGGCTCCATGCGCATTTTTTTAAGCTCCTAGAAGCTGTTATTAGCATTTTTTTGTCTGCTCCTAGAAGTTTTAGTTTTATTCTATGTGTCCATGCACACTACTTCAGGCTATTAGCATTTTTGAGCATCAGTGTCTAGGAGCAGAAAACAAATTGTTTTTGTAGTTTCCTGGAGCTTTTCCAGCAGAAACACTCCTAAACGCTACCAATAGCGTTTTTTGAGCTTTTTTTTCCTTTTACTGCAAAAATGCCAATAAAATGCAAATGCTCCTAAACACACTTAAATGCTCCCAAAATTGCTGTTAAAATGCTACTACAAAAAATTAACAGCATTTTTTATCCAGCGACTTTTCCAGCGTTTTTGTAACTTAAAAGAAAACACTAGTGTGCATGGAGCCTAAAAAAAATACAGCTAATATGACATTTCTCTACATGACCCTTTTTATCCATGTGACCCAATGGTATCCACATAGCAGCCATGATATCTTAAACTAAATCAATACTCACAATTGTGCACATACATATAAAATAATAAAGATTTAATACACGAAAAATAAATATCTAAAATAAGCAAAAATTCTGGTGGATGCATATGGAACTTTTTGTACTGTAAGCATCATACGAACTGTGGACTGGTATATATTTGTGCCACTAGCAATTATTTTTGCTTATTCACAATCGGGAGTATTGATTTAGAAGCTGTTGAGTTGTATGTGTCATGTGATGAAACAAGATGTACCGAAGATGGTCACTCCAAATGCTACAGAATACTTTTTCAAAGTTAAAGCGGAAGTAAAGACTGTTTTAGATTTAAAAAGTGCTTTTTGTTTAAGCCTCTCTTGTATAGATACTCCTACCTGCCTGTGGGGACCCTCTTCTGTTTGTGTACACTAAGATGCCCATGTACAGCTCAGTGTACAGTCTTGGCATGAAGTTATTCTTGTGCTCAGGTGTTGTAGATATGTGTATGCCAAGAGTGGTGATCAGGTCAGACATTAGAAGTGCACCACCAGCGATTTTTCTGGCTTGATTAAATTGTGCACATGCTCAGTGCACTCCCTCCTCTTTATCAGCAGTGGCTGAGCCACTGATGCTAGAAGGAGAGACAACACACTGTGCATGCACACAGTTTAAATGACCTAGAGCAGCCGCTAGATGCGCACTGCAAACATTTGTCCTGTTCTGCCGTTTAGGCAGGATGGAGGGGATTGCGCACTGAGGAATTTTTGCAGGCAATCCATGCACGACCTGCAACTTATGGATGAGAATCCACCATTTTTAGCAGCTGGGTAGAGGTATGTAATGTGCTGAGGATCCTAGAATGCAACCAATAACAATAATAATATCAGTATTCAAACTACCACCTTACAAGCTCTTAAAGGAATGTTACAGACCTTGCAACTGCAGAGAGAGATGAAGGAGAGGTCTTTACAACCTGAAGCCCTACACTCTATGGGAACCACCACTCATTTTTCTTAGATGAGAGGAATTATGTTTCATCTCTATTAAAATACAAAATTTTAGGAGCTTGGGAAATAAAAATTCTTATAGTACGCATTAGGAGGTACAAGACGACCATCCATCACAACCATCAGAAGCAACTTCTCCATATAACCTACGGCCACTTATGGAGGCAAGAACTCACAGCAGGTGAGATAACACTTCAAGAGATGATTGGCCAAGGGCTTGAGTACATCCAACATCCATACCTCTATTTATTGAGTAGCATGAAAAATTAACAAGGTATTTGTGTATTAAAAATACGGCATAAACAGCATTTACAAAATTTCGAGCATTCTCCCACCAACAGGATAAACCAATACTGCCTGAACTGGGAAACTCCAAAGTATGTAGGAATTGCCTAGCTACTTTACAACCCCGAGAGTGCATCAGTATGTATGTTCAGCTATCTAGATTTGGGTGAGTGGCCCTCCAGTGGTACCCATTGGTATTGCAGGCTGTAATAACTGTTTCACAACCTCAGTACCTCCCCAAAGGATGCTCTCTCCTCATTTATCCTCCACC
Source organism: Aquarana catesbeiana (assembly GCF_042186555.1). Taxonomy (NCBI): domain Eukaryota; kingdom Metazoa; phylum Chordata; class Amphibia; order Anura; family Ranidae; genus Aquarana; species Aquarana catesbeiana. The sequence goes on from NC_133325.1 coordinate 391,364,645, forward strand.
AAACAAGGATCTTGCTTTGGTCAGTAAGTCACTATGGGTGGCTTCCCTGACACAGTGACTTTCAGTTTTACATGGCAAGAATGGCATTCAGCTTGACAAAGAACATGATTGTAAGAAACTGTTGTTTTACTAATAAAATGCGATGTGTAAATTTGCACAAAACAAATACGTTCGGAAATTAACTTATGTGTAATAAAATGGAATGACACAGGGAAAAAGTATTGAACACATGAAGAAATGGAGGTGCAAAAAAGGCATTGAAAGCCAAGACACCAGCTGAAATCTATCAGTAATTAGAAAGCAATCCTGAGTGAAAAGAATTATCAGAAGAGTTGTCCAAGAGCCAAGGACCACTTGTGGAGAGCTTTAGAGCTTTCTAAAGACCTAGAATTAGCGGGTATAATTGTTTCAAAGAACACTGTAGGTAGTGCACTCAACTGCCATGGTCTGTGTGCACGCTTACTACGCAAGACATTGCTGAAGAAAAAGCATGTTAAAGCTTGTTTAAAGTTTGCTGGCTAAACTAAAAGCCTGGGAGAACCTTCCTCTATCCTTATTAGGCTGCATTAACTTAATTAAAATGAAAATCATACCTAAATTTGCATACCTATTCCGTAATTTCCCACAATGGATACCTTGCTCATTTTTTACGAAATTGAACCGAATGTTCTCCTCCTTCCTCTGGGGCTCAAACCCTCCTAGATTTAAACTGTCCACACTGATGTGTCCAGTGTCTCGGGGGGGGGGGTTGGCGTTTCCGGACTGCCAGAAATATTTTCTGGCAGCTCAGCTGGTCACGGCAGTTTGGTGGCTAGTGCCGGACGCGTCCAACCCCGCGGCAGTCCTGGGGGCTGCGGTGCTCCATTCTGTGGAGGCCCTAACACATTTACCCCTTCGAGGTCCCAAGGCTCCATATGACTTGACCACCTCCATGCACACGACTCTAAAGGCCTGGAAGGCAGGACTGGGACTTGAAAAGTTCCCACGGAATGCAGTATCCCCACACGCCCCCCTATGGAACAACCCGACCTTACCCCAGCTTTACTCACTACCAGACCCCAAAATATGGGCCAAATGTGGCATTAAACTGATATCTGACCTCACCACCGGAACGGCAATACACCCCTTCAATCATCTAGTATGTCACAATAATGCTCCCCCCTCGCATTTATTTCGCTATATGCAACTGTCTCATGCGTTTAAAGCCCAAATATTACCCAATGACACGCAAATAGTGCAATTCGATCTGGAGAGGGTCACAAGATATGAATGCACCAGGAAACCGACTTCGGTCCTCTATGCACATCTCCTTAGAGTTTCCTCTCCAGATCTGTCAAAGCTCTGTCAGCGATGGACACAAGACATCCTGGGACTGGACTCCGAGGATTGGGAGGACATGTGGGACTTCCCCTTCAAAACCCTGGTCTCACTTAGTGACCGCCTCATACAATACAAAATACTACACCGGGCATATATTACCCCGTATAGAATGCATAAAATGAGAACCTCCCTGTCCTCGGAGTGTTGGAGGTGTACTGGGGATCCGGGCGACTTTATACACATCTTCTGGTCCTGCCCAGCAATTCAAAACTACTGGTCACAAGTAATATCTGTAATACAAGAAGTGGTGGGAATAGATATAGCCCCAACCCTGCAGATATGCCTTCTAGGCTTAGTAGAAGAATTAGCCCCCAGGATAGCGGAGAGGACTCTGATAGGACTCCTGTTTTTCTATGCCAGAAAAATGATCACTCTCTGCTGGAAAAAACATGCCCCGCCGTCAATATTGCTATGGAAAACACATGTCAATAAAGTACTACCACTCGGATACCTACCAAAATAGAGGATGCCCCAAAAAATACGGTAGAGTGTGGGCCAAATGGCTGGCGGAGGCCTCCACGGCAACCGCAGACTGATTGAGCATGTGCATAATACCACTCTACGGGTGGATGTGATTTTGATACTTTGGGTGACTTTTTTGTATTGTAATCTCGGATATGGGTTTATTTGATATCTATTATTGTCCCTTGGGTCTCGAATGATTAATCTGATCCTTAGATATTTCAACTGAGCAGGAGCCAATACAGCACTAGGTTGTTTGTTGTTCTTCTCTTGTAGACGTGCTACAGCTGTATGTCACTAATGATGGAAACAGCCCAATTGCTGGCTGGCACTGGCCCCTGCGTGGGTCTGGTCCCAATGCTGTAGCGGGTTTACTGTTGTTTTTCTGTTTGTATGTCTTATACTCAATAAAAAGATTTTCAAAAAAAAAAAAAAAAGTTTGCAGGCTGTTTTTCAGCATACGGTACTGGAAAACTTCCTTTCATTGGAAGGATGAATGTAAAAATGTACCAAGACATTCTTGATAAAAATCTGCTGCCATTTACCAGGATGATGAAGATGAAATGAGGGTGGACATTTCAGCAAGACAATAATCCCAAACACAAAGCCAAGGAAACTTTCAATTGGTTTCAAAGAAAGAAAATAAAGCTGCTAGAATGGTCCAGCCAATCATCTAAATCCAATAGAAAATCTATGGAAAGAACTTAAGATCAGAGTTCATAGAAGAGGACCAACGGAACCTTCAAGATTTGAAGACTGTTTGTGTGGAAGAATGGGCCAAAATCACACCTGAGCAATACATGTGACTAGTTGAGCTGTCATTACCAACAGAGGATTTTGTATGAAGTATTAAATACATTTCAGTTAGCGTGTTCAATACTTTTTCCCTGTGTCATTCCATTTTATTACACATAACTTCATTTCTGAACTTATTTGTTTTGGTTTCTTTGTGTGTGTGGACTGCATGGGTTGTTATCGACATGTGGTGAAAATTTCATGTCAATAGCACCTTAAGAAATATATTTACCTAGAAAAATGGTCACGTGCTCAATACTTATTTTACCTGCTGTATATACTGTGTATATAACATATTAAAGAATGCGTTGTCCATAAATCCATCAAAATGCTTGTTTACTTGTAAATCTAAATGCAAATTTACACATCGCACATTAGTAAAACAATGGTTTCTTACAATCAGGTTCTTTGTCAAGCTGAATGTCATTCTTGCCATGTGAAACTGAAAGTCCCTGTGTCAGGGAGGCCACCCATAGTGAGTTGCTGACCAAAGCAAGATCCTTGTTTGGTGGAGGAGAAATGAGGAGAGAGCATCCTTTGGGGAGGTAAAAAGGTTGTGAAACAGTTATTACAGCCTGCAATACCAATGGCCACCATGGGAGGACAACTCACCCAAATCTAGATAGCTGAACATAAAAACTGATGCACTCTAGGGGTTGTGAAGTAGCTAGGCAATTCCTACATACTTTGAAGTTTCGCTGTTCAGTCAGTATTGGTTTATCCTGTTGGTGGGAGAATGCTGGAAATTTCATAAATGCTGTTTATGCCATATTTTTAATACACAAATACCCTATTTTATATATACACATACATACACATATATACACACACGCACTATATACACTATATTGCCAAAAGTAATGGGATGCCTGCTTTTACACGCACATGAACTTTAATGGTATCCCAGTCTTATTCCTCTTTCACACGGGGCAGATCAGTCATGATCCGCCCCGTGAACACACGCTGGCTCAGCGGGGATCGCTCCGCCGATCCCCGCTGAGCAGGAAGATGACAGGTGCATCGCTGCACGCTGTGCAGCGACGGACCTGTCAGAGCGCCGCTCTCCCCTATGGGGGGATCGGATGATGACGGTCCGTAGTGTCCGTCGTCATCCGATCCGATCCGAAAACGGAGGGAAAAGTAGGTTTTTCCTCCGTTACACTTTTCGGATCGGAGCGGGGTCGGATGTCAGCGGACATGTCACCGCTGACATCCGACGCTCCATAGGGATGACTGTATGTCCGTTTTTCATCCGAAAACGGATGGATGAAAAACGGACATACGGATCATCCGTGTGAAAGAGGCCTCTGTAGGGTTTAATATTGAGTTGGCCCACCCTTTGCAGCTATAACAGCTTCAACTCTACTGGGAAGGCTGACCACAAGTTTTAGGAGTGTGTCTATGGGAATGTTTGACCATTCTTCCAGAAGCGCATTTGTGAGGTCAGGCACTGATGTTGGACAAGAAGGGAACTCTTAAGGCGTCAGCTACACCTACAAATATTAAACGCCAGATAGTGGACTCTTTATCTCACCTCTATCCACAATAAGTCCAATAGCGAGAATTCGGGTATAGTCTTAGATGTAGTTAAATACCTATAATACATTTATATGTAAGACTGACCTCCGTGCTACTATACTGAATACATCTGTGGAAGGTTGAATATTGCAAAACTGTAAAAGCTTACTGGTGGTCTATCATTTAGTAAGCTATATCCTGAATGTCATATCTCTTCTTATGTTCAATGTTTATTTGAGCACCCTTTGCTCATTCAAATAATGTTATGGTTGCACACACTATGTTTTAAGGTTTGATTTCCCCTGGGTGAATTTGCTCTCACAACCAACCAACTTGAGGTGTGATCTAAACTCTCCCCTCACACTGAGATTGTTGTTCCCATCCCACCTCACTTAGCCACTCCCACAAGGCTGTCGCCTTTCAGTTGTTGGCGGAACTGGCTGAGTGGGGGAGTTGCACCCTGGTAACAGTGAACACCCAGATATCCTGAAATAAGTATTTTATTGTATGTCAATTATGTGCCATGTGTCTCACCAGGTAAGCTGAAGCAAACTAGCGGACATACCTGCTACACAAACAAAACTTTCCTTAAAAAAAAACAAAAAAAAAACATGAGGGCCTACTAGATTGCTTTATCTACTACCTGTGCCAGGTCATTGTTTCCTAGGCCATCTCAAGCTTACCTGATGAGATATTGGACTCTTATAGGCAACTCTGTTCGAGCAGTGCAGCCAGCTCTGCCTATCCACCATAAGACAAACACCAGGGCAAAGTCTTGCCATAGCCTGCCACACCTACAAGAATGGTAATTTTAAGCCATAAAAGCTTACCATGATGGTAACGTCGCCTCTTTCTTTTCTTCGTATACTCCGTACACACGATAGGATTTTCCGATGGAAAATGTTCTATGGGAGCTTGTTGTCAGAAATTCCGACCATGTGTAGGCTCCATTGGACATTTTCCATTGGAATTTCGGACACACAAAATTTGAGATCCGGATCTCAAATTTTCCGACAACAAAATCCGTTGTAGTAAATTCCGACGCACAAAGTTCCACGCATGCTCGGAATCAAGCAGAAGAGCCGCACTGGCTATTGAACTTCATTTTTCTCGGCTCGTCGTACGTGTTGTACATCACCGCGTTCTTGACGTTCAGAATTTCCGACAAGATTTGTGTGACCGTGTGTATGCAAGACAAGTTTGAGCCAACATCCGTCGGAAAAAAAACATGGATTTTGTTGTCGGAAAATCCTATCGTGTGTACAGGGCATCAGTGAAAATATTTACATACCTGCATGTGCAATGGCTTAGATATGTATGACTCTTCTAACTTAAGCAAGAGTCACATTCTCTACACACCTCATGGATCCCATCAGTTCTATTTAGGTCCTACACCACCATACTCCATCAGACGCTTCTGACCTCACTAGTGTCAAGGATCCCCGAAACCCTTACATCAACCCTACATCATCTAGTTCAGAGCCACTCTATGCTACCACTAGGAGCACTCTGTCGAATCACGCCGACCCTTCCTGGAATTTTACCCAATCAGAGTAGGTAGCTGGTCTATCTCACTGCCGGGAATACTACAATTCTACACTATCTCCTAGAACTCAAACTCACCCCTCCCTTCCCCCCATTTCTTCCACCCCCTTTTTTTTTGTTCTAGCTGACACAGACAAAGCTTGCTTTTAAATAATGTCTTCCAACATAATAAAAAGTGCTGACGTCAAACTAAAAAATTGTCTCCATCAACGCGAAGGATTAAATCTCCCAGGGAAACGCTCACAGCTACTAGCACATGCACAAAGCCTAGGAGCGGATAGGAAAACAAAGAAAAAACTGTGCAGTTTTTTCTTTGTTTCCCTTAGCGCAGTTTTTTCTTTGTTTTCCCGTAGTGCAGTTTTTTCTTTGTTTTCCTATTAGCGCAGTTTTTTCTTTGTTTTCCTGTATTGTTGTGTATGTTGCACAGTGGAACTGCTGCTTTTTAGGGGGTTTCTTTGATAGCGCTGTGTTTTCCTGTTTTTCTCCTAGGAGCTGATATACTGTTTATACAAGAGACACATTTTTGTTCAGACTGCATTGCAAAACTATCAAACCTGAACTACCCAAATGCCCTACATGCAACTAACAAACACTCTAAGACTAAAGGAGTATCCATTTTCATTTCCAGGCGTCTGCCTTTGCAAATTTCCCTCATAGATGAGGATGTCCGAGGATGTCCGATATCTGTTTGTCAAAGGCTCCCTGTGGGGGAGAACCATCACTTTTGCCAATATCTATAGCCTTAATACAGTGCAGGTAGGGTTCTTTTGGGAAACCACACAAGCACTGGCTGCCTTCCAGTAGGGCATATTGATTTTGGGAGGTGACTTAAATGTCGCACTCAAGCCTTAAGAAGACATCTCGAGAGGAACCTCTTCGATACCTTTCCCAGCACTCAAACAAATTAAGCTACAATTACATGACCTCCTGCTGCACAATGCCTGGAGAACAGAATTTTTTTCCCCACCTCACAACAGATATTTCAGGATATACAACCTCCTTCTATCTCAAAGAGACCTTCCTTCCCTGCTCAATGCGTCAATTGAGCTGATGGTGGTGTCGGACCACCATCGAATAACACTGATCCTCCGATTCCCTGACCAAGTTCCCTTTACAAAGGCCCCGAAACTTGATCCATCTCTACTCACAGACGCTATGATTACTTTCCACATACGAGAATCCCTACAAAGCTTTTTTAAAGAGAATGACACCCCTGAAGTGACTCCGCTCACTCAATGGGAGACACACAAAACCACCAAGCTGGCCAGACTGGATACAGAAATTAGAACTATCAAAGATAAACTTAGCCCTAATAAAGAAAGTGACGAATATAGAAAAAGATCCCTTAATTTACTTAAAGTCCTTGAAAAAGAGGATAAGGAACAAAGGATAAAGAAAAAGAAAAAATACAATCGTGACTTGGCTGATTACCAGAACAGTGTTGTTTTTGAGTGGCAAAGAAAGTTACTAAATGATGCGATTGCCAATCAGAGCAACAATGCGATGGAAACATCCACCCAATCAGTTTTGGGCCCAGAGTCACATACATCTCAACCACCCAAACCCAATACTTTTAAAAAAGGTCCTCCTGTCTCCAAACCCTAAGGGGGGGTGGATCCCTTCCTTTCCAGTCCCCTTGTAGGGGCCCGGGGGCTAACCGACCACACCTTGCACCATATGGCCAGTCCCAATCCATGGGACCTCCAAGACCCAATTATCCAGCCGGTAGTGGGGCATACCGTCCAAAACCTCCCCCTTGGGCTAGAGGTCCCCCTCCTTTCCAAACAGTGAGGGGTTGCGGGTATCCTAATAATAGGGGCCGCATAAACAGCTCTGAATGGTGGAAATATAACCAGAGTGAAGTCCCTTATGAGCAATCATATCATGACTCTCGGGATAGTGGATGGGAGTATAATATACCCACCCACAATAATTTCTTTCCCCTGATTGATATGAATCCTTTTGGGGAGGATTATAGTCAAGATAGAACCCAGGATTATCAACAAAGGAATTTTCCTAGCATAGTACCTAATCAATCTTCAAGTAGGGGTACTTCGAACCAGAAATGTTTGGACCCCAATGGTCAGGGGAGCTGGGGTTTTACCAGACCCAATCAGGGTCTAAAAAGGCCCGTAGAAACAAACGAGGAGTTAGAGGGGGGGAGGCGCCTGCGAGCAATTAAAGAGACGAAAAATGTGACAGGGAGGGGTATTTTCAATCTGAGTGCTCAAACCCTTACAGAATCATAAAAATTAGTGTTGGATAAAGGTCTAAAATTCACCCTTCCGAGGCGTCTTGATAAATTTCAAACGTATATGGATGTGCATAAATTTGTACGCAGGTTAAGCATAAAAAGGTATATGTCCACCAGGACTATTGGGAATAATGGTTTAGCGCCCACTGATATCCTTCACTCTGGGTTGGCGAATGCATCCCTCTTTAACCCTCCTGGTATATTAGCACCAACATTGAAGGTTTTTAGGGATGTTATCTTAAGGGACCTCGAGACATTGGAAGTAAAGAAAGCAAGGAATTCAAAGATTTTACAGGAAGGCCTTGATTCATTATGCAAGAATAAGGATCTGGTCATCAGGCCCGCTGATAAGGGGGGTGGGATTGTGGTTCTTGACCGTAAGGATTACATATCCGAAATGGAGAGGATCCTTAGTGATGCCGACACCTACAATCCACTCCCCTCTGATCCCTTAAAAGGTTATCGGAAAGACCTAGAGAAAATCGTATCTAGGTGCTTTTCAGAGGGCATTCTCAACGAAAAAAGAAAAACTGTATTTGATACCTAGGGCACCTAGAACACCAACAATATATTACTTGCCAAAAATACATAAGAATCTTACCTGCCCCCGGGACGCCCCATCGTGAGTGGCATTGATTCAATCACATCCCGGGTGGGCAGGTATATTGATTTTTATCTACAGCCTTTGGTTCGAAAAATGCCGTCATTTTTAAAGGGACTCATGGCAGGTACTGAACCTCCTCTCAGGAATCCGTCTGAAACCAGGTATGTGGATGGTGGCGGCGGACGTCACCTCTCTTTACACCATAATTCCACATACACTGGGTCTGGATGCTGTGAGGAGTTACCTTGACAGCGACTCTGGACTTCTGACCCGACAAGTTTCTTTCATAATGGAGCTTCTAGAATATGCGGCCTCACACAACTACTTTTGGTTTTCTGGCCAATTTTATCGCCAAAGTCGTGGAGTAGCTATGGGGGCTAAGTATGCCCCCAGCTTGGCCAATTTATTTATGGCCAAGTGGGAGGAGGATGTCATCTATGCCCAAAGGAAACCCCAGGTGGTCCTTTGGGCTAGGTATATAGATGACATCCTCCTCCTATGGGATGGCGAGGGTCCTGAATTGCAGGAATTTATGTCCTCCTTGAATTGCAATGATCGGGGTATACATTTGAATTTTGAGGCGAGTCAGTCGCAAATTCACTTTTTGGACCTGACTTTGACAATTCAAGATGGTGTTTTGGTCACATCCATTTTTTTTTAAGACCACAGATCGCAACTCCTATATTTCTATGGACAGTTGCCATCACCGTCCTTGGCTGAGTTCAATACCAAAAAGCCAATTTATGCGACTGCGTAGGAACTGCTCTGATCCACACGTATTTCGTGCCCAGGCCAAAATTTTAACCGATAGATTTCTTGAGAAAGGATATTCTATAGAGAGTCTTCTATCTGTACTTAACGAGGTTGAGAATATGAACAGGGACTCATTGCTCCAAGACAAATTGCCTCAGGCTAATCCCAATTCCCACCCTTCCTCCAACATAGGGGTACCTTTCGTTACCACCTACTCGCTTCAGCATAGGAGTATCAAAAAGATAATCTCCAAACATTGGCATATTATTAATAGTGACAATGTTTTAAAGGATATTCTACCTAATAGGCCTCAAGTGGTCTTCAGAGGTGCTCCTTCACTCAGGAATAGAATTATTCCCAATATTCTCGATCCCCCGGTTAAAAAATTAACATTTTTCGATCAGTTAAAGGGGTTCTATCAGTGTAAAAAATGTCGGGTTTGTTCCTATAACACCTGTACCCATAGAGGAACTCGAAGTTTTGTATCTACGAGTACCCAGATCTAACACTCAATCGCTCCATTCATTACCTGTACCACCACTGGCGTTGTCTATTTGTTGCAGTGCCCGTGTGGCCTGCAATATATAGGACGCACGAAACGCCCCCTACAGGTCCGGCTCAATGAGCATATTACTAACATCATGTCTGGGTTTAAAAAACACTCAGTATCAAAACATTACCTTGTGGTACATTATAGGGACCCTTCATATACCTTATTTTTGGGGATTGATAGATTTAGTCCCAATTGGCGGGGGAGTTCCTTAGTGCGCGAAATATCAAAGCTGGAAATGTCATGGATCCATAGGGTTAAAACTTATGTGCCATATGGATTAAATGTAGATGTTGACATTAAAGGGGTTGTAAAGGTAAAAATTTTTTCACCTTAATGCATTCTATGCATTAAGGTGAAAAAACTTCTGACAGAACCGCCGCCCCCAGCCCCCCCGTTTTACTTACCTGACGCCTCGAAAGTCAGCTTCGCGTTCCCGACATCTGTTCCTCCGCTCACCCTGGCCGCTGATTGGCTGCAGTGGATGGATTGAAAGCAGCGCAGCCATTGGCTCGCGCTGCTGTCAATCACATCCGATGACGCGGCGCGCCGGGGGGCGGGGCCGAGTGATACAGCGAGCGGCTATAGCCGCCGGCTGTATCACGGGAGCGCGCCCGCAAGCACTCACCACCGTGCGAGGGAGCTTGCATTAAGGTGGTGAATGCTTGCGGGGAGGAGCTGAAACAGCCGCCGAGGGACCCCAGAAGACGAGGTTCGGGGCCACTCTGTGCAGAACGAGCTGCACAGTGAAGGTAAGTATAACATGTTTGTTATTTTAAAAAAAAAAAAAAAACACCTTTACAAACGCTTTAATGCTTTTATTGATAATTCTTAATTGTTTAATTGATTTTTTTAAATTTTTTTATTTAAGTTCAATCTGAGTCACGCGGATGAGTACATTGGCCTAATAACATTAAGGGTGTTATATAATTCAATTTCTAATTATATATAATTTTTAGTACAAACACTCACATTTGGACGCAATGCTTTGTGTCCTATAAGTATATCACGAATAATACTTTACAACACTTATTTTTCATTAATTTTTACACAGTTTCTTATTGCCATTTAATCCATCATATTTTTATTTTTAAAAGAATTTTTTAAATATAATTTTTGTATATATTTTTAAATATTTTTGTAATAATATTTTTTATATTATTTTTAGTATTAGTAAAATAATTTTTTTTTTCAGATTTTTTGGATGTTTAATGGTGATTTAATTTTACACATTACGGACACTTCACATTTATGCTTAATTAATATTGGTTTGTTTAGATGTTAGATTGACATCAACCTAATTGGCTGATTTTGATGTTAGATTTTCACTATACTGGATAAGTATGATTCAGTTAGTACATATTCTTATATTTAATATTTTTGTTTTTTTAAACAAATTTTTGATAATGTTTCTCCTTTTTTTGCTTTAATGATTATGTCTATTATCACTTATATTTCATAATAAGTCACTTATGTGGTCAATTTTATAAGCCGTTATGGCTTTCCAATACATGGGTATAGTTACTTGAGGTGTTTTCCCACACCTAAGATGGTGTTTTGTGGCTCCTTCCGCGGGTCTCAGAACGAGGCTTGGGTTATTTATATGGTGGTGGTTCAGCACGCACCCGATCCCCATTGACAACGTCGACCTGTGACGAAACGTGTCTGGAGGAGGATACGTGCTGACGTCACCACGCTGTTGTCCTACAAGGATGGGTATTTCTATTGTAGCCAGCCGGCTCTGTTTTTAACGCAATTACTCTGCAATTGGATGTAAGTGCAATACTCTTTATATATTAAACCTTGTGAAAGCAAGTTTACGCTATAGTTGCCTTTCTTTCATACTCTGAATACCCTGCCAATTACTGAGGTCTATGGGTCACCCACGCTGTGGAAGAAATTGGAGCACAGATCCAACCAGTGACTGCCCCTGTCCGGACGCTTCTGTTGGGGTATTAAAGGCCTTGGATGGGTTTTAGCCATCCGCTCCCTCTTGCTTACTATCTGGTAAGCAAATTTTTTATTAGGTGGTGGCACGGTTAAGGATTAGCTCACTTGGGTGTCATATGTTTTCAACTGTACTTCAGTGATCCGGAAGCACAACGCACCGCTGATCTGCATTTTTTATATAGCGCAGCTTTTCTCTTCCATCTACTATGTGCATCCTTTACTGTGTGCTGCTGCTTTTGTTTTTGGGACTTTTTACTTATTTGTGAATAATATCACCTAATTTCAATAAGACTGCTATTTACACTTGAGCGCAGTTTTTTTCCCCTTTTTATACACAAATGTGTAGCTTCCTTATTACAGACATTTAGCTATTCTATTTAGCTTCCTTATTACAGACATTGCAGAAAATAGAGGAGACTCGTAAACGTACGCTAACCCAACAGGTGTATGCGGAGTTACTTCAGGCTCTTGTCAGACTAGCAGAGGAACTGAACCGGAAAACTAAACATAAATTTGTGCTTTCTCAAAAACAAGAAAGCAAACAAAAGTGGCAAAATCCTATCCAGAGCATTGCAAGCTAGAAAGGCAGCTTCTATGATCCACCGCATACACACCCCTCAAGGCCAAACTGTGGTGACTTCCGCAGATATCGCAACAATTTGAGGTGTATTATTCTGGCTTATACAACCTACTTCCAGCCCAACGCCCAACCGATGACCCCAGACCCTGATCGGTAATCATCCAAGATTTCCTTGTGCAATATAGTCCCACGCCAATTCCCAGTGAGAAAGCTACCCAATTAAATGGTCTATTATACTATGAGGAACTCAAAACGTTAGTTAAACAACTGAAGTCAGGGAAAAGCCCAGACCTAGATGGATATACAGCAATTTATTCTAAAAACGTTCTTAGATGCCCTCGCCCATCCCTTTCTCTGGGCATTCAATTCTCTATCGAACCCAGGCATTAACATGTGCAACCTCTCTGATGCACTTATCTCAGTGATCCCAAAAGCAAGGAAAGACCCAAATCTAGTGACTAGCCACCGTCCAATTTCCTTGCTCAATGTAGACGTGAAAATATTTGCCAAAATCCTGGCTGATCGCTTCACGCCAATTATCAACACTCTGGTTACAAAAGATCAGGTAGGTTTCATCCCAGGTAGGGAGGCAAGGGATAATACCATCAAGGCAATTAATATAATCACTGGCTCACCACCTCCAAAAAAACAGGCTTCTTTCTTTCCCTTGATGCGGAGAAGGCATTCGACAGGCTGGCCTGGGACTCTCACAGCGGTTTTACAGAGGTTAGGCGTACAGACACACATGCTACATTTCATTATGGCTCTCTATGCAGCGCCTTCAGTTAAGGTCCGGGTCAATGGCCTCCTGTTGAACGCCTTCTCCATCCACAATGGAACAAGACACGGGTGCCCTCTCTCCCCATTATTATTCGTGCTTACACTTGAACCCTTTCTTAGACGCCTACTGGAGAATGAAAACATAAAATGGATAACAATTGCAAACCGTCAATTCAAAGTTGCAGCCTTAGCGGATGATGTCCTACTATTCCTCTCCGAGCCACATGTCACCCTGCCCAACCTCATACAAGATTTTCGCCTCTTTCAATTTGTTTCTAATTTAAAAATCAACTTTAGCAAATCCCATGCTAAATGTTACTTTACCAGCGCCACTAGAAGAACAGTGCATAAACCATTTCCCTTTCCATTGGCAATCAGAGGCAATCACATATTTAGGGATCCAATCACCAGCATGTTTAGCAGAGCTCTATGCTAGAAACCAGTGGCGGTGTGTCCATAAGGGTACACGGGCGCCGCCCCCTCTCTCCTGCCACCCCCTCTATCACCAATAGATAGAATCTATCTATCTATGGCCGGCGCTGCCACCCCCTATTCAGGCGCCCGGCCCCTTTTTGGGTGCAGGGTGCCTGAATTACAGCGCCGGGGGGTGTTTTTGAAGCACCTGATTAGAGCCATAGGCTCTAAGTTTGACCCTACACGTCCCAACCGATGTTGGAGATTTTAAACGGGAGGTAGGCACGCTTTTGCATACATGGTGTGAATGCCCACTCCTGCAACCCTTCTGGAATGCAGTACATTTAACCACCCTTCAGGTTACCACTGACATACTAGGGTACTCACCAGCACAGTACCTGCTGCATTACACCTCACTCCCTATTAAGATTTATCATGAATCACTAGCAATGCACATGATAAACGCGGCCAAGTCATGCATACTAGTACATTGGAACTCGCCATGTGTACCCTCTTTAAAGGAATGGTTCACACGCATGTTTCACTGTAATGTATGTATATATTACAGTGAAATTTGTTATGATAAAACAGGCTTAGCTGAATTGAACAGTCCTTTGAAGATAACACAAGCCTATAATTTTAAGTGCATCAGCCATTTTGACATATCTGAAATCCATTACATTTTTTTTCAGCAGAAAGCGCATGATTGATTAAAGAAGACATGCACTTTACTCTTTTACAAACAAAAGAACCTATTCACTTTAGAGAGGGGAAGGAGCATATATTTACCTTCATCTGTCTTCCAATTCACTTGTAGAATCAAAGTGTATCCTTCCCCCATCCCCACAATATAAATCATAGGCTTAGTAATTAACTGCTCAGGCATTCAATGCTGCATTGTTTGGGCCAGAGGAAGCCACATGTCCCTTCATACTTGGAAGTGCTGTGTTTTCTATAGCTCTGCCAGGTAAACAGTGAATACTTACCTGCTCTGTGCAATTGTTTTACACAGAACAGCCCTGAGCCTCCTCTTTTTAGGTCCCCTGTCCGTATTCCTGCCCCCCCCCCCTACTAGGTGCCCCCATAGCAAGCTGCTTCCTAAAGGGGCACTCCTGCGAGTTTGCTCCCGAGCTGTGTTCTGTGTGTCCATTGACACAAACAGTGAGGCTCGGCCCCGGCCCCACTCTATCCACACTGGGTGTGAATGACCATTGGCTCCTGCTGCTGCTTCTGAACCAGTAAGGAGAGAGTGAGAGAAGCAATGCTGATCTTGTGCACAGCGCTGGATCGACTTTGGACTCAGGTAAGTATAGGGGTGTCTGGGAGGAAGGGGTTCATGCAGAAGGTGTTTTTTTATGTTAATGCAAAGAATACATTAGGGTGATAAGCCTCCTGCCTTTAGAACCACTTAAAGTAGGCATTGTGTTAAATAAAAATTGGGGGAATATGCATTCAATGTCAAAATGGGGATTGACTTACCCCTATTGAAAAGATCGATGAAGTCCAAAGCTTGGTTTACAAGCTCTCTCATTCTGGAAAGCATGTCTGATCTGATCACTCCTTGAGGCTGTGGCCCAAGTTCTAAACCTAAAAGAAATTGCATTTAAACATCTCTATGACTTATATTACTTTAGAGAACAGATAAATGAAAATAAAGGATCTCCAGCTTACAAAAAATAATTACTTCTTCTGACCTCCACTAAGTAGCACAGATGGTCTCTTTCCCCATACTTCTTTTAAGCAACCCAATCTGCAGGTTAAATTTGGTGTTGTGACTTCTCAGATATTATCCAAAAGTAAAAGACCTCAGTCTGCCCAGCAGAACAAAAGTACATATATATACACAACTCTTCTGTCTGTGTTTTTACTCAGAGGTCAGAAACTGATATTACATATTCAATTTTTACTAGCCAGTAAATCATCTCTAAAAGGAAAGTCTAAAAGAAAACCACACTGAAAGTTTAAGTTTAACAAAATGCTACAAAAAAAGGACAACATTAAAGAAGTTCAATTAAAAAAAAAAAAAAAAAAAACTCTGAAAATCATTACCTACTTCTAATATGTTTTAGCAAATATCCGGCCAATGAGGATTGCTTGCCGTGTGTTAAACAGCTTCAGCTAATCGGTTGTAAAGCAAGACACACTGAAAGCAAAAGGAACCCGCAGTGTGCAAACCCAACCTACCCCTGTCTTTTACCACCACTCATACTTTATAAATATTTATGGAAGATAGCTGCGTTTAGAGCAGTCAATCTGAACCCGGGTTCCGTGGAACGCTAGGGTTTCTCCGGAGGTTACTAAGGGTTCCTTGAGCTGTGACTAATTGAATTCCTGTTCAATAGTGCCTGCTTCATTCCAGTGCCAAACTAGTGCCAAGACACCAATATTTTTTTTTCCCTTAAAGGGTACAATTTTGATCACCACTGTAATGGGTCAAGGGGCATATTTTTCACTTACTTCTAATAAAATGATTTTAGCAGGAGTTTCCCAAAGCGTAAAAATTTTAAGGGTTCCTCTGGGGTAAAAAAGTTTTAGAAAGGCTGGTTTAGCAAATAGACCATCCATCATTAGCAGCCTAATTTCAATAACCTAATGAGCTCGGATTTCTGATTGGATGTAAGGTGTAGTTGAAGAAGGCTTACACAGTGCATGCTTTGTTATATGTTGCAGGTATGCATTATCCTTCTCTGGTATGTCGATGAGGAAGTTGTAGCATGGCATGACCTGATCCTCACTGCTGCTCTAAAACAGACAATTGAACACACTTTGTATGCATTTTGCACAGAAGCACAGAATTTACTGTACAAGTTCAGTATTACATTAGTATTTTATTCATATAACTAGCTGTACAAAAGTGGCTGTTCCATAATGTAGACAGCTTCATAATTCCCTTCAAAAGTCCTGCATTTTTTAAAACTGTACTGGAGGGGGACTAAACAATAACCCCTCCCCAATTTGATCTCAGTATAAATACAGCTGCTCTGTAAAGCCAGAAGCTTAACCACTTCCAGCCCAAGCCAATTCTGGCACTCCTCTCCTAATTCTAAAAATCATAATTTTTTGCTAGATTACTCCATAACCCCCCTAATCATTATATATGGTTTTTTTTAGCAGAGACCCTAGGGAATAAAATGTCGATTGCTGCAACTTTTGTCACACGGTGTTTTGCGCAGCAATTTTTCAAACGTGATTTTTTTTTGGAATAAAAACATTTACAGGAATTAAACAAAACAGTAAAGTTAGCCCATTTTTTGTACAATGTGAAAAATGATGTTACACCAAGTAAATAGATACCCAACATGTCATGCTTTAAAATTACTCACATTTGTGGAATAGTGCCAAACTTCGGTAATTAAAAATCTCCAAAGGCGACACTTTAACTCTAAACAGGTAACCTGTAAAACTTTTGAAAGAGGATGTCTTGTGCTAGAATTATTGCTCTAGCTCTAACGTTCGCGGCGATACCTCACATGTGTGGTTTGAAAGGCGTTTACAAATGCAGACGCAACGTAAGTATGCTTCGCTTCTGCGTGCGAGTACGGGAACGCTTTAAATTATTATTATTTTTTATTGTTTATTTTATTTAGATTTTTACACTTTCCCTTTAATTTTTTTTTTTTTTTTTTTTTATTACTTTTATTCCTATTACAAGAAATGTAAACATCTCTTGTAATAGGAATAGGGCATGACAGGTCCTCTTTACAGGGAGATCTGGGGTCTTTAAGTCCCCAGATCTCTCCTCTAGGCTTGAAATCCTGAGAAAAAAAAAAAAGAAGCAATCTCAGCCTTTCCAGATAAAAATGATTTAATCTGCCGGCGCCAGATGTGACGTCATAACGTCACGCCCAGACTCTGAAGGTCATAGAGATGGCCATGGACCATTTGCTCCTCAGTCAGCTCTATGGTAAACAGCCGCTATGATTGTTTTTACATTGCAGGGAATCGCCTGCAGAAAAGAATATCTGGATGATGCCTGTAGCTGCAGGCATTATTCAGCTATCACCACTCAAAGCCACAGTTATACCTCAAAAAATATTTTTGCCAGAAGTTGTGTGAATTCAGTCCTATATATTCATTGTTGTAACAGTGGGTATTATTTATAGTAATGCCCCAGATGAAAATTAATTATTTTGCCCTTTAGCAACATAAATTGTTCAATGACAGCTTCAGAACACATTTGAATGTGATTGTCAGCTTATCGGCAATAATGGATAGACCGAAACACAAACAATGGCGACCATTCAATCTAAAATTGACAGGAGGATGGACACTAAAGCCTCATACACACTATCGGACTTTGACGTGGATTTTTGTACAAAGGGCGTTGGCCGTAAACTAATTAAGCATACACACAGCAGGACTTTTTCAGCCAACTTTCACCAAATCACTTCTGTATTGTTGTCTGATCTTTTGCATTGGTTCTGAGCATGCGTGTTTGGACTTTGGACTAAAGTTCTATGGACTTGTGTACACACGATAGGATTTTGCACCATAGGACTTTTGTTGCCGGAAAGTTTGTCTGTTTGCACAGCCAACATTTGTCCGATGAAAACCGAAAAAGTTTGTCCGATGGAGCATACACATGGTCAGATGTTGCCTTAAAACAGCTAATTTGCATGTTTGTTGTCAAAAAGTCCTATTGTGTGTATGAGTCTTTAGAGGTCCAACCCATTAAAAAGCCACACACAACAAAAAATTCCCCAACACTTAGCTGTACCTTTACCAAAGAAAACCTGTCTATTTGGCTATAGTTGCATAAATTTGCAAACATCTATGTGAACTGGACACCCTGTATAGTTACCGTAAAAAAACTGGGATATACAGTATATTACAAAAATACATACTGTAGATTGAGATCATGTTTACATGGGGAAAAAAACCCAAATCAACTGCAAGTTCATAGACAAGGAAAACCCAAAATGTGTAAAATGGAGCTGGAAGCCTCTAATGCATGTGCACCACCAAATACAGTAATAGAAAATGGCCAAATGTGACAGCTGAATAATTTGTACAAATAATCAGTTATTATTGAATAATAATAATAATATATGTATGTGCAGTTCTAAAGCTGTACCTGTTTCTTAAATGACTGTTATTTTCAGACACTATGCATGCTGGTAAAAATGTATGTTTTCTTTTTATGTTAACACCTAGTGATCAGGTACTGGTATTTCTGTCTACTTATACAAAAAAAAAAAAAAAAATTTTTAATTTTAATCAAACTTTACCATGTGTTGTACTCACCTGCAAATAGTTTGCCAAGTGCAGTGAGAAAAGATCATCCTTTGAGCAGCGAAGCAATGTGGCTCCCATGTTTGAAGTGGTGTTGTGTAGATCAAAAGCAAAATCAAATGCTGACACTCCAGATCCATATTGCTGATTAATTTCTCTTGCTCGTTTGACTTCATATGGATCACCTTCAGATTCCGGAGAGCTGAAACAAGAATAAACAAATTATTGACTGGGTAACGTCAGACAAGTGTGCGATGAGGAAGACTTCAGACGAAACGCGCTAACATTTCACAATGTTGCAACTGCTGTTGTGCTTTAATAAAATTGAATAACGAGCAGCATTTGTGTTGCCTACTCCTTAAGTTTAGGAATGTCAGACAAGTGGCCTTTGTTTAAGGTTACAGCCACCCCTAGAGCAGTCACAATTTTTTGGGGAAAACAGGTTTGTTTCCAATTTATGCACAATTTATTTTTGCAGTTCACTTATTTTGTGACCATTCATTTTTGTCCATACATCTACTACAGTAGTGGAACATTCAGGAACAAAGGCAGACAGACAAGAAGTGTCCTTTACTTTATCTCTGCACAAGACAAATCTGAGTTCCCAGGGTCAACACAGCGGGAAATAAAAGCTGGCATTTCACATTGTTGTACATTTTGACAATATTTTTCAATTTGATATTAGGCTGGGGATAGCTGTGTAACAAAAAGCTAGAAGAAGCTATGTAACACTCGTTATTTTTCCCCGTGTGGGAATATTATTGACAAAGTGTGTTGTGTAAAAATAAGAATTTGAGTCACACTGGTTGGATGAAATTTTACCTATTGTATGTCTCGGGAGATTAATAGGTATTTTTCTGTTTTTACAACCTTTTAAAAGAAATAAAAGTATGTATTGCAGTGATGTACTGCATATGTTTTTTTTTTTGTCCTACCATACACTTTAAGTATAATCATGAAAGTTAAATTTTAATGGTTCATGAATGTTACTATGCAGTTTATATTTGCCTGTTAAACAATGCTTGATTAGTTATGTCTGTGATGAACTTTAAGCTATTTTTTTAATTGCAGCCTTCATTGGCAAAATGAACATACACTACATTGTCAAAAGTATTGGTACGCCTGCCTTTACACGCACATGAATTTTTTTTTTTTTTTTAAACAAAGTTTATTTAGTAATTTCAAACAAACAGAATACAAAGCAAGTTACATTATCTCAAGACAGATATTGTACAATGACCGTTTATACCATAGCAAATCAACAAGTACAGTGCAGATAATATAGTTCAACCGCACAAATAATGGCAAAAATAGATTTGTAAAACTTCAAATCCAAGTTGCTATAAAAGCCCCCATGGGGGGGGAAGAGAATAGGGGGGGGGGGGGAGGCCCGGGTAGGAAGGCCCAGCAGGGGTCCTTCAAGCTTAGCTATACATCAACCGTGTATCGGGAAGGCCTTGCCCGGGGCCAAATTACTTAAATCATGGATGAGTGGACAGTCAAGAGTGTAACTCTTAGTACTTAGTTTATCTATGGAATAGTCAGGTGTTTGGCCTCCACCCAACCCGCCCAGACTCTATCAAATTTTTTTGGGCAGTTCCTTCCCATATATGTTAGTTTATACAGGGGCAGGGCTGCATTGATGAGAGAGAGCCATAGTTGTTTAGTAGGTGGTTGAGGCTGATTCCAGTTAAGAAGAATCGCCTTTCTGGCATACATCGCAGTGTAAAAAACAAATAATTTTTTCCTTTTGGGGGCCTCAAGAAAGTCACATATGCCCAGCAGGAGGGGGAGAGGACTATAGGGGACCCTGATTTTGCCCACCGAGTTAATATCGTCCAGGACTGTCTTCCAAAAAACCACTATCCGTGGACATGTCCACACAGTATGATAAAAATCTGCATCATCTGAGCCACATCTGGGACAGGTGGCTGTTCTATTTGTATAAATTTTTGCAAGGCGCGATGGGGAGTAATAAGCCCAGTGTAGAAATTTTAATTGGGTAAATCTATCCCTAGAGGAGATGGTCAAAGTTAGGTATTGCTGCACCCCCTCCTCCCAGTCATCATCAGTCAGGTCAGGGATGTCACGTTGCCAGGTTGTCAGCAGTTGTGAGACTCTAGACGTGTCCAACAGGGTAAGTTTGTTATAGATAGACGAGAGTAGTCTAGTGCCTTCAGGTGCACGAAGTTCAGTTTCCAAATCCGACATCCGTAAAATTATCGGGCTGGGAAACTGGGAGCGAAATGCATGTCGCACCTGGAGAAATCTAAAAAACATCTGGTTAGGGAGGCCCTTTCTACTTTTCAGATCATCAAACGTTATCAGTTGTCCCTGCGATACAATATCACCAAGGGCAACTATTCCGTGTCTAGCCCATATGACAGGATCTGGGATCGACTGAAAATGACTCAACCGCGGGTTACCACAGAGTGGTGTCACAGGGGACCACACATTTTGTTTCTCTAGTTTCGCATTCACCATATCCCACACCTTAATGGTGGTTTTTATGGGCACAGATATTTTGGGATTGGAGCGGGGCCCTCTATGTATGAGATTTCGTAGTTCCGAGTAGGAACCAAGCAGCGCGGCCTCCACATCAGATGCCAGATTGGATGGCTCCTCCGCGAGCCACCACTTCAGCGTCACCAGGACTGCTGCCCAATAATATTTTAAGAAACATGGGAGTGCCAGGCCTCCCAGCGTCACCGGTAATTGTAATGTTGTTTTTGCGATTCTAGGGGCCTTTCCATTCCATACAAAGGAGATGACCAAACTGTCCAACTTGGCAAAGAAGGAAAGAGGTATGGGTACAGGAGTTTGTCTGAACAAATAGGTAAATTTGGGCAGGATGGACATCTTGACCAAATTTACTCGGCCCACTGGACTAAGGGGAAGAGATTTCCATGATGAAAATTGGAGGGTCACCCGAGACATCACCGGGGTCAGATTCAGGCCAATAAACTGACGGAGGTCTCTGTATCTCTACGCCAAGGTATCTGAACTGTGATACCCGGCAGAGCTGTGTGTCCAAATGTGAAGGAGCTACCCCAGAGTGCAATGGAAACGATATTGATTTTCCCCAGTTAATACATATTCCTGAATATCGCCCACACCTATCTATGACCTGAAGCGCTTGTGTCAATGATTGTCCGTCATCTTTAAGATATAACAAGGTGTCATCTGCATACAATGACACCTTTTCGTGTAGTGGACCTATAGTAATACCCTGTATTTGTGGGGTGGACCTAATAAGGATAGCCATGGGCTCTATCGCCAGCGCAAAGAGCCCCGGGGATAATGGGCATCCCTGTCTCATTCCCCTACGTAGGGGAAAAGACGGAGAGAGGACCGCTCCAGTACGTACCCTGGCCGTCGGGGATCTGTACACTGCCTCAACCCAGGAGATGAAGACGGGACCAAATCCAAATCTGCGGAAGACCTCCCACAGATATTTCCATTCCACGGAATCGAAAGCTTTTTCTGCATCTAGGGAGGCCACTACCGCTTGGTCAACGTCTCCAATCCCCGAGGCCAAGACCACATACAGTCTCCGGAGGTTAATGTCTGTGCCCTTGCCCGGCATGAACCCCGATTGATCTTCGTGCACTAATGACAGTATTACCTCATTGAGACGTCTGGCAAGTATTTTAGTTAAAATTTTTGCATCAGAATTCAACAGGGAAATGGGCCTATAAGATGAACATAGTTGGGGATCCTTCCCTGGTTTGGGCACTACGACTATTATTGCTTGTGCCATAGAAGGGGGGAGGACTCCCCCCTTTAGCGTCCTTACAAGCATGCTGTGTATTCTTGGAGCCATTTCTTCAGCATATTGCTGATAAAACTCAGGAGGGAATCCATCCGCCCCAGGAGTTTTACCCGGTTGTAGAGAGCCCAAGGCTATTTGGACCTCTTCTAATGTGACTGGACTATCCAGGGACTGCCTTGCCTCCGGATTTAGAGTAGGAAATTCCACTTCATCCAAGAACCCAGATAGCTCTTCTTCAGAGTATCCCGCTCTTGATGAATACAGAGTAGAATTCCATAAAGCTTGTGTTTATATCTGATGGGTCTGTCTTTATCGTTCCGTCAGTCGCCTCAATTCTCGCTATAGTGGGGGTCGTGGATTGTTCTTTAGCAAGCCAGGCTAACAGTCTCCCCGTCTTTTCCCCCTGTTCAAATATTTTTTGTGATTGAACTAACTGTCTTACTGACTTTGGCCACCCTAAGAAGCAGAACCTCCCTATACGCTGCTTTCATGTCCTGCCCTGTGATGGGGTTAGCCGTGAGGGCAAAGTCAGATTCAAGAGTCTGAGCCTTGGCCTCCGCCTCCTCAAGTAGCAGCTGATTATTTTTGCGTTCTGTGGCTATAGAAGACATATAGCATCCTCTGATATAGGCCTTAAATGCATCCCAGTCATTACCCGGTGATGTTGAGTTAGCATTTATCAACCAGTATTGTCTAATCAAGGTGGCCATCTCAAACTCTATAGTCGGGTGGTTTATCCAAAATCTAGAAAGACGC
This sequence comes from Aquarana catesbeiana, assembly GCF_042186555.1. Classification (NCBI taxonomy): domain Eukaryota; kingdom Metazoa; phylum Chordata; class Amphibia; order Anura; family Ranidae; genus Aquarana; species Aquarana catesbeiana. Next base: position 391,387,990 of record NC_133325.1, read on the forward strand.
CAGATTCTGTCAGCAGGGGGTGTCGCCGCTTGTGTAACACAGAGCATCGGTGAATGATCCGATATTCCTCTGGGGAGGATCTTGATCTCTCTAATCTTAGGCAAAAGGCTGCCACTTGCATAGATGAGATCAATACGGGAAAGCGTATTGTGTGAAAGGGAGCAGCATGTGTATGAGCGTTCCTTAGGGTATTTCCATCTCCACACGTCCTCAAAACCAAATATGCCTGCCCATCTGGATAGGGAAGAGTCTGTGGCTGGGTCGGGTGTGAGTCTATCCTGGGACGGATCTGTCGCTATATTGAAATCCCCTGCCAGAAGGACATTATCTGTGGGATATTGAGCTAGAAGGGGGATAAGGTTATGGATTAGGGAAATGTCAGCCGGGGGTGGTAAGTAGATGCCCACCACTATCATCTCAACCGTATCAATAATGGCATGAAGTAGTACGTACCTACCCCCAGGGTCCAGCTTAACATCCAGCAACTCAAATTGAAGGGACTTATGAGTCAAAATACTGACTCCACGTGAGTAGCCAGAGTGGGTGGCATGAATATGCCGCCCCACCCAGGGGCGTTTGAGACTCATTATCTTACTCCCCACTAGGTGTGTTTCTTGCAATATGCAGATGTGGGCAGGGCCGTCTTTACTATTGATTGGGCCCTGGGCAAAAAAAATTCTTGGGCCCCCCCCTCCCATGCAAATTGTCTCTCCACCCCAACATTCTAAAAAACAAAACACACACGTAAACTTATGTATTGTATTGTAACTGTACTGTCTGCCCTCATGTTGTAAAGTGCTGCACAAACTGTTGACACCATATAAATCCTGTATAATAATAATAATAATAATGATGGGGGGAAGAGATAGAGAAGTCCAGGATTATGGGTGGGGGGGGGAGATACGGGAGTCCAGGATGATTGGGGGGGAGAGATGGGGGAGTTCAAGATGATGGCGGGAAGGGGGAGATAGGAGTCCAGGATGACACACGGGGATTGGGGGTGTGTACTTTGAGGTGTTTGTATCATGCAGGGCACAGAAAAAAATCAGCACAAGGGGCAGTACTTGCATATCCTCCTCCCTCCCGCAAAGTTACCATCTATTGGTCACCTCTGTACCCCCTCATGTCCACCTCTGTACCCCCTCATGTCCACCTCTGTTCCCCCGTCCACCTGTGTTCACCTCTGTACCCCCCATGTTCACCTTTGTACCCCTTCCACCTCTGTACCCCCATGTTCATCTCTGTACCCCCCCCATGTCCACCTCTGTACCCCTTCCACCTCTGTACCCCCCATGTCCATCTCTGTACCCCTTCCACCTCTGTACCCCTTCCATCTCTGTACCCCCCCATGTCCACCTCTGTACCCCTTCCACCTCTGTACCCCCCATGTCCATCTCTGTACCCCTTCCACCTCTGTACCCCCCCCCCCCGTCCACCTCTGTACATCCCCATGTCCACCTTTGTACTCCCGTCCACCTCTGGGTTCATCTCTGTATCCCCCCCATGTCCACCTCTGTACCCCCCATGTCCACCTCTGTACCCCCCATGTCCATCTTAGTACCCCCGTCCACCTATGTTCACCTCTGTACCCCCTCATGTCCACCTCTGTACCCCCCCACCACCTCTGTTCCCCCATCCACCTGTGTTCACCTCTGTACCCCCCATGTCCACCTCTGTACCCCTTCCACCTCTGTACCCCTTCCACCTCTGTACCCCCCATGTCCATCTCTGTACCCCTTCCACCTCTGTACTCCCCATGTCCATCTCTGTACCCCTTCCATCTCTGTACCCCCCCCATGTCCACCTCTGTACCCCTTCCACCTCTGTACCCCCCATGTCCATCTCTGTACCCCTTCCACCTCTGTACCCCCCATGTCCATCTCTGTACCCCTTCCATCTCTGTACCCCCCATGTCCACCTCTGTACCCCCCATTACCATCTATGTACCCCCCATGTCCACCCCTCACTTCTGTACCCCCCCCCCCCATGTCCACCTCTGTGCCAGCAATTCTCTGCAGTCTGCACATATGGATCCCCTGCCCCTTCTCTCCACGTTGTTCTTTCTTACCTGGTCACACGGCGGTGCAACACAGTCTCCACCTATCAGACCCAGCACACAGCCAGAAAACTTCACTCGGCTGTGTGCTACACAGGTCTGCCAGGCGGGAGTGGGGGCGGGAGGAACACAGAGTGCCGCTCTCGCTCTGTCATTGACTCTGGTGCGCAGCTCCTGACAGAGGGAGAAGCGGGACGAGCGGGCTCAAACACATGAAGCCCGCAGCTGTCCCGCTCTCCTGTATAATTAATTTAGCCGCTTGGGAGAGCAGGGGGGATCGGCTCCCCCGCTACTCCGCAAAAACTGCGGGCAGCGCAGGGCTTAAGTGGCAGCTGCTTTGGGCCCCACAGCAATGACAGGGCCCAGGGCAACTGCCCCTTTTGCCCTGCGTTAAAGACGGCCCTGGATGTGGGGGTTGTATTTCCTATTATAATCAAACACTAGGGAGCGCTTTATTTTATCGCCCAGTCCCCGGACATTCCAGGAAAGAATTCTCAGGGGGGCCATAGCATGGGAGGATATAAATATGCAAGGATTAAGTTACGGTCAGCTGGACCCTGGGAGGCCGGCACAATCATCAACACACTGTGCCCATGGGTCTGCCATGGATCCGGGCAGAGCATTGGCAGGGCCCAAATCCATAGCACCCCTGCATAATATACATTGTTACTCATCTGTCTTATATAGTAAAGATTAGCACTATAAAACAAAAAAACAAAAAATCCAAGGCCCTCCCACCCCGCACAACCGTTGTGGAACTCGGCGTGCCTAGACCCAAAACAGAACCCATCAAGTTCTAGGAAAGTTTCTCACAAGGCAGAGAGACAACCCCCAGAACGACACCAAACACAGGGGCGGTCAGAGTTCGGTGCAGTCCAGAGAGATATCTGTCCGTATCCTAAGGATAAAAGAAGTGTAATAGGAATCCAAATAACTGGTAAACTAGAAGAGTAAACGTGATAATAAAAAATTTTGAAAAGAGAAACACCTAGCCTCAGCTAGGGGCACACACTTTTGGTCAGACCTGTAACTTAAAACCCTCATAGACCTTTCAATGAGGCCTTCAGGAATAATGCTCTCCTCCATCGGTCTCCGTTCCCCTCAGGCAGCAGAATATGGTGTGTCTGTGCTGCCATAGTGTCCACTTATATGTAGATAATTGAGGATAAAGCCGTCATGTAGAGCACCATGGTGGAGTAAGCGGGAAAAACAGCAAGGGAGCCATCCACCACCCCAGCCCCTCCCTCCCCAACAGGCACCTTTCGGTGAATCAGAACCAATAACAAAGGGGGGGAGAGGGGCGGCAATAAAGCTGTGTGAGCAACGGTAGGCACAAAAACCGTTATCCAGGTAAATGTTTAAGGTGACCGGCATAATTTACCAAGAAAGTTACTTCTATGGCACTAGGGCACAACACTGGAGATTTACACAAGCATTTCTGTACGGGCTACTCTTGTCCTCTTCGATCTTGGGGTAGGGTGTCCAACCAACGGGAAGCCTCCTCCGGCGAGGTGAAGTATCTAGAGGATTCTCCATCAATCACTCTAAGGCGAGCCGGGAACAACATGTGATACTTTAGCCCTTTCAGGCGTAGCTGTGCCTTGACGTGGTCGAAGGTTCTGCTGAGCCACTGGGTGTCGACAGAGTAGTCTGGGAACATCATAATCTTGGTGTTTTCGAAGCAAAGCTCCGGAATCTTCCGGGCCTCCCGAAGAGCCAAGTCTCTGTCACGAAAATTCAGCAACCGAAAGATGAAGGTACGCGGTGGGGCCCCAGGTGGGCCCCGCACAGGAGGCATCCTGTGCGCTCGCTCTACCACGAAATGCGGGGAGAATGGGGCTTGTGGGAGTAGGGTGCGGAGCAAGGTCTCTGTGAAAGCCATAGGATCCCGACCTTCAGCGCCCTCCGGAAGGCCCACCAGCCGCAAATTGTTTCTGCGACTACGGTTCTCACTGTCCTCTGCCCGCGATTCCAGGAACTTAACCTTGGCTTGTAGGGTATGGATAGAGGTCCGGTTGTCTCGAACGGCATCCTCCGAGTCACCGATACGTCGCTCTGCTTCAGTCATGCGGTCCCGCATCTTGTCCATATCTCTGTGCATGAGCCCAAATTCCATTTGCAGAGTGTCAATTTTGGCCGTTAAGGTGTTCTGGCAGCCAGAAATGGCCAGCATAAGAGCCTGGAAGCGGTCCTCCTCCGAACCCGGATCCGCAGGGACGTCTGGGACGCCATGTTCGTGTATCTGGTCAAGTCCACTGGGGCCTGTGACTTCCGCTGTGAGGAAGCTTTAGGGGTATGCCCACCTGTCTTCGCGGAGCTAGACCTGCCTCTTCTCATGCCCAGGTGCCCTCCACTGCTGGATGGGATAAACTATAGTGTTGGGCAGCACACAGCAGGGGTTCAGGCCGGTGAATCTGCAGCTATACAACCCCCCCACAGTCCAATACCTTATTGCATATATAGTAGGCTGTGCTTTAGGCCGCAGGCAGGTTGTAGACCTCCGCTGCGACTCCTTCAATGATCTTCAGGTGTAGTCCCTTCTTAGACTCTCCCCCTCTGCAGACTATGGCCCCTGAGCCCAGGGATAGATACTTTAGTTAAAGGCCTCAAGATGGCGGCCGACGGCATATATGTAGAGCCAGCCTAGCTTCTCTATAGGGTATTTTGTGTCTCTACTGGTCTCCCCCGCGGCACCTGAGGCCGGGGATCGCGGAGGCTCCGCAGGCCGCAAGATGGCGGATCCCCTCCGAGGTGTGGAGCCAGCCAGAGGCCTCCTATGTGCCGTTGACGTCTCCGCCTGTCTCCTTCGGATCGCTCCCCGTCCTACAGCCGGACGGCTTCACTACTTGGCTGATCGCGGCCCTCCTTCCGCCGATCGCGGCACCCGAGGCCGGGGATCGCGAGGGCTGCGTAGGCCGCAAGATGGCGGATCGCCTCTAGAATGTGGAGCCAGCCGAGGGCCTGTAGCAGCTCCATCAGGCGGTCGGTCTTCACAATAATCCCTGGCTCTGCTGCTGATGGTGCCTGTTTAGAGAAAGCAGGGAGTTTTGAGGCCGGATTCCTACAGATTTAATTAGGACCGGCAGAGCTCCTCTGAAACACGTCTGCTTCTCTCTACATCCGGACACGCCCCCCCACGCACATGAATTTGAATGGCATCCCAGTCTTAGTCCGTAGGATTCAATATTGAGTTGGCCCACCCTTTGCAGCTTTATAAGCTTCAACTCTTCTGGGAAGGCTGTCCACAAGGTTTAGGAGTGTGTCGTTGGGAATGTTTGACCATTCTTCCCGAAGTAAATTTGTGAGGTCAGGCACTGATGTTGGATGAAAAGGCCGGGCTCGCAGTCTCCGTTCTAATTTATCCCAAAGGTGTTCTATCGGGTTGAGGTCAGGTCATTCAAGTTACCCCACCCCAAACTTGCTCATCCATGTCTTTATGGACCTTGCTTTGTGCACTGGTCCAAATCATTTGGTGGAGGGGGATTATGTTGTGGGGTTGTTTTTTTCAGGGGTTGGGCTTGGCCCCTTCGTTTCATTGAAGGGAGCTCTTAAGGCGTCAGCATACCAAGACATTTTGGACAATTTCATGCTCCCAACTTTGTGGGAACAGTTTGGGGATGGCCCCTTTCTGTTCAACCATGACTGTGCACCAGTGCACAAAGCAAGGTCCATAAAGATATGGATGAGCGAGTTTTGGGTGGAGGAACTTGACTGGCCTGCAAAGAGTCCTGACCTAAACCCAATAGAACACCTTTGGGATGAATTAGAGCGGAGACTGCAAGCCAGGCCTTCTCGTCCACATCAGTGCCTGACCGCTGCAAAGGGTGGGCCAACTCAATATTGAACCCTATGGACTAAGACTGGGATACCATTAAAGTTCATGTGCATGTAAAGGCAGGAGTCCCAATACTTTTGGCAATATATTGTATCTCAATGCAAGTTAGTGTCATAAAATTGCTCATGTGCACAGTACCAAATTGCTCATGTGCACAGTACCATAGGATAGTAGAGCAGCAGCTCATTAGTCTGCCCCAATTAAATACATGACCACTCAGAAAAGCTACTCCTTTGCAAGTATCAAACACATGTGGATTTTTAGGTTTTATTTAAATCCAACTCCAGCTCAAACTTTTTGGTTTTGGATAGAGCAGGGAACAATTACAGCCTCGGACAGGATTTTTTTTTTTTTGCTGCCTACTGCCTGTGAAATGTCTGTATTTGAAGATTTCCTCCAATCTTCTGGAAGTGATGAGTAATCTGCTTAATGGGGACAAGGACAAAACATGTTTTAGTAGATCAGGAACAAGTTAGAGCATCATGACTACAAAAATGTGAGATCATTTAACTAATAACCAGAGAGAAGCAGAGTAAATGGGCTAAATTGTTAATTTTCGATCACTAAACTGTTTAGGTGAAATTTGCTTTGAAAATAATATTCTATTCTTTTCTTCTTTATTAGAGGGTGTATATAGAGTAGTTTCTTTTTTTCTTTCTGTAAAAAATAAAATAAATTATGGGTAATCAAGGCCATTTTATGAACAAGTCCAGAATAGTTAAATGGAGCTTCCGCAATGTTCAGAAGCCTTATAAAGCACATTTCACCCTTAAAAATACCAATAAGCATCTTGATTTCACCTTACACATAGACTCAAGTTCATGCTTCCAAAATTGTGAAAGTTAACAGAAACTTTACAATTTAAAGCGGTGTTCCACCCAAAAAAAAAAAAAAAATTAAAAGCCAGCAGCTACACATACTGCAGCTGCTGGCTTTTAACAATAGGACACTTACCAGTGCTGGAGTCCGGCGATGTTGGCAATGCAGCTGATGTTTCCATCAGCTGTCGGGTGCTGCCGCCGCCATTGTGTGTAAGGTTACCTGGCAGTGTAGCCTTACGGCTTCATGCTGGGAACCTTACTGCACATGCGCGAGGCCCCGCTACTGGCCCGGCGACAGGGAGGAGGAGGGAGCCCCATGGTGATGTCACGGGCCGCAGCCCGGACTCCCAGAAGTGGAAACAGGATACCTGTCAAAGACACGTATCCTGTCCCCCCCCCCCCCCCAAACCCCCAAAAGGTGCCAATTGTGGCACCGGAGGGGAAGAGGAGACAAATGAGCAGAAGTTCCAATTTTGGGTGGAACTCCGCTTAAGTAAATTATTTCACTCACAGAACTCAGGAACTGATTACAGCCATTATATTACCCAGCAGGAGTACAGCTGAAATGTTCAGTAAATAATACCCTATTCATGTAAAAAAAAGGTAATGAAATACATTACCTTAGTATTTCATTTGAAAAACAGCGATTGAGGTCTTGGTCTAAGTATCGGACACATTTCTCCACAGCTAGTGGATTGGCTATGCAGGACTGCGCTGTAAATGTCTGTCTCTGTATCTCTGAAGGGTCTTTTAGCCAGTGTTTAGCAAGTGTGACTCCAGACATCTCATTTCCATGAGTACCTCCAAAAACCACCACTCTTGAAATAGGTGCATTGTGGACAAATGAGCTCATGATTTCACTGAAATTCACAAACATGAAAATGCACGTTATAATGCAGCATGCATGATAATTTCTTTCATTATACACAGAACATTGTAAAAGTAAATGAATTTAATGGGATTATAACATGTGGTCAGCTTTAGGATGGATCTAGTGAACTAAGATTTCCTAAATTATTTAGGATATTACATAATAAGCCTATTATTTAAAAAAAAAAAAATCCTGTATGTAATAGTTATAGATAATTGCCTATAATCAGAACTTGAAAAGATTCACAGCATACCTGAAAATCATCACAAAATATGTTGTAAACTATAGTAGATATACTGGAAAAGCAAGAGACCTGTCATATTTATGAAAGCAGGCACAACTTTTCTGGTCGACCCAGATACTACAAATGATGAATCGGTTCCAGTGGCAATTTATGAAGGTTCATGGTCCATTCAAACTGTTGTATTGTGTGGACATACAAAGTCATATTGTACAACAGATCTAATGCTAACTGTCCCTTTAACAAGAGGTCATCTAAGCATTCCTCAATGGGAATGTCACATGAGTGCAGTAGGGGTAATACTAGGGATGGAGAGGTGCAAATGAGAGGTAAAAGGGTAGAGCCACAATTGGCAATGTAGGGAAAGTACAGGAAATGCTGATACACTGGAAAAATGAGGACATGTAGGTATGTGTCCTTAATGTCGACAAAAACAAAGTCTCCCTGGCGCAGGGAGGCGAAGACAGACCTGGTGTATCCTCTTTAGTAATTTTTGAACTCAAAAGAGGACATTCACTCTTTTGAGATTTAATATGGGGTGGTTGCCCCTTTTTAATATTGGAATGAGAAATAGATTAGAAAAGAGATTGCCCAAATAAGATCTGCTAAAATGTATGCTGACAAAGACAGGATGGAAGAACTGAGAAGGCAGGAGCATAACTCCAGTCAGTAGCCCTTGGAACCCATTTCCTGAACATAAGCTGCAATATGTGCATGCAACCATAAAAGGTTAATAAACTCCCTCGACCCTGGAAAGTGGGGGCACACCTTCATGCAGAGGAAAGCTGGTTTGAAATTTTTTTCCAGAGTAAGCACCAAGGCCTGCAGGTGGACAGGGAACCAGCCAAGGAGGATCACAATGAGAATGCAGAGGGAGTGAACAAAAAGGAACATTTCTTAACAATCAGAGAATTGGATTAGTGATGAGTCAACTGAACAAACAATGTTTGTCAAACCCAGTAGGAAATCAGAAAGCCCTGAACATAGCAGTGAACCCCACTGAAGTCCATAGAAGCCGAAAGTTGTTATTTTTTCCTTGACTTTAAGGCCAATTTTCAAGCTTTTGTTAAAAAACACATGGGTAACTGGGCCCTTCCATAAGGGACATGTATGAATGCAAAATGTAAAAAAAAAAAAAAAAAAAAAAAAAAAAAAACACAGAGTTAGGTACCTGGTAACTCTTTTTCTAGGAAGTCTTCCAGGGCAGCATCCGAGAGATAGGCTCCTCCTTCCTAAAACAGGAAACACATTAGTCCACCATTATAAATTTCACAGTCTTACCTGCGTATCTCAGTTGTATTAAACCATCAAAGGAATTCCCAATAAGTTCAAAAGCTCCCCAGCTGTACCTGGTATTTGTCATTTCAAGGGTGGGGAACAAGTGCTGTCCTGGAAGACTTCTTAGAAAAAGAGTTACCAGGTACCTAACTCTGTTTTTTCGAATCGTCTTCCAGGGCAGCATCCGAGAGGATGTATCAAGCAATACTTACTAGGGTGGGGATAGAGACTGGAGCACCTTGCGACCAAATGCCTGGTCTTGGTCAGACAGCTGGTTTATACGGTAGTGCTTTGCGAAGGTACTGAAGCTCGACCATGTCGCTGCCCTGCAGATCTACTCCGGAGTTGCCCCTGCTTTCTCTGCGACCGAGGTTGCCCAGGCTCTGGTTGCGTCTGCTCTGATTCCGCTTGGTGGAGTGAGGTCCTGTGCCTCATAGGTCGTTTGTATGGCCATTCTTATCCATCTGCTGATGGTATTCTTGGAAGCCTGTTTCCCTTTGTTGACTCCTGCATAAAAGGACCCAAAGGGAGGTAGTTCTTCGCCAATCCTTTGTTCTTTCGAGATATGTTATGAGCGTGTTTCTTACATCTAGTTTGTTGTAAGTGTCTCCTTTTCTGCTATTCATAGTTTTTGGAAGTGAAGGTATGATGATATTTTGGGTTCTATGGAACATTGAAGAGACCTTGGGTAGAAATTATTTTGTCTAAATGTATTAGGTAGTATGGTTCCATTATAGACAGAGCTTGGATTTCACTCACTCTTCTGGCGGATATCAGGGCCAGAAGGAGTGTAGTCTTTAAAGTGAGGTTTTTGTCTGAGCTTTTTTCCATCGGTTCAAATGGAGGGGAAAGAAAGCCCTTAAGTACTGTGGACATGTCCTAAGTTGGAGTTCTATACATTTTGGCTGGTCTAGCTCTTTTAAGCAATATTAGGAATCGCTTTATCAGCGGATCCTCTGTTAGGGCCGGTTCACACAGGGGCGACTTGTCAGGCGACCTAGTCGCCTGACAAGTCGCCTCACGTTCTGTGCTACGGAACCGTTCTAATAGGAGCGACGCAAGTCGCTCCGACTTAGAAAAAGGTTCCTGTACTACTTTGGGGGCGACTTGCATAGACTTCTATGCAGAAGTCGTTTTGCAAGTCGCCTCGGAAGTCGTTTGCAGGTCGCCTCGCTGAGGCGACCTGCAAGTCGTGCCGCCCCTGTGTGAACCGGGGCTTAGTCTGGTGTCCATGACCGAGGAGAGTGCTGCAACTTGTACCTTCAATGTGCCTGGAGAGATATTTTTGTCTGCACCATCTTGTAGGGAATCCAAAATTGTTGGGATTATCCCTCTGTTGGAGATCGGTTTGTTTCTGTTCCAGGAGACAAACTTTTTCCTTACTTTCTCATAGATAGCCCTAGTTATAGGCTTCCTGCTGTTTAAGATGGTATTGATCACTTTGTCTGACAGCCCTTTGTTCTGAAGTCTTACCCTTTCAGTAACCAAGCCGAAAGCTTCAGGATTCTGTGATTCGGGTGGTTGACTGGGCCCTGTGACAGGAGATCCGGCCGGTCCGTCAGTGTCAGCTGAGGTTGTATGCTGAGGTTTTTCAAGTGGCTGAAGCATGCTCTCTGGGGCCAGTGTGGTGCTATTAGTATCACTGTTGTTTTCTCTGCCTTTATTTCTTTAATCACCTTTGGAATTATGGCAGTTGGAGGGAATGCATAACACAGTTGCCATCCCCAGCTTTGGTTGAAAGCATCTACTCCACTGTTGCCATCTGTGGGGTCCAGGGAGAAGAATATTGGTGATTTTGCATTTGCTTTGGAAGCAAATAGATCTACCTCGGGTACGCCCCATTTTTGAGTGATTTGTGCGAAGGTTGTTCGGTTCAGTAACCATTCTGTCTGTCTTATGGTCTTCCGGCTCAGGAAGTCTGTCAGCGTATTGTCTGTACCTTTCAGATGAATGCCTGATATTGACTTTATGTTCGATTCTGCCCATAGTAGGATTGTCTCCGTCAGCCTCATCAAGTTTCGGGACTTTGTACCACCTTGCCTGTTTAGATATGCCACAGTCGTGGCGTTGTCTGATTGCACCTTTACGTTTCTCCCCTGTAATGCTGGTTTGAACGCTTTTAATGCTTCCGCCACAGCTTTTAGCTCTCTCAAGTTTGAGGAGGCTTGGGACCATTTGGATGTCCATTTCCCTTGTGAGCAGAGCCCCTCCATGTGGGTCCCCCAGCCTAGGGCGCTGGCATCGGTGGTGATCCTGATTGGATCGGATTGAGTCAATCTGCGCCCTTCGATGTATCGAAGTGGATTGAGCCACCATTGGAGTGTTTGCTTGACTGTGGTTGGGGCAGGAATGGACTTGTCTAGGGATAAGTGCTTGCCATCCCACTGAGACAGAATGTAGTTCTGTAGAGGTCTCATGTGAATCTGTGCCCAGGTGATGGCTGGAATGGAAGACGTCATCAGTCCTAGTATGGTTATTCCTTGTCTTATTGTTATGGTATTGGTCCCTATAAGGGAGGTTATTGCCTGTGTGATTTTTTCATTCTTTTCTTCTGTTAGAAAAGTTTTTGATAGTCTGGGGTCCAGCACATATCCCAAATATACCACACTCTGGCTTGGGGTCATTTGAGATTTTTCTGCATTCACTATCCATCCCAGGTTTTGCAGGTAGGACATACTTGTGCTCAGATTGTTCTCTAGGATTTCTGCCGAGTCCACAAAGAAAAGTAGGTCGTCTAAGTATGGTATTATTCCAATACCTTGCTGTCTTAGACCTTTTAATGCATCCACCATTATCTTTGAGCAGATTCTTGGTGCCGAAGAGATGCCACAAGGGAGAGCTGCGTATTTTAGGTGTAAAGTAGTTGCTGGCCCTTGTATTGCGAACTTCAGGAATTTTTGATGATCTTCCCTTATGGGGACATGTAGGTAGGCATCCTGTAGAGGTCTAGTGTCGCCAAGAATGTCTCCTGTGGTAGGATGTTCCTGATCGAGTAAATAGACTTCATTCTGAATTTCTTGTATTTTATCCCTCGGTTGAGTGGTTTGAGGTTCAGTATAAGTCTTAGCTTGCCTGACGTTTTCCTTTTTGCGAAGATATGGGAGTAGAAGCCTCTTTGTACCTCTTCTTGAGGTACATGGCATATCACCTTCTGATCCAGTAGGTTCTGCAGGGATTCTAAAAAGGCCTTTACTCGATCGTTGTCCATTGGCAGCATGATTGCTAGGTACTTGGTTGGGGGGCGGGTGGAGAATTCTATTGCGTAGCCGTCCGCTATGGTGCGCAAGATGAACTTGTTTTTTGTTGCCTTCTCCCATTGGCGGGAAAAGGCCGCAAGTCTGCCCCCCACCTGCTGACAGTCATTGTTTTTTGTTCTTTTGGTTAGGAGGCTTGAGGATGAATTCACCCTTGCTTTTTTGTTTTGCTGTCCCCAGCGCTTTTTTGCCCCTGGCTTGTTGAATTTTTTGAATTGCCGAAAGGGCGCCTTCCCTTGCTTCTTTTTGGTTTGGGGAAAACCCTTATTCTTTGCTGCGGTCCTGTCTAGGACTGTTTCTAGTTCAGGCCCGAAAAGTAGGTCTCCAGTGAATGGAATCCCGCATAATCTGTTCTTGGAAGAGATGTCCCCTCCCCAAGACTTCAACCACAGGGCTCTTCGGGCTGAGTTGAGTAGTGCTGTGGCCCTTGAAGATATCCTGACAGTTTCAGCTGAGGCATCAGCTAGAAAAGCTGCCGCTCTGGTTAGTGTAGGGATGGTTTTTATTAATTCTTCCCTGGGTGTGTCATTCTCCAGCAGTTCTTGAAGCTGGGTTAACCAGATTAGTAAAGTCTGGGCTGTGCAGGTGGAAGCTATTGCCGGATTCAGGTTTGCGGCCCCTGCTTCCCAGGCCCTCTTTAGGAGGGCTTCTATTATTTTTTTATCCAGGGGGTTGCTTAGGGTACCTGCGTCGTCAAAGGCAAAGTCAGATTTATTTGTGACTTTTGCCAGAGAGGCATCCAGCCCAGGTTTTGGTGCCTGTCTCTGCAAACAGGTATCTGCGTTTGACTGTGGCTGGTAAGTTTTTTCTCTGGGTCTTCCCATTCTTTTTTGACTAGGTCTTTGAGGGTTTGGTGTACAGGGAATGTTCTGGGTTTTCTGGGTTGTAGCCCTTTGTACATCTTGTCATGTATTGTGAGCGATTTTATGTTCTTTGATGCCTAGCGTTCTTTGATGCCTAGCGTGTCAGCTATGGCTTTAAGAAGACTATCCGTATCCTCTGAGGTAAATAGGTTGCCCTCTGCAGTGTCATCTTCCTCATCAGAGTCTGAGCAAATTCTATCCTCTGATTCAGATTGTTCAGATTCATCTGAATCCTCTTCTTGCTCTGCCTGTTCCCTGTTACCTGCAGGAACGCATGTTCCACTGGTAGATGGGATATTGGTCTGACCGATACTTGATGGTGCTTCCAATTTTTAAATAACTGAGCGTAGTGGCGCCATGGTGCTCTGAATTTCTTTCTTGAAAGAGTTGAGCAGATCTTTCAAATACCCCTGCGATTCTTTGGCCACCATTTTGTCTATACATTTCTGACATAGGGGTTTTTTCTATTCGGGGAAAGCCGGTGGCTGCATGAAGCACATGTTTTGCCTTTCGCTTTCATTTCCTCCGGGGGCTTTGCCTAAAATCAAGCATAGTAAAAAAGGTATGCGTGAGGTAGGCAGTCAAAAACTGCCTGTAAGTAGGCAGTTTTATAGTAAGGTTAAGACAGAAATGCCTTTTTAACGGCTTCCTGCTTAAGCTCCGGCCCCGCCCCTAACTGACCCCATGCAGGTTGGTGGATATACCTGCACATGCCGTTGCTATTCTCCTTCCCAGGTGTACAAGACTAATAGGGGGGGGGAGACACTCTGAATGTAAATAATATTATAACATTTTTTTTTTCTTTTTAAATACATATACATTTTTTTTTTAAATTCCCGCCCCCGGAAGTCCCAAGTGTCCCGCTCTGCATCTTCCCAGAGATAGGCTTCGGGAAAATGGCCACCACCCGGAACCGGAAATGCATCACTCGGCGCCATCTTGGTACACCCCGCAGAGCCTTCATGAGGAGAGGCTGAGGTGTGCTGAGGACGCCATCTGCGGCGAGTACAGCGGAAAGCGGGCGGGCGCGGACACACCCAAAAGGGGAAGAAAAAATGAAAGTAAAGATGACCTACCCGACTGGCGCGGCGGCGGACTGTGGCGGGGGGGTAAGGTACCATCCCCCTCCCTACACTTAGAGGCTGGAGGAGATTCCCAGACTTGACAAAAAAAAAAAGTGCGGCAGGCCCTAGTGCAGCGGCATGGGGGAGATGACAGTGCCTTCTTGCAGCCTGTGGGGACGATTGCACCTCAGTAGGGGTAAAATCTCAGGCAGAGCAATAGTGCTCCTCCTGCTCGCCCTCCCAAGGCCCGTCGGGCTGTATGGGATGCTGGCAGGGGGTCTCCTGCAATAAGCACAGAGACAGAAGTAAAAATAACAAACGTTTCTTGCAGCTCCTGTGGGTCCAGAGGAAACACAAACAACTGAGACACGCAGGTAAGACTGTGAAATTTATAATGGTGGACTAATGTGTTTCCTGTTTTAGGGAGGAGGAGCCTCTCTCTCAGATGCTGCCCTGGAAGACGATTCGAGAAAAATACTGTTTAGTGGGAGCGAGCATTTAAAGGATACAGAAAACTTTAAATAGCATGCCTGGGGTGGCTTAAAGTTGTTGTAAACCCCCTACATATACCCAGGGAATTGAATAGCCTGAGGTGATACACAGAGGTGAAACAAATCCTCCTACATAGGTTGTACCTGTTGCAGCCCTCTCTTCTCTACAGCCTTCTAAAACACACATTTTACACAGCATCTCTCAGCATTAGAAAGCATGGGGTGGGGATGTGATGTCACATACACTGCAGAGTTTGAGTACCCTGATATCTGATAGCTGAGTGGAGTGAAGGGACACACCCCCTGTAAACATACAGAGCTAGGGATATGAATTATGAATCACCTGCTGTGTGCTGGAGGAGGGTGGACGTCTCCTGGGAGGCTGTTGTGTCCGCTTTTCAGCAACACATGCAGATAGCAGAGTGGTCAGGGAAGAATCACACTTTGGATTCAGGGTAGTAAACACTATAGAAGGATGTGCTTAGTTAATTTTTAATCTATGGGGTTTACAACTACTTTAAACCTGTGCATGAAGTTGTGCACCAATAGGATGTACTCCTGCAAAAGGGACATTTAGCAAAAAAATAAATAAAACTGCTAAATGATAGTTCTCAACCTGTTTCAATCTATTTGCAAACAAAGGGGCCGGGGGGGATCCTGGGTGACATTGGCTAAATATGGTTACGGACACATTTGGCCAATGGCCTCCCCCAAGATCCCCAGCTGCTCCGTGTACATTACCTCAGATGCTGACAAGCTGTTATTTAGCAATGAGAATCAGTGTTTTAATAAACGTGTCTTTTTTTTTACCATTTGCATTTTTTTGGTGAATGAGTAACAAGGGGTACTCGGGTCTCCTTTATCCACTTTCCAACCAGCGACATACCCATACGTCTCTGGAATTTTGGTGGTTATATCGAGATGATGCCAGCAGCTGCAGGCATCACCCCAGTACTGTTTTTTTAGAACCGACGGTCATCTCTCTTGTAAAAGCAATCCCTCCTGCTTCCTTTCGCAGCTTGATCAGGCTTTCCCATCCCACCGGGACAGCCAAACAAAGCCGGGATCGGCTCTGATCAGCTGTTTGCTATAATAACCTAAAAACAATGACATCACATCCAGTTTACCTGGAAGTCAACACCGCCATTTAAAAAAAAAAAAAATATCAGAAGTACTGAAAAACATCAATCTTGGTGTTTTGAATGCTTTTAAGCAGAGGAGGGTTTGGGGAGTTATAGACTCCAGGTCTTTCCATAAAGAGTACTTGTCACAAGCCTATTGCTGTCAAAAGGATGTTTGTATTCCTTATAACAGTGTAAAAAATTAAAAAATAAACTAAATGAATAACAATTTAAAAAAAAGTGAAAGCGCCCCTCGTCCCTGCACACAAAGGAGAACATGAACACCGGTCCCATATGCACGCAGAGATCGTCCCATACATGTGAGGTATCACCGCAAATGTCAGATCATGGACTGTAATTCTAGCACTAGACCTCCTCTGTAAATCTAAAGTGGTAACCTGTAAAGGCTTTTAAAGAGTTGCCCATGGATAGTAAAATGTATGTGGTTTGTCGCCGTTGCACAGGCGTGCACAATTTTAAAGCTGACATGTTTGGTATCTATTTACTCAGCGTAACATTATCTTTTATATTTTATAAAAAATTGGGTTATGTATTCTGTTTTTATGCATTAAAATTCTAAAAAGTGTAAAAAAAAAAAAGTGAAAAAAAAAAAAGTGAAATATTTTTTGCAATTTATTATCTAGGGCCTCTGCTTTAAAAAAATATACAGTCAAGTCCATAAATATTGGGACATCGACACAATTCTAATCTTTTTGGTTCTATACACCACCACAATGGATTTGAAATGAAACGAACAAGATGTGCTTTAATTGCAGACTTTCAGCTTTAATTTGAGGGTATTTACATCCAAATCAGGTGAACGGTGTAGGAATTACAACAGTTTGTATATGTGCTTCCCACTTTTTAAGGGACCAAAAGTAATGGGACAATTGGCTGCTCAGCTGTTCCATGGCCAAGTGTGTATTATTCCCTCATGATCCCATTTACAAGGAGCAGATAAAAGGTCCAGAGTTCATTTCAAGTGTGCTATTTGCATTTGGAATCTGTTGCTGTCAACTCTCAATATGAGATCCAAAAGAACTGTCACTATCAGTGAAGCAAGCCATCATTAGGCTTAAAAAAAACAAAACAAACCCATCAGAGAGATAGCAAAAACATTAGGTGTGGCCAAATCAACTGTTTGGAACATCCTTAAAAAGAAAGAATGCACCGGTGAAGTCAGCAACACCAAAAGACCCGGAAGACCATGGAAAACAACTGTGGTGGACGAAGAATTATTTCCCTGGAGAAGAAATCACCCTTCACAACAGTTGGCCAGATCAAGAACACTCTCCATGAGGTAGGTGTATGTGTGTCAAAGTCAACAATCAAGAGAAGACTTCACCAGAGTGAATACAGAGGGTTCACCACAAGATGTAAACCATTGGTGAGCCTCAAAAACAGGAAGGCCAGATTAGAGTTTGCCAAACAACATCTAAAAAAGCCTTCACAGTTCTGGAACAACATCCTATGGACAGATGAAACCAAGATCAACTTGTACCAGAGTGATGGGAAGAGAAGAGTATGGAGAAGGAAAGGAGCTGCTCCTGATCCAAAGCATACCAAAGAGTGTCATGGCGTGGGCATGCATGTATGGCTGCCAATGGAACTGGTTCTCTTGTATTTATTGATGATGTGACTGCTGACAAAAGTAGCAGGATGAATTCTGAATGTTTCGGGCATTATCTGCTCATATTCAGCAAAATGCTTCAGAACTCATTGGACGGCGCTTCACAGTGCAGATGGACAATAACCCGAAGCATACTGCGAAAGCAGCCAAAGAGTTTAAGTGAAAGAGTTTTGTAAGGGAAAGAAGTGGAATGTTATGCAATGGCCAAGTCAATCACCTGACCTGAATCCGATTGAGCATGCATTTCACTTGCTGAAGATAAAATTGAAGGGAAAATGCCCCAAAAACAAGCAGGAACTGAAGACAGTTGCAGTAGAGGCCTGGCAGAGCATCACCAGGGATGAAACCCAGCGTTTGATGATGTCTATGCGTTCCAGACTTCAGGCTGTAATTGACTGCAAAGGATTTGCAACAAAGTATTAAAAAGTGAAAGTTTGATGGATGATTGTTAATCTGTCCCATTAATTTTGGTCCCTTAAAAAGTGGGAGGCACATATACAAACTGTTGTAATTCCTACACCGTTCACCCGATTTGGATGTAAATACCCTCAAATTAAAGCTGCAAGTCTGCAGTTAAAGCACCTCTTGTTCGTTTCATTTCAAATTCACTGTGGTGGTGTATAGAGCCAAAAAGATTAGAATTGTGTCGATGTCCCAATATTTATGGACCTGACTGTATATAATGTTTGAGCGTTCTAAGTAATTTTCTACCAAAAAATTGATTGTTACAAAAGGTGCCAGAAAAGGCCCGATCTGGAAGTGGTTATTTATTCATGTTGGGGGGGAGTGACAAATATCTGGGAGGCCCTGTATTTTAATGGGGACTATACTTGGTCAATAATGTCACCCTGGATCTCTGCCGGTTTGTTTGAAGCAAGCCAATGAGAATCTGTTAATTAGTGGCAATTAGTGAAATCCCTGGTGTAACTGTCAGTCCCTCTGATTTCCTATTAAAACCTGACTACGCTAAGCAGGAGAGCACATTGTGGTCAGTTCTCTAGCTGTGCTGAAAACTCCTCCAGTGATCAGACGTGTCCTGACAAGCCACCGCTGCACAGCCATTCACTGGGAAGCTCAGTGTGCTGCTGCTTTACTCCCCCCTAGCTCTTATGCAGCTGAGAACAGAGGGGATGTGATCACTTATAAAAGGGGGGGGGAGATATTTATAATTTATTTTTTTATCTATACAAAAATGTTTTGCCTTTCATTTCTATTTTAAACTGAACGGGTTGTTTTACAAGTTTTAGTTTAATGAAGTCCAGCTGCATCAGCCAGATTTTCGGGCCGGCAAACTGGCCAAGTTGTTTGTCTGTTTACAGAAATACAGGCATATGGGTGGAAGTCATGGCCGACCTAAACCCGTAGCATATCCCTAAATCGGTGACTGTCATAGTCTACATTATAAGCAACTTCCCCTGGGAAAAAAGTGCTTTTACCACTAGTAGCATCCTAGTTAAATATCTAGAAATGATCCAAAGAGATATTGTCCCTCAAGGATCATGCAGAATAATATACAATAATTCATCAGCCAAGCACCTTAAAAACAATGGTGTCTACACATGTGCAACTGACACAAAAGACACGCATGATCTAATTTTGAATGCCTTTAAACAGACCATCACAGCTGAAATGGAAATCTGTAGCCATTGCTGCAATAAGGAATAATTAACGAAAATCACTGTAATCGAGGATAAAACAACTTCTCTGAATTGGGAGTAATAATCGCTGAAATAAATCTGAAATTGATCAGATTAATGTTCCCTTCAGAGAGGGTGTAAAAACCACATCTGAACTGCTGAGGGCACCTGACTTAATCAGAGTACTGTAGCATGTCAATGGAAGGGTTTCAGAGAACAGAAGAGCAGAAGAAAACATGTCTGGAGGACACAAGCAAAAAAAAGTTTGTGGGTGAAGTTATTTCTGCTGGCTAATAGTTCTTTTGTTTTCAATGTCCATTTCCAAAAAAAACCCACCACATCTAAGGAATCGTAAGTTGCAATATTTAACTTTTCTGTTCTTGGTTTTTGAGCTTAACACCTGTTAAAAAATAAATTGTCCAGCTTGTAGGCAGGTGCAGTGCAGCCTCCCTGCAAGGGTGGTGCTATGTGGCAGGTGCCGTGCAGAGGACAAGCCTGAACCAGGTTCCTCTGAGGCCTCTGGAGGTCTCTTCAGGGAAGTAGCTTTCCAATTGGATGTTGCTGCCCCGATTGACCTGGTAGCCATCTTTAAGGTGGGCATTGCTTATAAAAAGCACTGTCCCCTTGTGGTTGGGACAGATTGAGCGTGTGGGCAGGTTAGGGACAGATCTCCCGCTAGTTAGGGACAGTCGGAGTAGCACAGGGTCAGGTTTCTGTGGAGGGGGACAGAAGTCAATCCTGTGTTGGGCCCAGTTTTCGGTCTCCCTTCCAGCCACCTCCCATGTCAGATGCTGTCAGCTGTCTCTAGTACACTCTGTCTAGTTCATTGTAAGTGTTCTGGTCTGGTCTGGCCTGGCCATTTCTGCAGGGTTCACTGTCCTTGCTCGACATTAATCTTCGTGCGAGTTTCCTTCCCCTGTGGGCAGTGAGCCTGAGCCACACCTACAAGCTCTCACCGGAATACTTCTCTCCAGTGCTGTCCTCACAGGTCTAGCACTGGTCCTCTTATAGGATGAATGATGCTCACCTTTAAACCACTTAGGGCTCATTCATGTGCAGTGACCTGAGTTTTTCTGCACTGGATCAACACAGGTCACTGAGAAGGCATATAAAAAAAATGGTTTTCTTTGTGCCTCATTCACACCTCAATGTTCTATACATATGCGGTGCAGTGATTTGCAGGAACCTGTCACTTCACAATGGTTAACAAGAAAATGCAGTGTATACAAACGTAATATAATGCAATAAGCACAATAGTGCATCTTAAATGTGCATCAAGGTACATTCAGTTTTTATGTGTTTCAGTGAGTTTATATGTGCACTATGGTGTGGTATGGTGCCCAGTTCCTCCCTATACCTTTAAGGAGGGGTGGACTCCCTCCAGGCATCCCTGCCCTTAATCTATCCAATATTATATATATATATATATATATATATATATATATATATATATATATATATATATATATATATATATATATATACTCCAACTTTGGAGCCTCTCAAAATTATAGATTTAGGACTGCAATACACTGGAGTGATGTGGCCGCTGCAGCTTACATATATATGCAACAGTGTGCAAACTAAACCCCGTTTTTAAAACGAACTGTTAGACAGTGTCAATTCAATTGGTTGCAGGCTGGCAAGTGAGCTGGGAATTTGTTTGTTTTTTGACATACGTCGCTCTTCCATGTGCTCCATGCTAGTTATAGGTCGGGGTGGTTGCCATTTGTTTGTACGGTTATGGTGTGAAAGGATCCCCACTGTGAGTCCAGGACATTATGGACCGTCCCAAACCCCCTGCTTCATATACATAACACTGCATTATCCTTAGCTGTAAATGCAGGTTGCACGCACAGGGAAATGTGTGCCTTCATATAAATAGAAGCTCCTGCAGTGCTGAGCAGGGATAAGTACAGTGCCTTGCAAAAGTATTCACCCCCCTTGGCATTTTTCGTGTTTTGTTGCCTCACAACCTGGAATTAACATGGATTGTTTGAGGATTTGCATCATTTAATTTTGCAGTATTGATAATGGAACTGGTTTTAGGGACTTTAAATGAAGGCATGACCTGGTAAGGTCAGTTCTTCCATCCCTTGGGACTTTAATTGAAATTGTGGCCTATTAAGGTCACACATTTCCATCCCTGTAATGATCATTTAAAGTCCCACCTCCTTGCTCTCTCCCCTTCTTGATTTAATTTTGCAGAACATGCCCACAACTTTTTTTTTTTTTTTATTGTGAAGCAAACAACAAATAGGACAAAATAACAGAAAAAGTCAATGTGCATAACTATTCACCCCCCCTAAAGTTATTACTTTGTAGAGCCACCTTTTGCGGCTATCACAGCTCCAAGTCGCTTTGGATAAGTCTCTATGAGCTTGCCACGTCTTACCATTGGGATTTTTGCCCATTCCTCCTTGCAAAACTGCTCCAGCTCCTTCAAGTTGGATGGTTTGCACTTGTGAACAGCAATCTTTAATTCTGACCACAGATTTTCTATTGGATTGAGGTCTGGGCTTTGACTAGGCCATTTCAACACATTTACATGTTTCCCCTTAAACCACTCAAGTGTTGCTTTAGCAGTGTGTTTGGGGTCATGCCGGTGGTAAGCAATTGTTCGCGGCCACTGGCTGGTGTTGGTGCTCAAATCATCATGGCACCATGGTTGATATGGTGTCAGGGTGATTGAAGCGCACTGTTTTTTATATTGTTGCCTTCTAATTTAGAATGAAGTGGTTCAATTCACCATAATGCAGAATCAGTGGGAGCCCTGGGCATGTCACTTGCCACATCTCCTGCCACCAGATGCAGCTTGTTACTTGCCACCAGATGTGGATTGTCACTTGCCACTGTCACCAGATGTGGATTGTCACTTGCCACATCACCTGACACTATTTGCAGATTGCCAGGTCATCTGCCACCATTTGCAGAATGTCACTTGCCATGTCACCTGCCACCTGATGTGGATTTTCACTTGCCACGTTACCTGCCACCTGATGCGGCTTGTCACTTGCCACGTCACCTGCCACCAGATGTGGATTATCACTTGCCATTCCAGCCAGTGCCACCAAATGTTTATTGTCACTGCATTGGTGGCAGGCTGGCAGCACTGGTCCATTTAGTGAGGGCAGGAAAGCGGTGATGCGGGGCGGGCAGTGAGAGTTGATGTCATCTTGCTGCTCCCCGCCGCACCTCCGACATTGAAGAGGCCCGCGCTGTGAGGACAAAAGAGCACTGATGTGTGGCGGGCAGTGAGAGATGATGTCATCTCTCTGCTCCCTGTCGCACCTCGCTCCTACATTAAAGAGGCCCGGCTGTGAGGGCGGAAGAGCGGTGATGTGGAGTGGGCGGAGAGAGATGATGTCATCTCTACTCGTCCGCCTGCTCGCTTCTCTCCTCTCATCCGCCTCTCTCATGCAGCCCATTTGCCCCCTGCAACCGCAGCCTGCTGGTTAGGCAGGGACCCTGCGGCAAGAGATTCTGGGCTATGGGCCCAGATTCAGGGCTATAGCCCCAATAGCCACCCCCTAGCGACGCCACTGCCCTCAACTCTGACCAGTTTCCCAGTCCCGACTGCTGAAAAACATCCCCACAGCATGATGCTGCCACCGCGTTTCACTATGGGGATAGTGTTCTTTGGATAATGTGATGTGTTGGGTTTGCACCTTTCTTTGATGGCCAAAAAGTTCAATTTTAGCCTCCCTCCATACATTTTGGGAGTCTTCCACACACCTTTTCGCAAACTCAAAATGTGCCATTTTGTTTTTTGCAGGTTTTTTTTAATGGCTTTCTACTGGCCATAAAGCCCAACTCTATGGAGCGCATGACTTATTGTCGTCCTATGTACAGATACTCCAGTCTCTTCTGTGGAACTCTGCAGCTCCTCCAGGGTTACCTTAGGTTTCTGTGCTGCCTCTCTGATTAATGCCCTCCTTGCCCAGTCTGAGTTTTGGTGTGTGGCCGTCTCTTGGCAGGTTTGTGTCATGTTCTTTCCATTTGGTTATGATAGATTTGATGGTGCTCCTAGGGATCATCAAAGGTTTGGATTTTTTTTTTTTTTTTTTAATAACCTAACCCCCCACTTGTACTTCTCAACAACATTGTCCCTTACTTGTTTGGAGAGTTCCTTGGTCTTCATGGCAGTGTTTGGTTGGTGGTGCCTCTTGCTTAGGTGTTACAGCCTCTGGGGCCTTTCAAAAAGGTGTGCATATGTAATGACAGATCATGTGACACTTAGATTGCACACAGGTGGACATCACTTCACTAATTATGTGACTTCTAATTGGTTGCACCAGAGCTTCCTAACAAAGGGGGTGAATACATAAGCACACGCCAATTATCAGCTTTTTACTTCTGAAAAATAATTTGATGTATATATTTTTCTAATTTTACTTTACCAACTTGTGTTCTGATCCATCACATATAATTCAGATAAAAAAAAAAAAAACAAAACATTGAACTAAAGTCTGTAATGTAACAAAATAGGTAAAAAGCCAAGGGGGTGAATACTTTTGCAAGACACTGTACATTGAAGCTGCTACACATACTAAAACACACCTGCATTTACCTCTATAACAAGCCTGTGTGTAAACTACTTAAATGTTATTTTCTAAAAGTTACATTTGCTTATTGTAATCATTGCAAAATTGTCAAGCCCAAAAAAAATCAACTATATACTTATGCCAGGGTACAAATGTACATTATTTGTGGTTTACACAGCTCCTTAGCAATATAACCTTTGAGCCAATGTGCTTTAGGCTGTAAACCTCGCAGGCAGTTTCATTTGCAGCCACAAATGATTTTGCAATGTTGCATTGACAAAGTATTTTAGCGTGATCCTATAGTATGTATTTCACTTACCTAATACTTTACAGGTCCTCACAAAGATTACAATTCAGCCGGCATTTTCTTTGCTTTTTTTTTTTAGAGCTAGTAAGTCTTTCCGTCTTTATGAAGCAACACAGCTCATTAGCTCAAGAACACAGCTTCCTGCTTTAGCCGTCCTCATCCCACCCCTTTAAACCTTGGCCACATTTCATATAAGCTGAAACATGCTGAATCAGTGCTGCAGTTTATGTAATGCATATACACTTACTGCAAGAAGAGTAATGAGTTCCTCCAAGTGCAGCCTGCTGCCAGCAGGTTAGTATGTGAATGCGAAAACTCATCAATGATCAGCTATGGCCTTATACCAGTAACATTAATTCTAAGTGTCTAAAAAACAAGCACTTTATTTTAAAATAAGGAATTGTTTAAACCACTAAATGTAAAGATGAAACATTTTAAAGCAGCCTTCCTGATGTACAATGTATATATACTAGTGTTTTGTCTCGGAAAATGCTACTTCAGTCCCCAGGTGAGTAGAAAAAATGGTTCTTCCAGTTAAAGCTGCTCACAAAACATTGTAAAAAGCAATGCATAGGTGAAGGCCTGTCCACAAGCAATGACCCTGATGCGGACCACGGTTCAGGTTTGGGAAAATGTTACTGCTGCAGTTAAGGCTGACAGCACTATTTCACCCCACTACGAGGCAACCCCAAACTTTCACACTTTAGATCCATCCCGGATCCCAGTCTCTGGGCTAGATCTGGGGTGGTGAAGTTGCAACAGATTATGCCCAATGGGGTGCTACTCCCCTTCCCGTAACTGAGGGAGACATTTCAGCTTCCCTCATGGAGGCTATTTCGTTACGTAGAGCCGGTTCACACAGGGGCGACTTGTCAGGCGACCTAGTCGCCTGACAATTCGCCTCCCGTTCTGTACAATGGAACCATTCTAATAGGAGCGACGCAAGTCGCTCCGACTTAGAAAAAGGTTCCTGTACTTCTTTTGGGGTGACTTGAGGCGACTTGCATAGACTTCTATACAGAAGTCGTTTTGCAAGTCGCCGTGAATGTCGTGTGCAGGTCGCCTCGGTGAGGCGACCTGCAAGTCGTGCTGCCCCTAGTGTGAATCGAGCCTTACAGTTGAAGCATGCTTCACAGGCGCAATTTCCCGCTCCATTCTCTGTAATGCCACATGTTATAGAGAGATTTTTCACCTCCAGGGGCATAGATAGAATCCTGTCCTCTCTGTACCTATGTCTTACATGAGGGGAGTCCGAGGGACCGTCTCCTCTGTTCCACATATGGAAGACAGACATCCCTTCCCTGTCAGAAGAAGATTGGGACCTGGCCCCACAACAAAATATTGCAACAGTGATTTCAGCCAGAGACCGCTTTATACAACTAAAATTCATACATAGAGCTTACTATGCTCCCCAGAAGCTAGCCAGAATATACTCTACACAATCTGAGATGTGCCCTAAGTGTCAACAGGTGATTTGGACATACTATCATGTCATTTGGGACTGCCCAATCATTCAGGCCTTCTGCCAACAGGTGGTCTCAGATATCAATGCTGCTACCGGCCTCTCAGTATCAGTGGATCCAAAGATACTTCTTAGCATAACTGAATCGGTGACACACTCTACACATACCAGACTACTACTATTTTATCTGTGTTTTTATGCCAGGAAGGTACTCCTCCAGGACTGGAAATTGTTATCTCCCCCTACAGCAGCCCAATGGTATACACTAGTAGACTCTGTGTTACCCCTATATAAGCTTACATACATGAGTCGCAAATGCCCTCAAAAATTTGATAAGGTGTGGGATCCATGGGTGAGGGCCAGGTCGCTCAGCCTATAGTCCCTGAGGTCAATGATGGAGAGACCGATAGCGCTCCATCTCGGGAATAACTTGTGTTCCGCATCCCTCTCACTGGTACAGGTCACACTGAATGGGATTCCTTTGCATAGACCCTTGCCAAATGTAATCACTCCTTTGATGCAAGACAGCAACATATTTCCTTCCAACTCAACCCCTTCCCCTCTCTTCTCCACCCCCCCCGCCCCTCCTCCTGCCCTCTTCTACAACATCACCTGGACTCTGATCCCTGGGGGTGGAGGGCCCATCTGTTGACGCCCGATAAACCAGGAGAGGTCTTGGCACCTCTCTGATCCCTGCAAAGCCTCCTTCTCTCCCTCTTGGATTAGATCTCCACTTTAGAATTTACCGTCTATTTCAGAGTTAGAACTTGTTCCACCCCAACGACACACAATTGTCCTCTTTATGTCCAGCATTACACCATTACCTGTATACGCTTATATCTTGTTACTGTCTTACTTGCCTCATTAATGTATGCTTAAGCTGTCCTCATGTTTCTTATATAAATAAAAACTTTTCTGTTAAAAAAAAAAAAAAAGAAGAAGAAAAGAAATGCATGCTAGTACTTTTCCAATCCAAACCAGACTAAATCACCAATATGTACAGTTGATCCCACTTTAAACTTTATAGCACTAAAAGAATGACTAACAAGGCAACTTCATCCAACCAGTTCACCTGCCAGACTTTACTGTAGGCTGTTTCAGGGAAGGGGGTCACTTTTAGTCTAGTCTAGTCTTTTCGTTCTCTTTAAACACACTGTATATAGCTGGGTGCTAAGGAGAGGGCTGGGAAGCCGGCCGTCGTGTCCTTAGCAACCAATAAGTCATCAGCTGTCAGCGGGTTTTGCAGAAAGCAAAAACCTGAACCATACCAGGCCGCATGCCCTCAACATGGGGGGGGGGGGGTTCTTTGTGCACCTTGCCCCCATGTTGATGATGGGAAGAGACGACGGGAAGGAGAACACAGCGGGAAGAGACAGCTAGAGAAGACAGAGCTATAAACTGCTACCTGACCAGCTACCGCAGTTATACTGTGGCAGGTTGGCATGGCTGCGCAAATCGCCGTAGCTATACATCGCTCTTTCAGGACGTTACAGCAGGCGATGACTGCCGGGCACCCGCAATCGCTCGTGACAGAGCGAGAACCGGGATCTGTGTGTGTAAACACACAAATCCCGGTTCTCTCGGGGGAGAGGAGACCGATCGTGTGTTCATACTAAGTATGA
The DNA here is from genome assembly GCF_042186555.1 of Aquarana catesbeiana. Taxonomy (NCBI): domain Eukaryota; kingdom Metazoa; phylum Chordata; class Amphibia; order Anura; family Ranidae; genus Aquarana; species Aquarana catesbeiana. The sequence goes on from NC_133325.1 coordinate 391,415,087, forward strand.
ACATCGATCGGTCTCCTCCCCTATTCAGTCCCATCCCCCCTACAGTTAGAACACACCTAGGGAACACAGTCAAACCCTTGATTGCTCCCTAGTGTTAACCCCTTCCCTGCCAATGACATTTATACAGTAATCAGTAGCTATTTTTAGCTCTGATCGCTCCATAAATGTCAATGGTCCCAAAATAGCGTCAAAAGTGTTCAATCTGTCTGCCGCAATGTCTGCCACAATGTCGCAGATCGTCGCCATTACTAGTATAAACATAAAAGAATTATAAAAATGAAAAATCTATCCCCCATTTTGTAGGCACTATAACGTTTGTACAAACCAATCAATATAAGCTTATTGCGATTTTTTTTACCAAAAGCGTGTAGAAATATACATATCAGCCTAAACCGATGAAGAAATTTGTTTTTTTCGCATTTTTTTTTAATATTTACCATAGCAAAAAGTACAAAATAGTGTTTTTTTTCAAAATTGTCTCTTTTTTTGTTTATAGCGCAAAAAATAAAAACCGCAGAGGTAATCAAATACCACAAAAAGAAAGCTCTATTTGTGGGGGGGGAAAAAATTGACAGTTACTTACCGGTAACTGTTTTTCTAGGATATCTTCCAGGACGGCACACCTGAGAGATGAGAGGCTCCTCCCTACAGGAAACACATTTAATCGACAGCTGTTTTAAGTCCCCACCCTTCCCCTTGATCCTCAGTTTGTAGAGAAGTAACTCCTGAACCTGGTTCACAAGGGAAATCATTCCTCATAGGTACTCACCTTCTAGTGTTCTACCATTTTCCTTCGGGCGGGAAGTAGGCCTGCCCTCCTGGAAGATATCCTAGAAAAACAGTTAAGTAACTGTCAATTTTCTCTTAGTCATCTTCCAGGACGGCACACCTGATAGGATAATCAAGTACCTCAGGCCTACCTTAGGGTGGGACCACTGCAAGACCCTCTTGGCGGACCTTGGTTCTGCAGTGAGTTTTACCTCCACTCCATATGCTTGATGAAGGTATTATAGCTGGATCATGCAGCTGGTCTGCAGGTCTACTCCACCGATGTCCCTGCCTTCTCCGCTTCGGATGCAGGATCTAGGTGGAGTGTGCTCTTAAAGATGGAATCAGAAAACATGTTAAACTTGTAGGTTAGCAATGTTGCCTGTCTCACACATCTAACAACCAACCCCTAAAGATTAATCAGAGATCTGTGTTGTAAGACAAGGACACTACATTGATCACTAAGAGGGCCTGTCTTAACACTACCCTGTTCAGGGAATTAAAACTGCAAAAAAAAAGGTGGGCCCCTAACAGACAACCTTTTTTGTTCATTTTTATCTTTACATCAGCAAAGACTAAAGGGAAGCCTACTTAAGGGTAATAGATTAACCGAGGCTTGATCCCTGGGTTTAAGGCATGCCCACTCTGTGGCTTTACTTACGCCTGAGTGCCTACTTCAGGAGAATAAAGTTCATAGCAGGAGTATAACACTTATACTGCTACATCTAGTTCTGCTAGAAGGGTGAGATGAAGGCCATGCACCGAGCCGTAACCTATTCGGTCAGGTATACATCTTTATACTTCATCTTCAGGTCATAATACTCCTCTGAACAGAACTTCTCCAAGTTCTTACTAAGCAGGGTGATTCTTTATCGCCTTCCTCTAGTGTCCTATAACCCTACTGGGCTTCAACCCTAGGAAATGGTTCCAGCATTCTTGAATGTAAGGGGCTGAGGCTTTCTGACATGTGACGTCTGCAGCCAGAACTCCTGGCCCCCCCCCACGGAAAAGAGGGCTGAAATACAAAAGGTGATACATGCATTATTAATATCACAAATTAAAAAAGATCATAGATTGTGGACACAGCACAATAGATTTAGACAGAAAGGACACAAGCATAGACAATAATGTGTATCCGAGTGTGGCTAGCTAAACCAACCTATCAAATATGGGAGAGACCCAAATCTGAACTTCAATGTAGACAAACAGTCCTCACAGTCTGGTTTTCTGATGTGCAGCCAATCTGTAAAAACATTAAGACACACGCAAACCCTCAGCCTCGGTTCATACTGGGACGACTTGTCAGGCGACCTAGTCACCTGACAAGTAGCGTCCTGTTCTGTGCAATGGAACCGTTCTAATCAGAGCGATGCAAGTCGCTCCGACTTAGAAAAAGGTTCCCGTACGACTTTGGGGGCGACTTGCATTGACTTCTATACAGAAGTCGTTTCGCAAGTCGCCGCTGAGTCGTGTCCTGGGTCGCCTGAGGCAGTCGCGCTGTAAGTCGTGCTGCCTCAGTGTGAACCGACCCTAAATGCTGCGTGTTTCTGAAGTGCAGCTAGCTAGGTCATAACTGATATATATATATATACATAAAGGACGGGAGCCCTCTTTACGGTGGAGTTTTACTGGTGTACAGCAAAACAGGGCCATAAATATTAGACAGAAAGACCCAAACTTCTATGTTGCGTATTTCTGACGAACCACCAAATACAGTTATAAGATCAATATGGCACACAAGACAATATCTTTTCTGTTATGCAGTTCTGTAGTGCAGTCACATAGAACCAACACAGAAAGGACCCAAGCAACCTGCAGCATTGTGTTTTTCTGAAGTGCACTAAGGTAAGAGAATCTGAAACAAAAAGCACCAACAAGCTTCAATGTTGAGTATTTCTGCTGTGCAGCCACATAAAAACAGACAGCCTTCCTAGCTGCGATCTTTCTGATGTATTGCAAAGTAAGGCAATAACTCCATGATGTCTATTCTTGTTGTGTAGCAAAACCTTAACCAGAAGGGACAGATAAAACTTAGGGCTCCCACACCTGTGCGACCCAACCTGCAACCGCAAAAACGCAAGAGAAAAGTTATACACTATGACTTCCAATGGGAACCATTCGTGTCTGTGCAACTCCAGGTCGCAGCGCCACCAAGCAGACCCTGCTTTCTGGATCCACAGACCTCAAGATTACACAGGTCGCAGGTAACTTGCAATTTTCAGGTTGAACAAGCGAGGGGTCCCCAATGCTGTATCTCCCGGGAGGCGTACAGCCAACAACCCCCTGCTGTGTATCCTTAAGAAGCAGCAAGGTAGAACAATGAGAAACAGAAAAGACACCCCTCACTGCTGTGCCTTTCTGATATGCAGCCGATAAGGCAGTAAATATAGAACATACAGGACACAAACAATCTTCAATCTTTGTGTATGTCTGATGTGTAGTAATATACCAATACTGAGCAGAGACTCCACCACCCTCAATGTGTCTCCCTGCTGAGGCAGCAAAAACAAATCAGAAAAAGGACAAGCAACCTCACTGCTGTGTCCCTTCTGATATGCAGCCAATAAGGCAGTCTATGTAAGACATAAAAGGACAGACAACCTTCAAACTTGTATATACTGTATCTGATGTGCAACAATATAACAATCTGAATAGAGATAGCACATCCATATTGAATGGATTTGGCATGCGACTCAACATGTCAAATCGCATGCCTAAAATCGGCAGCCTTTGCCGTTAATAGCACTGTCAGCCTGACGCCACTTTGCGGGGCTGCACCGATTACCAAAGGCAGTACCAGTACTACCCCTGGCACAGGTTCAATTTGTATTTATGCTATATAGCCCAACAATTCAGGACCATCAATCTTCACTACTGCCTTTCTAATAAGCAACTAATAAGGCAGTAATACAGGACACAAAAAACCCCAGACAGAACTCAATTTTGAGTATGTCTGATGTGCAGCAATATAACAAATATGAGCAGAGATGTCACAAGACTCAATGATGTGCATTTCCGCCATGCGTCACAAGACCAGAAAGTACAGACCACCTTCCCTGTTGTATGTTTCTGATCTGTAGCCAAATAAGGCAGTACCTTTAGGATATAACAGACAACAACCAAGCTTCAGTGCAGTGCATTTCTGATGTACAGCAATATACCCCTTATGAGCAGAAATGTCACAAATCTCAATGTGTATTTCTGCTATGCCACAAAACATCCCAGCAAGGACAAACCTTCACTACTGAGGTCTACTGGTGTGCAACCAAGGAGGAGTCATGGTGTATCCCTTTATGAAATAACCAAACAAAGCAATTTGATCCCTAGGCATAGCCTGGGCTGTAGATACTAACACTTCACCCCCAGTGAAGGCACAAATCCTAAAATGGTTAGACACCTTACTATTGTAGCTGTTGTCCTACTTTACCCCCGTAGACTGAGCAAACGCTGGCCAGCTCACACACAGGTGGGGCTGATCAGAAACTAAAGTCTCAATGAGCCCAGCCCTAAAGACCAATTTAGGACAGCCTCTAGTAAAGGTGGTCACCAATTTAGCCTGGAGGAAAATAGCCACCTGCAGGCCTTAAACAAGCAATCATGTATCTATCTAGCTCTTGCATATGTTTGCACAGAAAATCCTTAATTAAAGGATATAGGAAGCGATTTATGGTAAATCGCCTTTAGATCTGTCACTGAGTTGACTGTAGCCCAAACCAACAAAAAGGTTTTTCTTACCTCCTGCACTATAATATAACCACAATGTAAAGGTGGAGTGGGAGGTTGGAGCTTATGACTTCAGATTCCTAGCAGCTGGGCTAATAGGGCCATATAACCTAGTGCGCCTGCTGACCAGGAGAGCTTACTCCTGAATCCTTCAACCATTACACAATCCATAAATTGTTCAGTGGTATGTCTGGCCTGTAAGGAACTCTTTGTATCTACCAGGTCCCCCCCTTCGCTCTATTCATCCCTACTAATGTCCCGCAAACGGACATGTAGGGAGAGGCTGGCAACCTACTGTTGTGATAACCACAGTGTCTCTGCTGTAAGAGGGAGCTGTGGCTGGTGGTTTTAGCAGTAGCTTCTGGGCTATTATGTTATGCAGACCCCAGGTCCTGCACCACTCAGTAAATACAGGGGGAAGGGGAAGAAATGCCTTACCTACCTCTTTCCCATCTGAGGTGGTTTAGGCACACTCGCTCCTGTGCACCACTTGCATAGCTGCCAACTGTCCCGAATTTCCCGGGACATTCCCGGGACTTGGACTTCATTCCCGGATTTGTGGCGTCCCGGGAATTGTCCCGAAAAATTCGGTTCCGGTTTTTGAAACCGCCGCCGCCGCCGCTAGAGGTCGGCGGCCGGCGGAGACATTGTCTCCGTCGGCCGCCATTTTGTTGGAGTTCAGGAAGACGGCTGGGGGGGGGGCTAGACGAAGCTTCTGCGTCGCCGCCCACCCCCTGCCCCGCTCCGCCTCGGCCCGCCCCGCTCCGCCTCGGCCTGCCTCGGCCCGCCCCGCCTCGGCCCGCTCCGCTCCGCCTCGCCCCGCTCCGCCTCGCCCCGCCTACCCCCCGCCCCGCTGCCAGTCTGTTATGGAAAGGGGCGGGGGTTCTAGGTGGGGGGTGAGCGCGCGCACCGCTGTGGGACACGATGTGAGTGGGGGGGGGGCACAGGGGACACCTGATGTGAGTGGGGGGGGCATTGGGGACACCTGATGTGAGTGGGGGGGGGCACTGGGGACACCTGATGTGAGGGGGGGGCACTGGGGACACCTGATGTGAGGGGGGGACACCTGATGTGAGGGGGGGGGCACTGGGGACACCTGATGTGAGGGAGGGACACCTGATGTGAGGGGGGGGGGCACTGGGGACACCTGATGTGAGGGGGGGACACCTGATGTGAGGGGGGGCACTGGGGACACCTGATGTGAGGGGGGGCACTGGGGACACCTGATGTGAGGGGGGGGGCACTGGGGACACCTGATGTGAGGGAGGGACACCTGATGTGAGGGGGGGGGGCACTGGGGACACCTGATGTGAGGGGGGGACACCTGATGTGAGGGGGGGGCACTGGGGACACCTGATGTGAGTGGGGGGGGCACTGGGGACACCTGATGTGAGGGGGGGAGGGCACTGGGGACACCTGATGTGAGGGGGAGGGCACTGGGGACACCTGATGTGAGTGGGGGGGGCACTGGGGACACCTGATGTGAGTGGGGGGGGGCACTGGGGACACCTGATGTGAGTGGGGGGGGCACTGGGGACACCTGATGTGAGTGGGGGGGGCACTGGGGACACCTGATGTGAGTGGGGGGGGCACTGGGGACACCTGATGTGAGTGGGGGGGCACTGGGGACACCTGATGTGAGGGGGAGCTCCGCCGGGGACTCCTGATGTGAGGGGGGGCTCCGCCGGGGACTCCTGATGTGAGGGGGGGCTCCGCCGGGGACTCCTGATGTGAGGGGGGGCTCCGCCGGGGACTCCTGATGTGAGGGGGGGCTCCGCCGGGGACTCCTGATGTGAGGGGGGGCTCCGCCGGGGACTCCTGGTGTGAGGGGGGCTCCGCTGGGGACTTCTGATGTGAGGGGGGCTCCACTGGGGACTTCTGATGTGAGGGGGGCTCCGCCGGGGACTCCTGGTGTGAGGGGGGGCTCCGCCGGGGACACCTGATGTGAGGGGGGCTCCGCCGGGGACTCCTGATGTGAGGGGGGCTCCGCTGGGGACTCCTGATGTGAGGGGGGCTCCGCTGGGGACTTCTGATGTGAGGGGGCTCCGCCGGGGACTCCTGGTGTGAGGGGGGCTCCGCTGGGGGCACCTGATGCAAGGACGGACTCTGCTCGGACATCTGAAGCAAGGACGGACGGCTGGTGGCAGGCGACGTGGCAGGTGACACGCTCAGGGATCCCACTGATTCTGCATTATGGTGAGTTGAATGATTTCATTTTATATTACAATGTAATAATAGAAATAATGCGCTTCAATCATCCTGACACCATAACAACCATGGTGCCGGGATGATTGAAGCATTAACACCAGGTGTTTGGAGTATCTTTATCTGCTGATTGTTAAACTTTCTAGAATACACATATTTTTATTGTGTAGGATCTGGGGCTGCTGTCCCGTCATTTCCCTCTCTCTCCCCCTCTCCCCCCCTCTCCATCCCTCATTCATTTCAGACTCTAACCACACCCTCTAGAGCCACGCCCATTTAAGCCACGCCCACAATTTCGCGTAAACCACGCCCATTTTTCGGCGCGGCGCGCGAAGCGCGCCGCCCTTGTCTGTTTTTGATAGGCCACGCCTGCTGGTGAATGCCCCGCCCCCTAATTATTGGACAGCTCCGCCTACAGCCACAAAAGTGTCCCACATTTTTTTTTTACAATGTTGGCAACTATGCACTTGTCCACCATACAGCATCTCTGATGTAAGAGGGAGCTGTAGCTGGTGTTTTTAGCAGAAGCTTCTGGGCTATTTGAATCCAGACCCCAGGGGAGATTATCTCAAATGCCCAGAAACCATCTGGCTGGGATTGGGGATTTTGCAGCTAAATTCCCAAGGTAAAGGAAAGTACTCACCGTTGTCGTCTTCCCCTTTTGCCACAGCCACCGGGCTTGCTTTTCCATCCTTATGGTCCACACGCAAGGAGGATAGCCGCCAAAGTGCCCCGCCACCTGCTGTCCCCGTAGGGAGCTGCAAGGTTAGGCTGTGTCCTGCCAGTCAGTATATACACCTGGGGGGGCAATGCCGTACGTTCCTCATTCCATTCTGAGGTGGTTTAGGCAGACATCCACCGTAGTGAACTGGTGCCTCCTCGAAAGGAGGATGTGGGCGCCTGCTCCTGCTGACTCTCAGCCTTCCCTCCTGGGTAAGAACGCGGGTCGTTCTGGCAGCGCCCTCCCCAGCAGCCCACGCGCCCAGGAGTTGGGTGCCCTGGAAAGAACCGACAGCCAGCACCCCTGTCTGAACACACGCCCGGACAGGTAAGGGGGGGAGACAGGAAAAAGGCCCCTGAAGTTCTGGGGAAACCACTGTACCCAGGGGCCTTCAGCTCTCAGGGGGGCTCTTCCAGTTTCTGCTGCCCCCCCTGAGGAAAGGATAGGGGAACCCCCCAGGAAGGATAAATATATTTGGCCAGACCCAGAGGCCCATCAGGTACTAACCAGGCCCGACCCTGCTTAGCCTTCGAGATCATACGAGATCGGGCAGGCGGCGCCCTCTTTCGCTTTCAGGGTGATGTGGCCGTAGGCCTTCCCAAGCATTTGGTCCGGCTCCCAGGGGGAGACCACCAGCCCCAGGCTTCAGGTCATTTGGAAAAAAACAAACTGTTTCGCTGTGTAGGGAGAAACACAATCAAAAACTGAGGATCAAGGGAAAGGGTGGGGAGTTAAAACAGCTGTCGATTGATTGTGTTTCCTGTAGGGAGGAGCCTCTCATCTCTCAGGTGTGCCGTCCTGGAAGATGACTAAGAGAAAAAGGACATACATTTTGTTTGGGTGCAGCGTCGCATGATCGCGCAATTGTCAGTTAAAGCGACGCAGTGCGTATCGCAAAAAATGGCCTGGTCAGGAAGGGGGCAAATCCTTCCAGGGCTGAAGTTATTAATAAAGGGATTGTCAAACACCGGCTCTTATGTTTTTATTAAATTTCATTGCTTTTTTGCTGAATGGGTAGGAGTACCATACACCCGATACCCATTCACATAGGGGGGCCCCCTTCTTAAAGGGGGGCTTCCAGATTACGATAAGCCCCCCGCCCGCAGACCCGACAACCACCGGCTAGGGTTGTCGGGAAGAGGCCCTTGTCCTCATCAAAATGGGGGCAAGGTGCTTTGGGGTGGGGGGGGGGCATTCAGCGACATTGACATCAAGGGCTTGATAGCTGCTGCTAATCCAGGGCTGATTCATTTTGACAAATGTCAGCCAGCCAACGGAGTCTGTGGACAGACGCGCTCTTTAATTTGTCACAAAACCTCTGGCAGCACTGAATGCCCGTTTGGAAAGCATGGTGGATGCAGGGCAGCCGCTCAATTGCATACTGGGCAAGCTCTGCCCAGTAGTCTATTCCCATGACCCAGTGGATCGTCAACTGGAAAGCTCTCAGTGTCCGTTTTTGCCCCTAGATAATCTCCCACCATATGATGCAGACGCTGCCGATGGGATATGAGAAGCTGACAGCTCTGGGCGCTGAAGATTAAATCATTCTTTAATGCATTACTGAGGTGGCCCCCTTCTCAACCGCTTGTCTCTTAACCAACAGAAGCCACAAAACTAGCTTTTCCATGAGACTGTAACCTAGCAGAGTTTGGAAAGGCATTACATAAACTCCTCTTTGAGGTGTCCTCAAGATATTTCATCCTCTGCTCCCTCTGTGAGCATGGGATGAGTTCTGAGACTTTCCCCTTGGAACGGTGGTCAAGGAGGGTTGCCGTGCGATCCTTCTCCTTGATGCCATAAATTCTCAGGTCCTTTCGTAGGCTTTGAAGGATGAGGGAGCCCATGCACCACAAGTTTGCGGAGGCATGAGAAGCAGAGTCAGAGTCATCGGGATCATTGAGGATTACAGTATCTGGAACTGCCTCCCCCCAGCCACGTACTACTCCCAAGAGTTCTGGGGACAGAAAACCATCTCTCAAGGTTAGCTGTAGTTCTTCCTCTGCTTCAATGCCTCCAAAACTGCCAGAATTCTCCTCCTTCTCCTGTGTTCGGTGGCAAGGCAAGAATGGTGTCTGCATAAAGCAGGCCTCGAGAGGAAAGGAAGTCCTCTTCCTTCTGCTGCGAGTGCCCTATCTGCTCCAGCAGGAACACAATAGGGATTGTGTCACTGGTGCATGCATTGTCACGGCTCACCATCCTTGTCGCCTCCTCAAATGGTGACAGTACAGTGCATGTATCCTTTATTAGCAGCCATTGGCGTGGGGAAAAAAAAAAAAGCCTGAGCCTGTCGTTGTGCCATACAAACACAGGTACTCGTTGACGGCCCTCTGCTGCATGTGCAGCATTGCCAAAGTTGAGTTCCATCTGGTGGGCATGTCACAAATCAGGCCGTTTAGGGGCAGGTGGAATTCCACTGGCTGTGTATGACCATATAAAATGGCCACAGGCTCTTTAGGCCTGCTTTAGCAGATCTTCCAACCCTGGGATCACCAAATTGAGGACATGTGCCAGGCATGGGACAGGATCTTAGTGTCATTATCGCAGACCACCATTCCTGGCTCCAGCTGACGTGGCGTGAATCACCTCTGGACCTGCTCCTGCAGAGCTGAAAGAATCTCTGCTCCAGTGTGGCTCCTGTACCTTAGACAGACCAGCTGAAGCACTGCATGGCATCTTTTAGCCTGACTCATTGAATAGCCCCCTGAATGCTTAGGCAATACATAGGACAATTCAGCACAGGAGGTCATGGAGGGGGGGAGTGGGGGTGGAGAAGCTGACAAATCTCGCATCATCACCACCAGCTGTATGGAGACGTGGCAGCAAAACAAGCTGCAGCACTTAGCCTTGTCCTGCATCCTTCCGACTTGCAAGCAGTGTTACCCAGTGTGCTGTGAACAAAATATATCGTCCCTGACCACACTTGCTGGACGTGTCAGCAGTAATGTGGATCTTGTGGCTGACTGCCTTGCTAAAAGATGTCACAGCATTGCATGTAAGGCCATTCCAGCTCTGTACCATCACGTGGAAGGCAAAGAAATAGCAGCTGGGAACCTGCCATTGTGATACAGCACATTCTGCAAATTCACGGAAGGGGCAGAATCCACCAGGAGTTGTAAAGCCAGCAGTTTTAACAACCTTACATTTTTATGCTTGGCATGTGGGTGGCAGTGACTTTTTTTTGCTGCAGTAGCTGGGACAGAGAAATTTGCCTGCTATAGTCTACAACTGGTGGTGTGCTGCAAGGACCTGTGACACCCTTCACTATACCATCATCTCTGTCAGTGGAGGCTGTTGAGAGGTCATGAGATATAGCGAGAGTAGACCTGAAAGGTGAGGAGGAGCAGAATTGTGTCTCATGTGGCTTTCAGGTGGTGGGAGGGTAAACACCTTGATGTTTTTGCCATGCTTGATCTCCTGGAGGCAAAGTTTGCAAATTCCAACAGTGCGATCGGATGCACAATCTGATGGAATAGGGTGGCTGCTCTCTACTCTTCCATGATGGCTGCCTTGTTAGGGTTGTGCCTCACCCTCACTTTCCTCCTCTGGTCTATCTGGCACCCAAGTCGCCTAAGTGACCTCATCATCCCCATTCCATCCCTGGAGCCAACTTGGCAATACACTGAGACTGGGGGAACATGACTGCCAATTTGTTGTTTACCAGTGTTCTCCCCTCGTTGTAGGCTCATGTTCCTACCTTCCTCAACCTCAGAACCAGCATCAGAGTCAAGTAATGCCTGTGCATCAAGGAGGAAGTGGTTGATGCTGTGTTCAAATAACTCAGCTGACTCCTCCATGGATGATGCTGGGGCTATGGCAGGAGTAGCTGTGGACAAGGAGGCTGAATAAGCCGCTCTGGCAGCTGCGGTGGACTGCGCACTAGTCTCTGCTTGGGTGAAAGGAGGAGGATGGTTTAGTAAGCCAGTCCACCACCTCCTCTGCATGCTGTGGCTGGATAGCACAGGCAACATCACTAACCAGAGGAAATTGCGCCCTGCCTGAGGACAGACCACATCCACCTTTGCCCGTAGACACATGCACTGCTGGTCCCCTCACAGTGCCACGGGAACGTCTGCCTTTCCTTGCTGGCATCCCAGCCATAAGGGGGGGGGCTATTATCAAAATGCAATAGAGACGGGGAAATGTGTACTTGTATGCACTTTAATCAATTGAAAGTGGTGTTTGGTGCACTTTAACTTGAGTACTCACTACACAGACACACTCCAATATACTGCAGTAAATCTGCACTGACACATTCCAATATACTACAGTAAAACTGCACTGACACATTCCAATATACTGCAGTAAAACTGCACTGACACATTCCAATATACTGCAGTAAAACTGCACTGACACATTCCAATATACTGCAGTAAAACTGCACTGACATTTCAATATAATGCTGTAAAAGTGCACTAACGCACTTCAATATACTGCAGTAAACATGAACTAAGGCCTCATACACACGGTTTGATTGTTGTACGACCGAGCATCTGATTTTTGTCAAAAGCGTGTGTGCAGGATTTTGTCTAGCATACTATGAGCAAATTGTCGTTTGAGGAACAGGAACGTAGTGACATACTATGAGAGTATAAAAAAAAAAGTAAATTTCTCAAGCGTCACCCTTTGGGCCCCTTATGCCAATTTCATGTTAGTAGAATTTGTGAGTCTTGATTCAGGATTTTCAGATCGTACAAAACAAAATGCCTTTTAAAATATGTTTGGCATAACTAAATCAGTATCACCAGCTTCATTATTATCCCATTAAAGAAGATGAGAATGTGCACTGCATTGACATCTTCAGCTGCCACGTCAAGAATGTTAATTCTAGATTACGAACAGTAGTTTACAAGACCGAACTCTTCCAGCTCGGTCCTTGATTCTGAGCATGCGTTTGTACTTTCGAGTTGTGTGACGATTTCTGTACTGACCATCCGGAAATCAGATGTTGAGTTCACATCCGCCAAAAATTTTATAGCCTGCACATCCAGCTTTTGTCTGATGAAAAAGTCAAATCGGCTGTCGAAAGCACCATACAAATGACATGAAAATTCGTAGACAGCTCGTCTTTCAACTTTTCCCTTCCGATTTTCGTAACGTATGTATGCCTAACACCGTCAATATACTGCAGTAAAAGTGCACTAACGCACTTCAATACACTGCAGTAAAAGTGCCCTGATGCACTACTATACTGCAGTAAAAGTGCACTGACGCTTCAATATACTGCCTAAAAGTGTACTGACGCACTTCAATATACTGCTATAAAATTATACTAACACTAGGGTTGCACCGATACCACTTTAAGACAGAGTACAAGTACCGATACTTTTTTTCAAACACTCGCCGATTACCAATACTTTTTTTTTTTTTAATGTCAAGTGAGAGTTTTCAAAGCACAATACAGACTAATGATATCTTCTTTATAATTATGAAGAACTGTAACTGGCACTGATGAGGAGGCCCTAATATGAAGCAGCACTGATAGGTGGCACTGACTCATGGGCACTGATATGTAGGACTGATTTGCAGCACTGATGGCTGGCATTTATGGGCACTGATATGCGGCACTTATGGGCACTAATAGGTGGAACTGTTTGGTAGGCAGTGACACTGAAAATAATGCAAAAAAAAAAAATGATAAAAAAGAGTGAGCTGTACGCTGCAACGCCCATCTTGATACACCCTGCACTCGGCTTCAGTAAGCCTAGTCAGAATGCAGCAGAGTACATCTTGTTACACCCAGCCCTTATAGTATATGGGCTGGGTGTAATGATGTCCGCTGCCATCTTGGCCTCAGTAGCCTGCAGTCACGAGTGCAGGGTGAACCAAGATGGGCGTTGCAGTGTACATCCTCTGTTGGTGACTCGGGCCATCACTTCCGTTAATGATTCTGATGGCCCGGGTCACCGATGCTGACGGTTGGCTGCGGCTGTGACCCACACCCCTGCCCCATAATCTTACCTTCCTCTGCTGCAGCCTGCAAGGACTCTCACCATAACAGGACCTGCGCTCTGCCTTCTCCCACCCACTGACTTCAGGGATGCAGGTATCAGATGAAGCATCGGGAGTATTAACCCGAGTACAAGTATACTAGTATCTGTGCAACACTAACGCACTTCAATATACTGCAGTAAAAGTGCCCTGATGCTCTACTATACTGCAGTAAACCTGCCCTGACACACTAAACTGAAACTACAGTAAAAATGTACACTCACACTGCACTATCACTATATTCATATTAACCACTTGACGACTGCCTCACGCTGATATACAGCAGCAGAATGGCATGGGCAGGCAAAATCACGTACCGATCGGACCCCCCCCCCCCCCCGGTGCCAGAGGCAGTCGGCTCTAGTTCACGGGCGATGAGAGGTGAGGGGGAGGCCATTCATTGTTGGCCACCCCCTCCCGATCGCTCACGGTTAATGAAAATGCTTCCTCTCCCTCTGTAATGTAAACAGAGGGAGAGGAAGTGATGTCATCCCTCCTCGAGCCGTTTTTTTTTGTTCCGGCGCCGAGGAGAGAAGACATCAAGTAAGTGCACAACACTAAACGTTCAGTAGAACACGCCAGGCACACTTTTCACCCCCTTCACACTGACACCAATAGCAGTTTTTTTTTTTTTTTTTTGCATTGGTGTCAGTTTGTGACAGTTATAAGTGTTAGGGCAGTTAGGTTAGCCCCCTTTAGGTCTGGGGTACCCCCCTTTAGGTCCAGGGTACCCCCCTAACAAAGGTTAACCCCTTGATCACCCCCCGTCACCAGTGTCGCTAAGCGATCGTTTTTCTGATCGCTGTATTAGTGACACAGGTGACGCTAGTTAGGGAGGTAAGTATATAGGTTCGCTGTCAGTGTTTTATAGCGACAGGGACCCCCATATACTACCTACTAAAGGTTTTAACCCCCTGATTGCCCCCTAGTTAACCCTTTCACCAGCGATCACTGTATAAGTGTTACGGGTGACGCTGGTTAGTTTGTTTTTTATAGTTTATTATAGTTTTAGGGCACCTGCCGTTTATTACCTTATAAAGGTTTAACCCCCTAATTGCCCGGCGGTGATATAAGTTACGTTTTTAGGATCAGGTAAGGTCTGCGTCGCCCCAGGCAGCGTCAGGTTAGCGCCAATACCGCTAAAACCCACGCACGCAGCATACACCTCCAGTGCTATAGTATCTGAACGGATCGATATCTGATCCGATCAGATCTATACTCCCCAGCAGTTTAGGGTCCCCAAAAAAACGCAGTCTTAGCGGGATCAGCCCAGATACCTGCTAGCACCTGCGTTTTGCCCCTCGGCCCAGCCCAGCCCACCCAAGTGCAGTATCGATCGATAACTGTCACTTACAAAACACTAAGCACACATAACTGCAGCGTTCGCAGAGTCAGGCCTGATCCCTGCGATCGCTAACAGTTTTTTGGTAGCGTTTTGAATCAGTCGCTAACAGTCAGGAGCTTTTTTGCCTGTGAGTCTCACTAGTGTACCCCTAAATTTAGAGCCCAAAATGGCAAATCGAAGGTACACTAGTGAAGAGGCCTACACATTTGTGAGCATGACAGATAGTGAAGAGTAAGTCACTCATCTGTCAGATTCAGGCTCAGAATACGATCCTGTAGAGGACAGCGGCTCCATGACAGATAGCTCTGACGACGGAGTTGTGGTCCCTGCTAAGGTCAGGCGTACCAGACCCCAAACGTCTTCTTCTGTCCTTGAAGTGCAAGAACCGCAGGGCTCTCATATGGAGCAGAGAAGTACTAGCGCCGCTATTCCTTCTGCTGAACTGGCAAGCACCAGCGGCCTAGTACACCATGGTCATATATCCAGCACTGCAGTATCGGTGGTGACGTGGCAAGTCCCATAAGTGCAGTTCAAGCTGGTGAGGTGGCAAGCACTAGTAGTGTCCTCCTGCCACCAAGAAGACAAAGACAGGCCCATCGTGCCCTTCCTGCTGCATTCGCCAATCCGAATTGGGAACCCACCACTTCTGCAGCACCCGTACTTCCCCCATTCACTGGCCAACCCGGAATTCAGGTGGAAACAGTTGATTTTACGCCACTGGATTTTTATTCGCTGTTTTTCACCGAAGATCTCTATAGATCTATTGTGGACCAAAGCAATTTGTACGCTGGTCAACACATCACCACTATTCCCCAGTCCTCCCTTGCCAGAGATTGGAAACCAATTACGGTTTCCGAATTTAAGCTCTTTCTGGGCCTTTCCCTCAACATGGGCATAAATAAAATGAGTAAGTTGCGGTCATATTGGTCCACTGACCCAATTTACCATATGCCCGTGTTCTCTGCCTCCATGACCAGGGCACGATACGAGCAGATTTTGCGGTTCATGCACTTCCAACGACAATGAACTCTGTCGTCCTCGTGGAGACCCTGGATACGATCAGCTCTACAAAATTCGGCCCCTCGTAAACCACTTCAACCAACGTTTTGCAGACTTGTTTACTCCCCATCAAGTTGTCTGCATTGATGAGTCCCTGATTAAATTTTCTGGCCGCTTGTCATTCAAACAGTACCTTCCCAGCAAGCGTTGCAGATCCCGGGTCAAGATGTATAAGCTCTGTGACAGGGCCACAGGCTATACATGTAGTTTTATGGTTTACGAGGGCAAAGATAGTCACGTAGAGCCGACAAACTGCCCTGACTACATAGGAAGCGCTGGCAAGATAGTGTGGGACTTGGTGTCACCCTTATTCGGAAAGGGGTACCACTTGTACGTGGACAATTATTACACGAGCGTGCCACTTTTTAGCCACCTTTTTGATCATCAGATTGGAGCATGTGGCACCGTGCGACCTAATCGCCGGGGCTTTCCCCCAGCGGCTTGTAGATTCCAGTCTTAGGCTGGGGGAGAGAGCCTGCTTAAGTGTAATAACTTGCTCGCTATGAAGTGGAGGGACAATAAGAATGTTTTCGTTCTTACCTCCCTTCATGCAAACACGACTGTCCAAATTCCTACGGCGACTGGTGTTGTGGAGAAACCCCTCTGTGTCCACGAATATAACCTTAATATGGGAGGGGTGGACCTCAATGACCAATTGTTGGCGCCGTACCTAGTTACCTAGTTGCCGTAAGGCCAGACGCTGTTACAAAAAAGTGTCTGTTTATTTCAATTGGCTTTGCTGAATGCTTATGTGCTATACAGAGCTTCAGGACTGACTGGATCCTTCCTTAAATTCCAGGAAGAGATCGTCAGAGCCCTTCTGTTTCCAGACGGTGCTCCACCTCACCATCCCCAACCAAATGCAGTAAGCCGGCTGCATGAGAGGCATTTTCAATATGTCCTCCTGAGTACCCCTACACAACAAGCCCCCCAAAAAAGATGTCGTGTCTGCAGCAAGTGCGGATTTAGGCGTGACACCCGGTATTATTGTCCCTTCTGTCCTGACAATCCTGGTCTTTGCATTGGTGAATGTTTTGAACGCTACCATACACTAGTTGAGTATTAGCGTAGGGTACAGCACTGCACAGACTAGGACACACTTTCACAGGTTCTCCCAAGATGCCATCGCATTTTGAGAGACCCAAACCTGGTACCAGTTAAAAAAGTTAAAGTTACAAAAAAAAAAAAAAAAGTGTAAAAAAAAACACAAAAAAATATATAAAAAAAAAAACAAAAATAGTTGTCGTTTTATTGTTCTCTCTCTATTGTTCTGCATTCTATACTGCAATGTTTTATTGTTATGTTTTTATCATGTTTGCTTTATAGGTATGCAATTTTTTTATACTGTTTTTTTTATTGTTAAACACTTTTTTGTTTTAAGGTACGCCATTCTGCTGCAGAGCGGATTTATTTATCTTGACAGCAACAGCGTTTTGCTCCCATGATACATAAAGCCGTGACTCCAGCGCTGTCGGAGGTGATTTCACCACCAGCTACATACTTCAGCATATATGCCGAAGCGTGGGGGCAGCAGTGGGTGGAGGAGCGATTTGCTCCTGCCTTTTGCGGGAGGATGCCCCCATGCTTCGGCATATATAAACAGTGCATGTATGCCCATCATTAGAAGTGGGTGGATGAAGGGAGGTATTCTAATGGTGGGCATACCCACCGATCAATATCTTTTTTTTCGTTCAGCCCACAGGCTGCATGGAAAAAAACAAGTTTACAATATATGCCCAACAAGGACCAGCAACGTACTGGTATGTTGCTGGACATTGAGTGGTTATACAAGAATGATGCCTGCAGGTTTAGGTATAATTCTTTTCAGCCAGCGGTCGGCTTTCATGTAAAAGCAATCCTAGCGGCTAATTAGCCTCTGGACTGCTTTTACAAGCAGTGGAATGACCCGACCCCCCCCCCCCCACCATCTTCCATGTTTTTCTCTGGCTCTCCTGTCCCAACAGGGAACCTGAAAATGCAGCCGGTGATTCAGCTAGCTGACCAGAGACCAGAACGGCTCCAAACATCTTTATGGCCTAAGAAACCGGAAGCTACGAGCATTTCTTGACTTAGATTTCGCCGGATGTAAACAGCGCCATTGGGAAATTGGGAAAGCATTTTATCACACCGATCTTGGTGTGGTCAGATGCTTTGAGGGCAGAGGAGAGATCTAGGGTCTAATAGACCCCAATTTAAAAAAAAAAAAAAAAAAAAAAGGAGTACCTGTCACTACCTATTGCTATCATAGGGGACATTTACATTCCCTGAGAGAATAAAAATGATTAAAAAAAAAATAAAAATTAAAGCAACAGTTTAAAAATAAGATTTAAAAAAAGCACCCCTGTCCCTCCTTACTCTCGCGCAAAGGCGAACGCAAGCGTCGGTCTGGCGTCAAATGTAAACAGCAATTGCACCATGCATGTGAGGTATCACCGCAAAGGTCAGATCGAGGGCAGTAATTTTAGCAGTAGACCTCCACTGTAAATCTAAAGTGGTAACCTGTAAAGGCTTTTAAAAATGTATTCAGTTTGTCGCCACTGCACGTTTGTGTGCAATTTTAAAGCATGTCACGTTTGGTATCCATGTACTCGGCCTAAGATCATCTTTTTTATTTCATCAAACATTTGGGCAATAGTGTGTTTTAGTGCATTAAAATGTGTGTTTTTTTCCCCAAATAATGCGTTTGAAAAATCGCTGCGCAAATACTGTGTGAAAAAAAAAAATAATATGAAACACCAACCATTTTACTCTGTAGGGCATTTGCTGTAAAAAAAATATATATATAATGTTTGGGGGTTCAAAGTAATTTTCTTGCAAAAAAAAAATAATTTTTTCATGTAAACAAAAAGTGTCAGAAAGGTCTTTGTCTTCAAGTGGTTAGAAGAGTGGGTGATGTGTGACATAAGCTTCTAAATGTTGTGCATAAAATGCAAGGACAGTTCAAACCGCCCCCCCCCAAATTACCCCATTTTGGAAAGTAGACACCCCAAGCTTTTTGCTGAGAGGCATGTCGAGTCCATGGAATATTTTATATTGTGCCACAAGTTGGGGGAAAAAGACAAATATATATTTTTTTTTTTTTTTTTGCACAAAGTTGTCACTGAATGATATATTGCTCAAACATGCCATGGGAATATGTGGAATTACACCCCAAAATAAAATTGTTGCTTCTCCTGAGTACGGGGATACCACATGTGAGACTTTTTGGGAGCCTAGCTGCGTACGGGACCCCGAAAACCAAGCACCACCTTCAGGCTTTCTAAGGGCGTAGATTTTTTATTTCACTCTTCACTGCCTATCACAGTTTCGGAGGCCATGGAATGCCCAGATGGCACAAACCCCCCCAAATGACACCATTTTGGAAAATAGACACCCAAAGCTATTTGCTGAGTGGTAAGTGAGTATTTTGAAGACCTCACTTGTCGTCACAAACTTTTGAAAAAAAAAAAAACCCCACACATTTTTCTTGTCTTTCTTCATTTTCAAAAACAAATGAGCTGCAAAATACTCACCAAACCTCTCAGCAAAATACTGTTTTCTAAGAAAAACTCATGTGTTCTTTTATTAAACTCTCCAGTATATTCCCAATCATAGAAGTTAGTTAAACTTACTGGTCTGTAGTTACTTGGTAAAAACTTTGATTTTTTTTTTTTTTTTAATATAGGCACCACATTGCCCTTGCGCAAATCCAGTGGTACTATTCCAGTCCTTAAAGAGTCTCTAAAAATTAGAAACAATGGTTTCAAAACAGCAAAGCTCAATTTTTAAGGACTCATGTGTAAGGCAATTGCTCCAGGTGCTTATTCAGTCTAAATATTTTTGGACCATATCAATTTTGAGCTATTGTGGTTCTTTGAGCCCTGTCAAAGGTGTCCCCGTTTTGGACTTAAGCCCGCCCCCATTTTCCTTTGATTAAATGCCTTCCTCAGCATTGTGTATACAATTTGTTTTCTCTTTGTCCCCAGTAACCAACTCTAAATTATATAGCCAGGGTCCTACATGTTAAAGTGGAGTTCCACCCACTTTTACAACTCTTCAGCATCCCTCACTAAACTGCGCACTGTAAACGAATTGGATTTTTTTTTTTTTTTAAATTCTCTCAAATTCTGGGAAGGGGCGGCAACCTCCTCTGACACTGCCGTTGCTATGGAAACCTGACCTGAAACCTATTACACTGCTTGTGCTGCACTGAGCATGTGCAAGATCTGCAAGGATGAGATCCAGGAAGAAATAGTCTGGCTTCAGATGCCCACACTTAAGATGGCCATGGCCTGCTGCAAGTTTATAAAATAACAAACTACTGCTATAAACTAAGAAAGCAGACCTTAGTTTACAGACTAACTTTACTAGAATACATTAAGCTTGTGTATTATCACCCCCCGATCACCCCCCTGTACCCCCTGTCACTCTGACACCAATAGCAGTTTTTTTTTTGCATTGGTGTCAGTTTGTGTCAGTTACAAGTGTTAGGGCAGTTAGGTTAGCCCCCTTTAGGTCTAGGGTACCCCCCCCTTAGGTCCAGGGTACCCCCCTAACCCCCCCTAATAAAAGTTAACCCCTTGATTACCCCCCGTCGCCAGTGTCGCTAAGCGATCGTTTTTCTGATCGCTGTATTAGTGACACAGGTGACGCTAGTTAGGGGGGTAAGTATATAGGTTCGCTGTCAGTGTTTTATAGCGACAGGGACCCCCATAATCTACCTGCTAAAGGTTTTAACCCCTTGATTGCCCCCTAGTTAACCCTTTCACCAGCGATCACCGTATAAGTGTTACGGGTGACGCTGGTTAGCTAGTTTGTTTTTTGTAGTTTATTACAGTTTATTATAGTTTATTATAGTTTTAGGGCACCCGCCGTTTATTACCTTATAAAGGTTTAACCCCCTAATTGCCCGGCGGTGATATAAGTTACGTTTTTAGGGTCAGATAAGGTCTGCGTCGCCCCAGGCAGCGTCAGGTTAGCGCCAGTACCGCTAAAACTCACGCACGCAGCATACACCTCCCTTAGTGCTATAGTATCTGAACGGATCAATATCTGATCCGATCAGATCTATACTCCCCAGCAGTTTAGGGTTCCCTGAAACACAGTGTTAGCGGGATCAGCCCAGATACCTGCTAGCACCTGCGTTTTGCCCCTCGGCCCAGCCCAGCCCAGCCCACCCAAGTGCAGTATCGATCGATAACTGACACTTACAAAACACTAAGCACACATAACTGCAGCGTTCGCAGAGTCAGGCCTGATCCCTGCGATCGCTAACAGTTTTTTGGTAGCGTTTTGAATCAATCGCTAACAGTCAGGAGCTTTTTTGCCTGTGAGTCTCACTAGTGTACCCCTAAATTTAGAGGCCAAAATGGCAAATCGAAGGTACACTAGTGAAGAGGCCTACACGTTTCTGAGTATGACAGATAGTGAAGAGGAAGTCACTCATCTGTCAAGTTCAGGCTCAGAATACGAACCTGTAGAGGACAGCGGCTCCATGACAGATAGCTCTGACGACGGAGTTGTGGTCCCTGCTAGGGTCAGGCGTACCAGACCCCGAACTTCTTCTGTCCTTGAAGTGCAAGAACCGCAGGGCTCTCGTATGGAGCAGAGAAGTACTAGCGCCGCTACTCCTGGTGAACTGGCAAGCACCAGCGGCCTAGTACACCCTGGTCATACATCCAGCACTGCAGTATCACGTGGTGACGTGGCGAGTCCCATAAGTGCAGTTCAAGCTGGCGAGGTGGCAAGCACAAGTAGTGTCCCGCTGCCACCAAGAAGAAGACGAACACAGGCCCGTCGTGCCCATAGTGCCCTTCCTGCTGCATTCGCCAATCCGAATTGGGAACCCACCACTTCTGCAGCACCCGTACTTCCCCCTTTCACTGGCCAACCCGGAATTCAGGTGGAAACAGTTGACTTTACGCCACTGGATTTTTATTCGCTGTTTTTCACCGAAGATCTCTATAGATCTATTGTGGACCAAAGCAATTTGTACGCTGGTCAACACATCGCCACTATTCCCCAGTCCACCCTTGCCAGAGATTGGAGACCAATTACGGTCTCCGAATTTAAGATCTTTCTGGGCCTTTCCCTCCTCATGGGCATAACCAAAAAGAGTGAGTTGCGGTCATATTGGTCCACTGACCCAATTCACCATATGCCCGTGTTCTCTGCCTCCATGACCAGGGCACGATACGAGCAGATTTTGCGGTTCATGCACTTCCAACGACAATGAACTCTGTCGTCCTCGTGGAGACCCTGCATACGATCGGCTCTACAAAATTCAGCCCCTCGTAAACCACTTCAACCAACGTTTTGCAGACTTGTTTACCCCCCCATCAAGTTGTCTGCGTTGATGAGTCCCTGATTAAGTTTTCTGGCCGCTTGTCCTTCAAACAGTACCTTCCCAGCAAGCGTGCCAGATACGGGGTCAAGATGTATAAGCTCTGTGACAGGGCCACAGGCTATACATGTAGATTTATGGTTTACGAGGGCAAAGATAGTCACGTAGAGCCGATAAACTGCCCTGACTACATAGGAAGCGCTGGCAAGATAGTGTGGGACTTGGTGTCACCCTTATTCGGAAAGGGGTACCACTTGTACGTGGACAATTATTATACGAGCGTGCCACTTTTAATCACTTGTTTGATCATCAGATTGGAGCATGTGGCACCGTGCGACCTAATCGCCGGGGCTTTCCCCAGCGGCTTGTAGAGTCCCGTCTTAGGCTGGGGGAGAGAGCCTGCTTGCAGTATAATAATTTGCTCGCTATGAAGTGGAGGGACAATAAGAATGTTTTCGTTCTTACCTCCCTTCATGCAGACACGACGACCCAAATTACTACGGCGACTGGTGTTGTGGAGAAACCCCTCTGTGTCCACGAATACAACCTTAATAATATGGGAGGGGTGGACCTCAACGACCAGTTGTTGGCGCCGTACCTAGTTGCCCGTAAGGCCAGACGCTGGTACAAAAAAGTGTCTGTTTATTTATTTCAATTGGCTTTGCTGAATGCTCATGTGCTATACAGAGCTTCAGGACGGACTGGATCCTTCCTTAAATTCCAGGAAGAGATCGTCAGAGCCCTTCTGTTTCCAGATGGTGCTCCACCTCACCTTCCAAATCCAAATGCAGTAAGCCGGCTGCATGGGAGGCATTTTCCTTATGTCCTCCAGAGTACCCCTACCCAACGAGCCCCCCAAAAAAGATGTCGTGTCTGCAGCAAGCGCGGATTTAGGCGTGACACCCGGTATTGTTGTCCCTCCTGTCCTGACAATCCTGGTCTATGCATTGGTGAATGTTTTGAACGCTACCATACACTAGTGGAGTATTAGCGTAGGGTTCAGCATGGCACAGACTAGGCACACTAACACAGGGTCTCCCAAGATGCCATTGCATTTTGAGAGACCCAAACCCGTTACAGTTAAAAGTTAAAGTTACTAAAAAAAGTGTTAAAAAAAAAAAAATAAATAAAAAAAAAAATAAAAAAAAAATAAATAAAAAAAAAATAAATAAAAAATAAATAAAAAAATAAAAATACAAAAAAAATATAAAATAAAAAAACCAAAAATAGTTGTCGTTTTATTGTTCTCTCTCTCTATTCTCTCTCTATTGTTCTGCATTCTATACTGCAATGTTTTATTGTTATGTTTTTATCATGTTTGCTTTATAGGTATGCAATTTTTTTATACTTTGTTTTTTTTATTGTTAACCACTTTGTTTTCAGGTTTGCCATTTAGCTGCAGAGCGGATTTATTTATCTTGACAGCAACAGCGTTTGCTCCCACGATATATAAAGCCGTGACTCCAGCGCTGTCGGAGGTGATTTCACCACCACAGTTACATACTTCAGCATATATGCCGAAGCGTGGGGGCAGCAGTGGGTGGAGGAGCAATTTGCTCCTGCCTTTTGCGGGAGGATGCCCCCATGCTTCGGCATATATAAATGGTGCATGTATGCCCATCATTAGAAGTGGGCGGATGAAGGGAGGTATTCTAATGGTGGGCATACCCACCGATCAATATCTTTTTTTCGTTCAGCCCACAGGCTGCATGAAAAAAAAGTTTACAATACAAGGACCAGCAACGTACTGGTATGTTGCTGGACTTTGAGTGGTTATACCAGAATGATGCCTGCAGGTTTAGGTATCATCTTGGTATCATTCTTTTCAGCCAGCGGTCAGCTTTCATGTAAAAGCAATCCTAGCGGCTAATTAGCCTCTAGACTGCTTTTACAAACAGTGGGAGGGATCCCCCCCCCCCCCCCACCGTCTTCCATGTTTTTCTCTGGCTCTCCTGGCCCAACAGGGAACCTGAGAATGCAGCCGGTGATTCGGCCAGCTGACCATAGAGCTGATCAGAGACCAGAATGGCTCCAATCATCTCTATGGCCTAAGAAACCGGAAGCTACGAGCATTTCATGACTTAGATTTCGCCGGATGTAAACAGCGCCATTGGGAAAGCATTTTATCACACCGATCTTGGTGTGGTCAGATGCTTTGAGGGCAGAGGAGAGATCTAGGGTCTAATAGACCCCAATTTTTTCAAAAAAAGGAGTACCTGTCACTACCTATTGCTATCATAGGGGATATTTACATTCCCTGAGGTAACAATAAAAATGATAAAAAAAAAATAAAAATGAAAGGAACAGTTTAAAAATAAGGAAAAAAAAAATTAAAAAAATTAAAAGCACCCCTGTCCCCCCCTGCTCTCGCGCAAAGGCGAACGCAAGCGTCGGTCTGGCGTCAAATGTAAACAGCAATTGCCCCATGCATGTGAGGTATCACCGCGAAGGTCAGATCGAGGGCAGTAATTTTAGCAGTAGACCTCCTCTGTAAATCTAAAGTGGTAACCTGTAAAGGCTTTTAAAAATGTATTTAGTTTGTCGCCACTGCACGTTTGTGCGCAATTTTAAAGCATGTCATGTTTGGTATCCATGTACTCGGCCTACGATCATCTTTTTTATTTCATCAAACATTTGGGCAATATAGTGTGTTTTAGTGCATTAAAATTTTAAAAAGTGTGTTTTTTCCCCCAAAAATGCGTTTGAAAAATCGCTGCGCAAATACTGTGTGAAAAAAAAAAAAAAAAAATGAAACACCCACCATTTTAATCTGTAGGGCATTTGCTTTAAAAAAATATATAATGTTTGGGGGTTCAAAGTAATTTTCTTGCAAAAAAAAATAATTTTTTCATGTAAACAAAAAGTGTCAGAAAGGCCTTTGTCTTCAAGTGGTTAGAAGAGTGGGTGATGTGTGACATAAGCTTCTACATGTTGTGCATAAAATGCCAGGACAGTTCAAAACCCCCCCAAATGACCCCATTTTGGAAAGTAGACACCCCAAGCTATTTGCTGAGAGGCATGTCGAGTCCATGGAATATTTTATATTGTGACACAAGTTGCGGGAAAAAGACAATTTTTTTTTTTTTTGCACAAAGTTGTCACTAAATGATATATTGCTCAAACATGCCATGGGAATATGTGAAATTACACCCCAAAATGCATTCTGTTGCTTCTCCTGAGTACGGGGATACCACATGTGTGAGACTTTTTGGGAGCCTAGCCGCGTACGGGACCCCGAAAACCAAGCACCGCCTTCAGGCTTTCTAAGGGCGTAAATTTTTGATTTCACTCTTCACTGCCTATCACAGTTTCGGAGGCCATGGAATGCCCACATGGCACAACCCCCCCCCCAAATGACCCCATTTTGGAAAATAGACACCCAAAGCTATTTGCTGAGAGGTATAGTGAGTATTTTGCAGACCTCACTTTTTGTCACAAACTTTTGAAATTTGAAAAAAGAAAAAAAAAAAAAGTTTTTCTTATCTTTCTTCATTTTCAAAAACAAATGAGAGCTGCAAAATACTCACCATGCCTCTCAGCAAATAGCTTGGGGTGTCTACTTTCCAAAATGGGGTCATTTTGGGGGGTTTTGTGCTATCTTGGCATTTTATGGCCTTCAAAACTGTGATGGGTAGTGAGGAGTGAAATCAAAAATTAACGCTCTTAGAAATCCTGAAGGCGGTGATTGGATTTTGGGGCCCCGTATGAAGCTAGGCACCCAAAAAGTGCCTTTCATGTGGTATCCCCGTACTCAGGAGAAGCAGCAGAATGTATTTTGGGGTGAAATTCCACATATGCCCATGGCATGTTTAAGCAATATATCATTTAGTGACAACTTTGTGCAAAAGAAAAAAAAAAAAAAAAATTGTCACTTTCCCGCAACTTGTGTCAAAAAATACAATATTCCATGGACTCAACATGCCTCTCAGCAAATAGCTTGGGGTGCCTACTTTCCAAAATGGGGTCATTTGGGGGGGTTTGTGCCATCTGGGCATTTTATGGCCTTCAAAAATGTGATAGGTAGTGAGGAGTGAAATCACAACTTTACGCCCTTAGAAATCCTGAAGGCGGTGCTGGGTTTTCGGGGCCCCGTACGCGGCTAGGCTC